>NW_022589709.1:69304809-69970042 GCF_004348235.1 Phoca vitulina
GAGCTCCAGGAACATTGAAGACCCGGGTCTGACCGTCCGTGGGTTAGGAACAATGTTTTCCTGTAGGAAGCTGTGCTGGGAACACAGGCCTTGTGCCAGAGCCGTGAGCACACAGTGAAGCGATAACCAGCCTACACCAGGTCCCTCTCCATACGGTGCTTGGCCCATGTCCAGATGGGCCCTCCTACTCAGCCTTGAACCCCTGACTTCGCTCTGCAAGGAGATTATTGTCAGCAGGGAGCCGCTCCTCTCTCCCTTTCCGTGTTTATGCCTCTCATTGCAGTGATTATGTATCCAGCCTGGAAAATGGTGACATCTTGGGAGTGCGGGCCTGGCTTCTGTGGTACCATGACAACCAGCAGCCCAGCAATCACCCCTAATAACGACCACAGGCTCACAGTCCCTTCCACTTGGGCAGAGGCTCCCCAGGGAGCTCAAGCTTCTCCTGGAGCAGCTGCACAAATTTTGAGAGAGAGAGAGAGAGAAATCAGGGAGACGAGAAGTCTCTAACCTGTCATGTACAGAGTGGGCCCAGGGACCTGAGGACGCTGTTGTCATGTTCCGGCAGCCTGGTGGCGACAGAACGTACTCTTCCGCAGCAGGAGGCATAAGGACCCACGGATGCCTTTGCTACTCACCCACCTTACAGAGAGATGTTATACTGGAGGGAAAGACCAAATATGAGCACTTGTGAAGCCGGGCCTCAGTGTTACCAGATTACTTCATGAGGCTCCTGTTGAGACCCCCACTGCCAAGCCATCGTGTCGTCCGGACAGGCACCGCTTCCCTTCCCTGCTGCAGGCCCGAGACAGTGTGCTCCGAAATCTCCAATCAGCATCTTTCCAGAATGACGGTTCTCAGAAAGGCACCAGCCCCGCTTGGCTATTTATAAGTGATTATTCCTCCCCAAGGAAGAACAAACAGGCCCTAATTAATACACTTGTCTGTGGATGTTAGCCCAAATTCAGCCTTTGGGTTGGCAGGTACTCCCTCCGCCGAACACAGGTTCCCGCTTCCCCTCTCTTTAGATCACAGGTTCCAACTGAGGCTCCTTCATGATAAATGTCTAACCCCAGAGCTAATGAGGCTCTAAGATTCTGTCCTCACTCAGGGAGCACATGGTCCCGGTCTCTCCAAGCCCCCCAATTCCTCAGCTGGGAGACGGAGCTCATTCTCACCCGGGACAGTGCTTGGCAGGTACCATGTGCTGCCGGCACTCCTGCCCCCCTTCCGTGGAGCCTGCCCCCTGCACTAGGATTGCTTAGCTCCTTGTGAGTTCTCAACAAATACCTATGTTCTTTAATAAAAGAGGGAGGATGGCCAAATGAACCAGTTAGAGGACGGAAAAGATATAGAGGGCTGAGGTGGTGAAAGAAGGCTTCTTGGAAAAGAACAGGAGGCAGAGAAACACGGGAGCAGAGAGAGGTGGTGTTCTGGACTGAATGTGTCCCTTCAGAATTCGCATATTGAAATCCTACCCCCCAGTGTGATGGTATTCGAAGGTGAGGCCCTTAGCAGGCAGTTGCATCATGAAGATAGAACCCACATGCATGGGATTCACGCCCAGATTAAAGAGGCCTCCACCCTCTCCATCACATGGATACAAGACACTGGCCATCTGCAACCCAGAGCCTGATCCTGTTGGCACCTTACTCTCAAATTTGCAGCCTCTAAAACCGCGCACAGTTTCTGTTGTCGATAAGCCACCCATCTATTCTCTTCTGCAGTAGCAGCCCCAACTACATCAGGAAGGCATGAGCATGCATCAGGGGCTAGCACGCACTAAGTGCCCCATAAACACTGGTCATCATTATTACAGCATGTGAACCACACGTCACAGACGACAGCCCATACGGCTGACAGATGAATTGCATTTGCCCACACACTAAAATGTTTTAATTGGTTCCTAACAATGAAACATCTGGATTTCTCAGAAAAACTTAGACTTTACAAATGAGACCATCTGGCTCTGCTGGACCCACATTCCTGCATGGCAGCGATCAGCTGGAGCTGAGTGGAAACCGCCCCCCGTATCGGTTGTGGTCACAGAAGTTTGCCACAGTCCCCGCCACTCCCTGTTGTGAGTCCACGCCTGCTTTGTCTGACTCACAGTGCGCCTGGCCGCTACCGGCGGGAGCTCTCGGACCCTGGTGCAAATGATGAGAAGGCCAGTGAGGCCACAAGGCAGTATGGGAGCAGAAGAGAAGGGGGCAGTAACACCACAGTGCCGACCTCAGGCCTGATATGGAGGGCCCCGATGGCGGGCTGAGGAGGCGGCACTGGTGGCTGTTGGGCATGGGGAGTCAGGGGAGGTGTCTTTGCAGGGAATTGGCATTGCTTTGGAAAGAGTTACCCAGCACTCAGCAGGATCACAGGTAGCCTCATGTTCTGCTCCATCCTCCTGGTGTCTGGGCCCCCCGGCTGGCTCTATTTGCAGCTGCTCTGTCCTGGTTCCTCTGGACCATGTCAGCTCACTTTTGTGACCCCCACACCTGTCCCAGTGCCTTATACCTAGCGGCCCTCAGCGCACGTGGGTTGAAGAGTGTGTAGGCGTCCTACCTGCTTTTCTCCCTTTTGATTCTTAAAATGATATCTGCATTTTAAAGATAAGGAATCTGAATCTCAGAAATTTACGGAAACTTGAAAAAGACAATCCAGCCTGGAAGTGGCGGGCCACGGATTCTAGCCCGAGTGTGCCCGACTCCGAAGTCCATCAGCCTCTCCGGTACCAGCCTCACACATGTACCTGAGGAAAAGCACGTTTGCTGTTACTGAGCCACGATCTCATCCTCCAGGCTTTCCACAGAGTGTCTGCGCCAACAGCCGTCCTCCGATCCTACTGTCCCCCTGAAACGTGCTTACTCCTGCTGACTGCCCTGTCTAGCAGAGGAGGCACCCCTCCCATCCCCTGACCATCGTCATCAGGGGTCAGCAAACTATGGTCTCCAGGCCAAATCTGGCTCACCACCTGTTTTTGCACAACTCTAGTGAGGAATGAGGATTTGGCATTTTTAAACAGTCAAGCGAAGAGGAACCATACTGTCTCATGACCTGTAAAAATTAGATGAAACTGAAATTTCAGTATCCACGAAGAGCGCTTGATGGGAATACGTGGTCACCTGCGCTGCTTTCACACTATGATAGCTGCAACAGAGACCAAACGGCCCTTAAGGCCTAAAATTCTTGCTACCTGGCTCTTTACACGGGAGGTTTGCTGACCTCTGATCTATCTAGTGCTTATTGATCCCTCAAGCTTAAGCCTGTGACTCAGCCTTCCCCGATCACACCAGCCAGTTCAGACCCCACCCGCCTGTCCCATCATGTCTCCTCCCTCTGAGCTGTAGTCCATTTTTTCCTTTCTGGAAAAAAAAAAAAAAAAGGTTTTGACTCATTATTTCTTAACTTTGAATGATTGTTTATTAAAAGATCTGTTTGTGAAATATCATATATGCTGACCTATTTTGAAAAGTTATATAAAAGTCAGGGACCAATGTAATCCCTTCTAGATTTATCGCTTACTCTCCGTGATGCTGTGCATTGTGTTGCCGAGGTATTCACTGCTGAACAGTTATTTGTAGAATTAATGAAGGGCTGTATGAAAAGCAAATCGCTAAGGGTGAGTCACTGGGCATCACTCTTTCCCAGTGCAGAATCCTCTGAGTCTTAATCTGATCTCAGTCTTAATACAATCTCAGATCTCTGCTATTCTGCAGCCCGTGTCTGGGGACTGTGTCATGAGGCCCATGATAGTAGAGTAGCCACTAATTAAATCTTACACTTCTCTCGCTGTCCTCAGCTGGAGGAAGGCCAGCATGATCAGTCCGTGGGAGTTCTTACCCTCCCTGGGAAAATTACTGGCCGTTTCTCTCATTGGGCAGAATTACTGGATGTGGCTTCTGTATAGTTAAAATTACTGGCTGCATCTCAATTGCCGAGCCTTTTCTCTCCAGGGGCAAAACTGTTGCCTGCATCTCTCTGAAGGAAGATTGCCATCTGCCTCGCTCTGTAGTTGTGTCCCCATTATGGGGAGATTGTCAGCCACGTCTCCAAACAGAAAAGCGTGCCAGCTATACTTCTCTGCAGAAGAAATGTCAGCAGAAGTGAGCAATTTAAAACCCCGGGCGTGATTCTGAGTCTGTGCCTTTCTCATCATGAACCAACCCTCACATCCGCCTGTCTTCTTTCCTTTATTCTCCCTCTCCTCTGCCTGAGTCATCCGAGCCAGGGCGGCGGTGACGTCGCTCAGCACCCAGTCACCACCCCTTGTCCCGGGGAAGGTGCATTCCAAGGGATGGTCCAGGGACAAGCTATTGCGTGTCTGCGTGCCAGTCCACTTAGAAGACATAGAAGTCCATTTCACAACCGGTAGGTCTTCCGACCTGATCCCGGTGGGAAAACACATGAGGCTTTTGGGTTCCTCTCACACCACGCTTGTCTAAAGCAGCACACTCTTCCCTGTTATTCTGGGTCCAGGCACTATGCCAAGTGCTCAACACGAAAGATCTATCTCATCTCCCCTCCAAGGTGGATAGTACTCCTCTTATCTCCATTTGGCAGCTAAGGAAAATGAAGCTAGGAAGGAGGCAAGCCACTTTTCCAAGGCTTCATAACTTAGAAGCAACAGAGCTGGAGTTCAGCCTAGGCCCGCTGAGCTTGGAACCACCGGTCCTCTTAGCCACGGCACCGTGGACGGGAGTTCCAGGGCAGCGTCCAGCCTGAGGTCCAGCGAAAGGAGCCACACGTAGGAACAGCCTGTACAGACTCTGGGTTCCCTCCAGCCTCTCTTCTCCCGGCCCCAGAGCCCACAGGGCACCCCGCATGCTTCCCGCCGCCGCCTTCTGTCCTGATTGTAATGCGGTGGTTTTAGCTGTCAGCTTCTCCCAAGTCAGCAGTTTTCTTCTGAATTCTTCCTCAGTCTCATTACTTCACCTCTTTCCCAGGATTCCGATCCCGACTTCAGTTACCCTGTGGTGTGAGTTCTCTCAGCGCTGTCAGGCTCCATGAAGGAGAATACGCTTAGTTCCACGCAGACTGGAACTGTCTGTCTGGAACTGTTCCTGTGTGCACATGTTATAACACAAAACTCTTTCTGCGTGGGATACCGCGTGTAGCCTCTACAACTTTTGCCTATAGTGTTGTAACCCCAGGTATTCTGGGGAACTCTGTACTAGAGAAACAATGGGCCGCAAGTGATGTGTCAAAAACAAAACTACAGTGAAATAGTGGGGAGGGAGATGGTGTGATCCAGTAAGATCTGAAGGCAGGACAAAAGCAGTTGCTTCTCAACCAGGGCAAGTCATGCCCCCCAGGGCACAGTTGGCATTTTCTGAAGCCATTTTAGACTGTCCCATCTGGGGCTTGGGGACTTAATGGGCACAGGCCAGGATGTTGCTAAACATTTTACAGTGCCCCGACAACAAAGAGTGATCCGCCCCAAAATTCAGTAGTGCAAAAAGTAAGAAATCTGGTTCCCTAAAGAATAATAAATTTTTTCTGCCTACAGGACTTCTCAGCAGCTTTAATAGGCATTGTCAACTCCCAAAATTGAGTAGGAGTTTCCCAAGCTCTTTTGACCTCAGATTCCAGTATCCCTGACATATTCTTGAGTGTTCTGCTGAAGTCACCTCGGGAAGGCTAGCTGAGAGTACGGGGCTTTGGTAGAAGAAAATTAAAAGACAAGACCACTGGAATTCACCGATCTTACGATCTGAGAGGTGGGAGGCACCTGGTAGACAATCCTGCCTCCTTCATACGACAGACAAGAAAGCAGATCCAGAGAGCCGATGGTGGTCCAGCCATTGAAATGAGAGGCAGATCAGAGGTTAAAAGCATAGGCTAGCAACAGACCAAGTTAAAATCCTTGCTCTGCCTCCTAGGAGCAGTAGAACCCATGCCTGAGTTGACTGACTAGACCAATTTGTCCAAAAGGGAAATACTGAGTAAGTTAATATATGCAAAGCCCACAGTGTAATTGTTCAACAGATAGTAGGTATTACTAGGAGCCACTAATTTTTGTCCAGCCTGGATTCCAACATAGCATCGGTGACTCCCAGGCTGATTGTCTTTCCAGTATCCCAGGATGGGCACAGAAGTGGGCACTCACAGGTACATCTAGAACATTAGGGAGCCCACTTTGATTCAGTTGTTTAAACAGAGAAATGACAGTGACAGAGCAAGGGAAGGCCTGGTTGTGGAGACAGTGTAACAAGGAGGAAGACAGAGGGTCCTTTGAAAGCCCACGTCTACTGTTCACTAACTATATGAGCCTGAGCAAGCTACTCAGCCTCGCTTGGTCTGTCTCATCTCTAAGTAAGGACAGTGAGAGTACCTTCCGGATAAGTGTGAGCATAAATGGATCGTGTGTGCAAAGCATGAGGACCAAACAATCATAGCTATCATTACGGCTGTTAGTGATGTCACTGGGGTCTCTGAGACACAAGCTCCCTGTTGGCAAACCTGACGCGTCCCCACTGCCGCCGTCTGGGCTGTTAGGATTCCCATCCAGAGTCCTTCCTCACAAAGGAAGCAAAGCTTGTCTTCTGTCTGTCAAAGGTCTCTTCTTTTCTCCTCCTGATGGCTTTATTTTCTAGAAGTTGGTTGGAAACCATGTAGGTCAGCAGGATTTTTAATGCTAAGCCAAGCGTCTCCAAGAGAAATACCCTTAGTACAGGGCCTGGCATGTGTCCATCCAAAAAAAAAAAAAAAAAATACTTTGTTCTAGGTCATGTTCTAGGTCATGTACTAAGTGTTCTGCGTGTGTGTGCATATGCGTGTAAAAGACACTTAAATAGCTGATGACCGTTCAGGCTGAATTAGTGAAAACCTTGAATTACAGATGACTTCCTATGGAATGTATTTATTCATACTTTTCAAGGAATTGAAACAAATTCAAGGTGAATAGAGCATTGCTTAGATAGGTTCCTTTCAGGACCTACTGAATTAATAAGTATTATTTTCCTGTAAAAATTAAAATGGCTTGTCAATATTCATTCATCTAACATATTTAGTGAGCATGTCCTGTGTATCAGGGGATAGAGCAGGGCAAAACAAAAACCCCTCCCCTCATAGAGCTTGCATCTTAGGAGACACAAAATATATTAAAAGCTATTGCATATAAACTGAAGGAGAGGGGCAGTGGGAGGAAAGGTTGTCTGGCTGCTGACAGGCCCCAGGGATTAGAATCCAGGGGTGAGAGATGGCCTGAGGGTCCGGGCTTATTGTGATATGAGGGTCTTGGATCATACAATGTCCTGAGGTCCCCAACCTATGCTTGCTGATGATGGTGTAAGGCTTGGACTCATGAGCCCTTGGTGTCGAAACTGTGCTCCTTAAGTGTTTGAAATGGGTTGATTCTTTTGAGGACTTCGGCTGTATAAAAAGGATAGGGTGGGAGCATTCACCATTAAGCCCTTCCACTCACTGCCATCTAACTAATACACAATGAAAAATATTTAGTGTGATAACCAGGGGGGAAAGAGCCTTTCAGCTTTGTGATTCTGTGATTCCATGTAGACTCTATCCTGGTTAACTTTTCACAGCTACACAAATGAGGTCTTGGACATGAAACAGGCAGAATTGCATCATGGTTAAGAACAAGGACTTCAAAGTCAGGTGGATCTGAATGCAAAATGCAGCTCTCCCTCAGTCGAGCTGTGTTGACCTCAGGTTACAAAACCTCTCCGTGCCTTCGTATTTCACATCTGTGAGATGAAGAATCATCGTTCCTGTGTGAGAAGATTAGTGTAAGGATTAAATGAGATTAAACATGTAAAGCACAGGGCCTGGAACATAGCAAGCTTCCCATAAACAGGAATTGTCAATACTGTGAAATGTTGCTGCTGAATGAATGATATTAAAACTTGGATATGCATAGACATGGAATAAGCTGCAAAGTGCTGTGATGGCCAGCGCGTTGTCTGTAACCCGTAACCAGTATAACCTGCCCTCTTGGGTCATACACAGTAATTAGTGGTGGGCTGATGGGAGAATTGTCTTCTTTCATTTCCCCCTGTCATTTTTGGGCTTTACAAGGTTGCTACACTAGCATCCCAATATGCCACGTATATGGAGAACAGATTGCTAGGTATAACCTTGTAAACATTCTTTATGTCATTGAAATAGCCCACAACTTCTATAGTCCTCAGTCCCCAAGTCTCAGTCTGGGATAAAATATGATTGGCTGATACAGAACTGGAGCATGCTAATGAGAATAAAATTAGCCCCTGACATTTATTGAGAACCTACAATGTGCCAATGATATGTTCCAAGCAATACTCATCCCCCTTCTGCAGCTGGGAAAACTGAATCTTGGAGTAGGAAATAAAATGTGAACAGCTGGTAAGTGACAGAGGCAGGAACTGATGGACTCCAGAGGGCAGTGTGCTGATCTCTTCCCATTTTTTTTTAAATTTTATTTTATTATGTTATGTTAGTCACCATACAGTACATCACTAGTTTTTGATGTAGTGATCCATGATTCATTGTTTTCGTCTAACACCTAGTGCTCCATGCAGTACGTGCCCTCCTTAATACCCATCACCGGGCTAACCCATCCGCGCACCCCCCTCTGCTCTAAAACCCTCAGTTTGTTTCTTGGAGTCCATAGTCTCTCATGGTTTGTCTCCCCCTCCGATTTCCCCCCTTCATTTTCCCCTTCCTTCTCCTATTGTCCTCCATGCTATTCCTTATGTTCCACAAATAAGTGAAACCATATGGTAATTGACTTTCTCTGCTTGACTTATTTCACTTAGCATAATCTCCTCCAGTCCCATCCATGTTGATGTAAAAGTTGGGTATTCATCCTTTCTGATGGCTGAGTAATATTCCATTGTATATATGGACCACATCTTCTTTATCCATTCATCTGTTGAAGGGCATCTCGGCTCTTCCCACAGTTTGGCTATTGCGGACACTGCTGCTATGAACATTGGGGTGCATATGGCCCTTCTTTTCACTACATCTGTATCTTTGGGGTAAATACCCAGTAGTGCAATTGCTGGGTCATAGGGTATCTCTATTTTTAATTTTTTGAGGCACCTCCACACTGTTTTCCAAAGTGGCTGTACCAACTTGCATTCCCACCAACAGTGTTAGAGGGTTCCCCTTTCTCCACAACCTCTCCAACATTTGTTGTTTCTTGCCTTGTCAATTTTTGTGATTCTAACTGGTGTAAGGTGGTATCTTAGTGTGGTTTTGATTTGAATTTCCCTGATGGCTAATGATGATGAACATTTTTTCATGTGTCTGTTAGCCATTTGTATGTCTTCTTTGGAGAAGTGTCCATTCATGTCTTCTGCCCATTTTTTGACTTGATTAATTGTTTTTTGGGTGTTGAGTTTGAGAAGTTCTTTACAGATCTTGGATACCAGCCCTTTATCTGTAGTGTCATTTGCAAATATCTTCTCCCATTCTGTGGGTTGCCTCATTGTTTTGTTGACTGTTTTCTTTGCTGTGCAGAAGCTTTTTATCTTGATGAAGTCCCAAAAGTTCATTTTTGCTTTTGTTTCACTAGCCTTTGGAGATGTATCTTGAAAGAAGTTGCTGTGGCCGATGTCAAAGAGGTTACTGCCTATGTTCTCTAGGATTTTGATGGATTCCTGTCTCACACTGAGGTCTTTCATCCACTTTGAGTTTATCTTTGTGTATGGTGTTAGAGAATGGTCGAGTTTCATTCTTCTTCATGTGGCTGTCCAATTTTCCCAGCACCATTTATTGAAGAGACTGTCTTTTTTCCATTGCATGTTTTTTCCTGTTTTGTCGAAGATTATTTGACTATAGAGTTGAGGGTCCATATCTGGGTTCTCTATTCTGTTCCATTGGTCTGTATGTCTGTTTTTGTGCCAGTACCATGCTGTCTTGCTGATCACTGCTTTGTAATACAGCTTGAAATCGGGCAACGTGATGCCCCCAGCTTTGTTTTCCTTTTTCAACATTTCCTTGGCGATTCAGGGTCTTTTCTGATTCCATACAAATTTTAGGATTGTTTGTTCCAACACTTCTAAAAATGTCATTGGAATTTTGATCGGGATGGCATTGAAGGTATAGATTGCTTGGGGTAGCATAGACATTTTAACAATGTTTATTCTTCCGATCCATGAACATGGAATATTTTTCCATCTTGTTGTGTCTTCTTCAATTTCTTTCATGAGTGTTTTGTAGTTCCTAGAGTATAGATTCTTTACCTCTTTGGTTAGGCTTATTCTGAGGTATCTTATGGTTTTTGGTGCTATTGTTAATGGAATCATTTCTCTAATTTCTCTTTCTACAGTTGCATTGTTAGTGTATAAGAAAGCAACTGATTTCTGTGCATTGATTTTGTATCCTGCCACATTACTGAATTGCTGGATGAGTTCTAGTAATTTGGGGGTGGAGTCTTTTGGGTTTTCCACATAGAGTATCATGTCATCTGCGAAAAGAGAGAGTTTGACTTCTTCTTTGCCAATCTGAATACCTTTTATTTCTTTTTGTTGTCTGATTGCTGTTGCTGGGACTTCTAGTACTATGTTGAACAATAGTGGAGAGAGGGGGCATCCTTGACGTGTTCCTGATCTTAAGGGAAAGGCTCTCAGCTTTTCCCCATTGAGGATGATATTCACTGTGGGTTTTTCATAGATGGATTTTATGAACTTGAGGAATGTTCCCTCTATCCCTATACTCTGGAGAGTTTTAATCAGGAAAGGATGCTGTATTTTGTCAAACGCTTTTTCTGCATCAATTGAGAGGACCATATGGTTCTTCTCCTTCCTCTTATTAATGTGTTCTATCACATTGATTGATTTGCAAATGTTAAACCACCCTTGCATCCCGAGGATAAATCCCACTTGGTTGTGGTAGATGGTCCTTTTAATGTATTGTTGGATCCTATTAACTAGGATTCTGTTGAGGATTTTGGGATCCATATTCTTCAGGGATATCAGTCTGAAATTCTCCTTTTTGATGGGGTCTTTGCCTGGTTTGGGGATTAAGGTAATGCTGGCCTCATAGAATGAGTCTGGAAGCTTTCCTTCTGTTTCTATTTTTTTAAACAGCTTCAGGAGAATAGGTATTATTTCTCTTTGAATGTTTGGTAGAATTCCCCAGGAAATCCATCAGGCCCTGGACTCTTGTTTTTTGGGAGGTTTTTGATCATTGCTTCAATCTCGTTACTGGTTATTGGCCTATTCAGGTTCTCAATCTCTTCCTGTTTCAGTCTTGGGAGTTTATAGGTTTATAGGTTTCCAGGAAGGCATCCATTTCATCCAGGTTGCTCAGGTTATTGGCATATAGTTGTTGATAATAAATTCTAATAATTGTCTCTATTTCCTTGGTGTTAGTCGTGATCTCTCCCCTTTCATTCATAATTTTATTAATTTGGGTCCTTTCTCTTTTCTTTTGGATAAGTCTGGCCAGTGGTTTATCGATCTTATTAATTCTTTCAAAGAACTTCGTTGATCTGATCTACTGTGTTTCTGGTTTCTAATTCATTGATCTCTGCTCTAATTTTAATTATTTCTCTTCTAATGTGTGGCTTAGGCATCGTTTGTTGCTTTTCCTCTAGTTCTTTAAGGTGTAGAGTTAGTTGGTGAATTCGGGATTTTTCTATTTTTTTGAGTGAGGCTTGGATGGCTATGTATTTCCCCCTTAGGACCGCCTTTGCAGTATCCCATAGGTTTTGGACTGATGTGTTTTCATTCTCATTGGTTTCCATGAATTGTTAAAGTTCTTCTTTGATTTCCTGGTTGACCCAAACATTCTTGAGCAGAGTGGTCTTTAGCTTCCAAGTGTTTGAATTTCTGCCAAATTTTTTCTTGTGATTGAGTTCCAGTTTTAAAGCATTATGGTCTGAGAATATGCAGGGAATAATTTCAATCTTTTGGTATCGGTTAAGACCTGATTTGTGACCCAGTGTGTGGTCTATTCTGGAGAAAGTTCCATGTGTGCTCGAGAAGAATGAGTATTCTGTTGTTTTAGGGTGGAATGTTATGTAAATATCTATGAGGTCCATCTGGTCCAGTGTGTCATTCAAAGCTCTTGTTTCTTTGTTCATTTTCTGCTTAGATGATCTGTCTATTGCTGAAAGTGGAGTATTGAGGTCTCCTACAATTAACGTATTGTTTTCAATATGATTCTTTATTTTGGTTAACAGTTGGCCTATATAGATGGCTGCTCCCATGTTGGCAAAGATATTTACAATTGTTAGATCTTCTTGTTGGATAGAATCCTTTAAGAATGATATAGTGTCCTTCTGTGTCTCTAACTACAGTCTTTAGTTTAAAATCTAATTTGTCTGATATAAGAATTGCTACCCCAGCTTTCTTTTGAGGTCCGTTGGCATGGAAGATGGATCTCCATCCCTTCACTTTCAGTCTGGATGTAATTTTAGGTTCAAATGAGTTTCTTATAGCATATGGATGGGTCCTGTCTTTTTATCCAGTCTGCAACCCTGTGCCATTTTATGGGAGCATTTAGGCTGTTCACGTTGAGAGTGATTATTGAAAGATAGGAATTAATTGTCATCATGTTGCCTGTGAAGACGTTGTTTTTATTGATTGTCCCTGTAAATTTCTGTTGTATATCACTCTTGGGGTCTTTCTCCTTTTATAGAACCCCCCCTTAATATTTCTTGCAGGCCAGCCATGGTCACATATTCTTTCAGTTTCTGCCAGTCTTGGAAGCTCTGCATCTCTCCATCCATTCTAAATGACAGCCTTGCTGGATAAAGTATTCTTGGCTGCATGTTCTTCTCATTTAGTACCCTGAATACATCTTGCCAGGCCTTTCTGGCTTGCCAGGTCTCTGTGGATAGGTCTGACGTTATTCTGATGTTCTTCCCTCTGTACGTAAGGAATCTCTTCCCCCTGACTGCCCTTAAGATGGTTTCCTTGGTTCTAAGATTTGTGAGTTTTACTATTACATGCCGGGGTGTTGGCCTGTTTTCCTTCATCTTAGGAGGGGTCCTCTCTGCCTCTAGGACTCGAATGTTTGTTTCATTCCCCAGATTAGGGAAGTTCTCAAGCTACAATTTGCTCAAATACATCTTCTAGTCCTCTCTCTCTCCCCACCCCCTTGGGATTCCAATAATTCTGACATTGGAACATTTCATGGTGTCACTTATTTCTCTGATTCTATTTTCTTGGATTCTGAGTTGTTTTTTCCTGGCCTCCTCTCTTCCCTTTTTATCTATTAATTGGTCTTCTAGGTCACTAATTCATTCTTCTGCCTCACTAACCCTAGCTGTTAGATTATCTAGATTAGATTGGATCTCATTGATAACATTTTTAAGTTCTGCCAATTCAGCTTTCATTTCTGCCCTTAGAGACTCGTTGCCATTAATTGATTTCTCCATTCTAGCTATTGTCTTCACAATTGCTAGCCTGAATTCCATCTCTGACATCTTGGTTATATCTGAATCCATTTGTAAATCTGTGGCCTATGTCATAGTTTCTGAGTCTTTCCTATTTTGGGGGTTCCTCCTCCTAGTCATTCTGTTGAGGGGTGGTTGAAGGAATGTATAGAGTCCAAATTATTGACCACAACCCAAGCAAGATGCACCCTGTTTTCTAGGGACCTTAGGGTTGCTGGCCTCTTGTTCTCACAGGCTGTCTTCTGGGGGAGGGGCCTGCCTCGCTGTTACTCAGGCAACCCTGTTTGGGCAGAGTTGCTCTGCCCCCTATGGTGGGGGACGGGCTCGGTGAAAACCGGTTTTGGGGGGGCTTTTATTCTCTGGCGGCTTTCCGCATCTCTTCCTAGAGTCAGAGCCCAAGAGAGAGACTGTTTCCAACCCTCTGCCTCAGAGCAGACAGATCAGTCTGTTCTTCAGTGAGCTCTCCAGGCCACACTATCTCTGTTTCTGTCCGTGCTGCTATAAACTGCAGCATCCTGGGTTGTGCGCCCCTCCGCAGTGCTCCCAGTCCTCGCCTCTAGGTAGGGGCTCGTCTCTGCCCTTTGTTCTTCTAAAACTGCCAGCCACCCCCAGTTCGCACACGCTGCCCCGCCACTCCGGGTTTCCATCCAGGGGGCTGCCCTAAAGTCCTTTCCCCGTCGCTACTGGTCTGCGAGTCTGTGCCCCATCCCCAACGCGGGAGGCTGTCACTCACTGGTGGTATAGGATCCCCACGGCCAGGCTCCCTCCTGCTGCTGTTTATCCTCCAATATCTGCCCGCAGAATCACGGCTTCCTGCTTCGTACCTCGAAACCAACTGCCTGGGGTATTCTGTTTGTGGAGATCCAGGTCTATCTGCTTACATCTCAGGCTAATTTCATGGGTGTTCAGAGTGGTCTGGTAGAGCTATCCAGCTCAATTCCAGGGACTGGTTGGGATTTTTAACTGATCCCTTCCCATTTACTGCAGGTGCATCAGGGGGAGATGACCACACCTCAGGGCTCCCACTTGTCTATTGAGTTGTTTGCATGGGGCTTGCCTGGAGTTTGTAAGTCCCCAGCCCTAATGAGAGTCCCTGGAAGAGAAGAGAAACTAATGTGAAAATCTAGTTCTCAATTATGAGGACATCAGTCAGAGTCCAGGGGACTTCCTGAATGCTTGATTAAAGTCCAAGAGGTTTTTCTGTTTCAGTGGGTTTAATTCTCAAGTTCAATTCTGATTGATGAGGGTTTTTTTGTGGTTCTCTTAAATGGTGAAGTAACAATTAGAATTTTGGTTTGGCTCAGAGTTTAATTCAGCAAGGTTTGAAAGACAACTCATTATAGCCTTAGGTTTTCTACATCGAATTAGATACTGACTCTGAGTGTGTTGAGCAGGCAGGAAAGAGAAAGCTCTGGAGGATGTGTTAACTTGCAGACTGGTGTTTTGTTTAGCCTAAAATTGAGTATGGTTCCACTTAACAAGTGTTTGTATCACAATTACCATTGTTATAGGTTAAAAGTAAGTATGGACAAATGCATATAACTCCCCATCAGACATGCTGAGCCCCCAGACGGCAAAGAATTCATTCACTGATCTAGCTTTGGTTCTAATCAAGCAACACATGTTTATTGAACATTTGTATGCAAGACTTTCAGTACAAAGGAAAACCAGAAAGAAGCTGACAATGCTGTTGAGATAAAAACAAATGCAAGGATTGTTAAATCATAATGTGAGAGTACCTGAGGTCCTATTAAACAAGTGGGCCAGACCAAGTGTAGGGGGCTTCCACAAAATGATCATTTAAGGCTAAGAGAGTAGCAGGAGTCCCTCAGAATTTGAGTCAATGAAGGCAGAACAATCAGGCATAGAAATGGGAAAGGTCAAGATATACCTAAGCTATATTCTATACATTCAATTTGAACCAGAGAAGTTCAAAATCAAGGTAGATATAGTACACCAGCTTCTGATGGGATTTGCTGTCCAGCTGAGGAGGTTTGCGTTCATTCCTTTAAGTGGAAATCAGATGAAGCTACTGAGAAGTAGTAAGTGCCTGGATATCAGAACAAATGGACAATATATACAAAAGACATGACTGAGGCTCAGCCAAGTGCCACTATTAAAAACTGTGACCTAGAGATGATATGAAAATCAATCAAGCTTGACCATGAATATTCATAGTAGCCACAAAGTAGAAACCCAGGTGTTTATCAAGTGTTTAAGCAATACACCAAATGTGGTATATCCATACAATGGGTTATTATTCCATAAAAAGGAATGAAGTGCTGATATATACTACAGGATGGATGAACCATGGAGATAGTACTGAGGGAAAGCAGCCAGTCACAGAAAAACTCTATCTCATATAATTCCATTTAGGGGAAATTTCCAGACTAGGCAGTTTCATAGAACAAAAAAACAGATTAGTCATTTCCTAGGGCTGCAGGAGTAGGGAATGAGGAGTAACTACAAATGGGTATAGAATTTGGGGGCAGGGGGCCAGTTGATGAAATAGTTTGAAATTTAGACTGTGGCAATGCTTATACCATTATGTGATTATACTGAAAAAAACCAATGAACTGTAAACTTCAAATGAGCAGATTTTATGGTATGTAATTTTATATCTCAAGAAAGCTATAAACACATTTTTTAAGCATCTCAGATGCTCCCGGTGTTGATAGGAGCAGTGACACACAGAGACCAGGGGAATTCTAAAATAGATACATCAACTCGGAGCTTGGCAAGGCTCTGTGCCAGATCTCTGGATGGTACAGGTCCCATGCGAGTCCTTCCATGAGAAAGAAAATACAGAAACCAGTGACTGCTTTTTCTGCTTCCAGGTTCTTGATCGGTAACGTACTTACATCCTGCAGATTCTACTCCAAGTTAGACTGTTGGCTTTCTAGCTGGCCCAAATGTGGTAGAGTTAGTTGATAAGGATGTACTTATTTTCTCTCATTTTTGCTTCTGTTCTGCAGTTTTTGAAGAGCCTGAAGATCCAAGCAACAGGTCATTTTTCTCTGAAATTATCTCTTCGATTTCGGATGTGAAGTTCAGCCACAGTGGGAGGTATATCATGACCAGAGACTATCTGACCGTTAAAGTTTGGGATCTCAACATGGAAAACCGCCCTATTGAGACTTACCAGGTATGGACCCCCACCCACCCATAGGTACATAAGGCACTTCCTTTGTGGGCCTCCACATCAGCTTCTGCCTGCAAAGGGTTACAGTGCACAAGAGTAAGAGACCGTACATCATCATATCATATATATTCAATAAAATGGTATAGTTTATAAGGGCCATAGGATATTAGACAAGGGTACATAAGGAAGAGCTTGAATTCCATTTAAGCTATATCTACTGAGCATTTAATGTGGGATGGATACTGTAGATAGAAAGGTACACAAGACAGACATGGTCCTGCTCTCCTAGAGCTGATGACTGGTAGAGAAGCCTGATGATGAATAGGGGATTGAGTAGGCAGTGAGGCTAGAGATGGTGCTTGGGAGCACAGACAAGGAGGGTCAGCCTGGTGAGAAGAGACCCAAAGGCTGACCCTTGATTGCCTTGAACTAGCCAGAAGGATAGTGTGTTCATAGATGCTGTGTTCAGAAAGGAGTTATTTGTATATTAAATATAGAACATGGGCAGAAAGAAGAGTCTGGAAATGTAGGCCCTGGTAAAGAAGATTTCATTATTTTGTCTTCAGCCTGAGTACAATGGAAAACCATTAAAAGGTTTTACACTGGAGATGATGGCAATTGGCGCTGGAATGGTGGCATGCAGATAGAGGGAGAGGTAGGAGGAGAGTCTATGAGGTGCACTTGCCAATTCAATGTGGAGGGAAGAAGAGTTAAGAGTGTACAGGTTGTTAGCGTAAGCATTGGCTAAATGGTTGGTAGATTGATGGACAAAGGGAACAAAGGAGAAGGCAGTGTTTAGAATACAATGGCCTTTTTTAGAAGATGGAAGACTAGACTTTGAGGTAGAAAGGATTTGAAGAAGCTTATTTCAGGTACGAGCACAATAGAAGCAAAGATAAAGAGGCAGGGATAAACTAGTCTTTTTTAAAGATATTTTGGTTTAGATTAAAAGAGGTGTGAAAATTTTAGATAGAGGGATTTAACTTACTTACATATTTTTTCTTGAGACAGAATTCAGATACTGTAATATTCACCCTTTCAAAGTCTACATTAGTATATTCACAAAGTTGTGGAACCCTCACCACTCCAATTTCAGAACATTTTCATCACTAACATTCTGATTGTGCTGGGGAGGGGAGATGGGAGGAGATAGAACAGTTAACAAGTTATTGCAACATTCTGGCAAATGCTGATAGTAGCTTAGATGAGGGTGTGAGCAATGGGGGGGACCAGATTCTTAATATAAAATCAACAGGACTTAACAAATTGGATATGTGATGTAAGAGGAAAAGAAGCACCAGGGATCATTCCAAGGTTTTTATCCTGAGCAATTAGGAAAATGGTGGTGCCATTTTATGTAGATGAGGGAATCACGATTTATTTTGGGACATGTAGAGCCAAGTAAACACCCAGAAATTGCAAGTAGACAGCTCAGTTTGAGTTTGGGTATACCTTAGCTTAGAGAAAAGAAGCGGTCAGGACCATGCCCTGGGAACTCGGTGTTTACAGGTTGGGAAGAGGAAAAGTGAGAAGAATGTTCTAGGAGCCAAGTAAAGAGACTATTTCAAGGAGGAGAAATCACCAACTACCCAATGCTGTTGCTGAATCAAGTAGGAAAGGATTGAAAATTGGCCATTGGATTTAGTAATGAGGAGATAGGTGTAGGTGAATGGCATTAATGAAGGTCTGATTGGAGTGGGTTTTGAGAGAGACTGTAAATAGGAGATGTGAGTGTAATGAGTACAGGTAGCTCTTCCAAGAAATTTTAGTCTAAAGGGCAACAGCGAAATGGGGTGGTAGCAGGAATGGGATACAGGCATAAGGAAGTTATCACAGCATGTTTTATGCTGAGGGGAATAAGCCAGGAGAGAAAGAATTCAAGCAGTTGACACTCCTTGGGGGAAGCAAGATGGAACAGAGTCCATTGCCTCGAGGCAGGTGTTGTAGGCCGTAGATGGGAAGATGGACAATTCATCCATCAAAGGAAGGAGAGAAGAGTAGATAGCTATGGATGCATTGTGTTGGTAGCCATAGATGGTTTCTTCTTGTTGCTTCTATTTTTCTCATAAAATAAGAAGAGTGAGAAAGAAAAGTGTAAAATACGCATCTAAGAGAGTTGAGTACAATGGAAGGAGAGAGATACTTAAGGTGTGACTGTAATGATGGGCCACTAAACCTCAGGTAGATAGGGAAATAATGTGTGAAGAAAAGTAGACAGAATAATGGATTTGAAGAATTGATAGAATCAAGATAGTAAAGAGTGAACTAAGAAGATAGGAGGTAGCATTAGAACAGTACTTGTTCAACAGGTATAATTAGGGTCGTGGCAAGTCTCATCATGTGGCCAAGGAAGCAAAGGAAAAAACACATTGAAAATGATGAGGCCAACTGAGAGACCAGAGTAATGATCCACGAAGAATAATGGCAGGGGATCCAGGTGCTAAAATTGCTTCAAGGAATGTGGCAGAGGGGCTCAGAACTGTTGCTAACTATAACAAGGTAGTCAGCAGGGAGTTTAGTTGGTGACATGACTTCAAAGGAGCTGAGGGCTTTAGAACAGGAATCATCGCCTGGAGCAGCAAGGAGCCCACCTACCCTACTTTGACACATGAGTGGCCACAGGACAAGCCAATCTTTCAGAAGAAATTCAGAGAGAAGATTGAGGACCCCAAGGACTTTGACCAACTGTGAGTAATGCAGGGGCCAGAATTCAAAAGGACATAGGTGGTTGAGATAGTCTGCCCTATATATTTGGGGTCTTCCTGTCCCCCAGATCCTTCCAGACTTCAGGGCCCCACTTCACAGCACCTGCCTCGAGGCTCTCACCTTCACGTTCAGCCCAGGGCTAAGCCAACTCGCGTGTCCTCTTCCAGCTGCACACACCTCTCCTGTTACAGAGGGCAATGACAACTAGAACCTGAGTGTGGGTGGTATGGACAGAGTTGTGGCCTGCTGGCCAGACCAGATGAGAGAAAACTGGATTTAGTCTCTTCAGTGGCAGGAGCAATTAGTACTTACATTTTAGAGAAAGGCTTTAAGAGCAAAGCTGGTTTTAGAACCCAGTAAGCTAGCTACGACATGGAATAATCAGCATTTTAAGAGCGTAATTCTCAAAGCAAGTTCAGCTAGTGGTAGACGTGGAAGTGCTCTTTGTCAAATGCTTTGAGATAGGTCTCATAGCACATATATTGAAATGAAATATTACAGAAGTTTAACTTTAGATAGTATACTATACCCCAAATCGTAACATACTATATAAAAGATGGCAAATAAACACTGAATTTCTAGAACACTGTTGAAAAAGATGGATGATTTCCCATTGGGCCAGCCTTCACCATCACCAGTTACTAATGCCTTCCCTGTGGAGGGGAGTAAGTAATGTTCCTGCCATGTATTTTCATACACGCGTCAACTGGTCTCCAGCATCTTTCCAGGAATAAGAAACTGTAGACTTAAGTATCATTAGCTCTTCTCTGTAGATTTCAGTATCATCAGCTCCCTTCAAGCTCTCCTACAGAACAGGGGTTGGCAAACCATGGCTGGTGGGCCAAATCCAGTCTCCATCTGTTGTTTTAGTAAAAAGTTTTACTGAAACATAGCCACACCTGATCATGGGTACATGGTTGCTTTCATGCTACAATGGCAGAGTTGAACAGATGTGATGGAGATGATATAGCCCACAGGCTTAAAATACCTGCTATGTGACTCTTTACAAGAGAAGTCTGTTGACCCCTGAAATCTAAGAACCAACCAACAGAGTTCACTCTTGCTGGGCCTCATGAGCAGTCCCATTATGTACAACACCAGGCTTCCACGAGTTCATGATTTGAGAACCTCTGTGTTGGGAGGCTCAGTTTAGTGTCAAGAAAGCCATACACAATAGGAACATGGATAACAAATATTTGGAACATGAAGAAAAAAGCATCAAATTGGGTGAGTTTTAAGTTTTCTCTTGCTCTGTGTTCTAGATGTTTCTAATCAATGTGTCTTACCTTATCCTCTCCTCTGATGGAGATAGGGCCATCTTGTTTGCCTAAGGTTTTGTTTTTTGTTTGAGCAACAGAACATAAATATAACATACCTTCATAGTAGATGTTCTTTTTCTTTAGATGACATCAAGTCAAAGCAGTAGGAGCTTCCCAAAATTTAGCTGCTGGGAGGAGAAAATACTGGTTCAGACTGGATTTTCTTTTAGATCCCTCCTGACTTTTGTCTTTCAAGAATTATTTGTAGAGTTCTAGGCAATGTGGTTCCTACTAATGGACCCACATTTCCAAATCACACATGTTTCGATACTTATAAACTTTCACCTTTGCCTTCTGTCTTATAGAAACATAGGTGAATAATATGTCAAGAAAAGTTTGTGAAGAACATAGGCTGAGGCAAAAACAAATTTTAGTGATTATAGTGAGATAAAATGATGACTATCCGTTTCTTATAATTTTGCAATTCCTTGACTCTTGTAGAATTCTAAGAGGTTCTGCATCATAGAAACCTGCTTAACCATTTGTTTTCAAAACTAGTTTCTCCCTTCTCAAAACACATCTGTGCCTTACCTGAAAAGTGCTCCATATCAGATCAGTGGAATACGAGTAAGGGGGAGAGAAGGCTGAAAATAAGGAGCTATTTGGCTCATTTTTTTCTCCAAAAAGTAGGAGAGCTGGAGTACAGACATGTCTCATTTTACTACATTTCCAAATACTGCCTTTTTTTTTTTAATATACAAATTGAAGGTTGGCGGCAGCCCTGCATTGAGCAAGTCTACCAGCACCATTTTTCCAACAGCATTTGCTCATTTCGTGTCTGTGTCACCTTTACCATTTTCAAGCTTTATTATTATTACTATTACATGTTATGACAATCTGTGATGAGGAGTGATCTTTGACATTACTATTTTAACTGTGTTGGGGTGCCAGAACAGTGCCCATATAAGATGGTGAGCTTAAATAATTTATGTTGTGTGTGTTCTGCCTGCTCCACCAACCTGTCCTTCCTTCTCTCCTTCTCCTCTGGCCTCCGTATTCCCTGGACACAGCAATATTGAAATTAGGCCAGTTGATAACCCTCCCCTGGCTTCAAAGCATTCACGTGAAAGAAAGAGTCACACATCTCTCACTTGAAATCAAAAGCTAGAAGTGATTAAGCATAGTGAGGAAATCATGTAAAAAGCAAAGCAGGCTGAAAGCTAGGCCTCTTGCACCCAACTGCCAAGTTGTGAATGTAAAGGAAAAGTTCTTGAAGGGAATTAAAAGTGCTACCCTAGTGAACAAATGAATGATGAGACACTGAAACAGCCTTAGGAGAAAGTTTGTTAGGAGAAAGTTTGAGGGGTCTGGAGAGAAGATCAAACCAGCCCCAGCATCCCCTTAAGCCAAAGCATAATCCAGAGCAAGGCCCTAACTCTCCTCCATTCTCTGAAGGCTGAGAGTGGGGAAGAGGCTGCAGAAGAAAATTTAAAGCGAGGAGCGGTTCCACTTATAGAGCACTCATAAGGTTCAAGGAAAGAAGCCGTCTCCAAAACTTGAAAGCCCAAGCTTAGCAGCAAAGGCTGATACAGAAGCTGCAAGTTCTCCAGAAGATCTAGCTGAGACAATTCATGAAGGTGACTACACCAAGCAACAGATTTTCAATGTGGACAAAAGACGCCATCAAGGAGTTTCATAGCTATAGAGGGGAAGTCAGTACCTGGCTTCAAAGCGTCAAAGGACAGGCTGATTTCCTTGTTAGGAGCGAATGCAGCTGGTGACTAAGTTGAAGCCAAAGCTCATTTACCATTCTGAAAATCCTAGGGCCCTTAAGAAATATGCAAAATCTACTCTGCTTGTGCTCTATAAACGGAACAACACAGCCTGGATGACTGCACTGTGTTTACAACATGGCTTACTGAGTATTTTAAGCCCACGGTTGAGACCTACTGCTCCTTGATGATGCACCTGGTCACTGAAGAGCTCTGAGGGAGATGTACAATGAGATTTATGTTGTTTTCATGCCTGCCCACATAACATCCATTCTGCAGCCCATGGATCAAGAAGTCATTTCGACTTTCAAGTCTTATTATTGAAGAACTACATTTCATAAGGCTATAGATGCCCTAGTGATTCCTCTGATGGGTGTAGGCAACGTAAATGCAAAGCCTTCTGGAAAGGATTTGTTACTCTAGGTGCCATTAAGAACATTGGTGATTCATGGGAAGAAGTTAAACTATCAACATGCACAGGAGTTTGGAAGCAGTTGATTACAGTCCTTGTGGATGAGTTTGAGAGGCTCCAAACTTTAATGAAGGAAACCACTGCAGATGTGGTGGAAATAGCAAGTGGAGCCTACAGATGGGACTGAACTTAAAAGGATGAGGACTTGCTTCTTACAGATGAGCAGAGCACGTGGTTTCTTGAGCTGGAATCTACTGGTGAAGATGCTGTAGAGATTGTTGAAATGTCAACAAAGGATTTAGAGTATCACATGAACTTAGTTGATAAAGCAGGAACAAGGTTTGAGAGGATCGACTCCGATTTTGAAAGAAGTTCTGCTGTGGGTAAAATGCTATCAAACAGTACCGCATGCTATAGAAGAAGCCTTTGTGAAAGACAGAGGCCATAGCTATGGCACACTTTGTCTTATTTGAAGAAATTGCCACCCCCACACCAGCCTTCACCAACCACCACTGTGGCCAGTCAGGACAACCCTGAGGTATGACCTTCTACTACCAGAAAAAGGACAACTAGCTGGAAATCTCAGATGATTTGCATTTTTTCTCAGCAATTAAGTATTTTTTAACTAAGGTATATACATTTTTTAGATAATGCAATTTACTGCATACTTAATAGAGTATAGTGTAAGCCTAACTTCTACATGCCCTGGGATACCAAAACGTTTATTTAACTCACTTTGTTACGATAGTCACTTTATTATCACCATCTAGAACCCACAGTATCTTCAAGGTGTGCCTATACTAGAACAACAAACTTGGCTTCCATTGCCCGCTGGATCAATTCCCCGCTTGGCCTACTGCCATTCAGAAGCCACAGCTCTCTATTTCCTCTATTATAAAGA
The DNA here is from genome assembly GCF_004348235.1 of Phoca vitulina. Lineage (NCBI taxonomy): Eukaryota > Metazoa > Chordata > Mammalia > Carnivora > Phocidae > Phoca > Phoca vitulina. The sequence continues at coordinate 69,328,344 of NW_022589709.1, forward strand.
ACCCAGGAACAAGTCAATGAGAAGTCAAGAAAAGACAAGATCTGGAGTTGGCAAAACTAGGACCCAGAGGCTCATTTTGTCTCCCACCTGTTTTTATAAGTAAAGTTCTGTTGGGACACAGCCCCACTCTTCTGTTTATGCATTACCTACGGCTACATTTGCATTACAAGGGCTGAGTTGAGAGGTCGCCACAGAAGTCCTATGGCCCACAAAGCATAAATATTGACTTTCTGGCCCTTGATAGAAAAGGTTTGCCAAACAATGGTCAAGATCAAGAATCAGTCCTTTTTTTGCCCACAGACTCTCTCCTGCTTCTTTGCTCAAAGACTCTTAACATTAAATCACTAGAGATCTGCAGCCCTACAAAAAGAAATGGCCTTCTACATCAGACTTGTGGCACTTGGAATAGGCCCAAAAGGCAGCAGGAGAGGAAGGGAACGACAAGGAGTTAATTTATAGCATAGATCTTAAGTGTGAGACGTAAACCTCACCCTCCCATCCCCTTCTCCATCTAACAATGCCAGAAGCCCTGCCGCAGATGGATTCTCTTGTCACCAAAGCAATGAGGCAGGTACCCTGACAAGGCCCAGGACTGTTTGGTAACAGTCGTTTGCCGAGTTAGAAATACTTGCACTGTCCGCATGACTCAGAGAGCTTTTCAATCCCCCAAAACATCTCAGGGAACATAGGGTGAATGACCCAACCATGCTGACTGGTCTCACGTAAAGTTCCCATCCAGCAACTTCATGGGGCCCCAGCATCCCCTGCCCTTCCTCACTCTCAGGTACGAACTTTCCTTCTTATTTCACTGAAAAATAGAAACAGGAGAGAATGACCCATGCTCCAGGACTGCACCCTTTACATCAGAGTCTCGTCAACATCTCCACCTGCGCAGGCCTCTCCAAATTATCATACCCAAAAATGAACGTGGCAAGTCCATCCTTCCGCTTGCTCAAGAGAAAGATCCAGGAGCCATCTTGACTCCCATTCTTCTTTCCACGCTTCACAGTTGCACCATCCACGAATCCTATCAGTTGTCCCTGCAAACATGCCGAGAAGCTGACCGCTGGCTCCCGCTGCTCCCGCCCTGCTCCACACCGTCATCCGCCACCAGGCTCTCACTGGCCTCCCTGCCTCTGCTGCCTCACATTATCAATCAGGACACAGCTCAGTGGTCCCTTCTGTGACGTCTCCTCACTTCGCTCAGCATAAAAGGCCCACGTGAACGCTCCTCTGCCCCCACGCTAGGATGAAAGCACACCGGGGGTATTCTGTTCACGGCCTCTCCCAAGCACAGAGCTGGCAGGCCATAAACATTTGTTGAGTTAAAGACCAAATGAATAGTGTCCTCTAATGTGTATTTGCAAGTCAGTTTAGAAAATGGGACTCTATACCACCTACTGGGCCCTTCTGCCGGCCACCGGCTCCCTAAGCAAGCTTGCTTAATCCACACTCACCACAGAAGCAGCTCCCCAACCCAGGGCTGCAAAGAGCCCAGCCTGGATTCAGACCCAGGCCATCCAATTCAAGGCACATGTATACTAGAAGAATTAACAGCTCACATCACCAGAGGAGGTCTTCACAGAAACGAGCGTTTTTAAAATAGTAACTGACCCTCTTGATGTATTTCCCCAACAGGTGCATGACTACCTCCGCAGCAAGCTGTGCTCCCTCTACGAAAATGACTGCATTTTTGATAAATTTGAATGTGTGTGGAATGGGTCAGACAGGTAAGAGAGGCTCCGTGGCTAGGGAACCTTCCAGAGGTGAGCCCTGTATTTGCCGGGGCCCTGGGCAATTTATCCTAAGCAGGGCGTGGCCAAAGGGAGGTCAGAATCAGGCCCCAGGGCCTGGCAGGAATCCACTATGTAGGTCCCTGGATTTCCCTTGAGGTCAGACCTGGATATAAGGGAGAGATGGAGTGAGACCCTTGAATCCTCTTTCAGGACTGGCACAGGTGACCATGGGACATCAATGAGAAAATCCCATGTCTTACACACCAGACGCCCCCAGAGCTAGGTCAACATGGCCGAAATAAAGAACACTAATAATGCACCAGCGAATTCCAGCATAAACAGTTCCAATTATTGCAAAGTGTGCTCTCTAGATCGAAAATTATCCCTAGACGCTTCTAGTGTAGACCTGTCCAAAGGCCCCGGTAGTTCATTAGCTGAATTCTAGTTGGCCTCATTTATCATATTCCCTCAAAGTGATTTATTATTGTTTTAAGGCCTTTTATTTCAACAGTACTTCATATTACATTCTAATAGTTCATTTTCAGTTTGACAAATACAGATGATTCCCCACCTTCCAGAATGAAATGCAGGCTACCAGGGGCTGATTTAGTGTTTTGAGGAACACGGCACCAACAATAGTGCTTGCAAGCACTACCTTCTGTCAGGGCAAGGCATTCAGGGATTGGAACTTTTAGTAAAACCAAGCGGTTTCTGGCCATTCTTTGGCTTTCTTTGCCAATGAACCAAAATGTGCCTTCCACTTAGGAGACCCGGAAAAAATCTCCACATGACAGAGGCCCCAAGTCACAGCACCCCGTTGCTATAGGGCGGAGGGAAGAGACGACAGAGCAGCTGTGATGTACGAACCAAAGCTCCTAAGGGGGAAAGTAGCCGGCCCCGAACCTGTGTTTCTAATTTTTATTTGTAGTTTAAATTCTATTTGTTGTTATTGTCCTAATAACTTACCTTAACCTAGACTCACAAAGTACGTATTAGTCACCTTCGCACACATCCTGTTATAGAATCCTGACCACAAGATGACAAGGTTGTTGTGATCATCCCCGTTTTATAGCTGAGTAAACTGAGGCTCAGCAAGATAAAGCGACCTGCCCCAGCTCATGAGCTAGTACGTAGTAGAGACAAGAGTAGGAAGGTTTGAGTTTGAATCCGAAGATTGACATTCTTTTCATAACTTCACTACTTCTTTCCATAACCAAGAAAATTCTCAGTTCAGGTAAGGTTGAGAGTTTTTCTTTTTTTTCAAACCAACCAACAAAAACCAAAACACAAGGGCTTTCTCGGTTTAAAACCAAGCTGACTCATGGTGGAGGAAGCCTTGTTGGTTCATGGGAAGCAGTGAGGCCAGTGGCGGAGTGCTAGGCCCTGGGGTCGGGCACATGGGGGTTGGAGGCCTGACTTGGCCATTTTGTTACAGTGAGCGAGTTCCTCACTTTTCCTCAGGTGTAAAGCCCCTATCTGGGATAACGGAAGTCCAGGTGAGATTGCGGGGGAGTCGAGCGCTCAGCACCCTACCTGATAAAGTAGCAACAGCTTCTTCCGCTACAAACACATTCACCACGTCTGTTTCCTGGGCCAGAGTTACACAAGCAAGCCCTTGACTGATTTGCCTGGCACAGCTGACCCCACAGCCCTGTCCCCCTGGCTGCGGCCCCATGCTCTCAGTTTTCCCCGCACCTGTCTGCACACTCACGCCACATGAACAGAGAGGAGGTGCTGTCCTCTCCCATCCCCACCTCAGTTGGTCAGGGCTTCACCCACCAACGAGGCCAAGCCCCCGTGCTCCAGCGGCAGCCCCCGTGGGATGTTACTGAAGCAGCATGATTCCCCCCCCGCCCCAGCCTGTCCGTGTGTGCAAACTGTCACCGGTAAAGAGTCAGTCCCTTGCTTCTGGAAGGCTTTGGCAGTCACTGCCCTCAGTCAGTCGTAAATCTGCCTGAGGGTGGAGAGCTCTTACAAAAAGGTGGATGCCATCGGTCAATCCACTAGCAAGTCTTTCCTCTCCCAAGTTCTTTTAAAATTTGAATTTGTTTACTCTCTTCCTGAGGGAGACCACGATGACATCCGTTTTTTAGGTAAGTTTGCTGGCAAGGCTGAATTGAGAGCTGGTTCTTAGCAGGGGGAGGACACACCAGGCTCAGTGTGCTAATCTATCAGCGTTTCTCCCGCTGTGCTGGCTGCCGAAAGCCTTCGACGGCCGGCCCAAGCCCCACTCCTGCAACCACACTTTCCATGTGCATAACCAGTGTTCTCAAAAGTGTTCCTCCTGTCCTGACCTCTCTCCAACCTCGCAATCCTAAGGGACGTAAGGCTGGGATCATTAAAACCACAGGACTCACTCCCTGAGCCAAAGAACCAAAAGGGATCTATCCACAGAAGTAAGTAACAAGGAGGATTATCATGATCCTTCATTTCCCAACCAGCCTTCGAAACCGAGACCATGGTCACACTGTCCAGTCTGTTTGGGTTTTTGGTTTTTGGTGAAACAGATGGTGCCATAAGCTGGCCACGATGTGGTGTCATGGGCTCCAGAAAGACGCAATGGGGATATGCTCCTGCCTTTCTCCGGAGTCCTCAGTGACTCCCTCTTTCCTCTCTACCTTGCAGCGTCATCATGACAGGCTCCTACAACAACTTCTTCAGGATGTTCGACAGAAACACCAAGCGTGACGTCACCCTGGAGGCCTCGAGGGAAAACAGCAAACCCCGGGCTATCCTAAAACCGCGGAAAGTGTGCGTAGGGGGCAAGCGGAGAAAAGACGAGATCAGTGTCGACAGTCTGGACTTTAGCAAAAAGATCTTGCATACGGCTTGGCACCCTTCAGAAAATATTATAGCAGTGGCGGCTACAAATAACCTATATATATTCCAGGACAAGGTTAACTAGGAGGACAAGTTATTACTTAATAATCTCACATACTGAATACTAGTCAGACATGTTTTTAAATGTTTCTTTGGGTCTTCATTTGATGCATTGACATTAATTTCCCTATGCAGAAAACAATTGGAATAGAACTAAAAGGAGTCCAACTTTCCCAGATCCCCAGTTCTAAGAAACTTTTGTCAAACCCAATAGGTTCTGAGACATTTCTGTTTAGAATTGAGAGCTGCCAGCTAACACTAATTCTCCATAGTTGACTTGAATTTCTGATGCTTTTCTTGCCCGGTTTTCTCTGGTGGGTCCAGTGTTTTGTTTCTAGGTGTCTGCTGAGATAAAATGAGGTTGTCTGTAGTATTTAAAGAGAAAAGAGATAAGTTTTTTTTTAATTAAGCAATTCCATTTGATTGAAAAAAATCAACAAAAAAATAAACACCGTTTACTCTTAGAGAATTTCTCCTTTTTCTTTTTTTTGTGAAAAAAAATCACAAGCAGTCAGCATCTCCCTCCCCTGCCACACTTTTTATTAACAGCCTCATTTGAAGCAGAGATTTATGTCACGAGGCAGCGAAGGGGATGCAGAATGAGAAGGGAGGGGACACATCAACACTGCTATACTCTTTTTTCTGGAAGCGCCATAGAAACAGCCTGAGAATTTGGCCAGGAAACCCCATGAATGCTTCAGGGGACATAAAGAGAACACTTTCTACACAGTGCTTCTCAGAGTTAGCTTGGCAAGGCCATGTGGGGCCAAATTCCATCTGCTGCTTTGTTACTCTTGCTTTTTGTCATTTTAAATGGCTCCATATAATCCTCCACTTACACGTTCGTTGGCTTTTTCTCTTCAACCTTTTCCAGCTTATTTATTCCATTGACTTCTAAAGGCCGAGTCCTAGTTGTTTATTATCTGGCATTCTAAGTGAAGAGAATGGCTCCCTGAGAAAGGCTGGTCTGTTCCTTTGGGGCGTGTCTCCTTAGCAGCCCCCTCCTCTCTTCCTGGGTTGGGTAACCAAAAGTCACAATCCATCAATCTCCACTGTAGCTAGAACGGAAATGGCCAATACACATGCTGATTTGTGAAGTCTCAACAAGTGTTTCTAACCCACCCCAAGCTCACCATCTGGACGAATACACCAAACAGCTCTCTTGCCACAAAAACAGAATATGGGGGAGTCAGGAATCTTTCACGGTATCGTGAAGTCTACTTGAACCTGTGCAGTCTGCTTCATCCTTCCCCCGATGTTTAAAATTCAGACTTGTAAGTTCCAGAAGGTTCTATGTGGCACACCTCTGAGCAGAAGGCTCAATGAATTCAAAGGATTTATAAATGTGAAGGGGAGTCTCGGAGAGGAGGTGGGAGGTACCCAGGAAGTGGGGCCTGGGCTTAGTGTCTCCAGACCCGTCACCATGATTCATTCCTTTTAACTTCCAATTCGTCAACAGGAAAGGACTTGAGCATTTTTCTTTTAAACGGAAATTCTCTTTGGATTACTGTGTTTATTAGTAAAGTCCCAACTTGCAAGTGTAATTTGCTTGGGAGGAGGGAAAAAATAGTCTAAGAACCCTATTTCCATTCTAAGCTACTATCCATTTAAATAACAGCTTCTTGGCAAGGTAATAGCTATCTAGCATTTAAGGGAGCACCATTTTGTAAGATGCAGCCCAATCTCAGAAACACTGAGATATGAAAAGTACTTCTCAAACCTGAGAAGAAGCATGTGGATGAAGACGTGACCCTGTTCTCAGTGTTTGTCCTCTTCCCTGCAATGAGAGCCTCTCTTCAAGCATTGCCCATAAACTGGCCCCAGATGGCAACTCCTTGGGCAGGATTCCTGGCCTGACTGTGACAGTGTTCTTGGAGGAGACCTGAGAGAGGATCAGAAACTTCTCCAACTTCTAGAGAACTGTGATATCAGGATAGCTAGAAGGACCAGTGAGTTATTGTCCAGAGTTCACTCATCAACTTCCTTATGGCCTTTTCCCTGCTCCTCTGAGACAACTCCTCTCTTGGTACCAGGTGGGGGTTGGGAGAGATCCCTGTTGCTCAAACTTAGGCATTAACCTACCCCTGTGATATTACTCATTTAAGTCACCTTTTTTAAAAGCAAGACTTAGCCTCCTCCAAAGAAAAGATAATCAGGAAATGTCCATTTTAGTGGGTTTTTTTAACGTTAAAATAATCACATAACGAGTGACCTAACAGCCGTACCCATGCACCACCTACAATCATTTTGTGAACCCCCAGGAGCATGTTTATCAGACTTGGGGACACTGAGTAACTGGTGTCAGAGAACACTTGGAGGCATCCGAGAGTTCCGGCGGACAATGGTTCTTCACTAAGCGGAGCCAAGAGTGCTCCCCACAACACATACATGAACAAATTGGTCATGGTTTTAAGGGATTCACAGGCCCCCCTGCAGGCTATCTGTGGACTCCACATAAAAATCCCCTAACAAGTCCCACACCCTTAGCACATAGATTTAGAGTCTGAGATCTAGGGAGTGGGAGGAATTTGCTGAAAATCTCAGAATTAAGAGCAGAGAGCAGCTATTCGAATAAAGGATGCACCAGGAAAAAAAACATCTGAGACTCCTAGACCGGAACAGGAGGGGAAGGCCTTAGAGATCGGACCTCAGGCAGCCATCCCCACCCACCACCATGTATCAGCACTGACCTGCCCTGTGCCAGGTACTGAACGAGGTATTTTCAGTTGCAATTTCCTTCTGCCCCAGTGCTGGAGATAGTCATCATCAACTCGGTCCCTGTTCCAGCTGACACTAAAAGCTACTTAAAAGCTGACTAGCCATGTTTTCAACAGTTTGTTGGTTCTAAATACTGCATGGCCAGCAGCTTGGTAGGAGCCGTCAGGTTACGCTGGAGGATGGCAAGTGACCGAGGAGGAAAGGGAGCCACAGCTTCCCAAGCCTTTACTGAAATGATCCAAGTGAAACAGTGCCTGACATTTAAAAAGCTGGACTTGGTCAGACATCCACACCTTCTTGTCCAGAGGAGGAAGAAGAATTCGAAGAAGAAAGAAGAAAGACACAAATGAGCATCAAAGTAGCGGGGTGTATGTAGGTGGGTGGGCAGTAAGAACCCATCTGCTTCTTAAATCCTTGAAGTCTGGCCCCTGTCTTTACTCTGTACTGGGGGGGGGGAACACAACATCTTTAAACCTCTCATTGATCTCATAATTAACTCCACCCTATCAACACTTATTATGCAACCAACATGTGACATGTGCAACAGCAGTCAGGCGGAACAAGGATGAAGCTAACGTTCTTTTAGCTGGTACCCAGTGAAATCAGTCAACTATCTCCAATGTATTTCTTTTCAACACTCTAGGGCCCATTATACTGAAAGTTGACCCTAACACAATCACTGACAAAGTGGGGACCACGATTGTCCTTCCTTCAAACCAGCAGGGCAACTGCCTAAAGCTCCCCTCATACCCTCCTTCCACCACTGTGGATGCATGCTTTTTTAGTCCCCTTGCTGACTGCAAGTAGGCCTAATAGCAAAGCTTGGGGGTGACACTATAGTCCAGAGCCAGATTGGGGGAACCCTTCCTAGTTTGTCCTCCTCCATTATGGCCATGTGTAGATGAAGTGGGTGTGTTTTCAACGGTACCCCCAAAGATACTGCAATCCACCGAATCACCAACAGGAAAAATTCCCCCAGATGCCGCCTGAGTCACTGGGCATCTGTCAGACCTTAATCTTACGCTCCCCCCTGTACTTCTAAGTCAAGTCTCAGGAACTGCTTTCCATTAGAATGACTTGCGTGGTCATGGAAAGAACGTGGAACTGGGAGATAGGAAATGTGCATCCTGCCCCTGGCTCTGCTGCTAAGTAACTGCGGAACTTAGGCAAGTCACTCAATGTGTACATCAGTCACGTCACCTGTGAAACCCTCAGAAAACCATCTGTCCTAGCTCACAGAATTACTGTGAGAAGCACAAGAAATGTATTTACTTATAATTGCTTTGATAAATTTAAAGCACCATAAAACAATACTAGCAACAATACTCATTAGAAGGACATACTGGTAATGTCTCATTAACTTCCTTCTTTAACCCCATGAGATTGATGCCAGTGTTATTTCCATTTTGGAAGTGAGGAAATAGACTCAAGCTGTCAATCCAACCACGGACACATAGCCAGGAAGAAAGAGACCCAGGACTCCAATTCAACGTGTCTGTCTCTAAAGCCAGAGTTCTTAAAATACTGTTTCTAATATACAATAGTAGCTAACAGTTACTGAGCACTTCTCATTATGGGCCAGTCTTGGTTCAAAAATTTCCCATGTACTAATTCATTTACCCTTGAAATTCTAGATGCCACTACTATGATTGTTTCCATTTTCCAGATAAGGAAACTGAGAGAGATTGTGTAACTTCACTAAGTTTACACAGTTCACAAGGGTTCTTATCCTCTATCTCATCTCACATTTTATATATTTAGATGGAAGTTGCTGATCAGAAAGCAAGTCTCAGTCCTGACCCATGAGTTCATCTCAATCATGTAGTGAGTGCCTGGCATGTGTCACACAGGGGGCAGGGCTAGGAGCTGGAGTTACTGAGGTATAGAAGTCACTCGTCCCCACCCTCCAGGAGGTGACAGCCATAGAGGAGCAACACAGATGTTGCTAACCTATTTACAATACAATGAGATACGTGTAAACTGTAGAAATAATACAAAGAAAGAAACAGTTAACAAGGACTGGTAAGAAAACGATTTTTCAGAATACGTGACATCTAAGCAGAGTATTAAAGTGGTTCAGTAAACAGTCAAAGCATGATATGGCATTTCCAGTACAGAGAACATACGTGAGGTTCTGAAGCAAGAATGGACATGGCATGGGAGCATGAAGTTGATGTTTCTCTCATTCTATCAGAAACCCATTTTCAGTTTGCCAGAACTGGCCTTGCCCTTCTTTCTTTCATTCATCCAATAACAATTACTTATTGACCCCCATATCCAAGTACTGTATTTCAATGTAAAATGGATGGAAAGAATAAAAGGAAACTAATATTTATGAGCACTAATTCTATGACAAGCATGGGATAGGCACTTTTTAAAGTTATTACAATCACCCAATAGGTAAATTTATTATTCATTTTTTTACAGTTGAAAAACGTACTCAAAAAGGTTAAATGACACAGTCATTGTGACCCAGCCAGAAGTTTCATCAAAATCTGTCCTGTCCCAGATCCTATACTTCTTCCATCACAGTGATGGGTAATACATAGCTACTCTGTCTTGTTTTTGGTTGTGTGTGTGTGTGTGTGTGTGTGTGTGTGTGTGTGTTTTACACTTGTGAGGATACAAACAAACCATCTCTCTGCAACCAAATATTGCCTGACAGCTGACAACAAATACAAATTTGGTCTGTCACTAAAGCAGAGAGTGAAGTCAAGTGGCTCAGAGAAGTCTTCACCCCCTAACCCTGACCTTATTATTACTGTCCTCCAGTTTAGATCTTGCACGCCCCATTGGTTAAACTGCTGGTGGCCAAACAAGGAGATCTGCCATCTCTGCTGATTCCTGCCTTGGACGCTGTCAAAACAATGATCACGACCAGGCCAGAAACAGGGAGTTAGTAACTGCCATATTCCTGATCCACTCCCTACCCCCAATTTCCTAAAAAGTCAACCTTGGTCTTTTTCATAGCTCCTTTCCTCCCAACCCATAACTCTTTGTTGTGACCCCAGGCATTTGGGCTGCTGCATTTGGTTTGAGTCAAACTGGACAAAGCACTTCTCCCAAACTCACCCTTATACAGAAACCCAGAGACCGTAGGGAAGGGGGACCAGCCACAAGTGCTAGGATTCTTGCCTGATTGGCTAGTGGTACACTCCCTCCCAGCCAAATTAGTAAATCCTTGTGTGGGTCAAAGAGAACCCCAGGAAGGCTGGAAGAGAAGTGATGGAAGGGAGCTGCTTCACTGGCAAAAGGAAAAGTAATACTTTTGCATTCTAAACAGCTGCTCAGTTTGAGTCAAGTTCATGCATTCGTTCATGTATTCACTCAATGAACATTTAATGATTGATAATCTACTACCTGCGAAGCCCAGGTCCAAAGTGGTGTGGGGAAGCACTAGTGACAGTCCCTGTCCTCAATGGGCTTACAGTGTTGTGTGGAACACAGGCAAACTCACAGGCAATGGTAATAGTAGAATGTCATGCTTAAGAGCCCACGGTGCCTGTCTGGGTTGAAACTGGGCTCCCATCACTTAATAAGCTGAATGACCCTTGGTCAATTACTTAACCTTTCTAGGTCTCAATTTCCTTATTGATAAAATAAGGATCAAATGGCACCTATTTCATAAAATTGCTATGAAGATTGAATGATTTAGTACACATAAGAACTGAACGACTTACTACATATGAGAATGGTGCCTGACCAACAGTAAGTACCCCGTGCATGTTTCTTGCTATTGTTCTTTTAGGACTATAAAACAGCAAGATATTGCTCTAATGGGTATCTCAGGGTTCCAGGAAAATGCAAAGTAACTCCAGTTCACCCGGACCAGAAGCTACCAAAAGGAGGTGATTCCTAAAGCAATCCTTAATAGATAAATAGGGAATGAATTATCCAGGGGAAGAGAAAGGATGAGAGTGTTCCAGGTGTCAAGATAGTATATGCAAAGGCAAAAAAAAAAAAAAAAAAGAGCACATGGTGTATCTGAGGAACTTAGAATATCCTGGTATGATTGAATAGTAAAAAATAATAAGACAGACCAAGAGAAGTAAGGGGATACGAGGTGGAGGGATAGTAATGCATGATATGAGAAATAATAATGATCATTAGTGAGTTTACACATCAGAGATTCTCCATTTATAGGCTATAAACCACTCAATTGAGGAATTATGGTTTCCCTAACTTAGCAAATATGAATAAAGCCCTCAGGTACAGGGGATATACTGATAAATTCAGCTCAAGAATCAACTCTTTCCTTGACCACCCTAAGTTCCTTGAGGACCAAGGCCACTTTTGTATCCCTAAAGCATAAAGAAGTATCTGCCTCATAGTAGGTGCTCAATAAATATTTGTTGAATGAATGAACAGATAAATGAATGCATAAGATAGGCACAGCCTCTGTCTCCAGGAAGCTTATGAGGTGAGCAGTTTGCCCCTGGGAGTTTGAGTACCAGGAACCTTGGTATATGGCATCACAGGACTACTCAGAAGAGTCAAAAAATTAAAAAAAAAAAAAAAAAAATTGAGAGCCAGGGAGCCAAGATGCTTTAAGAGCAAGCCACCAAGCTCAAAGTTAGTTAATAGAGCACATGTGTCCCTGCCTGATGCATTACCTCACAACAGTAGCTAGCCTTCTGGGACCCTGCAGAGCGTGCAGAAAGGTTGACAGCTTACAATCAATACCATGTTCACTGATGCAGGGAGGAACATTATCACATCCAAGATATTACCCCCACATCCCAGCTCCAGCACTAAATATTCCCCATAACAAGGCAAAGAGAAGTGACAAGAGCTATTATTTTCAACCCTTCCACTTGGAAGCAAGAGGTGAGTCAAACCTTCCCTGGAATGTTCTTAGGGGAAGACAAGTGGTTCCCCAAAGAAATCACTTGGAGCTGAATACACGTCTAATACAACAAGACAGGGATTGGAGAAGATTGGCATTTTCATTTGCCTAGGTGTCCACAATCTAGAAGGGGAGACTCTGGGCAGCCAAGAGGTACAACAACAAATTAGAGGGGGGTGGCGGGTCTGGTTGGTGGGGGGTGTGTAAGGTGTGAATGCTGGAATTTATTCTCCATGCCCAAGTCACTCTAATGAAAAAAACTTGAGTCCCCCCAGTTGGACTTTCTTTTTCAGCTTCTTTGACTGTGACATAATTGAAAATCATATTTCATCTAGACCAGTGGTTTCCAACTGTAAGCACAAGTGGCTTATGAACAGTCAGCCTGAATTTATCAAAGAGAGCAGCAAACAACTGCATGTTAAACAGCACCGATTTCACAGTGGAGGGGGATGTGGGGTGAGTCACGTTACATGGTAGCCACAAAGCAGTACTGCTCCGAAGTACACTGTAGCATGGGTCTTTAGCCGATGGTGGAACTCTCACAGGAAGAAGCCCAGGGCTAGGACACCAGGGTTGTTTTCTTATTTCCATGGGGCATTTATCTAATGGCAGCCTCCATTTTTCAGCCCTTCATTTCCTAAGAAGATGAGGGGTATTGCTTATTTGTCATATTCTTTTTGAAAAGGCAGAAAGGTTACTTAGTTATATCTGAGATGCTGGTTGATGGGGAAATCAGCTGGAGCTCAAAGATGGGTATATTCATTGAAGATGTAACAAATGTCATAGAAACTCGAAGTGTCCATCAAGGAAAAGAAAGCTCAGTTCAAAAGCTAACATCTTCCAAAGTACAAAAAGAATGTGCCATTTCAGGAATGAAACATGGCTCAAAGCAGCTCTTCACTTTGACCAGCATAAGTATGGTTAACAAACTCCCATCAGTCTCTGAAGATGTCCCGAGAGGGACATAGGGTTGAATCCTGCAAGAAAGGCAATTATAGCTTTTCCCTCTTCTCCAGCATTAAACAAATGATGGATTCTTCCTAACGTATCATGCACACACACACACACACGCTTAGCCTCAACACCCCACTAACAGATCCTGCTCTCTCAGAGAATCATTTCTGAATTCATGATTCTTCCTGTCAGAATGATGAGTGCTTCCCAGCTACTTAAGAACACAACCTGGAGACAAAGGTTGTAAATTTTTTTACTGCATTTTATATCAGAACTGGGGATTCATTTATACATTAAAACTCTGCTGGCTTCGCTGATAATAAAATTATATGGCTCCACATAAGGGTGTAACAACTTCCTTTCTCACTTGCTTGTTATATTGCTCAGTCACAACACTTTGGATGTAATAACTATCCTGGTGATGAGCAATAATGGACTATTATAGTTTGTGAGGACACTTCAATTTACTCAGGCACCTTCATGACCAGAGAAGTGGTGTGATCTGCCCAAGGTTGCACAGAAAGTTACTCCAAGACCAAGAATGAAACCATGTCTTCTGAATCTCCAAGATGAGCCTTATTTCACTATTGTTGCTTTTTTATTTTTCCATGTGCCTAAAATTAATGGGTCTTTTCAAACCTAGGTAGAAGTTCTGAATATGCAGTTTTAATTCCTATTCAAAGAGCTTTCAACATTTCTGTCTATGGCACCAAAGATAGTTCTGCAGGTGGTGCTGGGAGACGTGCCCCAAGCCAGGTCTCACTAGGGCCCACACTGGCACAGATTCACACAGGTGGACCACTGCATTTATTCACTACATTAAATATCATCTACCCACAAAATTAAATGCTACATTATTTGCCTTCTTATAGCTCTCTTCATCAAACCATTGTTCATATTGATTATGTCCCACTGAGTAAGCTACACAGATATGATATAATCCCTAACCTCAAGGAGTAGTCTAGTAAAAATGTAATTATGAAAGGTAATTTCAACATAACATGGTTAATGCCATGGCAGAGATACGTGTAGTTTATTGTAGGTGTAAAGTGCAAGAGCATCTGATCTCCTGGAATGGATGAAATGAAGTTCAATCCCAAAGGAGGATGGGGCTAACCAGATGAGCACAAACATGAGCAAAGGCAACCACCAACCTCTGAGCACAATCAGCAGTTTGCTTTTGCTGAAAAATTCTTGGCTAGGACTGGCTCAAGTGCTGGGGAGGGAGCCGGTTGAGATTGCAGAGGGCCATTTAGAGGACTTAGGTGTCACTCAGCAGTCAATGGAGTACTGCCAGAAGATTTTTAAGAAGAGACTTGACAGATGGAATTACATTTTCGAAGATCACTCTGGCAACTGTGTAAATGATACATGTGAAGTAGACACCATTGAAAAGCAGGGAGCCTACTTAGGAAGCTGCTGAAGTGGTCCAGGAAAGAGGATGAGGGCCTGAACTGAGGATGTAGGAAAAAAAGAGGTAAAATCAGTATAACTTAGAAACTGATGTGATGAGAGCAAACAGTTAATAGACAAGATAATAAGCAATGGTATGAAAAGAGGGAGATACTAAAGGAATGAAACTAGGGTTCAGGGAGAGGAAAAGAGAAAGATAAGGGGTCCAATTTGGGACATAATGAGTTTGAGGAGCCACTGGGACGGCCAGATAGAGAGAGATCACCAGTGAGCAGTGAGAAAAAAAGTACTATGACCTACATATCACTGGATATGATGGAGAGTTAGTCATCGATGTGTCCTGGCCTTTTTGGAAGTGATGGCACAGGGAGAGTGGAGATCAAAACTCTGCTAGCTGAGGAGAGGACCCTGGGGACCAGACACGGGGATAAGGGGGCACATCCCAAGCAATAGAGAAGGAAGCATCAGAGTCACAAGAACCGTGGGCAAAGCCTATTGTGGAGATAAGGGAGTAGAATTCCCCCACTGGAAAATACAATTCCTATAAATCTATTAAAAAAATAAAACAAAAAACAGAAACGAAAAAACAGGGTTCCAGACCAAGAGGGTGATAGAGGAAGACCCTGAACCCACCTCCTCCAGGGACACACCAAATCTACAGCTATTTATAGAACAATTCCCACTAAAGAAGAGCTGAGGACTGACTGAACAACTTCTGCACAACAAAAGACCACAGAGAATGGCAAGAGAAAGAAAACAGGGTAAGGAAGGGAAGCCCCACCTCCTAAATAGCAAACTGCAGTAGGGAAAGAGTACTGAGGGGCTGTGAGCAGATTCATCTGACCTGGAGCACAGAAAAAAAAAAAATCACTTCAAGAGGGCAACTAGAATATAAAGGAAACAGCCTTCAAACCTTGCCAAATAGTGGAGGAGCTGCTGGAACTCTCTTCAGGTTGGAGGGGCTGGTGAGCACCTGATTTAAGTTCCCTTTCCACCTTGATAGTGCACATAGGAGCAGGTTCCAGGTAATATCACTGGCCTGCCACCTCAGGGAGCCCCAGGGCCCCTAGCCCACACCAGCCCAAGCCCTCCCACCAAGGCAGTCACAGTGCAGCACACATCTGGACACCCCTGGTCAGCACTCACTACACCTCCAGCCATCTCAGGTGGCACACAGGTGCAAAGCACCCCAGAACCCTCCAGTCCCACACCACTTTGGCTCCAGACTAATTGCTAGGGTACCCTGGACTTAGACCATTCCTGGACCTACTGGCTCAGGCCTGCTTCAGCTCCAGTCACCCTATCAAAGCACCACCTACACAGTGCACACCAAGACATGCTGGCCCACCCCTACCTGGAGTCAGCCAGCCTGCCAGTGTACTCTCTGTGTGGAGAGACCCAGGACCTCCTGGCTTATTCCCACTTTAACTTCAACTATCCTGCCAGGGTACCCTCTATATGCAGAACCCTGGAAACCCCTGCCTTATACCCACTTCAGCTCCAGCTGTCCATATAGGGCACTTTTTATGTAGAGTCCTGGCATCACCCCAGTCCACACCCACTTCAGCTCCGGCCAGCCCAACAGTGTAGCCCCAGCACAGAGTGCCTGGAGACCCCCAGCCCACAGCAGCCACAGCTGCAGCCAGCCAGCCAGCCAAAGTCACCTGACACACAGTCTACACAGGGGATGATCATAAGCAAGAGCAATCTTCAAGTTCAGGAGAAGTAGCTATTCTGCTTATTCATAGAAACAAGCACAGAAAGTCAGGCAAAATGAGGAAACAGAGGAATATGCTCCCAACAAAACAACAAGATAAAACCTCAGAAAAAGAACTAACTGAAATAGAAGTAACCAATCTACCTGATAAAGACTTCAAAGTAATGGTTATAAAGATGCTCCATTGGACTAGAGAGAAGAGTGAGAAGTTCAACAAAGAGATAAAAAATATAAAAAAGAATGAATCAGAGATGAAGAATACAATAACCAAATTGAAAAATCCACTGAAGGAAATCAACAGTAGGTTAGAGGATGCAGAAAACATATCAGTGATCTGGAAGCCAGGGTAATGGAAAGCACCCAAGCTGAATAGCAAAAAGAAAAATATTTTTTTTAAAAAAATGGTATTTTAAAGGATCTCTTGGACAACATCAGGTGAAGAAACCTTCATATTATAGGGTTCCCAGAAGGAGAAGAGAGAAAGAAAAGGGGAGAACACTTACTTGAAAAAATACCTGAAAACTTCCTTAACCTGGGGAAGAAAACAGACATCCAGGTTCGAGAAGCACAGAGAGTTCCAAATAAGATGAATACAAGGAGATCCAACTATGTCACATAATGATTAAATGTCAATGACTAAAGATAAAGAATTTTAAAGGCAGTAGTAACATACAAGGGAAACTCCATAAGGCTATCAGCTGATTTTTCAGAAAAAATTTTTGTGGGCCAGAAGGGAGTAGGATAATGTGTTAAAACTGCTTAAAGAAAAAAAACCTACAACCAAGAATATTCTACCCAGCAAGGTTACCACTCATATTTGAAGCATATATTACCATTCATTTGAATAATGACTTCCCAGACAAACAAAAGTTAAAAGGACTTCATCACCACTAAACCAGGTTTAGAATAAATTTTCAAGGGACTTCTTTAAGTGGAAAAGAAAAGACCATAATTAGAAGAAAATTATGAAAGGAAAAAATTTCATCAGTAAAAGCAAACATACAATAAGAGTGAAATAATCACTTATAAAGCTAGTATGAAGGTTAAAAGACAAAAGTAGTAAAATCAATTATATCTTAAAAATTAGTTAAGGTACCCACAAAATAAAAAGATGTAAAATATGGCAACACATACATTAAATATGGAGAGGGAGAATAAATATGAAGATCTTTTAGAGTCTTAAACTTAAGTCGCCATCAATTTAATATGGACCACTATATATTTAGGATGTTATATATGAACTTCATGGTAACCATCAACCAAAACATATAATAGATACACAAAAAAATAAAGAGAAAGGCAAGCATAACACTAAAGCAAGTCATCAACCACAAGGAAAGAGCAAAGGAATAAAAAAGGAACAGAGAACTACAAAAACAACCAGAAAACAATTAAGAAAATGACAATAAACATATATCTATCAGTAATTACTTTAAATGCAAATGGTCTAAATGTTCCTATCAAAAGACAGTGAGTGGCGGATGGATAAAAAAACAATACCCATTTATATGCTGCCTACAAGAGACTCACTTCAGATGTAAAGACACATACAGACTGGAAGTGAAAGCATGGAAAAAGACATTCCATTTGAATGGAAGTGAAAAGAAAGCTAGGGTGGTAATACCTGTGTCAGAAAATAGACTTTAAAACAAAGACTCTGACAAAAGACAAAGAATGACATTACATAATGATAAGGGGACCAATCCAACAAGAGAACCTAATAATGGTAATATCTATGTATCCAGCATGGGAAAACCTAAATACATAAAACAAATATTAACATACATAGAGGGAGAAACTGACAATAACACAATAATAGTAGGGGACTTTAACACCCCCATTTACCTGAATGGATAGATCATTCAGGCAGAAAATCAAGAAGGAAAGAGTGTCACTGAATAATACTTCAGACAAGCTGGACTTAACAGGTATATATGGAATATTTCATCCCAAAATACCAGAATATACATTCTTTTCAAGTGCAGAGGGAACATTCTACAGGATATTCTACAGGACAGATCACATGTCAATTTACAAAACGAGTCTCAATAAATTTAAGAAGACTAAAATTATATCATGTATCTTTTCCAACCACAATGGTATAAAATTAGAAATCAATCATAAGGGGAAAAAATTGGAAGGAAAAAAAAAAACACATGAAGCTAAACAACATGCTACTAAGCAACCAATGGGTGAATGAAAAAATTGAAGAGGAAGACAAAAAATTCATGGAGAAAAATGAAAATGAAAGCACAACCATCCAAAACCTCTGGGACAAAGCAAAAGCAGTTCAAAGACAGAAATTTGTGGCAATACAGGCCTATCTCAAGAAAGAAGAAAAAGCTCAGATAAACAATCTAAGCTTGCCCCTAAAGGAACTAGAAAAGAAGAACAAACAAAGCCTAAAGTTAGTGGAAGGAAGGAAATATTAAGGATCAGAGTGGAAATAAAAGACATAGAAACTTAAAGAAAAAAAAATGGAAAAGACCAATGAAACCCCAAACCCTGATGAACACAAATGCAAAAATCCTCAACAAAATATTAGCAAACTGCATTCAACAACACATTAAATGCATCATTCACCATGATTGAGTGGGATTTATTTCAGAGATGCAAGGATGGTTCAATATTCACAAATCAACATGATAGACCACATTAATAAAATAAAGGATAAAAATCATATGATCATCTCAATGGATGCAGTAAAACCATTTCACAAAATTCATCATCCTTTCATGATACAAACTCTCAATAAAATGGGTTAGAGGAAACATACTTCAACATAATAAAGCCTATATATGACAAACACACAGCTAACATCACTCTCAATGTTGAAAAAATGAGAGATTAAGGGCCTAAATATGAGACCTGAAATCATAAAATTCCTAGAAGAAAACAGAGGAAGTAATCTCTTAGACACAGGCCTGTGCAATGTATTTATAAATATATCTCCTCAGGCAAGACAAACAAAAGCAAAAATAAACTGAGACTACACCAAAATAAAAAGGTTTTGCACAAAGAAGGAAACCATCAACAAAAAGGCAACCTACCAAATGGGAGAAGACATTTGCAAATGATATATCCAATAAAGAATTCACATCCAAAATACATACAGAACTTATGTAATATTAAAAAAAGCCCAAATAATCCAGTTAAAAATGGCTGAGAACCTCAAGAGACATTTTTCTAAACAAGACATGCAGATGACCAGCAGACACATCAAAAGATACTCAACATCACTCATCATAAGGGAAATGCAAACCAAAACCACAATGAAATACTATCTTACAACTGTCAGAATGGCTAGAATGAAAAAGATAAGAAATAGTAAGAGTTGGAGATGATGTAGAGAAAGAGGAAACATGGTGCACTATTGATAGAAGCATTAATTGCTGTAGCCACTGTGGAAAACAGTATGGCGATTCCTAAAAAATTAAAAATAGAAATATCATATGATCCAGTAATGCCACTACTAGATATTTATCCAAAGAAATGAAAACACTAATTCAAAAAGATATATGCACTCTTACCTTCATTGCAGCATTATTTAAAATAGTCAAGATATGGAAGCAACCCAAGTGTTTATCAATAAATGAACAGATAAAGAAGATATGGTGTATAATACATGGAATATTACTTGGCCATAAAAACAATGAGATCTTGCCATTTGTAACAACATGGATGACCTAGAAGGTATCGTGCTAAATAAAATAAGTCACAGAAAGACAAACACCATGTAATTTCACTTATATGTGGAATCTAAAAAACAAAACAAATCAACAAACAAATAATAAAAAGCAGGAAAGCAGAAACAGATCCATAAGAACAGAAACCAAAGTGATGGTTGACAGAGGGGAGGCAGAAAGGGATTGTCAAAAAGTGCAAAGGGGAGTGGAAGGTGCAGGCTTCCAGGTGTGGAATGAGTAAGTCACTGGAATGAAAGGTACAGAAGAGGGAATATAATTAATCATATCGTAGTAGTGTCGTGTGGTGACAGATGCTAGCTACACTTGCGAGCACAGCATAACATAAAAGATGTCAAATCACTGTACTCTACACCTGAAATTAATAGTGTGTGTCAACTATACTTCAATATAAAAACTAGTTTTTAAAAAGGTAGAAAATATCTTAACAGACACTTCACCAAAAAGATATACAGATGGCTAAAAAGCATAGGTCATTAGATAATACAAATTAAAATGCTAGGAACAACTGTGTAAAACACCTACATGCCTATTAGAATGGCTAAAATCTAAAACACTGACATCTGGGACAACAGGGATGGACCTAGAGAGTACTATGCTAAGTAAAATAAGTCAGACAGGAAACACAAACACCATATGACTTCACTTATATGTGAAATCTAAAAAAAAAAAAAAACAAATGAATAAACAGAAAACAAATCAAATGGATTCTTAAATATAGTAAACCAGCTGGTGGTTGCCAGAGAGGAGATGGCTGGGGCATGGGATAAAGGGGATTAAGAGATACAAATGTCTAGTTAAAAAATAAATAAGTCATGAAGATGAAAAGTACAGCATGGGGAATATAATATTGAGATATCAATAATATTCTAATAACATTGTATGGTGACAGATGGCGACTAATTGTGGTGATCACTGAGTAATGTATAGAACTGCTGAATCAGGGGTGCCTGGGTGGCTCAGTCGTTGAGCGTCTGCCTTCGGCTCAGGTCATGATCCCAGGGTCCTGGGATCGAGCCCCGCATCGGGCTCCCTGCTCAGCGGGAAGCCTGCTTCTCCCTCTCCCACTCCCCCTGCTTGTGTTCCTGCTATCTCTCTCTCTCTCTCTCTCTCGCTCTCTCTCTCTCTCTCTCGCTCTCTCTGTCAAATAAATAAATAAAACCTTTAAAAAAAAAAAAGAACTGCTGAATCACTGCTGTACACCTGAAACTAAAATAACATTATATATCAACTACAATAATAAGCTTTAAAATAAATAAATAATGATAACACCAGAAAAAAAAAAAGTTAAAATTTAAATTTAAAAGAAAAAATAAAACAAACAAAACCCAGTAATCCAGTAGAAAAGTGGGTAATAGACTCAGAGTTAATTCACCAAAGATGATATCCAGAAAATTAATAAACATAAAAAATGGGCTCTACTTAGTCATCAGGGAAATGTAAATAATACTATACAGCCAAAAAATGAATGATGTTAGGACTGACACTAACAAGTGCTGGCAAAGATATGGCACAACTGGAACTCTCATAAACTGCTGGTGAGAGTATAAATCTATTACTGTGACAAAACAGTGTGGTGCTATCTACTACCAGTGGAGGTATTCATATCCTATGACCCAGTAACATTCTCCACTTCTAAGTATATACCCAACAAAAGCGTGCACACGTACACAAAGTGACAAGGTCACTGCAACACTGTGTGTAAATGCTATACTTAGAAAACACAAATGACCACCAACAGAACAAAACAATATGTTCCTCTTGCAAAAATGGACTACTATCAACAAAAATGAATGAACTACAACTTAGGACAAAACATGGATCCATTTTACAAATATGAGGTTGAGTATTTAAAAAAAACAGACAAAAGAATAAATGCTTCAGGATTACAATTATATAAAGTTCACAAACAGGCAAAACTAAACTATAATGTTTAGAATGCCTACTTAAGTGGTAAAACTATGGAGAAAAAACAAGGAAATTATTACTGTAAAATTAAGGATAGTGGTTATGTTTAGGAGAAAGAAGGGGGTTTGAGCAGGAGGAGACATTCAGAGGGCTTCTGGGAAGCTGGCACAAAACCAATTTACCATTTTAAAGAGTTTCCCTTCATAATAATTCATTAAGTTCTACATTTGACCTATTCAATTTTCAATGCATTGTATTTCCCCTTTTTTTTTAATTTGGGGGAAAATAGCCATGACTGCAAATCAAGAGCCCTGAAGGGCATCCCTGAGTCACAGCACAGGACAATATGTTTATAATGGTGAGCATGAATTATCATGAAAATATCAAGTTAATTTTGTATTTACTGCTGAACAAGACAAGAAACAATAAAGATAAGTTACAGAGACCATAGCACCTATAGCTGAAAGGGAGAGCCAGTGCACAATCTAGGAGTTGGGCATAGATTCAAATTCTCTCCTTGCCTTTCAGACTTTTTCCTCATTCTCCCATCTTCCATGACCTTTTTCTTAACAGTCCCCCAAAAGAATAGCCACTAGTTGGTGTCCAGCTTCTCAGGAGGAATAACCATTTGATCAAGAAACTGGGGGTAGGTCTTCGACATCGGCCACAGTAACTTCTTTCAAGACACTTCTCTCCAAAGGCAAGTGAAACAAAAGCAAAAATGAACTTTTGGGACTTCATCAAGATAAAAAGCTTCTGCACAGCAAAGGAAACTGTCAACAAAACTAAGAGGCAGCCCATGGAATGGGAGAAGATATTTGCAAATGACATTACAGATAAAGGGCTGATATCCAAGATCTATAAAGAACTTCTCAAACTCAACACTCAAAAAACTAATAACCCAGCCAAAATATGGGCAGAAGACATGAACAGACACTTCTCCAAAAAAGACATACAAATGGCTAACAGACACATGAAAAAATGCTCAACATCACTAGCCATCAGGGAAATACAAATCAAAACCACAATGAGATACCACCTTACACCAGTTAGAATGGCAAAAGTTAACAAAACAGGAAACAATAAATGTTGGCAAGGATGTGGAGAGAGGGGAACCCTCTTACACTGTTGGTGGGAATGCAAGCTGGTACAGCCACTCTGGAAAACAGTATGGAGATTCCTCAAGATGTAAAGAATAGAGCTATCCTACGACCCAGCAATTGCACTGCTAGGTATTTACCCCAAAGATACAGATGTAGTGCACCCCAATGTTCATAGCAGCAGTGTCCACAATAGCCAAACCGTGGAAGGAGCTGAGATGCCCTTCAGCAGATAAATGGATACAGAAGATGTGGTACATACACACACCGGAATATTATTCAGCCATCAGAAAAGATGAATACCCACCATTTGCATCGACATGGATAGAACTGGAGGGGATTATGTTAAGTGAAGTAAGTCAAGCAGAGAAAGACAATTATCATATGGTTTCACTCATATGTGGAACATAAGCAATACCATAGGGGAAGGGAGGGAAATCCAAAGGGGGAGAAATCAGAGAGGGAGATGAACCATGAGAGACTATGGATCCTGAGAAACAATCTGGGGGTTTCAGAGGGGAGGAGGGTGGGGGGACAGGGTAACAGGGTGATGGGTATTAAGGAGGGCAAGTGCTTTGATGAGCACCGGGTGTTATACTTAACTAATGAATCATTGAACACTACATCAAAAACTAATATAATAAAAAAGAAAAGAAAAGAAAAAAAAAGAAAAGAAAAGAAAAGAAAAGAAAGAAACTAGGGGTAGAGACATCACATTCCCAGGTTTCTGGGTACGTTACTGAAACATTTCCATCCAATATTTGCAATTAACTCATTAAAAAGGAAAATACACTAAATAAGGTATTATTAGTGAATCCGGCATTTGTTTTCACTACCTAGAATTGTGCTGTCCTTCTCATAAAATCTTGAGATGTTTCTTATGGTAGACCACTCTTTCCCAACACGAGGCCATGTACCTCAAATAAAGCCAACCTCAGTCTGAGTTCCAAGAATGGAGCATGGGACCTGGACCGAGCCAATAAACGCTGTCACAGTTCATAGAGAACCTAAAGTAGGCCAGTCAGGGTCAGCAAGGCTCAGTTCTGAGGCTTTGTTTGACCAATCAGGGAATTGGATATGCTCTTTCTTGATGAATATGAACAAAAAAGGATAAGGGAAAGGAGCAGTAACAGCCATCTTGCCAGCATTTGAAGCCTGGGAATGGTAGAATCCAGTATATCAGAGTGGTTTAGAGAACAAGTCAGCCAACTCCTCCTGTATTAAGTATTTTAGGCTTTGCAGGCTGTACGATCTCTTGTCACTACTCAACTCTGCCGCTATAGTGTGAAAACATCTATTGATAATAAAGGAGCGTGTCCATGTCCCCCAAAAAAACTTTATTTACAAAAATGGATGGACGTCGGATTTGGCCCATGGGCCATGGTTTGCCAGACCCTGGTTTAGAGCATGGGCTCTAGAAACATCACACAGACTCAAATCTTGACTCTATTACTTGCAGAGTCCTGAACAAGTTAATATCTCCATGGCCCCCTCTCTTCATCTATAAATGGAAATAATGCTATTGCCTACCTCATACACTCATTATGAGGATTAAATGTGGTAAAAGTGAAGTGCTTAAAACAGTGCTTGGCACACTGAAGGGCTGCATGTGTTAGCTGCTGTCACCATTATCATCATGAGTATTGTCAACGGTGCCGAGAGAGAAACCCAGGCTTGTGTCATTTCAGCACAAGATCAAAAAGGACCCAAAGCCCTTAGCCTAGGCTACTCAGTTACATGAGGTAATAAATTCTCTTTCTTGCTTAAAACAGTGTGAGCTGAATTTCTGTTATTACTGAAGTTACTCCATCTGACTAAAAGTAAAATCAGGGTAAGGGTAATAATTACCAAACACCCATGATGTAAAACTCAGTCACTTCTGTGCCCATTACAGACATTACCAATCCACCACAGCTTTCCTTCTCACTGAGCCAGACAGGACCTTAGACATGGCTATGGACTTAATTGTGTTCCCTGACCCCAAATTCCTATGCTGAAGCCATAACGCCTCCAGTCTGATGCTATTTGGAAAATGGAGCCTTTGAAAAGTAATTAAGGCTGAGATCATGAGTGTGGGGCCCTCATGATAAGATTAGTGCCTTTATAAGAAGAGACAACAAAGAGCTGGTTTCCTCTCTTCCCTCTACCTGCACACACTAAAAAAAGGCCACATGAAGACACAAGGTGGCCATCTGCAAACCTACGAGGAGCCCCCACAGACATTGACCTTGCTGGCACACTGATCTTGGACTTCCAGTCTCCAGCAGGCTGAGAAATAAATGCCTGTTAAACCAGCCAGTGTGGTATTTTTTATTATAGCCTGGGCTAATTAAGACAGACATGTTTTCTCCCCAAAACAGGACCTAAGCAGTCTCTATCAATCAATCTCTTTCAGCATGTGAAAAGACACCTTTTTTTTCATGTTATGTTAGTCACCATACAGTACATCATTAGTTTTTGATGTAGTGATCCATGATTCACTGTTTGCATATAACACCCAGAAATGACACGTTTTTATTCCTGCCTCAGGTTGTGAATTTTAGGGCTGGGATCTCAAGTCAGACCAATGAGCTTTGTATAACTTCTCTTAGTGTATGCTTGTGATAAAAAAATTTGCCAAAGAGCTGTAAATTTTTAGATGCATGGTCTCCATTTCCAAGTTCTCACTTATGACTTTTTACTCCATTTTAAATCCATATACTTTAAACTACTTGCAGAAAAACTTGAAATCTTCCTACATTCTGTTTCTCTTTACCAAGTACCTTCCCTCTTAGAAGGTTCAAATAGTGCTGTTTGCAAGAATGAGGTCAGCAAAGGCTGCTAAAGAACAAGTTTCTCCTCTACCCCAGGAAGTGATAATTAATAGACTTCAAAATGTACACTGTCACTGATGAATGTAATGTCCTTAATCTACAGTGGAAAACAACAATGGCATAATTAATTTGATTTGTTTTACATTCATAGAAAGAGGGCCTTTTGTATTCAGAATGCAAATGAGCCAAGAACCTGGATACTTTCTTTTCTTCTTTAAAATTTAATTAGCTTATTGTTAGCAATATTCCATATTTCACAAATTCTTAACTCACATGGTATGAATACCATTACTACCTCCCCAAAAAATTATTCTGATGCATTCCTTCTTCTCAAATAAATGGTACCATTTGTTTGTGAGGGGAAAAAAAATTCCCTAGTAATTTCACAGCTATCTGTGAACTGTGTAGGGCAGTGGTCCTCCAAGGTGAGCATGCATCAGAATCTGGAGGGCTCATTAAAACCCAGATTTCTGGGCCCACCCCAGCAGAGGTTCTTTTTCAGTAGGCCTGGGGTGGGGCCTCAGAATCTCCATCTCTAACTACCCTAGTTCTCTAACTAGTGATGCTGGTGCTGTTACTTTAGGGATCACACTTTGGTTAATAGCAGAGCTCCTGCTCTAGACCAGTAGTTCTCAGTCAGGTATACAGAAACTTATTTTCAGTAGCCTCTGCTTTACACCACTCAAATTTGTTCTTTTCACCGTGTCTGTAGTTATTTTCCTATTGCTCCTGGCTGCAAATAAGAAAACCCTAACTCTACTGGCTTAAGCAATACTGAAAACTTATTATACCACGTATCAAAAGAATCTGGAAATAAGATGATTCCAGGAATGGTTACTTTGGCAGCTATGAGACACTATCAAGGACAAAAGCACTTTCCAGTATATCAGTCTGACATGCTCAGTACACCCTCTTGCTCTTAGGCTAACTCTCTTAAGCTCACTTAGTATGAGATCACATCCAGTCAAAAACACATCTAGCAGCAAAAGTGGGGAGCCTTCTTGAGGGCTTCTTTTGGTCACTAAGGAAACCCAGCAGATTCCTTAGCCCATTCTCCCTGGCCAAAATTGTGTCACATTCTCATTCCTAAATCAGACACTGGATAGAGGATTGGAAATGCCATGATGACTTACATCAGAGGTCAACAAATTTTTTTCTGTAAAGGGCCAGATAACAAATATTCTAAGTTTTGTGGGCTATATCACAACCATTCAGCTATGCCTCTGGAGTGCAAAGTAACCATAGACAAAACATAAACCCATGGACAATTCATCCCAGTAAATTTTATTTACAAAAACAAGTGTCATACTGGATTTGACTAGTAGCTATCCTATGGTTTAAGTCAATCAGAATAAACTTGCGAGTCACACTAGAGAAGGATAGATTCTCCAAAAACAGCAGGATTCTTTCGGCAAAGAAGAAGCAAGAAATGACTTTTAGAAAGGTAACCAGCAACATCAGTGGGAATATCCTCCAAGTCCAACTCAAATGCTATAAATGAAGACTTCTCTAAGTCTTCTCATACTGAATTCATCATTTCTCTCCTTCGAGACTCCCCCAGTAAATTACTTAGGTCTCCATTTGGACCTGGAGACAGGTAGAGAGACAGGATTCAAACCCAACTGCTTTGCTTCAAACCCTACACTCTTAGTTATTCATCTATAATACTTCACTTCTCATCCATGGAATGACCATATCACAGTAACTTTCTGCAGTTTAAAAACTGAACCTAGGAGCTTCTGGTCCAAGATGGTGATGTAGGAAGACCCTGAACTCACTGCCTCCATTAATACATCAAATCTACACCTATTTAAAGAGCAATTCTTCCTGAAGAAGAACTGAGAGCTGGCTGAACAACTACTGCACTACAAAAAATAGACCACACAGAGAAAGGCAAGAAAGACAGAAGGACAGTAATGAAGGGACCCCCACCCCCCGATGCAGTGAACTGCAGTGGGAGGGACCATGAGCAGATTTGTCTGACCTGGTGCACAGAAAAAAGACTGTAGATTTTTTTCCCCAAAAATGATCAAGGAGCTTCTGGAACTCTCCTGGTCTGAGGCTGGCGAGCATCATGGTTTAGGTTCCCTGTCCACATTCGTGGCACCAACCAGAGCACATTCCAGGTGTCATGGCAAGCCTGCCCCTTCAACAAGCCCCAGGCCCCTAGCCCACACCAGCCAGCCCTGGATGCCCTAGGGCACAGAAAAAAAAAATCGCAGTTTAAAACAGTAGCTAGAATATAAAGGAACTACCCCTAGAACCCTGCCAAACAGTAGGGGAGCTGCTGGAACTCTCTCTGGGTCTGAGGGCTGGCAAGGAGTACAGTTTATATTCCCCCTCTACCTTGACAGTACAGATAAGAGCAGGGCCTGGGTCTGCCACTTCCGTGAGCCCTGGCCCTTAGCCCATACCAGCCCAAACCTTCCCACTAAGGTGGCCCAAGTGCAGTGCACATAGGGACACCCCTGGTCAGTGCTCAGTACAACTCCAGTAGTCTCACCTAGTTACACAGGTACAAAGAACCCCAACACTCCAGTACTGTACCACTTTGGCTCCAGCTGCCTCATAAGGGTGCTCCCTGTATGGAGCACCTCAGGTCCCCTCCAGCCAGCACTTCACCCTACTCCAGCTGCCCAGACAGGATGCTCCCTGTGTGGAGTACCCCAAGACACCTTGACCTGCACCAGTCTCAGGTCCAGCCACCACACAGGGAAACACCCTGCACTGAACACCCAGAAATATTCCAGATTGCAACCACTTCAACATCAGCTGTCTAGCCAGGCCACCCATTTCAAGGAGAATCCTGCAATTGCCCTAGCCCATTCCCATTTCAGCTCCAGCTATCTCACTGAAGCAACCCTAGCACAGTCTGCCCCGGGATGCCAAGCCCATACCAGCTGTAGCTCTAGCCAGCCAGCCAAAGTCACCAGGCATACACAGTCCACACAGGGGATGACTATACATAAGACCACCCCTTCAAGATTAGGACAGGTAGCTGTTCTGCCTAATACATAGAAATAAACACAGAAGGTCAAGCAAAATAAGGAGACAGAGGAATATGCTCCAAATGAAAGAACAAGACCTCAGAAAAATCATTCAGTGAAACAAAGATAAGCAATATGCCTGATAAAGAGTTTTAAGTAATGGCCAAAAAGATGCTCACCAAACCAGACAGAAGAGTAGATGGACTAAGTGAGAACTTCAACAAAGGGATAGAAAAGTAAAAAAGAATCCATAAAAGTTGAAAAATACAGTAAATGAAATGAAAAGTATACCACAGGGAATTAACAGTAGATTAGAGGATCCAGAAGAACCTATCAGCAAACTGGAAGACAGGGTAATGGAAAGCACCCAAGCTGAGTAGCAAAAAGAAAAAAGAATTTTAAAAATGAGGATGGGGCACCTGGATGGCTTAGTCAGTAGAGCATGTGACTCTTGGTGGTCATGAGTTCAAGCCCCACATTGGGCATAGAGACTACTTTAAAAATTAAATAAAAAAATTTATATATATAAAGGAGGACAGGTTAAGGGATCCCTTGTACAACATCAAACAAACATTCCCATTATAGGGGATCTAGAAGGACATAAGAGAGATAAAGGGGAAGAAAAAAGTTTTGAAAAAATAATATCCAGAAACTTCCCTACCCTGAGGAAGGAAACAGACATCCAGGTTCAGGAAGCACATAGAGTTCCAAATAAAATGAACACAAGAAGGCCCACAACACAATGCAGAACAACTAAATGTCAAAGATTAAAGATAAAGAATTGTAAAAACAGCAAGAAAGAAGCAAATGTTTCTATACAGGAGAAACCCCAAGTCTATCAGCTTATTTTTCAGGAGAAACTTTGCAGGCTAGAAGGGAGTGGTTGATTATACTTAACGTGTAGAAAGGAAAAAACCTATAACCAAGAATACTCTATCCAGCAAGGTTATCACTTAAAAATGAAGGACAAATAGTTTCCCAGATAAACAAAAGTTTAAAAATTTATACCACTAAACCAGCTTTATAAGAAATGTTAAAGGGACTTCTTTAAGTGGAAA
The DNA here is from genome assembly GCF_004348235.1 of Phoca vitulina. Classification (NCBI taxonomy): domain Eukaryota; kingdom Metazoa; phylum Chordata; class Mammalia; order Carnivora; family Phocidae; genus Phoca; species Phoca vitulina. Next base: position 69,358,178 of record NW_022589709.1, read on the forward strand.
CTTAATATAGACTGGTATATACTTAGAATGTTATATAGGAACCTTATGGTAACTACAAACCCAAAGCCTATAATAGATACACAAAAAATAAAGAGAAAGGAAACCAAGCATAACACTAAAACAAAGTCAATCACAAGGCAAGAGATCAAGTAAAAAGGAACAGAGAAGAACTACAAAACAACCAGAAAACAATTAACAAAATGTGGTAAGGAAATAGCTATTAATAATTACTTTAAATGTAAATGATCTAAATGCTCCTATCAAAAGACATAGGGTGGTAAAATGGATTTAAAAAAAGAAAAAGAAAAGATCCATCTGTATGCTGCTCCAAGACTGACTTCAGACCTAAAGATACAAGCAAACTGAAAGTGCCAAGATGGAAAAAGTTATTTTATGCAAATGGAAGTAAAAAAAAAAAAAAGCTGGGGTAGCATACTTATATCAGAAAAAATAGCCCTTATTTTTTCTTTTAAGATTTTTTATTTATTTATTTGACAGAGAGACAGCGAGAAAGGGAACACAGGCAGGGGGAGTGGGAGAGGGAGAAGCAGGCTTCCTGCTGAGCAGAGAGCTGATGCCGGGCTGGATGTCCTGACCTGAGCTGAAGGCAGACGCTTAATGACTGAGCCACCCAGGAGCCCCAGAAAAAACAGCCTTTAAAACAAAGACTGTAACAAGCAACAAAGAAGGGCATTACATAATGATAAAAGGATCAATCCAAACACAGGCAGCAACCTCTTCGACCTCAGCCGCAGCAACTTCTTCCTAGAAACATCTCCAAAGGCAAGGGAAGCAAGGGCAAAATGAACTATTGGGACTTCATCAAGATAAAAAGCTTTTACACAGCAAAGGAAACAGTCAACAAAACCAAAAGACAACTGACAGAATGGGAGAAGATATTTGCAAATGACATATCAGATAAAGGGCTAGTATCCAAAATCTATAAAGAACTTATCAAACTCAACACCCAAAGAACAAATAAACACCCAAGAAATGGGCAAAGACATGAACAGACATTTCTGCAAAGAAGACACCCAAATGGCCAACAGCCACGTGAAAAAGTGCTCAACATTGCTCGGCATCAGGGAAATCTAAATCAAAAAACCTCAATGAGATACCACCTCACACCAGTCAGAATGGCTAAAATTAACAGGTCAGGAAATGACAAATGTTGGTGAGGATGCAGAGAAAGGGGAACCCTCTTACACTTTTGGTGGGAATGCAAGCTGGTGCAGCCACTCTGGAAAACAGTATGGAGGTTCCTCAAAAAGTTGAAAATAGAGCTACCCTACGACCCAGCAATTGCACTACTGGGTATTTACCCCAAAGATACAAATGTAGTGATCCGAAGGGGTATGTGCACCCCAATGTTTATAGCAGCAATGTCCATAATAGCCAAACTATGGAAAGAGCCAAGATGTCCATCAACAGATGAATAGATAAAGAAGATGTGGTATATATATGCAATGGAATATTATGCAGCCATCAAAAAAAAAATGAAATCTTGCCATTTGCAACTACGTGGATGGAACTAGAGGGTATTATGCTGAGTGAAATAAGTCAATCAGAGAATGAGACGTATCATATGATCTCACTGATATCAGGAATTTGAGAAAGAAGACAGAGGACCATAGGGGAAGGGAGGAAGAAATGAAACAAGATGAAACCAGAGAGGGAGACAAACCATAAGAGACTTTTTTTTTTTTTAAAGATTTTATTTATTTATTTGAGAGAGAGAGAGAGAGAAACAGCATGAGAGGCGATAGGGTCAGAGGGAGAAGCAGGCTCCCCGCCAAGCCGGGAGCCCGATGTGGGACTCAATCCCAGGACTCCGGGATCATGACCTGAGCTGAAGGCAGTCGCATAACCAACTGAGCCACCCAGGCACCCACCATAAGAGACTCTTAATCTCAGGAAACAAACTGAGGGTTGCTGGAGTGGTGGGGGGTGGGAGGGATGGGGTGGCTGGGTGATGGACATTGGGGAGGGTATGTGCTATGGTGAGCACTGTGAATTGTGTAAGACTGATGAATCACAGACCTGTACCTCAGAAAAAATAATATATGTTAAAAAAAAAAAAAAAGATGATAGTAGGAAGGAAAAATGAAGGGGGGGAATCTGAGGGGGAGACAAACCATGAGAGACTATGGACTCTGAGAAACAAACTGAGGGTTAGAGGGGAGGGGGACGGGGGTGCGGGGATGGGTTAGCCCGGTGATGGGTATTAAGGAGGGCATGTATTGCATGGAGCACTGAGTGTTATATGCAAACAATGAATCATGGAACACTACATCTAAAACTAATGATGTAGTGTATGGTGACTAACATAACATAATAAAATAAAATTAAAAAAAAAAAAAAAGGATCAATCCAACAAGAGGACCTAACAATTGTAAATATCTATGCACCCAAAAGAGGAGCACCTAAATAAAGGAACTATCAAGAGACATAAAAGGAGAAACTGACACTAATACAATAATAGTAGGGATTCTAACATTCCACTTACATCAATGGTGAGGTCATTCAGGCAGAAAATCAATAAGGAAACACTGTCTCTAAATGACACATTAGACCAGATGGACTTAAGAGATATGTACAGAACATTTCACTCAAAAACAACAAAATACACATTCTTTTCAGGTGCACATAGAACATTCTAAAGGATAGGTCACAAATCAGACCACAAAACAAGTCCCAAATTTAAGAAGATTGAAATCACATTATGCACCTTTTCCAACCACAACAGTATAAAATTAGAAATCAATCACAAAACCATAACTGGAAAAAAATACCAACAAATGGAGTCTAAACCTACCAACAACCAGTGGTCAACAAAGAAATAAGAGAGAAAACCAAAAAAATACATACAGACAAATGAATATAAAAACACAAGTACTGAAAATACTTGAGACCCAGTGAAAGTAGTTCTAAAGTGGAAATTAATAGCAATGCCGGCCTACCTCAAGAAACAAGAAAAAGCTCAAATAAACAATTTAACCTTACACCTAAAGGAACTAGAGAAAGAAGAACAAAGTTTAAGGTTAGTAGAAGAAAGGAATCATGAAGATCAGAATAGAAGTAAATTACATAAAGACTAAAAAGACAATAGAAAAGATGAATGAAAGCAAGAACTGGTTCTTTGAAAACAAAACCAAATTCAACAAGCCGTTACCCAGCCCCATCAAGAAAAAAAGAGAGAAACCCCTATAAATAAAATCAGAAACAAAGTAGAAGTAGTAGCAACCAAAACCATAGAAATACAAAGGACTATAACAGACTACTATGAAAAAGTATATGTCAAAAAACTGGACAACCTAGAAAAAATGGATAAATTCCTAAAAACATCAAATCATCCAAATGTGAATCAGGAAGAAATAGAAAATCTGAACAGACCAATTATTAGTAATAAAATTGACTTAGTAATTTAAAAACTCCCACCAAACAGAAGTCCAGGACCAGATGCATTCACAGGTGAAGTCTACTGGGCATTTAAAGAAGAGTTAATAGATATTCTCCTCTAACTATTCCAAAAAACTAACAAAATAAAAACAAAAAAGAAGAAAAAAAGAAAAGCTTTCAAATATATTCTACCAAACCAGCATTACGCTGATACCAAACCAAAGACACTACCAAAAAAGAAAACTATAGGCCAATATCCCTGATGAACATAGATGTAAATATCATCAACAAAATATTAGCAAACCACATTACCAATGCATTAAAAGGATCTTTCACCATTCATTATCAAGTGGGATTTATTCCAGGGATGCAAGAATGTTTCAACATTTGCAAATCAATCAACATGATATATCACATTAACAGAACAAAGGATAAATGAAAAAAGAAGTATACACACACACACACACACACACACTGAATATTATTCAGCCATTAAAAAGAATGAAATCTCTGCATTCAGAATAACATGGATGGAGCTAGAGAGTATAATGCTAAGTGAAATACATCAGTTAGAGAAAGACAAACGCCATATGACTTCACTCATATGTGGAATTTACAAAACAACACAAATGAACAAGGGAAAAAAAATAAAAGAGAGAGAGATAAGCTAAGAAATAGACTCTTCATTACTGAGAACAAACTGAGGGTTACCAGAGAGGAGGTTATGGGGTGGGTGGTGGGGGATGAGTGAAATAGGTGGTGGGGATTAAGGAGTGCACTTGCTGTGATGAGCACAGAATTGTTCAATTCCTATACTGTACACCTGAAATATATAACACTGTATGTTAACTATACTGGAATGAAAATAAATGAAAATAAAATTTTAAAAAATCTTCCTTTCAACAACTTTTAATTTAATGTTATGAAATCTGATTTAAATCGAAGGTACTTTCATTTTGCCAGATTCAGCTTTCACATTCTGTAATAGTGGCATGTCAAGAGATGTGCAGCAGAACGAGATATATTAAAAAAGCAGTTTACATACCCAATTTAATATTATTGTCTCATAAAATAAAAAATAATTGAGAAGAGTTACATTTATAATTCAGTGTGCTAATATTTTAAGAGCATAAGTTACCCATTCCATTATAGTTTTCTAAATGATTATTTTGCTGCTACCCAAGGTTGCTGTGAAAATAAAGGAGAAGAGATGAGAACAATGAGAATCTCAATTAAAACTTAAAATATTGAACTGACAAATGCCTATCTGCAAAGGTATTATTCCTCTTCTGATTGGTATTGTAATAAAATTTTCTGTGTCCTAAATTAATTAATTTAATTAAATGAACAAAAAATAAATGTATGTATTTAAAAATATAATATTGTCCTAAGTCTCTTAAGATTTTACTTATTTATTTTAGAGAGAGAGAGAACACAAGCAGGGACAGGCAGAGGGAGAGGGAGAAGTAGACTCCCCGCTGAACAAGGAGCCCAATGCAGGCCCAATGGGGGACTCGATCCCAGGACCCCGGGCTGATAACCTGAGCCAAAGGCAGACACTTAACCGACTGAGCCACCCAGGCGCCCCTGTCTTAAGTTTCTTAAACCAAAGTCTTTGTGTAGACCAGTTCCACAAAGAGGACAAAGATGGAAAAGAGGGGCATCAATTATAACCAGGGCCTATGTCCATACAAATTCATACACTTACACCCTTTTCTCAGGTAAATTAAGGAAGGACACTGACAAATTCATTTACGACTTACTCTAGGCCTCTGCCCTTACTCTAGTAACTCCCCTTACTCTAGGCCAAATGGTTTTTGAAGTTATCACCCATGCTGGAAAAATATGGACTTTTGACTGACCAAACGCCAAATGGACATTTCACAAAACAGAAATTTAATCTACACACACACACACACACATACACGAAATTTAGAGACTTCGTGCCAGGAAGTTATATGCTGAAAAAATACTGGGATATAGAAATAGGAGTAGGCTGGCAGGAAGCGTAAACATGATGGAAACACTCCCCTCCTACGAAGACCTTGGTGAGAAGAATCAGGAAGGAGCTTATGACTTTTCTCCTCTGGTACTCACACATTCAAACACACTTTTCGGAGTCCCTTATGATATGTTTTCAGGAGAAAAAGACCTAAGTAGTGCTGGAAACTGTCCTTTAGGACACACTGTCAGGTGTTCGCTCAGCTCACCCCTTCACTGTGTTCCCACCCACAGGGACACTCCCCTGGCTGCCATGTTTTCACTCTGTGCCCCCACCTAGTGGCCACAGCCACACAGACCAGGGTACCATGGCAAGACCTTTAAGAAAAGCCTGACCCACACTTGGAGGCCCTGAGATGACAGTTCACTTGGTCTGGTTTCTTGCAGCAGGGTGCGGACTTGCTTGCTGAGGAGAGGCACTCTGTAGTTGCCATGTGAGTGACAGCCATGCCTGCCCGCCCAGCTATGTGGTAGAGTCTGGCAGGAATCAAGAACAGAAATGCAGAGTAAGTAAACACTTAGGAACCCTCAGAGCATTTTGACAGAGTAACTTTATGACTATGGAATCTAGTAATAAACATGAGGACTCCTTTTTTTCATTTTGGTGTAATTCATTTTTTTTTTCTGTGTTTCAGCACATACAATTTGAGAAACACTGCATTTCAATGAGACAGAAGCAGATCAGCAAAGGTACATGCCAGGGTCCTTGGTTCCAGTCCACTCCTGAGGCCTGATAATATCCATGCCCTTAGGGTCCCAAAAACACTCCTGAATCCTTATAATGAGCGTGTTGGTTTTTTTCTTTAACCGAAGCTTGCTCAGGCAATTTTATGGGCCTTGAAAATAGTCCTAATGAATACATTCACATGAGTTTCTGAAGAGGCAAAAACCCCTACTGGTCTTCGTCTTAGTTTCCTCAGAAGTTCTCCTAACCCAAGATGTCATCAGAATAATCCAAAGCAAGTGTCACCTTTTTGCTCTCATCCTTGGCTGGACCCTTCACTCTAAAATAAAATCATTCTTTATGTGGGGCTCACGGAGAAGAGAAAGAAGGGAAGTGACTGAAATGGGTGAGAGTGAGTCAGTTAGTATGCATGGAGAGCCTGCAGTCTGCACTCACTGAGCTCACCCATACGAGCGAATACACCAGGGATCGCACATACAGATCCCCACCAGATGCAGCTTGCACCACAGTGGGAAGAGAGAGACACCCAACAATTAAACAAATCAATCAACAAACAAGGTAGTTTTAGAGAGCAAAAGGCAAGGAGGGAAATCGTACGCAACAAAGGAAACATACCAGCCACTCCAAACTACAGGCTAAGGCAAGGAAAAAGGTGAGCCAGAGAAAAGAGACAGATTCTTATAATAAATATCACTTACTAAATGCTAACTCTGTGTCAAGCCTGCAAAATATTTTAAGTATCCTCATAACATCCCTAGGAGATGCCATCGTTATCCCTATTTTACAGATGGGAAAGAAAATTCAAAGGTGTTCCCTCAGTTGCCCAAGATAACAGCTGGTAAGAAAAGAAGACATGAATCTTAAAAATCCTACCTCAAAACCCATACTCTTAACCACCCATGGAGAACAAAAAAGTGAGCCTCAACCCCACGAGTATTTTCTTGGTTACTCACAACAGTCAGGCTCAGCCATTCTCACTTCTTGGCAAAAAGAACCGTGAAATCCCTTCAAATACACATTTCCTTCTGAAAATCAAATGCCAGGGCCTCCTGCTCAGTGAGGCTGGTCTGCATTGGTTAGGGGAAACCAACAGTAGCCAAGGGCTTTGGGTCACATAAAAGCTATTTTTGCAGGAAGCACCTCACAAAATGGAACACAAAGAAGATTGGATCTTATGACATTATTTCCTCGAGCAATGACAGGGAATGGCTTTAAAATGTCTCATAAAATCCTGTCAAAAGTACAAATGGCACAGACCTTCAACAAGTTGAACAGCACTGAGTGAGTCACTGAGTATCTGCGCTGGCTTGCCAATAGCCAGAGGAGCCTGGGGCTCAGATCCCTGTTTACAGGTACTAACCAATCCGTCACAACCCTCTATTTGAGCCGCGCCCTCCTTCTCTCTAGGGCAAACCTTTCTCTCCCTCCCTCTCCTTCTCTTGATAAGTTAGTGCACCTGTTTTCTAATAACGGTTTCAGATGACTGAAATCATCCATCTTTCTGGACCTTCTAGGTAGGCAGATTCTGAATTTAGGCCTCCATAACCAGCTCTAGGCTGTTTGCTTCACATCCAAGCAATGAACAGAGACGAATGCAAGAGCACTGGGTACCAGGAGATATAAGATAGATTTATAGATTGGTGGCTCTCATGCAATTTAAAAAAATAAAACATCCATTCCAACCCCACTATTGTAGAATTCACAGCAGTCTAAGATGATTTTTATTAACTTTACCTACATGCTACCTATAAAATCAAAGTACACTAAAGCAATTAATATTGTCAAGTACTTTAGTAGCTTTCAGCAAACATACCATGTGCTGTTCATCTAAGAGCTAGAGTTGACCAGATATAACTGATAAAAATATTGAGTGCTCAATAAACCTCAGTTATGTATCAGATCCCATCAGACTAAGGATCACCACAACTCTATGGTAAAGGTAGTATTATCCCCACATTAAAAGGATAAAATAAAATTGAGGCTTCGAAGTTAAGTATGTTTTCCAAGGGTTAAAAAAAAAAGAAGAGGAAGCATGATTCAAATTTGAACCCAGCACCTTCAACCTCAATCCTTCTGCTAGTGTGTCCAGGTACCTATTTTGTGAAACTATTAGCAACAGCTACTTGGAAGAAATCAAATATTTTCAAAACCACTTCAAAATCCACAGCAGACTTGTCTTCTCCTAGCCTGGAACAGAAGGAAAGTTTCCCTGTGGTTAATAGGCTTTGCCAGCCACGGAATGTTCCAAGCCATATCTCACAATTCCCTCGCAGGGCTCTGAAGTTCCTCTTAACAGTAACCACATCCTTTGTCTGTTATTCATTCTGATCAGCATCTCCATAGAGAGGATGGGATATCAGAAATTGATGGCCCAATAGGCCTAAGTCCCACCATAGCTGGGGAAGAACCTCCTTGTAATTCCCAAGGGTCAATTCTTCCCTCAATGGTCCTGGGCCAGATGAGGCCCACCTTCAATGCAATCTTTGCACCAGGTTGGCCCCAGGCTCCCTGGGGCTGTAGAGTTCACTGGCACCTCAGCCTCTGAGCCTTTCTGCTTTCTCCACAAACATCCCTTTCCCTGGGATGCACAGGCCATGCCATGGCCCCACATTTTAAAGATAATTCTTCAAGTACGGTGTTCCAGCCCCTGTAGGAAACAAACTCCAGGTTTTACTGATTAGGAGATACAGGGCCTCTGGTCAGGTTAAGTAAAGTCAAATTTTGGTATCTCAGGAAAAATGACACTGACCAAAGGATCTGTTCATCTCATGGATTCACTAGTGGACCAAAAACTGGAAGCTGAACAAACTCCTGAAAATAAAGCCTATGCAAATCTCCTTTACACACTCCTTTACATACTCAATCACACACTCCTTTACTCTTTGTCACATACTCCCTCTTCCTCCCATTGGTCATGTTATCAAGCACAGGCCAGAGGCAACTATGAATCTGTCAAACCACCAAGCAGATCCCAGGAGAATGGACCACCAGGCAGGGATGCGGCAGAGAGGGTCCTAAGTAGGGTGGAGCATTAAATGACATGATCTCTAAGGTCCCTTACATTATATAAATTCTCAGTATTTGTTAGATGTTTTGCTAGAAACCCTTTGATATGCTCTCAAATACTTCCAAACACATGAACACATGAGCAAGTCCCCAGGCACACACACAGCCAGCCATATCACCTACTGTCTTAGAGCTTTGAGCCTGGAGTTGGATAATCCCCACTTCTGCCACTTTACAGGTTGTGTGACCTTGAGCAAATCACTTAACCTTTCTGAGACTGCCCTCATCTGTCAAGTGGAACTATAATGGAACCTGAATCCTGGAGTTGTTGGGAGACTGAGGGAGAATAGTATACATTATGAACTTAAACACAGTAAGAATCTAATACACCATAGTTACTGATAAGGCTGGTCTCCTTACAGTCCCCAGACCTGCCATATTCCTTTCTAAATCTAAGTCTTTACCCAAATTATTCTCTTCTGAAAATTACATTGCCATCCCTCATTATTTTCCCATACTACAAAGCCCAGTGCAAACAGGGATCATGTAGACCTAGGGAAAGAAATCTAACTCTAGTATATTCCTTGATTTTATCAAAACCTAAAATCTACATTCGCTTTGACCCATAAATTTTACTTTCATGAACATACATGGATACATGAAGACATATGATTGAGGATATTAAAAACAGTACTGTTTTTCGTAGCTAAGGACTAGAAACAACCTAAGTGTTCATCAAAAGGGAACTGGAAGGTAAATTATGTTACTTGCATACAACGCTTATTCTCTGAATTTTAAATAGGTGGAACAACTCTACCTGTGTGGATAGATAACCAGCAGTCAAACAAGAAGTGGTGGGAAAAATGAGTAATAATAAATGTAGTATAGTAATGCTTAGGTTTTAAAAAGAGAAGAAGAAATCCTACATATATATGCTTTTATATGTTTATAATACCTCTGAGGCTAGCTACCTCTAGGAGAAAAAAACTGGGATTCTGGGGTCCAAGAGAAGACGTTAATTTATTTTTTTTACTGAATACCTATTTGTAGTATTTAAATTTTTACCATGTATTAGTTTTTCAGGTTTAAGGTTATTAGAAGTAATTCTTTAGTTCAAGCATCTCCTTCTCAATGCAACAGTCCCAGTATACCCTCAGACCCTGGTGGTCTCTCCTCTAAGCCTCTAGAGCCTTGCATGTGCCCTGATCTGCTCTCCTGAGGCCTTGACCAACCACCTGTGGATCACAGTCATGCCAACTGGATGACTGCTTGTAAAAGCCTAACACAAAATTACAATGTCATAGGGAAAATACTACAACATAAGTCCATGAATTTTTAAGTGTGCTTCCTGGAAAACTGGAAAGCTGAAAAGCCTTTGGATTAATCTAAGGTCCTTATATTTGAATTTTGTGTGCTCAAGCTCAAATACTTGACAGTCTCTCTAAGACTTTATGAAGCAAAAGTAAATGGTGCTTCTAAAGCTATCAGTTCCCTCTGCCTTCCTTAATGGAACACTAGCTTCAAGGGCATTGGGATGAACCCCTCTCACCTGCTCTCATTACTGACTCACAATATATCCATGCACTGAGAAGAGAGTCACTAAATCTTAACACAGTAAGATGCATATGAGTTCAAGCCTGAAATCTGAAAAAGAAAGTATTTCCCCCACACCAAGACCTCTCTTGGTGGTAAAGTAATGAGAAAGAACAAGGAGCCTTTCCTGGGATATCCACCTCTTTTGCACTGCCACCCTGTGAAACAGAAACCCCAAGGGAAGTTATCGGAGAGCACAAGTAAGTAACACCCAATCTTCCAGATCATTATTACCAAACAGGTTTTTTTGTTTGTTTCTCAAATTACTCCATGAGTTTTGTTTTTTAAAAAGGAAATTCCATTTTTTTATCCTATTTCCAGAGGTTTTGTCTTAGTTGTCAGCTCCATCCAAACTTCCCCTTACCTCCCAACCACACACTGATTGAGAGGACAAAGTTCTCCAGGACCAGGGCAAGGAGAGGACAGGAAGGCTGCAGGATGAAGCTCAATTCATTTAGATCTGAAGTTCACCAATCAACCTTGTCAACCTTAAAAATAAAACAGCCAGTAATTTTATTAGCAAAATGAGTTTATTTGGCAGCAGAGGAATTGCAGTTTGAGACGTGGAAGCTATGGTGAAACCACAGGCAAGTCTGAAGAGACAAAGAGAGGTCAGATTTTGTTCGGTTTTAGGAGGATATTGGGGAGTGATGTCTTTAACAAAAGTGTTTGGAGATGAACAAGAGTTGGAGGTGGTGGTTTCTCATTGGCTGCAAGCAGTGGTTAGTGTATAGTTACTGGGGCAGGGAGGGATCTGCCTTCTTTTTTCTTAAAAGCTGGAGATGAAATTCCTAAGTGAAAAATGTTCTTCCTTGTCAACTTAGGAATTACCTTCCCTCCTCCTGCTAGTTATGGAGACTACAAGGAGTGGTAAGTACATCAGAGCTCCCCATTCAGGGCTTGCTGGCTCCATTTTAAACAAGGTTTCTGGTATTTTCACAACCTACATGGGCAGATGGTGCTTCCTCATTTGTAAAAATTTCTGGATTCCCAATGGATTCCTTTTCCTAAAAGTCCCTGCTGTTCAGAGCTTGATGAGAGATATCATGTCCCAGGTAAGTACAGGCTTGAAGTCAGAGGGAACCCAGGTGCTGCTGAGGAAGGGGAGGAAAGATCCTCCAACACTAACTGCCTCTCTGCTCCAGCCTTTGGTCAGGAGAGGTTGCTGACATGTCTCCTTCTAGAAAATGTCTCAGGAAACCAAACCTGTTTCAAATATGGCTTCCTTTAGCTAAACTAGTGTCTCTAAGAATGTTCCAGGGAACGCATATTCTACAGGATGGAATGGCCATGGACTAAAGATTCTTTAGTCAAAGCCATGAGAAATGCTGTAATAAACAAGGACTGGCAGATTTCTTTATTGTAAGACTCAAAGCCTTTATTATACAGTTTATGAATCTACAAGAAGGGAATCTCATATGCAGTATGTCTTGCTTACTGGACCAGGAAGTCTCTGAGCAGATCTTATCATGGCTCCCATCACTCAAAACACCCTCTGAGAAGTATTCAGCCTCAAGAAATCAAAGGGACTTTTCAAATGTGTCTGTCTAGCTACATTAAGGGACTGGGGAAAATGTTCCCTAAAGTCCTTGTGATTTCTGATTCTATGGCCAGCTGAACGTGGCAAAATATCAGAACCCACCATTTGATGTTTCATTTTAATGGGTCCGAGACTTTTTTATTCAAGTCAATAAAAATAGTAAGAACAACAGAGCAGTAACAAGCTAATTTACTTGTTATTGAGCATGAATCTGCCAGGTCCTATACAAGGTCTTCTAAAATCTTCCTCTGTGCCCCAGGAAGGGGGTTTCCTGTTTTACAGATAGGGAAAGTGAACTTTCAAGATGTGAAGATACAACCAAATGGTGGCAGAGCAAAGACTGAGCCTAGAGCACCTAACCACATGTGTTATACAGAACCAGGACTGTGTTAAAGGAAACACAGTCCCTTGAAAAAGTCCTGGGGGCAAAGAGGAGGGGGTGCTCTTCCAAGGAGCTATAGTACCATGGACACTAACATAATAATGGCTTTGAAAACTCCTTCCACATTCCTATAGGGAAAAGCACAGATTTGGACACTTAGTACACAATGGATAAAAAGCTCTACATAATGTCACCTTTGTTTGAAAATATTCAGTCCTCAGAATAGAGCAAATACAGAGAGAAAAGGAGAAAGCCAAAGAGAAGGAACAGAGGGCACAGGAGATCAGGGCCTATACATACACACAACCAGTGAGAAAATCCCCTAGGCAGGAAAAGACTGATCCATTTTGTGAGCCAGTGTCGCCATTTTTTCCTAGCTTTGGGGATAGCCACAACCTAAAACCTACAAAACACTTAGAAGCCATCTCCTCTCCCTTCTCCACCCTCGTCACATTCAGTCCATCAGTAGAGTCTCTCACTACACAGATGAGCCGGTACCAAATTCCAGCACCACCAGAATAGCTTCTCAACCCATCCATGTCAGCTCGTCCAGGACTGGAGCAGAACCAGACCAGCTTCTCATCCCCTTGCTTTTCATGTCCCTTCCATGTAAACTAGGATGCCACTTCATCATGTCAGATAGCATGACTTTAACTCCAGGAAGGGGGCAAGGGAGGAAGGGGGTAACGGGGGAAGGAGAAAGGTCTATTTTTTAAAAATAAATAAAAGAAAACTAAGTAAATCAAGTAATTTTCAACTTCATATACAACCTAGAAGTGTGCACTCCTCTAACACCAAGAGCTGAGAAACATGCAAATCATGCATCTTTAGGATCCCTGCTGTCCTGTGGCCTTCTAGGACTATTGTGGTGTACTCTGCTCCATCATTTGTCTCCTATATAATAAAAAGACATTTTTATTTCAAAAAGGAAGGAAGGAAGGAAGGAAGGAGAAGGAAGGGAGGAGAAGGAAGGGAGGAGAAGGGAGGGAGGGAAAAGAAGGAAGGAAGGAAGGAAAGAAGGAAGGGAGGAAAGAAGGAAGGGAGGGAGGAAGGAAGGGAGGGAGGAAGGAAGGGAGGGAGGAAGGAAGGGAGGGAGGAAGGGAGGGAGGGAGGAGAAGGAAGGGAGGGAGGGAGGAAAAGGAAGGAAGGGAGGGAGGGAGAAGGAAGGAAGGAAGGAAGAGAGGGAGAGGAAGAAAGGAAGGAAGGGAGGGAGGGAGGGAGAGAGAAATGGCAGTTCCATGAGCTTGGGGGATTCAGAATTATGTGAGTTAGGTTATCTAATTTACTCCTCACAACCACCCACTGGAGTTGGTATGATCCCTAAACTCACAAAATGAGGAAACAAAGGTTTAGAAAGGTTGAGTCAAGGCCTGGTGGCAGAATCCCTGCACTCCCACATTCTCTCTGTCCACTGCTCTATATGTTCGGTTGAGTCATATTTACCGGTAGCATTTGCCACCTTCTCAGACACCATTTTTGGTATCATCTAGGGGTAAAGCAAATGCTTCATTGAGAAGCCAACAGAGGGAAAAATCTCATTTTTCAGACATATCAAAGTCTTGGTGATGTCAGAATTCAGAGTAAGCTTAAGAGGTTTATGTTTACAGACTTATCCAGTTCTTCTCCTGTTATGGGAAGGTGCTTTTTTGCTGGTGGGATTTAAGCTGGAGAAGAAATATCTCTAAAAGAAAGCCTAACCCTCCTGCATTCCAACAAGACCCCCCCAGAGGAGCTGGCACTGAATTCCAGAGCTGCCAGAAACTATGCCGGGTAGGAATTTATAACCTTTAGTTTTCCTGGCTCCTCTTAATGTGATTTTTCCCTGCAATGATATCTCTGAGTGATGAATAATTGACATAATATTCAACATGTATGAAGATCGATGTGATCCTAAGGCTATCAATCTATCCATTTTAATGCTTCCTTTGCCCACATCCCTGATGGGCCCAGAGATGAATGGGGGAGGAGAGATCCTGCAAAGCCTGGGGGTGAAGGTGACAGAACAGGCTCAAATTACAGTGTTCCCAGGATTGTTTGGGGGTGGGGAGAAGAACTTGGACTCAGCAGCACCTGGTTAAGACTCCCTGGGGAGCCACTAGTCAGGCAGAGAGGCAGACCCCAGTGATGAATGGACTTCTCATGCCCTTATTTCTTAGCGTCTTCTCTCTTCTGAGTCAGAAGATGACTGGAAAAGAATACAAATGCAGAAATACACATGCACAGGCATGCTTATGCACACAAGCGTGCATGCACACAAACACACACACAGAGGCTGGGCAAAATCCTGCTTAGGTTCAGAATCCCTGCTAGACTCTTCACTGTTTAGGTTAAACCACAGGATGAGTTTTGTCTTTGGAGTAAGAAAGATAAGGAGAATCTGTCAAATTTGGGAAACATGCCGTTTTCAACAAATCTTGCATGAATAGAAATACGTCTAAGCCTTCTTTTAATTCTCAGGAATCATGAGACCAATCCAAGAACAAGCATATGTTACACTATTAGGCAATTTATCAGCTTGCTTTTATGAATAGGATCCCATTTAACTTGTTTTACAGTAATAATAAAAAGCTTCTTAGCCTTTAGAAGACCAACATGTATAAAGACAAGATGCTGAGGTTACTATTACTATAATTATTCTGTTCTATAAACTTTATTTAACATTTCTAGTATCCCTATAAAACCCATTTTCCCCAGGGGCCAATGGAACTCCAAGCACGTTTCTAACTATCCTTGTGCCATTTGGCAATCATGATTTTGAACTTCTCATCTCAAGGTTATTAGATCAGTTATCTTTTAAAATAATCATGAATATTATATTCATCTAATACAATCCCAAAATATTAAGAATCTCAGTCATTGGGGCAGAATTGACAGATAATAAATGATCTCTTATTCACACCAACATTGTGCTTCATTCATTACCTCATATAATCCTCACACCAACCCAGAAAGTACATTGTTATCCCTACTTTATAGATTTAAAAAAGGGAGGCTAACAAAGTATCAATTATCATGCACTAAGTAAGTAGCAGAACAGAGTTTGGATCTCACTCTCTTGTCCTCTGTCATTCTGACATCAAGCTCATGCCCTTAACAACTATATTATTGCATATAATTTCTAAGTAGCCAAACACAAATGCATTATTTCAAAGGAAATGATGGAAGGAAATCATTTGTAAGCTTATACCTTCTAACCTGTGCCCCCAAAAAGTTGCCATCAGCTTTTTTATTTATGATAGTTCCTAAAGTAATAAAAATGATAGGCCTGGTGCTAACAATCCCAAGGGATAGACAACAACAGAACCCAATCTTCCTTTATTCCCCAGCCAAGTCAGAGCCGACTGGTTGCTTCAAGAAATTTGGACCCATTAGCTTTAGGTAGTCTGTGAACCCCATCAACTTATCTATACCTACATGATTTTTTTGGGATAAAAGTCCACAGCTTTGACCAGTTTCTCAGAAGGTTCTATACACTAGACACAGTATTCAGATCCTGAACCAAGAAAAGATACCTAGAATTTCATCTTCCTCACAGTGAAGGAGGTACCTACCAACAAAGCAACATTTTAAGGAATTAAAAAAGAAGTTATATGAAAGGTGCCATGATTTTTAACTTAGTAATAACTGCATATCTGTATTGATGTAAACAATATAGCTCTTCCTGAATCCCCTCAAGCAATGTTTGAGATTTAGCCTAGTTCATCAAGATTCTTCTGCATCACTTTTGGCCTTGGGCAGTCTTGTTGGCATTGAAGCAACACCAGCTTTCCCTAACCCAGTTATATTCTTGACCCCTTTGTTACTACTTTAGGAGTAGGAGTAAAATTTCAAAGTAAATCAAAGTATATTGTTAAGTGGGAAAAGCATATCCATCACCCAGCCACCCCATCCCTCCCACCCCTCACCACTCCAGCAACCTTCATTTGTCTCTTTTAAGGAAGAAGAAAAGGAGGAGGAACAGGGAGCAGCAAGGGAAGATAGACATTTTCTTGTTTTTTATATAGAACATCTCCTGAAGTTCACACACAAAAATGCTAACACTAGCCTCTCCCAAGGAAGACAAATGAAGAAGGACCTATTTTACTGTTTATTTTCAAAACTTGAATTTGAAATCATGTGTATGTGTAGCTTAAAAAGTACTTTCAAGGCAAATCAAAAAATAATAATGTTTATCTTCATTTTCCATTCAGTTAAACTCATCACTTATATTTTTCTTTTTTTTTTAAGATTTTATTTATTTATTTGGCAGAGACACAGCGGGAGAGGGAACACAAGCAGGGGGAGTGGGAAAGAGAGAAGCAGACCTCCCGCTGAGCGGGGAGCCTGACGTGGGGCCTGATCCCAGGACCCCGGGATCATGACTCGAGCTGAAGGCAGATGCCCAACGACTGAGCCACCCAGGCACCCCATCACTTATATTTCTCTTAATTGAAATACATGCCACTGGAAGTTAAACAGCTTTTTACTAAAATCAATCAGAGGAAGTCACATGAATCAGGCACATGAATTGTCACACCGACTTCTCTGAGCTTAAAAAACTATCAACTACTCCAAAGCATTTAGAAAGATCTGCCTTTAGGTGCAATGGGTGGCGATCTGTATGTACAATACCTTTTGTTTCAATGTTACAGTATAGTGTGATCTTTTTGAAGACATTTTGACCAATAATGAGATATCTACATTTTCATATATATATATATATATATATATATATATATATATACACACACACACACACACACACACATTGGAATATTACACAGCCATCAAAAAATGAAATCTTGCCATTTGCAATGACATGGCTGGAACTAGAGTGTATTATGCTAAGCAAAATAAGTCAATCAGAGAAAGATAATTATCATATGATCTCACGGATATGTGGAATTTAAGAAACAAGGCAGAGGCTCATCGGGGAAGAGAGGAAAAAATGAAACAAGATGAAACCAGAGAGGGAGACAAACAATAAGAGACTCTTAATCATAGGAAACAAACTGAAGGTTGCTGGAGGGGAGAAGGGGTGGAGGGATGGGGTAACTGGGTTATGGACATTGGGGAGGATATAGTTGTAATGAGCACTGGGTATTATATAAGACTGATGAATCACAGACCTGTATCCCCGAAACAAATAATACATTATATGTTAATTAATTGAATTTAAATTTTTAAAAAAGGAAAAAAAGTTATCCACATTTAATTTAGATCTACCTAAAATGGTGCTACCAAACAAATCTCTCAGGCAAGCTTACAACTGAACAGATTCCTTCTGTGGACTCTAAGTTTGAATTTGACGAGTCAGAGACAACCTCTGATCTCTCCTTACTCATTCTTCTGCCTGGTAAATCTCTTTCTTTTGATATTAACCCATAAAAGTATCTCAAATTCAGAACCGTTAAAATGGAGGTGAAGAGAAGAACACAACACACCCACCAGAATAACAAAATTTTAAAACATAGACAGTATCAAGTGTGGTCAAGGATACAGAGCAGCTGGAACCCTCACGTACATCCAGTGGGAATATAAAACAGTACCATCACTGTAAAAAACAGTTTTGTAGCTTCTAATGAAATTAAATAACACCCACTTACTGACCCAGAAATTTCACTCCTGAAATATTTCTAGGAGAAATGAGTGTATATGTTCACAAAACACATGTATATGAATGTCCATAGCATCACTATTCATAATAACCAAAGACAAGATGATTCAAATATCCACTAGCAAGAGAGTATATTAACTACAGTATATCTTGACAACAGAACACTTCTTAACAATAGAAAAGGACTTCTATATGCAACTATTTGAGTATCAAAAACATTATATTGAAGATATCAGTCACCAAAAAAAGAACTGTAGGGCACCTGGGTGGCTCAGTTGGTTAAGCGACTGCCTTCGGCTCAGGTCATGATCCTGGAGTCCCAGGATCGAGTCCCACATCGGGCTCCCTGCTCAGTGGGGAGTCTGCTTCTCCCTCTCCCGCTCCCCCCTCTTGTGTGCTCTCTCTCTCTCTCTCATTCTCTCTCTCAAATAAATAAATAAAATCTTTAAAAAAAAAACTGTATACCATATATCTCTATTTATATGCAGTTCAAGTCTAGACCAAAATATTCTCCAGTGATAGGTATCATAGTAGCAATTGCCTCTGGTGGGAAGGAGGGGGTGCCTGCAAAGGAAAACAGGCAAAGATCCTAAAGTGATGGAAAAGTCATGCGTCTAAACCTGGGTGATGATTACTTAGATGTATGCATTTGTCAGAATTCATCAAGCTGTACATTTAAAATTTGTGCATTTTACTCTGAAAATTATTCTTCAATAAAGTATTGCTAGCATTTAAAAATGCAAAAAAAAAATCTACTTTACAATCAAGAGAATATGTTATATAGTTTGTGAATACCTAATCCTCCCAAAATGAGACTGAGGGAGAGAGATCTGAGCAATCCTAAAAGCAATGAAATAGGAATTCAGTAAATGTAAATATCATCTGAGTTCACAATTTACTTGACTCTGGCAATTTTCTTTCTTTTCTGTCTTTTGGAACAGCTGGACTGGATTAGTAGTTTTCTCTGGAGATCCTAATCTTTGAGAATCTGATTCACGTGATGACCCAAACTCTAGAAAAATAACTATACACAAACTACTTTGCATAGGATCACAGAGGGTCATACATGATCTTATGGCCATCTACAGATGCCAAGGGAGGCTAAAGAGAGATTCTTTTCTCACTTTTCAAAATTCAGAAGTTTCTTGTTAAAGCACTTATCTTCAAACCAAACCAATGGCCTCTAAAATGCAAATTGGTCCATTGAAGAATGGAAATACATATTAATTAAAAAAATAAGCATTTATGTTTTGTTAATATTTAACCTATATGGAATCAGTAAGAGATATACAATTTATAAATAAATACATATAAGCTAGTGTTTCCTGCTCAAAATTTTCATATAAAAAAATATGGGGCCACCTGAGTGGTACGGTTGGTTGAGCAGCCAACTCTTGATTTCTGCTCAGGTCATGATCTCCTGGTCATGGGATTGAGCCCCACTTTGATGTGCAGTGTCTGCCTAAGTTTCTCTCTCCCTCTCCCTCTGCTCCTTACCACTAGGCTCGAACTCTCTCTCTCTAAAATAAATAAATCTTAAAAAAAGTGTTTAAAAAAATATGATCTAAAAGTATGGATCTCAGGGCACCTGGGTGGCTCAGTAAGTTAAGCGTCTGCCTTCGGCTCAGGTCATGATCCCAGGGTCTAGGATTGAGCCCCATATTGACCTCTCTGCTCAACAGGGAGCCTGCTTCTCCCTCTCCCTCTCTGCCTGCCACTCCCCCACTTGTGCTTGCACACTCTCTCTCTGTCAAATAAATAAACAAAATCTTTAAAAAGTAATAAAAAATAAAAATAAAAGTATGGAACTCAATCTCCTATTTTAGATCTTTGAATTTTTCAGACCTTTGAATTTCATGAATTGTACCCACCCAACCCCAAAATGGAGATCCACATATTTAGGGGATTTTTTGTTGTTGTTGTTTTGCCTTTTTGTCTTAGTGGGGAAAAAAGAATAATACCTTACCTTTACTATCATTTTTTTAGAAAGATAACAAGGGGCATCTTGCTGGCTCAATCAATCAATAGAGCATGTGACTCTTGATCTCAGGATCATGAGTTTGAGCCACACGTTGGGTTTAGAGATTATTAAAAAAAAAAAAAAAAGATTAAAAAATATAACAAAGGTAGGAAGGACATAGTCTCTGTAAAAAACAAAACAAATCAAAAAGAAAACTGAAACAAATTCAGCTTTATGAATAACAAGATATTCACTTGATATAGAGGAGCCTGAGAAGATGTCAAAATGGGAGGACCCTAAGCTCACCTCTTCCCATAGATACACCTAGATAACAGCCACATGAGTGCAACTAACCCAGAAAACTACACAACTGGCCAGAGTCTCCATAGGTAACTGTAGAGAGAAGGCCACACTGAAAATGGTAGGAGACGTAGAGGCTGTATAGGGAACCAAACTCCCAGCAAAACTAACCAAAAGTGGGAGGGACACCACAAGCACAGAGAAGAGAGAAGAGACCCCAGCCAGGCACCCCAGACACAGGGGACCTGCACTGG
The DNA here is from genome assembly GCF_004348235.1 of Phoca vitulina. Classification (NCBI taxonomy): domain Eukaryota; kingdom Metazoa; phylum Chordata; class Mammalia; order Carnivora; family Phocidae; genus Phoca; species Phoca vitulina. The sequence goes on from NW_022589709.1 coordinate 69,378,894, forward strand.
GAAGATAAGTCCCCATAACATTTGGCTTTGAAAACCAGTGGGACTTAACTTCTTGAGTTTACACAACCAATGGAGTTTAATTCAAGGTACTTTAATTTTTTTATTATTTAAATTTTGTTAGCTAACATATAGTGCAATATTGGTTTCTGGGGTAGAAGTCAGTGGCTCATCACTTACATACAACACCCAGTGCTCATCACAACTGCCCACTCGAATACCCATCACCCATCTAGCCCATCCCCCACCCACCTCCCTCCATCAACCCTCAGTTTGTTCTCTGTCATGAAGAGTCACTTATGTATGGCTTGTTTCCCTCTGTCCGTTTCTTCTTTTCCCCCTTCCCATATGCTCATCTGTTTTCTTAAATTCCACATACGTCCAGGTACTTTAAAAGTCAGCCGACTCAGCTCTGAGAGAGCCATAAGGAAATAGGAAACTGAGTCTTCACCCTTAAAAAAGGCAGCATAACAAACAACCCCACTAAGAGATCATAGAAGCAGCAGTGTGGAAAGCAGCTGGAGTAGAAGGGAAAAATATTTACTAATCTCAGAACATGTGCAGGAGGGGCAAGGATCCTGAAGAGAACAAAAGAGTTGTCTGGTGCCATTTCTCCCCACCCCCATAACCTAGATAAGCTGACACCTGCAAAAACCAGCTGGAACACTCTCCACCTAGCTTGGTAACGCTGCATCACACCCCTGTATTCTCCTGCGGATCCACCCCCTCTGGGCCCTCCAAAACAATGCCTCACATAACTCATTCTACAAGCAGACATGACAGCAACCAGTGCCCCAAAGTGACTCCTGCCCTGGGGAGAGGGGAAGATAACCACACACACCAACTCAACTGCAGCCCCAGCAGTGGGGTGGGGGCAGACATCTAGTCTGACTGCAGGCCATACCCATCAAGAAAGCCTTTCAGGGGATAATGCAGGGGAGATCCCTGCAGTTCAGTGTGGTCACAGCCCCCACAAATGGGCTAAGGGCAAGCACTTGGTCTGACCCAACTATAAACCCAAGGAGGCCCCAGACTTTCCCCTTGAGAGCACAGGGATCAAACCCCAACCACAATAGGCAAAGAGTCATTGTGGATAATTAGAGCAAAGAAAAATGTGGCTCAGCCACAAGAATAGGGTGCATGCAACACACATAGGAGACATCCCTTAAGTGCCTGGTTTTGGTGAGTGGGGGGTCATTGTCCTACAGGACACTAAAAGCCCCCTTCTTCATAAGGGCACTACTTTCAAGATCAGGAGATATAGCTGACATTTCTAACACAGAGAAACAAAAACAGAGTTAGACAAAATGAGGAGACTGAGGATTATGTCTCAAATGAAAGAACAGGACAAATCACAGCAAAAGAACTAAATGAAATGAAGATAAGCAACATGCCTGATAGAGAATTCATGTAATAGTCATAATGATACCAACTGGTCTTGAGAAAAGAGTGGAGGATGACAGTGAGACCTTCAACCAAGAGATAGAAAATATAAAATAGAACCAATCAGAGATTAAGAACTCTAATTCTGAAATTAAAAATACACTAGAGGGAATCAAGAGTAGATTAAAGGAAGCAGAAAAAACCAATCAACAAGTTGGAAGATAGAGTAATAGAAAGCAACCAAGCTGAACAGCAAAAAGAAAAACAAATAATAAAAAATGAGAATAGGTTGGGGCACCTGAGTGGCCCAGTTGGTTGAGCATCCGACTCTTGATTTCAGCTCAGGTCATGATCTCAGGGTCGTGGGATCAAGCTCCATGTCAGGCTCTGTACTCAGCATGGAGTCTGCTTGTCCCTCTCATTCTGCTCCTCTCCCCACTTGTGCTCTCTCTCTCTCTGTCTCAAATAAATAAATCTTTTTTTTTTTTTAAATGAGACTAGGTTAAAGGAATTCAGTGACATCATCAAGGGTAATAACATTCATATTATAGGGATCCCAGAAGAAGAGAGAGAAAAGGGGGCACAAATTTAATTTGAAAAAATAATAGCTGAAAATGCCCCTAATCTGAAGAAGGAAACAGACATCCAAATCCAGGAGGCACAGAGAGCGCTCAACAAAATCAACCCAAGGAGGACCACATGAAGACATGTAATAAATAAAATGGCAATGAGTAGTGATAAATAGAGAATTTTAAAAGCTGCAAGAGAAAAAATAGTAACATGCGAGAGAAACCCTATAAGGCTATCAGCTGGTTTTTCAGCAGAAACTTTGCAAGCCAGAAAGTAGTGTCATGATAAATTCAAATTGCCAAAATGAAAAAAAAGTGCAACCAAGAATACTCAAGTCAGCAAAGCAATCATTCATTCAGAGTACAGAGGTAGAGTTCCCCACATACAAGTTAGAGTTCATCTCTACTAAACCATCTTTCCATGAAACATTAAAGTGAATTCTTTGAGTAGAAAAAAAAAAAAGGCCAAAATCAGGAATAAGAAAATAAGGAAAGGAAAATATTGCACAGTTGAATACTAACATAATAAAAGATGGGGCACCTGGCTGGCTCAGTGAGTAGAACATGCAACTCTTGATCTCTGGGTCCTGACTTCAAGCCCCACATTGGGCATAGAGCTCACTTTAAAAAATAAAAATAAAAAGGATGTCAAGTATGACACCATATAGGTAAAACCTGGGAGAAAGGGGTGGAGGGTAAAAATTTAGTGCTTTTAGAATGGGTTCAAACTTAAGCAATCATCAACTTAGTATAGACTGCTATATGTAAAGGATGTTACATATAAACTTAATGGTAACCACAAATTAGAAACCTATAAAAGATATGGAAAAAAAATAAAGAAAAAAATTCAAGCATATCACTAAAAAAAAAAATCAAACCACAAGGGAAGAGAGCATGAGAAAAAAAATAAAAGAACTATAAAACCAACTATAAGTAACAAAATGGCATACCTATCAATAAGTACATTAAATATAAATGAACTAAATGCTGTAATCCAAAGACAAAGGGTGACTATATTCTACCTACATGAGATTCACTTCAGACAGACACATGAAAATTGAAACTGAAGTGATGGAAAAGAGGCTAAAATAAAGATAGGGAAGCAATACTTAGGTCAGACAAAATGACTTCAAATCAAAGACTATAACAAACTGAATCCAACAATACATTATAAAAATCATTCACCGTGATAAAGTGGGACTTATTCCAGGGATGCAAGAAAGATTCAAAATTCACTAATCAGGGGCATCTGGCTGGCTCAGTCAGTGGAGGTCTAACTCTTGATCTTGAGGTCATGAGTTCGAGCCCCACAGTGGGTGTAAAGATTACTTAAAAATAAATAAGTTTTTTTAAAGATTTTATTTATTTATTTGACAGAGAGAGACACAGCAAGAGAGAGAACACAAGCAAGGGGAGTGGGAGAGGGAGAAGCAGGCCTCCTGCGGAGCAGGGAGCCCGATGCAGGGCTCGATCCCAGGACCCTGGGACCGTGACCTGAGCCGAAGACAGATGCTCAACAACTGAGCCACCCAGGTGCCCCTAAATAAAATGTTTTAAAAGAACAAAATTCACAAATCAATTGTTTATATATGACATTAACAAAGCCAAGGATAAAAGCATGATGACCTCATCAGATGCATCAAAAGCTTTTGACAAAATACAACATCCATTCATGATTTAAAAAACTCTTAACAAAGTAGGTTTAGAGGGAACATATCTAAACATAATAAAGACCAAATAGGAAAAACCCACAGCTAACATCATACTCAAAGGTAAAAAACTGAGAGCTTTTCCCCTAAGATCAGGAATAAGAGAAGGATGTCCACTCTCACCATTTTTAACACAGTACTGGAAGTCCTAGCCACAGCAATCAGACAAGAAATAAAGTATCCAAATTGTTAAGGAAAAAGTAAAATTTTCACTATCTGCACATGACATAATACTATATATAGTAAACCCTAAAGACTCCACCGAAAAACCACTAGAACTGATCAATGAATTTAGTAAAGTTGCAGGATATAATAACAATGTACAAAAATTCATTCCATTTCCAAACACTAATAATGAAGCAGCAGAAAGAGCAATTAAGAAAACAATCCCATTTACAACTGCACCAAAAATAATAAAATACCTAAATAAAAATAATAATACCTATAAACTTAACCAAGGAGGTGAAATACCAGTATTCAAAAAACTATACAACACTGATGAAGGAAATTGAAGATGATACAAACAAGTGGAAAGATATCCCATGTTCATGGATCAGGAGAATATCGTTAAACTGTCCATACTACCCAAAGCAATCTACAGATTACCTATTAAAATACCAACAGCATTCAATAAAAAAAAATGTAAAATAAAATACCGAGAGCATCTTTCATAGAACTAGAACTAGAGCAAATAATCTTACAATTTGTATGGAACCACAAAAGACCCTGAAGGCCAAAGTAATCTTGAGAAAGAACAACAAAGCTGGAGGTAAAACAATCTCAGATTTCAAGATATACTACAAGGCTGTAATAATCAAAACAGTATGGTACTGACACAAAAGTAGACATAGAGATCAATAGAACAAAATATAGAGTCCAGAAATAAATGCACAATTATATGGTCAATTAATCTACAACAAAGGAGGCAAGAATATGCAATGGGAAAAAAAGGGTCTCTTCAGCAAATGGTGCCAGGAAAACTGGACAGCTACATGCAAAAGAATGAAACTGGACCACTTTCTTACACCATACACAAAAATAAACTCAAAATAGATAAAAGACCTAAATGTGAGGGGCCCCTGGGTGGCTCAACCAAGCATCCAACTCTTGGTTTCCACTCAGGTTGTAATATCATGGGTCCTGAAATCGAGCCCAGTGTCAGGCTCTGCACTCAATGGTGAGTCTGCTTGAAGATTCTCTCCTTCTGTCCCCCACCCCGCTCTTGCTTGCTCGCTTTCTCTCTCGCTCTCAAATGAATAAATAAATCTTTAAAAAAACCCTAAATGTGAGACCTAAAACCATCAAATTCCTAGAAGAAAATATAGATAGTAATTTCTTTGACATCAACTGTAGAAACATTTTTGTAGGTATGTCTCTCTGGCAAGAGAAACAAAAGCAAAATTAAACTACTGTGGGTATACCAAAAGAAAAAGCTTTCACCTACCATAAGAAACCAGCAACAAACCATCAACAAAATGAAAAGGTAACAGAGTGAATGGGAGAAGATAAATGTAAATTATAATTCTGATTAGGAGTTAATATCCAAAATATATAAAGGATTTATATAACTCAACACCAAAAATAATCCTATTAAAAAACAGGCAGAGGACTCGAAGAGACATTTTTCCAAAGAAAACATACAAATGGCCAACAGACATAAGAAAAGATGCTCAACATCACTAATCATCAGGAAAATGCAAATCAAAATGCAGTGAGTTAATCACCTCACACCTGTCAGAATGGCTAAAATCAAAAACACAAGAAATAACAAGTGTTGGTGAGGATGTGGAGAAAAAGGAACCCTCATGCACTGTTGGGAATGTAAAATGGTGCAGCCCCTGTGGGAAACACAGGTTCCTCAAAAATATTAAAAATAGAATTCCCTGCAATCCCTATCAAAAGACCAACAACATTTTTCACAGAGCTAGAACAAACAAAATTTGCATGGAACCACAAAACACCCCAAAAAGCTAAAGTAACCTAAGCTGGAGGAATCACAATTCTAGACTTCAAGTTATATTACAAAGTTGTAATAATAATAACAGAATGGTATTGGCACCAAAATAGACACATAGATCAAGGGAGTAGAAAACCCAGAAATGAACCCACAATTATGTCAATTAATCTTTGACAAAGTAGGAAAGAACGTCCAGTGGGAAAAAGAATGTCTCTTCAACATATGGTGTTGGGAAAATTGGACAGCAGCATGTGAAAGAATGGAACTGGACCACTTTCTTACACCATACTACACAAAAATAAATTCAAAATGGATTAAAGACCTACATATGAGACCTGAAAGTAAAAATCCTAGAAGAGAACACAAGCAGTCACTTCTCTGATATCAGCCAAAACAATTTCTTTCTAGATATGTCTCCTGAAGCAAGAGAAACAAAATCAAAAATACGCAAACAATGAATCATGGAACCCTACATCAAAAACTAATGATGTAATGTATGGTGATTAACATAAAAAAGACATCAAAATAAAAAGGTTCCGCGCACAGTGAAGGAAACAATCAACAAAACTAAAAGGCAACCTACAAAATGTGACAAGATATTTGCAAATGACATATCTGATAAAGGGTTAGTATCCAAAATATATAAAGAACTTATAAAACTCAACACCCAAAAAGAAAATAATCCAATTAAAAAATGGGCAGAAGACACGAATGGACATTTCTCCAAAGAAGACATCCAGATGGCCAACAGACACATGAAAAGTTGTTCAACATCACTCATCATCAGAGGAATGCAAATCAAAACCACAATGAGCTACCACCTCATACCTATCAAATTGGCTAAAATCAACAACCCAAGAAACAACAGGTGTTGGCAAGGATATGGAGAAAGAGGAATCCTCATGCACTGTTGGTAGGAATGCAAACTAGTGCAGCCACTGTGGAAAACAGAATGAAGATTCCTCAAAAAGTTAAAAATAGAACTACCCTATGCACTACTGGGTATTTACCCAAAGAATACAGAAATACAAATTCAAAGGGATTCATGCACCCTGACGTTTATAGGAGCATTATCTACAATAGCCAAATTACGGAAACTGTCCAAGTGTTCATTGACTGATGAATGGATAAAGAAGATGTGGCATATGTGTACACACACACACAAACACACAGGAATATTATTCAGCCATAAAAAAGAATGAAATCTTGCCATTTGCAACAACATGGATGGATCTAGAGAGTATTATGCTGTGAAGTAAATGAAGTAAGTCAGAGAAAGACAAATACCATATGATTTCCCTCTTACGTGGCATTTAAAAAACAAAACAAATGAACAAAGGGACAAAAAGAGACAAAACAAAAAAAACAGACTCTTAACTATAGAGAACTGGTGGTTGCCAGAGGGGAGGCAGGTGAGAGGATGGGTGAAATAGGTGATGGGGATTAAAAGTACACTTACTTGATGAGCATTAGAAATGCATAGAATTGTTGAATCATTATATTGTACACCTAAAACAATATTACATTCTATGTTAATTATACTTGAATTTTTTACAAAGGTATTTGCCAGATTTTTTTCCAGACTTTACTAGAGAAAGAAAAACATCTGAAAGCAGCTCTAGTGCATAGTCTTAAATGGTGGTTCTTCTGGAAATCTCAATACTTTTAATTTGCCTCCAAGAAGCTCACATATGTGGAAAAGAAAGAGCTCAATTTTTTTAATGTAAAATAATTTTTTTCTTGCAGAATAACAGGAATTTTACTTTGACTATAGTTAAGAGAGAAGGAGTAGATCCAAGGGTTCTTGTCTTCTTTCCGCCTCCATGGCTATTTAGAAGACTAATTGGAAACCAAGAAAATACTTGGTGATTGATAAAAGAGCGCTCCAGGACTTACAAAACAGAAAATTCATAAGCGTCTCCAACGTAATAATCTGGAGTGGCCACAAAAACCCGTTAAATACAAAACTGCTCATAGGTACTTGGGACTGAATTTCACTACCCATCAAACGCTGGAGCAATTGCTTCTCACCTGGACTGCCCTACTTCCCCTGCTAATGGTAGGATAGGAGATAAATATGGCAATGCCATTTACAACAACGTGGATGGAGCTAAAGTGTATTACACTAAGTGAAGTCAGTCAGTTGGACAAAGACAAATACCATATGATCTCACTCATATGTGGAATTCAAGAAAGAAAACAGACAAACACATGGGCAGGGTGGCAAAAGAGAGAGAGGGAAACAAGCTCTAAAACAATAGAGAAAAAACTGAGGGGTGATGGAGGGAGGTGGGTAGGGGATGGGCTAGATGGATGATGGGGATTAACGAAGGCACTTGTGATGAGCCCTGGGTGTTGTATATAAGTGATGAATCACCGAATTCTACTCCTGAAATGATGCACTGTATGTGAACTGCCTAAAATTTAAACAAACAAACAAAAACATGGCAATGGGAGGGCTGGGAAATTTTTTGTTTTTAACCTGTAGACCAGGGGTTGGCCAAATGCAGCCTGCTGCCTGTTCTTGTATGATCTTCAAGCTGGGCCATGGTTTTTACATTTTTATCAGTTCAAGAAAATCAAAAGAATATTCCATGACACATGAAAGTTATGCAATTCAAATCCCATGTCCATGAATAAAGTTTTATTGGAAGGCAGCCATGCTCATTCATTTACAAATTGCCTCCTATTGTTTTACACTCTAACAGCAGAGTTGAGTAGTGGCCACATGGCCCACAAAGCCTAAAACATTTACTATCCAGCCCTTTCCAGAAGTTTGCTGATCCCTGCACTAGACTAGTACCAGAAAGACAAAAGACTACGTTCTTGTTGTCAGTATTTGGTTATTTTGCTGCCCAGCATCCATCTCCTTCCTTCTGAAGGCCCACCCCACTTCCTTTCAGAGGGAGACCTTCCCTTTCAGCACAGTCCTTTGGGTGGGGCCCACCTCTGTAAGACCAATCATTAAGCCAGTCCCCTTGGGCTCAACAGTGGGGTTGGAGGCACTTGTCTCAGTTGGTCCAGAGTGAATCCTGGGACTTTCAAGCGTTCTCTAACTTTTCCCAAGGACATGAACCTGAAATGTAGAATTGGAATCACTGGTTTCAGGTTTGAACTGAGCTAACACAGAGTGAAAAAAATGCAGGCATAGAAGCAGAGACACACACCAGATGCCTACTACATGGTTGGAGCCTGGATCACGCCACATCTGAAGCCAAATACACTCTTCAATTCGAGGCAGTTTTGCTCTTATTTGAATTTTATCTTCTGTCACATGAAATTAAAAAAAAAAAAAAAAAAAGGTAGTCTTCACCAATACAGTTCCATTTCCATTTGATTCCGGACAGCACCAGGTCCATAGCATTAACACAGGAAGGCTCTGTAAATGCCCATGAATTGGGATGACAGTTTGAACAGTTGAGAGCTAGGAAAAGGAATCCCTGCAGTCCTTTAGATATACAGATGTTAATAAACACAAAGAATGTACAAGCCTCAAAGGCAAGTGAAGTTAAAAATAACAGCAGCAGGGGCGCCTGGGTGGCTCAGTTGGTTAAGCGTCTTTGGCTCAGGTCATGATCCCACGGTCCTGGGATCGAGTCGCTCAGCAGGGAGTCTGCTTCTCCTTCCCCCTTTGCCTGCCTCTCTGCCTACTTGTGCTCTCTGTCAAATAAATAAATAAAAATCTTTTTAAAAAAAGAAAATAACAGCAGCAGTATCAATGACCATTGACTGTCAACATGGGCCCCACATTGTGGCACATATTGGTTCAATGTGATGTCTTACAACAACGTATTAAAACTCCATGGAACAGAGAAACAGATGCAGGGAGGTCTTACTTGTCACACAGTTAGAGGATGATATTGAAGCCAGGTCTGCCCAGTTTGAAAGCCCATGCTCACAAATGCTTTGACTATTAGAGCTCCTCTTCCTCAGACACAGGTCCTGTGAGGTAAGGCAGCCTACCTAGGTGACCTAAAAAAATAGGGTCAAGGTGTACTGATCCCTTCCTATGTGACCTTCAGTAAGGGACATTTCCACATCCCCATCTCCTCACTTATAAAATAAGGTGGTCATCTGCCCATATCAAAAAGTTGCCTTGGGGCGCCTGGGTGGCTCAGTCATTAAGCGTCTGCCTTCGGCTCAGGTCATGATCCCAGGGTCCTGGGATCGAGCCCCGCATCAGGCTCCCTGCTCTGCGGGGAGCCTGCTTCTCCCTCTCCCACTCGCCCTGCTTGTGTTCCCTCTCTCGCTGTGTCTCTCTCTGTCATATAAATAAATAAAAAATCTTTAAAAAAAAAAAAAGTTGCCTTGAGGATTCAAAGACCAAAAAAAAAAAAAAAAAAAACCACCCATAAAGCTCCTAGCACAGTAATTGACACATCCCAGGAACCTGAGAAGTATCCATCTTAGGTTCCCATGCCTGGGCTGGGTCAGGGTGGCCCTGTTGCCCTGAAGCCTCTTCACAACCACAGTCCAGCAGAATTCATTCCAAAAGAACATGCACATACTTAGCTGCTCTTGTGGGACCCACAGCAGGCACTAAACGCTGAGAGTGTATCCTTCACTGGCTCCTAATTGTGCTTTTAACCAGCCTGACACAGCCAAGCCTCAAGTTCCCAAGCTGAAGACCATTAGCATACACAGCCCCATGTACTGATAAATGCATGTGATTTGTTTCCAGCATGTCACCGTTTTATGGCTGCTTCCTGTCTTGGGGCTCAAGTGATGAAGTTTTATGCAGTTGTGTTTTTTTTTTTTCTTTTAATTGGAGCTTTAGATTTCAAGAAACAAAAAATTTGTGTTTAATTTGAAATCTCTCGTGGGTTTGCAATCCTTCGGTGCATTTAAAGGGGAACAGGAAGAGGGAAAGGATGAGGGTGACATCTAATAGATCAACCCGGGTAAAGAAAATCAAGGCAGCTTATCTCATCAAATGAAGGAAACACCTTGTCATGTGTCCTTTGTGAGGACTAGGCCATTCTGTTGTCTTTCTGGGATGCTGTGACCATGCCTAATGGACTAGGGAAGCAGAGCTAAAGGGTCCCTTACCCTGGACAATGGATGGTCAATGGAAGCAACTTATTCTGATATCCATTGTCTGTGAGATACCCAGCCCGCAACATACTTGTACATGACCTTGGTCAATAATTTATGTAAGTTTCAGTTTCCTGTTCTGTGAAATAGGTATAAAAGTTCTCAGTTCATAGATATGACCAGATACTTGGCTGCAGTCAAGAAGAGCACATGAGAATCTCCAGAAGTATAGATGTGCACACATGGAAGATCAGCAGGAGCCCCCAGTGCTCTACCAACAGGGCAGTAAGTCTGTCCAGAACGCTACTGACAGCAGCCCAAACAGATTTCATCATCCCCGTCTTTGCCCTCTTGTCTCTTAGCTCATGCTCAAGTTCAGAGAAGCCGGCCTGAGTGTCTGCTTGGCTAACCTGCCTGCTGGAGGCAGAGAGAGAGGAAGTGTGACACCCCTGGAGGTGGGGCACTACCCCACACCACAGAGAGTCCCATGAAGATATGCACCAAGCCAACTCTCCCCAAGATGAGACATGTCCATGACAACAGGATGGTTCAAGAATAAACAACCTGACACACAGAAAGCCCTTAGCAACCGACTAAGAATGCAGCAGATGGCCAATAAATGGCAGCTATTATTATTGCTATAATTAGCATTATTTTTAGCAACTACCACTCTGGCCACCAGGGGTGAGACAGGCAGGTGATAAAAAGACTCATTTTTTATGAATTCATGACGAGGGATCATGGGGAGAGGATACAACTATAGACATTCAACATAGAGGCCAATGCCTCTGAGGAATAATACCTAAGAATACCAAGGCCACTCATGAACCATTCTAGGTATGTATCATAGTCCACCTGGACACTGGAGGCCCATCTCCAGCTCTGCAGCAAACCTGGTGCTGTTATGCCAGGGCCTTCCTTCCATTTTACAGATTCCACCACACCATGAGCAGGGTCCTCAGCTTTGCTCATGAAGTTTCTTCCATTTGAATGATTTGTCTCAAGTCCCAAGTGTAAGCAAGATAGATCTGAGGTCCTCTGAAGTTAACATGTGGGCTCAAACCTTGTAATTTCAAAAGAATATGGGTATGCTTGCACACTGTTTGCATCAAAAATACAGAAGTCTCGATATTAGCTCAGTGTAACTAGGCAGAAAATGCAGGTTGACATGGCAATTAATTCTTTGCATCTCTCTGCTGTGTACAATGGGGACTTTTTTAAGGGCAAAATTCTCACCATGGTTCAAGTCCTATTCATCAGTGGCTTTGAACTAAAATTAAAAGTGAAGTAATACCTTGGAAACTGTGGTCTTTGTAACATCCTGAAAGGGGATTATTCTCTTCAACGTGTGATTTGAGTTGCTTCTAGCAGTCCTAAGACAACTTTGTATTGCTTGGTTCTTCCACATAGCCAAGGTATATGATCATGTACTAATGGTGAACCTGAGGGCTTAGAGGACTCAGAAGAGACATCACGGTCAAGAAAAAACAAAAACAAAACAAAACAAAAAACCAAAAACACCCACACATTCAGTGTTGGGTAAGATTTAGTGAAATTAATAGAAAATTAGCATTGTGTTTAAGGTTACTATAACCTAGAATATATAATTATTTAAAGATACTCCACTTCCCCACCATGCCAGATCTTTTACCCATCGTAATATGTTCAAAGTGTAATCCAAGTTATGATAGTGACAATACAAAATGATGGGGATTAATTAATCAAAATTTAGTTAAAAGTTAATATACTGGGTACTCATTCCTTCATCTGAACAGTGGCTATTCAGTGCTTCCCATTTGCTGGGAGCAGTAATGTGTTCTGGGGATGCCATGAAGAGCAAAGGCAGTCAGGGAATGCTGGAAGTTTCCAGACTTTTGGAAGAAAAACACAGTGATTATAGAAAGAAATGCAAAGAGATGCAAAATGTAGAAGTTATCACTGCTAACAGAAGGGTAAGCTCCCCAGGTAAGACAAATAAGTTTTCTCTAACCAAGTGTAGCAACCAAGCGGAGAAGCAAAGAATATGAATTCGTACCCAGGTCAAGAGTGGATGAGGTAGGTAGAGAGGAAAAGTTTTGTAAGGCTGTCATCTAACTTGCCTTATCCTCATTCCTTCCTAGGAAATTCCAAAGTCTCTGAACATCATTGTTAACTGGGAACTATTTATGTCCCTAGACCCATCCTTCACATGCCAACCAACTGAAGGACAAAAGTTCTCAAGTCCAGTGCTATTGTTTAAGCCTCTGTGAATAAGACAAAGAAGATTATACAGATGACAATAAGATGTGGTTCACCCCTGCCATCCATAAAACCCAATCTAGTTTTGAAAACATATCTATAAACAAAAATCTAACTATGTTAAAAATCTAACCCTAATACATTGCTGGAAAGAATGCAAAATGGTACAGCTACTTTGGAAGACAGTTTCCAAAGTTGCCAAAAAGGAAGTTTCTTTCGAAACTAAACATGTTCTTACCATATGAGCCAGCAATCACACACCTTGGTATTTACCCAAAGGTGCTGAAAACTTACCTACACACAAAATCTGCACTTGGATGTTCATAGCTGTTTTATTCATAATTGCAAACACTTGGAAATAAGCAAGACATCCTTGTAGGTGAGTAGATAAATACATTGGTACATCAAGACAATGAAATATCCTCTAAAAGGAAATGAGCTATCAAGCTGTGAGAAGACATGGAGGAAACTGAAATGTATAATTCTAAGTGAAAGAAGCCAATTTGAAAAGGCTACTTTTAAAAAATCATACTATATAATTCCCACTATCTAACATTCTTGAAAAAAAAGAAAAAGGCAAAACTTGGAGACAATAAAAAGCTCAGTGGTTGCAGGGAGGCAGAGCATGTGAATAGGTGGAACACAAAGAAATTTTTAGAAAATTAAGAAAATACTCTGTATAGTATAACGATGGGTACGTGGCATTATACATTTATCCAAACCCATAAAATGTCCAACACCAAGAGTGAACCCTAAGGCAAACTATGGACTTCAAGTGAGTATAATTAATGGAGGTATATTCTTGTAGTTATCTTTGCATTTCAAGGACAGAGTCTTGGCTAATTACTAGTATGTCTAGCAATACACATTCTGTGAAATATACACATTCTGGTGGGGGTTGTTAATGGGGGAGGCTTACATATATGGATACAGTGCATATATGGGAAATCTATGTACCTTCCTCTTGATTTTGTTATAAACCTAAAACTGCCCTAAAAAAAAGAAGAAACATGGGGTTTTCTTTGGGTCTTCACAGGGAGTAGAAATTGGTGAAAAACTGAAGAAATATCCCCAGGAAGATTTAATGGAGGAAATAAAGTCATAGATAAGAGACTGAATATCCAGTGTGATTGTAGCTGAGGAACTGATCGAGTTAAGCCAGCTTCCGCCTAATCTGTACCCAAGGCAGACAGTTATGACTGATCTCCATTCTATTCTTTTCAGATTTCTAAAAATCTTTCTTTCCAGGCAACCAATCCTGAGAAGTTGAAATACAAAACTTACCCAGCAAAATGGTGGCACCACTAACAGAAACAAGGGAGAGAGGAAAGAGAGCTGAGCTTTGAGGGAAACAGAAAAGATAGATTTAATCTGTTAGTAAGGGTATGGCTGGAGCAAACTAGGAAAATGCAGCAAGGCCTGTTAACCTGGCAACCAGCGTCAGAAAGGTGCTTCCAGATCAACATTCACTCTCAAGCCCTCTTTGCTTTAGAAAAACTACAAACTACAAAACTTACAAACTTTGGATGGGGATGAGTAAGTTCTTCACTGAAAAGGCTTCAGAGTTGTGGAGACCAGCAGAAGTATGCTAATGGACTGGATCAGGGTTTTTCAAACTTCATTCATTAACTATTCATCAGTGTGAAAGAGGTAGTAAGAGACATACTAGCAATTAGCCAAGACTTGGTCCTTGAAATGCAAAGATAACTACAAGAATATACCTATGTCAGTTAAAGTCTACCTATGTTCAGGCTGTGTGCTGCAACAAAACCATCTATTGGATCATTTCTGTCTCATATTTTTTTAAACACTGGACAATGTGTAATTGAGTAAAATTTACTGATCATGAACCAGACCATTCTAAAAGATCTATGCTCAAAATAACTCTCTTATACAGAAAATAGCTCCAGTTTATATATATATATGAAAATGAGACATAGGTTAAGAAATTCCCAAGGGTCACACTACTGGAAATGGTAGAGCTGAGATTGAAACCCCATCAACCTTGCTCCAGGGGCCACCACCCTCTAACTATCAGACTACGCTGGCTGGCCAGAGAGTGGAGCCCCTCTGTGGAGTGAGGTCATGGGAGCTTGAGCTGAGCGGTTGCTAAAGGGGTCATGCACAAGAGGGGAGGGTCTCTGGAAATCCAGAGTTCTGATGGAGGGTATATATGCCAAAGTTACACAAACATAAGAAACAGCATTTAACTAATGGAGACGGTTAAGGTGGGAACTTCACAGGTGAGAACATTATGGGATTAAGCATTTTCAAAGAATATAATTTAATATATAATATATAACCTAATACAAATTCGAGATAGTATATCTGCATGGTGAGTATACAGAGTCGGGGAGGGGGGGAACAAGTTGTAAGGTGGTATTTATTTACTGGTCAGAGTTTGGTACAGAAAACAAAAACCACTCTAGGTATCTTGAAAAGACTGGGATTTAATTCAGGGATTAGATGCTTACAAAAAAATCACTCCAAGAGTTAGCTAAGTGTAATTTAAAAGGCTGCCTCTAGGCATCTGTGGGGGTCTTAAGTCCTGCTCACCAAGGAGTTCAGCTCTCCACCTCTGAGACCACTTCCTTCCCCTTGGTGGTTAGTGAAACTTGTGACTAGCTCTGATCACTGATTTCTTAGAGTGAAGAGACATGCATTGCTTCCAGGTCAGAGCAGTGATTGCCAGGACAACATCCCTCCACCCCCTTCATCCCTCTGCCATGGCACCCAGCAAAGACTGAGCTGATGGCTACTTCATCTGTCTCAAGATTAGAGTGAGGAGACACAAAGCACAGCCCCCTGCCAATCCACATGGGGCAGAGAGCATAAACAAGAAATAAACTTTTGTTACGATAAACCACTTAAGATTTTGAGGTTGTTACCCAGCAGAACCTCACTTAGACGGACTCAAACAGGTTCTGCCTTGAAGATGATCAACTATCACAGCCACCATCCAGAGAGCAGGAACTACAATTGCCAGGGAGCTACCAAGCTGTAGTTGTTCCCATGGCTACCACCAAGCTGAAGCCAGACAACAAAAGTAAAGAACAAACAGTGAACATGCAGTCCAGCTGCTACCAACATTCACATTTATTGGCAGCACAAAAATCTCAGGGCAAACAAAAAAATGGTCTTTGCCTCCCTATTACCTTCAAATTCTCAAGGTCATCCGCTGGCCAGGACCTAAATTCCATCAAGAATCTGAATGGCCAGAGTGACAGGAGAATGTGGATTTTAGCTTCCTCATCCACATGAGGGAGGAGTATGGGGACAGAGAAGGTGATAGACACTAAGTGCCAAAACACAAGATTCTCAAAGCTTCTCCAGGGACCCTCTGCCTCAGAACCACTGGGCGTGCCTACCACCAGATGCCAAAAATACATAGTCAGAATTCCGGGGGGCTGGGCACCTGCATTTTTACAAGGACCTTGAGTAATCCTCATACACACTGTAGCTGAGGTCCTCTTGACTATGGCCAAGAGGATTTGCCTATAAAAGAGACCAAAAAAAAAAAAAAAAAAGATCCAAAGCCAAATGGCTCCTACATGAAAATTATTTTACTATTTTAATGACTCCTATAAATTCCATGTTTCTTACATAGTTTTAAGTCATATTAAAGTTGGAGATCATGAAAATTTCATTTAGACCTCAAAAAAATAAAATAAAACCCAACTCTTTCATTTCACAAACAAGGATAATAAAGCACAGACAGGTTAACAATTTTGCTTCAGATGAAGACTTGTAGTGAGACCAAATGATTGAAAACCAAATAAATTAGATTTATTCTCAGAAGTCAAGTCTATTCACCAGCCACCTGAGTATTACCTGCAGAGAAAACAGATCTTGGGAAACCGTTCATCCAAAGCTACAAACGGCTAGGCCTCAAGCCACAGACATATTATTTTTTTTCTATTTATTTTTTTTTTATGTAGTGTTCCATGATGACATATTCTTTTATTGTATACTATGTACTCCTTTAACATTTGAGCTAACATCTAAACTTTGGGAGATTTCACATAAAAATCTGTATATCCAGTTGTTTTGTTTTGTTTTGTTTTAAAGATTTTATATAGGGGCGTCTGGGTGGCTCAGTCTGTTAAGCGGCTGCCTTCGGCTCAGGTCATGATCCTGGGGTCTTGCGATCGAGCCCCACATCCGGCTCCCTGCTCAGCGGAGAGCCTGCTTCTCCCTCTCCATCTGCCTGCCACTCTGCCTACTTGTGCTCTCTCTCTGTCAAATAAATAAATAAAATCTTTTAAAAATAAATAAATAAATAAATAAAGATTTTATATATTTATTTGACAGAGAGAGACAGAGACAGCGAGAGAGGAGGGAACACAAGCAGGGGGAGTGGGAGAGGGAGAAGCAGGCTTCCCGCTGAGCAGGGAGCCTGATGTGGGGCTTGATCCCAGGGCCCTGGGATCATGACCTGAGCCGAAGGCAGACGCTTAACAACTGAGCCACCCAGGCGCCCCTCCAGTTGCTCTTGAAAAATTGAAAGAGCTGACCATTTGGGGCCCACATTCCCAGCTGGCTCCTCTGGAAAGCAGCTGCCAAATCCCTGCCCCAGCTCCAACATTTGCTACAACTCCCACCAGACCCACTGTCACCTGGAATTTCAAACTGACAGTCGAGGTCCATTTATCGACATGCTTGTCTTTTTTACTATTAAGAAAGATTTCTTCTAGTTCTATGTCAATCAAAAGTATAGTAACAAATATAGACAATGATGCTGTGTGAGTTCCTAGACCTTCCCATTTCTTTCCCCCAACCCCATGCCTGGCCACTAGGGACAATTTGCCACCGTGGCTTGAGAGTATCTGGTGGCTTTTCCCACCTGAGGACAGATTTGCGGCATGCGGTCTGAACTCCAACTGAGGAGAGCCCCCACCTGGTCACCTGCAGAACAGCAGCCTGGGGAGCTCACTAATTCTGTCTTCTGGCAGGCAGAGCAGTTAGACGTGCTCCTCCATACAGAATACCACAGCGCTGTGTTTGAGGTAATTAGTCTGGCTCTAAAATTAGCAGTTAAATAAATGTTAATGAACAGCTGTTCCCAATAAACAGGATAAATTGAAATTAATAATTGCCGTATTCATTTAACAAATGAATTACCCACTTTTTAAATACACCGACATAACGTGTAATCTCCTGCCAAGCCAGGCCGGTCTAACAAAATTTATTTAGTGGCAAAATAGGGCAGACTTGGAACTTAGCAGGGCAGATACTGTGCCACCCACCCTAAAGATACCAAGAAAACAGAGGACTGCTTTGCTTGCATCTACTTTAAAGGTAAAAATAGCTGATTGACTAGGATCCAAACACGAGGGAGAAGAGAGTAATTGCTTTTTGCTGAAAGTAGGATAAAGTTGTGCCAGTGTTCCTCAAAGGGATTTGGTTCTGACATCCTCAGCCTTATTTTTTACTGAAGGCACTACTTGCTCAGGAATCTTTAAGGAACCCAACTGGATAGTGTCAAGGAAGTAGAAACCCGCTAGAAATCTTGAGTTTCCGAGCAGTGAGAAGGGCATGAGCTTGGGAGGGCCAGCTCTAGTCCCGACTATGCCCATTACCTCAGCTTCCCCACATGCCTGAGGGAAACAACAGGTTCCTCACGGGATTATGGTGAGCTTCACCTGAAATCATATAGGTCAAATAGCGCATTTATCTGCCACATAGTAGTTGCTTATTACAGAATCATTTCCCCCTACACAGATTCCAAGGAACCAAGTTGCAAATAAACTACACCTTGATCTGCCTGAGCCTCTGCATTCATCATACAACCACCTTTCACTGTGTCAGACTGTTCCAGGCAGGGATGCGAACGTGAACAAGGGCTCTGCGTGGAGCTGTTCACACACAGCTGTCCTCATGGGCCAGACACGCTGGTGAAGCATGAGGACTTGCAGGTGAGGACCCTCAAGGGAGGAGAGGGGGTTGGGGGAGAGCGGCTGCATGGCTGTCACTGGGATACCAGAACCTGGGAAACACCTCCCTGCAAGGAGCCCAGCCTGCCTTGAGAAGATCTCCAGGAAGGGCATTCCAGAGAAATAGCAAATGTAAAGATCTTAAAATGAGAATATCTGGCATATTCCAGCAAGAAGACAAGTGTCATCAGAGTATAATGACACTGTATGATTCCCATTTTTGAAAGGCCACTCCATGCGTGTAAGACAAAAGCAACAGGAAGGAGAGGGGGTAGGAGGCTCTTGCATACAGTGGCTTCAACGCAGGTTCTCCAGAAATTGCCACGACCTACCTCCTCCCATGCAAAGGGGTCCTCACCACCCCAGGAACTCCCCTGGCACACAGCGTTGGCTACACGTTACAAGGTCAATATTGCCAGAAGGCGTGACGGCGAGTACTAGCTGAGTCCTCCACTCTCGTCCCCACTAGCAGCTGGCCCTGAAGGCAATGACTGGGCTGTCTGCAGGACCCTTAACCCTCCCATTCACTCCTCTGTCCCTCTCCCTACTCACAACATCCACAGCTCTCATTATCAGTGCTATGCATATGGAGAGACTCAAAATGGTGGTGTGTAAAATATTAAATGGCCACAGGCATGTGTAGCGTTTCAGGTTGCATAAGAAATCTTAGCCAGCCGGGCGCCTGGGTGGCTCAGTCGTTAAGCGTCTGCCTTCGGCTCAGGTCATGATCCTAGGGTCCTGGGATCGAGCCCCGCATCGGGCTCCCTGCTCTGCGGGAAGCCTGCTTCTCCCTCTCCCACTCCCCCTGCTTGTGTTCCCTCTCTCGCTGTGTCTCTCTCTGTCAAATAAATAAAATCTTTAAAAAAAAAAAAAGAAATCTTAGCCAGCCTGGTTGGAATCCCAATGCTGCCATTTCTTCCTGGGAAACCCTGGCCAATTTACTTCCCCTCCTTGATGTATTGGTTTCCCCATCTTTGGAAGTGGGGAGGACGGTCCCTATCCACCAAGAAGGTCAATGATAACACGTAAGAAGATCTTTGGACATAAGCATGTCAAGCACATAGGAAATACTAAGTGTCAGCTGGTACTAATAGGCCCTCAGTACAGAGTTCTTCTCTGATTGACACAAATCCTGTTGCCCCGATGATGCAGATGTAGCTACGTAGGAGAGCTGCCTTCCAAACTAGAAGCGAAGTTAGTGGTAAAATTACTTAATAGACAAGAAGTTTGGAGTTATAAAAACTAATTTATAGATCTCCTGGCAAACTCTTTAATCTCAACAGGCATTTCTTTGAGGCCAATATGAGGGGCCCCAAACTTTCCAGTAATGTAACATCCAGTGTAGGCAAAGTAAGTGAGCCAGAACTCTCACCCACAGATGGAGGAGGTATCCAATAGGATAGCCAGCTCAGAGGCAAATTCGGCCTTACCTGATACCCTGTGAATGTGCATCAAATTCGACTCAGCAATTTCACTTCTCAGACTCTCTTCCTTCCGGAAGACACCTGATACCGTGTGAATGTTTAAGTCCTCCCCAAAATCGCATGTTGGAATCCTCCCACCCACTGTGATGGTGTTAGGTGGTGGGGACCTCGGGAGTCATCCGTGGTTAGGTCATGGAGGTAGAGCCCTCAGAAACAAGAGACCTCATGGAGCTCCCTAGCTCCGCCTACCACGTGAGGACCCAGCAAGCTGTCAGCCGCCCGCAGCCCCAGAAGAGCCCTCACCAGAGGCAGACCGTGCTGGCACCCGATTCTGCGCTTCCAGCCTCCAGAAATGGGAGCAATAAGTCCCTTTCATTTGTAAGCCACCCAGGCTGTGGTATTTTGTTACAGCAGCCTGAATAGACTAAGAAAACACCCAAGCATGCACAAGAAACCTCATCCAAAGGTGTTCATGGCCATACTACTAATAGTGAAAAGCTGAAGATAACCTAAGTGATTTCCCCTGGAGAAATAGCTCAACCAATCACAGTATTTTGGCAATGTGGAACACTATGCAACCATGAACAAAATACAAAATTGTGTGTCCTAACATGCGAAGATCTCTAAAACGTATTGTACTAAAAAAAAAAAAAAAGATGAAAAAGTCTATGTGTGATAATGATCAATAAAAATAATGCTACTTACTTTTATCCACACACGTTTGCATGGCAGAATTGCCAGTTGCCTTCTCCGCTGTTTTCTCATAGCAGAATCATGACTTTATTTATTGCAGCAATGAATTTGCCTGAAAGACTACAGTTCCCAGGATCTCTTGCAAATAAGTATAGCCTAATGACTGAATTCTGGTCAATGAGCCGTACTCAGAAATAAGCGCAAGTAAGACCTCTTTCCTTCCTTCCCTGTCTGGCCTTGGACGTGCAGAGAACGAATAATGCTCTTGCCACCATATTGGCCCAGAAGGTGACCCTGAGGATGGAGAAAATGGACAGAGGCTGGCTGACAGGTGCCTGGATCCCTGATGACACCTGCGAGCCTGGACCGCCTCCACCCAGACTTTCCTTATGTGACAAAGAAACTTCTAACTTACTTAGGCTATTTGTATTTGAGTTTCCCAATCATAGGCAGCCAAATCTAAATCCTCAGCAATACAGAAGCCAAATCCAGCAGTCTGCAGAGATACTTTCAGTTATCATCTCTGGGGAAAGGAAGGCAAGGCTGCAGTCACAGAGAAGGCCAAGGAAAATCCAGCTCTTTCCCATTTTGTTTTTTTTAGAATTCATTCATGTGTCTGTACATCTGAGAAATGATTTAAAATAAAAGGGCAGCATCCATGTTAAATGAAAATGAGGGGCGCCTGGGTGGCTCAGTCGGTTAAGCGTCTGCCTTCGGCCCAGGTCATGGTCCCAGGGTCCTGGGATCGAGCCCCGCATTGGGCTCCTGGCTCAGCGGGGAGCCTGCTTCTCTTTCTGCTCCTCCCCCTGCTCGTGCTTGCTCGCTCTCTCTCAAATGGATAATTAAAATCGTAAAAAAAAAAAATGAAACGAGGGAATGAGGCAGAGCCTGAGGAAGCAGCACCTGGCAGGGCTCAGGGCCTCAGGTGCTCTGGAGCTGCTTCTCAGCGAGCTACCCCGCCGCAGCCACAGAAGGGCTGGGCCGTTTCAGCAACCGCCTCCGCAGGGAACTCTCACCCTCACTGTCAGCCGGGTAGCCCCTCACACACTGCACCTGCGGACTGACCGCCAGAAACCCCCAGCAGGCAACGAACCTGGTTCCTTCCAGAGAAATAGGAATCCCAGCTGAGATATTTGCAGGGCTTTGTCGTCACTGAATCATTAGGTCCCAGAAGGTGAGAGATAGGTTCATTCACTTGCCCTCTCAGAAGCGTTTTGGCTTTCACCATCACTATTTCTAAGTCAGAGGGAGGCGTATGGATGTCACAAAGATGATGTCATGTCGGACTTCTCCTGTGCAGTAAGAGCGATGCCCTACAATTCCATCCTGAGTCAGCCAAGGGCCTGGGAAGAAAGCGTGACCTACATATTCTGCTGCTCTTGTGGACCCCCCCACCCCAACTGACAGAGATAAGGGAAGCAAACGGAGTATGTCACTAAGATTTCACATCCACAATCAACTCACATTCACCAAGTTCAGATTACATATTAGCAAAATCAGCAAGAAGCCCCAGATGTCTCAACAACAGAGCAGAAATGAAGAGCAATTTTTCCTGATTTCAACATGTCTGACCTTTTTTGTTCCAGATTTGGCAAAACCCCAAGCCTGAAGAGCCAACCATCAACGTCGTCTACACGCACACCTGGAAAGCTTCGCCCGAGCAGACCGGAATCATAATAAATCAGCATCCCCAATCTCAACTAGGCATTGGACCAGCTCCAGCAATTCTACTGTTTCAGAAGGACCACACCTTCACACGTCCTAAGTCTCACATCTTCCACCTTCAGTCCCCCTGTTACTCGGCGGTCCCTATCAGAAAAACAGTACTAGACAGCAACTCCCCCACCTGACACCGCAAATGGAAAACCTCCCTGCATCTATATCCATCTCCTGGTTCGGCCCAGTCACACAAAGCAACTGCCACCTGTCTGGTGGGATTCATCTATCTTTTGCATCTCCACCATGCCTCCCAACACACGTTTACTCCAGTGAAGTAGAAGGGCTGGTGTTGTTAAGAGGAGACTGGATCTCCTAAGAAAGATCAGGCCAAGTTTCCCAGAAGCAGCAATGCTTGAACAAAGATCTGAAGGATGAGGACAAGTTAGCTTGGGAAAGAAGGGGGAAGAATATTCCCAGCAGTGGGAATTCACAGGCCCGATGACAGAACAACGTGTTCACATAGGACTTTCAAATTCATCTATTAGAATCACCCATGTATTTTTACTTGCAAAAATAAAGAAGCAAAGTCTTCCTGGCACTTTCTTAACAACCAAGTCATCTTCAGCTGGTAACTATCTTCATTTGTTCAGGCTGTTGTAACAAAATACCACAGACTGGGAAGCTTGTAAACAGAAATTGATTTCTCACAGTTCTAGACCCTGCCGTCCATTATCAGGGCACCAACATGGTCAGATGAGGCCTCTCTTCCCGGTCACAGACTTCTTCTCACTGTAATGGGAATAATCACATTCAGGAGGGCTCCACCCTCATGACCTAATCACCTTCCCCCAAGGCCCCGCCCCCTAATACCATCACCTTGGGAGTTAGGATTTCAACATGAGTTGGGGGAAGGGGGAGACACAAACATTGAGACCATAGCAGTAGCCAATACACACATGTGGCTAGTCTAGTTAAAATTAAAAAGTTTAATTAAATAATATAATTTAATTAAAATTAAAAGTTTAATTAAAAATTACAACTAAGTATTCAGTTCCTTAATTGCACTAGCCCATTTCATATTGGGCACCACAAAAGGAGAACATTCCCATCATCAAGGAAAGTACTATCGGGAGCTGCTGATCTAAACCACTGGGAGCAGAAGAGTGGATCTAAGATTCAAAATAATGTTTGTTTTTATTTTTAAATGTATTGTTTGGGTTAATTATAGGAAGATTAGTTAACTCCTGGTCTTTGATTAATATCACAAATTTAGTGATCAATATTCTTCTACAAACGTGTTAACAAATGCTGTTTTCCTTACAAATTCAAGTAGTTTCCAAGATACAAATCCACAATCCTCAGAAGATAACTCTTTAAGCCAACCACTGAGTATTACAGAAAAGTTCTTTGCCCTTTTTAAGTGAACACTTAGAAATTTACCTTTATGCTGAAAAGATGATCAATAGAGATTTCACTCAAACTTTGTTTCCCATTGTCATTATCCTCTATCTTTTCCTTTATGTCTCTAAATAAAGGATAAAGAATAAACCAAATTCAAAAATACTTGTGTTTGGGCACCTGGGTGGCTCAGGTCATGATCTCAGTGTTCTGGGATCAAGCCGTGCTTGCATCGGGCTCCCTGCTCAGTGGGGATTCTGCTTCTCCCTCTGCCCCTCCCCCCACTAGTGCTCACACTCGCTCTAATAAAATTTTTTTAAAAATTAAAAAAAACACACTTGTGTCAATATCCCCTTTACTCAGCATTTCTCATCGTCTGCCACAGAACTTACAGCTTGTGGTTTCAACTCTATCTAAAGCTCTATTTCAGGGTTTAAAACAGTTTTGTTCCAAAGCTGTGAGAGGAAGAAAATGTGGTCAATACGTGGCCAGGTGGCTGGAGGGCAGAGCGGAGGACACGGTTATGATCAATCGGGGGAGCAGGCAGGGGCCAGGCTATGGAGAGTTTTCACTTTAACCTAATGAGCAGTAAGAAGCCACTCAAGGGTTTTAAGAGTAAGAAGGAACACGGAAGCAGGAAAAACGTGACCAAATTTGAGTTGCTGCGCAGAGACAGAGAACAAAGAACCGTCTGGAGGAAGACCAAAGTAAATGCGGACGGACCTGTGGGGAGGCGGGTGCAGCAGGAGTTGAGGGCCCACACTGGGGCACCAGCCGGAGGGTCACCACGCTTCCCGAGTCAAGAAACCACAATGACACATGTGCAGTTGGGGGAAACCAGACAGAATATGTGAAAGACAAACAATCCCACACACCTAGAGTGTGTGGTCATCCCCACAACAGGAGGCTTATCGGAAATATTGCCAAATGTAAATACTGATGAATACTCAAAAAGGAATTTGTTGAAGGAGAATTCTTGACTAATAACTCAACTCCCATGTCAGGCTTCCAAAACAAAAGTTTATTATCACCTTGAAATTTTAATCCCCGCAGGATTCAAGGCTGCATGACTTTCCCCTGAAATATTAAAACCACCCTACCTTTGTTTTTTATATGCCACTCTCCTCCCTTATAAAGAAAGACCAGGGTAATTTCCTTTTCTAAGAAGAGGCAGTAAGTCTGGGCCATTTATAATCCTAGGATTCTATAGGTCTTGGCAGACCACAGGGCAAATTCAACCCACAAACATGTCTTTTTTTGTCTGAATGATGCTTTAAAAGAAATTAAGAACTATTTTCAATCAGAAAATTTCACAGAGAAATCTGGAATACTTTCTTCTCTTGAAAAAGCACATCTGACCAAAAATGGGGCTGTCTTCATACAAGGCAACCATCAGCTAGCAACGAGTGCAAGCTGGTCCTTTGAAACCCAGAACCCCGCTCCAGTTCGCGGGGGTCTCCACTGCCCACACACGATGTAGGTATTAGATTTCATACCCTTTACACAGCATTTCTGTCCTCGCCAGCAAGGGACTTTTGTCCCTCGCCCTCTGCTGGCAGATCCATGCAACTGCATAAAGCTACCACATTAGTCCAGCCGGCTCATTACCAGCCAGTTAGGTCAAGCCTCTCAAAAACAAAATTCTCTTTAACCATATTCTTGAACTTCTCCTAGCATCACATGATAGGTGTTCAAGAAATACGAACTGAATTTGACTTTAACAGACAGCCATTTAAGAAGCGAATAGGCATGCCAAACTTACAAATTGCTCTCTTATTACGTTTAAGATTTGTGAAGAAAATTCAGAATTGCGACATTTGCATAACAAAGCCTTGTGGTTTTTTTCCCCAAAATAGTCAGTTTGAAATAATTTCCCCCCATATTTCTGAATGTGATTAATACATATCAATTTGGTCCTCAAGTTTAATGAGCAACACTGCACTTAGCCACCCCAAAGACTGGAAGCTTACCTTCTTGTCCCAACATGGAGCTCAAAGGAGCTGTGTCACAGAAAAGGGGCCAAAGCACAAGAGGCTCTTTGTCCCTGAACTCAAGCCAAATGCAGCTCTCCAAGCAAGGCCTATCACTACCTTACAAGGTCTTCCCAAATCAGCATGCAAAGATTTTTATAGCCCACTCCAACTTAACACACTTTGACAACTCAATTTTGTTTTTAATTTTTATTTATTTATTATGTTTTTTAAGTAAAGTCTCTACCCAACGTGGGGCTTGAACTCACGGCCCCAAGATCAAGAGTCGCAGGCTCCACCGACTGAGCCCGCCAGGCTCCCCTGACAGTTCTATTTTGAAAGGCATATTTAATTAGAGGTTTCTGCTCTATTTTTACCACCATTCTCTTCTCTCTAGAAGATAAAATATGACAGGAAAGCCAAGCAATGCTTTGATCCCACCCTGCAAGTTAATCACCACATTCCTAACTAGCAGCAGAACAGCCCAAGAATGTAAAATGCCAAATATTTTGCAGCTGAACTGGAAATCTAAAGGTAATTTGCCAAGTGCACCTAATCAAAGACTCCCGTGGAAATACGATAAACCCCACAGGTGTGTAAAACCAATCCGAATTAGCAAAGCTGAGAAGTCTAATGCTCACAGAGACCATTTCATGCATTACAAGTACAACTTGGGGTCCCAGCAGAGCCCTGGCCCATTAAGCAATTAATTAATCTCAAAGAATAGTTTTTGCCTTTAACTACATCTATTTGTTTACAAAGAATGTGTTCTCATCTTTTAAACCACCAGTTTCCTGGGAGTCCCTGGGACCCTTATAGGAGGCCCACGAGATCAAAACTCTTTTCTAATAATACTAAAATGTTATTTGCCTTTCTTACTCTCCTGCTTTCACGAGTGTACAATGGAGTTTTCTAGAGTCTACATGATGAATGATACTTCAACAGACTGAATGAGAAGCAGATAGGAGAATCCAGCTCTCTTCTATTGAACCAGGTATTAAGGAGATTTGCAAAAACATACAATACTCCGCACTGCTCACTAGAATTTTTTTCTCTTAGAAAGTGTAGTTATTTCTTACAAAAAAAAAAAAAAAAAACTATTACGTATATTAATATATCTTTAAATGAATTAATCTTTAAAATTTTTCTCAGCTTTTAGTTTCTAATAAGGTCAATATTGACAGATATAACCCACATCAACAAAAGCTCCGAGGGGGGCCTCAATAGTTGTGAAGAGTGTCAAGGGATCTTCAGACCAAAAGGTTACAGAACCACTGTTTTAAACAGATATCCAGTTGTTTATTAGATTAAGCAAGCTTTCTGAAGACTGGTTTCATCTTAAATAATCTTTTTTGCATCACTAATGAAGAGGGGTCAAGTTTGAGAATTTGGCCCTCAAAGCTCCCCCAGGGCCTCGGCACCCGGCCCCCAGGTCCCACCTGCCAACCCTACAGTCTTTGTGTCTTCTGTTGAGGCATTTCCATTCCATCCGCCTGCTCAAAGACGGTGCTGTAGGAGGATTACAATCATCACTACCCAGCATTTTTTCCACTGGTGAGCGTTTACCATTTGCTAGACATGCAGCCTGCAAGATCTCATTAAGAAGAGCTCAGAACAGTGCCTGAAACATGTGAGCCCTCATTCGACGTTGGCAGTGACGGGGGTGATGGCTGCCTTACAGTAATCCAAATCCAACGTCTTCCTCACTTCCGGGTAAGGAAGCCGAAGCACCTGTTACTTGCTCAAGGGCACACAGCTAAGGATCGGCAGAACCGGGATTCCAACCCAGCTCTATCTAAATCTCAAGTCCAAGAGCTCAACGCTTCTGCTGTTCACCAGCGTTTCTCACACTTCACAGTGCAGATGAATCATCTGAGGTTCTTAGTAAATGCAGATTCTGACTCCGTGACCATGGGGTAGGACCTGGGATTCTGCATTTCTAACGAGCTCCCAAGAAGGCCAAACCTGCTGGTCCTCAATGCACAGTTTAGAAGATTATATACCTGCCCTCTCATAAGAATCTTTAACTTTTTTTTAATCTCTGTGTTCGTTTTCCTCTGTCTACAATGAGATGTCTTTATCCCAATTAAAAGTATTTTTCATCTTTGTCCCATTCAACAATAGTCCCTAGCCTTCATTCCACCCCTATTTTTGCCAGTTACTCACAGGCACTCAGCAACTACCTTTAGAACATCACATTGACTCTTTTTTCCATCAGCCGAACCGATACCTCCAGCTGTCGCCAGGGGGCACTGCCTGCTCATCAGTAGTTCAGGCTCGGCTGCAGTGTCTTGGTAGAGTTGAGTTACCACATTGTGTCATTACATGAACTTCTATTAAAAATGGATGGGAACTGGAAAACTCAAATTGCAGGTGGTGACCAGAAGTATAGGTCTCAAACATAGCACAAATGAAATAGCAAAAGACATCAGTAAGCACGCCAAAATGTATTAAAAACTATCTGGCCTTGGTGGAGTGTAGGCTTTATGACCGTCAACTGTGTGTGTCCATGTAAGACAAAAAACAAGACCAAGAACTTACTTGATTCTGGGGCATCTGGCTGGCTCAGTTGGTAGAGCATTCGACTCTTCATCTCAGGGTTGTGAGTTCAAGCGCCACATCGTGCACAGAATTTGCTTAAAAAACAAAACAAAACAAAAAAACTTGTCTGATTCTAGGAAATATATCAATTATTAATTCTAAAGACAAGTTACTGGGTATTTTATCATATTTATTAATTGCACTTTGAGCAGAGCTATGCCCCATTTTTCCATAGGTCACCTCCATTCACACTCCAGGCATAAAAGTCACTCATACCACTTTGTTACAGATATTACACAGCCAAAAACAAAGATTCGTTCATGATGGAATCTACTAGGATCCCATTCACAACTGGATACATATATATAGGTTTATTTCTAAATATGCAGAAAGAAATATATATGGAAAGTCTTCACCAAAGTGTTTTATAGTAAGCAGTACTGCGGTTGAAAGGAGACTCCAGTGAGAAAATGTCTAGATTCTAGTCATTATCACAGGAGAAATAACTAATTCATATCAAGCACAGAGACAGTGTCTATTACACACATTTCTACCATTCCCCAGGAGTGGACCCCATAGCTCCCTTTGATAATTCATTACTTAGAGTTACAGTTATTAGAAAGAAAATTTATTTTGGAGACACATTAATGTTCTGGAGCTCAAATGCCAAAGATAGACCACCTAGGATCAAATCCTAGGCCTATCACTTACTGACCACATGACATTGAATTAGTTACTTCATGAAATGCAATGCTCAAGATTCAGTGGGCAAAGACCTCGTAATGGATAATGTGAAGAACTCAAGAATTCAATATTCCATTGTCCAGGTAATCCCAGTACCCACATGATACAGGAAATGCAAATGACCGTAGCAAGATTTAAATCCAGTTCAATGATCTCCAGTGTCATGTGGCATTTATGGGCAAGAATGGCTCTTTAGTCATTGCTAAGTCTGGTTCTAAGTAAGGAATATACCCAAGTTTGACGGGAATGGCCTGACTTCAATCAGTGACGTGAAATCCTAAAAAAATCCTTTCCTCCCAAACTTATACCCTGTTCTGTACAAACATGTGAGAGAACACTCAGCATCCATTTTAAAGATGTTGATCAATTGTTTAAAGTTATTTATGACAGAATATGAAAAAGCAAATTTACAAAGACATCTAGTTTCATCTTTTCAAAATTACATATGAAATATATTTGAAAATATGCATATAAAGTCATCTGGGAGGTGTCACATCTCTTTTCTCCCTTGCAGCCTCCCCTGAGGAACCCAGAAGCTCTCCTGCCTCTGAGCTTTTAACCTCTTTTCTAGATTCTGTCAGTGACGGATATACCCTGGAGTTTCCGAGACGTACCTCACAGGCCTCAATATTAAGTGAAGGGGGCTCAGATAATAGGACCATGATTCACTCAACTGCTTCAAACGGAACAGCTCTCATTTTATCTGTTACAGATATTGGGGTCCTGCCTAAGATTTCATCTGAAAAAAGGTTTTCCATACCTAAATTAAGAGTCAGCACCATTGACCACAGTATTAACTTGGTTCTTACTTTGCATTTCTAATGGTATTGTTTTATGCAACACGACGGATGATCTTTCACCAAAGTACATACTGTCTCCCCAAAGAGACTAGCTTCAAAGACTCTACAAGACCTCAGTCCTACTGCCTTGATTTACCCACAGTTATATAGAACGGCTTCATAGAGTCTTGAACAATTGAGAATACTTCCACTAGGACATTCATGTTTACAGGACACTGTCAGATAACCAACAACCAAGATAGGTGTATCAAAGCCTGGGACTCAATGGTCTACAGATCTCCACTGGCTTTTCTCATGACGCCTGAAATCCTGTTTTACTGTCATCTTCCACCCCAAAGCACATCCTTCTCAGAAGGATTTGAGAGAGCCTGAGCGTGCATGAGTAGGGGGAGAGGGAGAGGGGAGAGGGAGAGGCAGGCGCCCCACTGAGCAGGGAGTCTGATGCAGGGTTCTATCCCAGGACCCTGGGATCATGACCTGAGCCAAAAGCAGAGGCCTAACGGACTGAGCCACCCAGTCACTATTATTACCCCCACCATGTGACTATTTCTATTTAAATAATTTAAATCAAATAAAATTTGCAATTCAGTCCCTCAGCTATCTTAACAGCATTTCAAGTGCTCAATTCCCACAGGTAGCTAGTGGCTACCATATTGGAAAGTAGAGCTAGAGAATATTCCCATCATCACAGAAAGTACTACTGGTTAACATTGCTAACAAGGCCACCAAGTTTATCATTTCATAAAGTGTTCTGAAGAACACTAGCCTGGTAAGATGCTATAATGCCGGCTAGGTTCATCTGGAAAATTCTGCATCCGCACCCCCTGCCTTACATATCAGAGTATTAACATCATGGAACCTCAAGACTCAAGCTCTAGCATCAGATAGATGGGAGTTTGAATTCTAGCTCCACCACTTAGAGCAGTGTGACCTTGAGCAAGTCATTTACCTTTGAACCTCAGTTTCTTCATTTGATGAATGAGAATAACTGAACTCCTTAGTATCGTCACAATAATGAGATAACCCATGTAAAATTTAGCAAAGTGCTTCACATATACAAAAGTTTCAACAAATATAAGCTCAGTTATTTTTTTAAGTGCCGAGAAGTCCTATTTAACTTTGTTTAGTCCAGCATTTCCCAAATTCACTACCACCGAACTTTTTTTTTTTTAGAATACATGGAAGAGATAATAATACCCCTCCACCAAAGATGCCTGTGCCCTAGGAACCTGTGAATATTTACCTCACATGGCAAAAAGGACTTTCCAGATGTGAAGTAAGGATTTTGAGATGAGAAGATGACCCTGGATTATCCGGTGGGCCTGATGTAATCCAGGCATCCTCTAGGAGCTGGAAAAAATGAGGAAATGGACTCTCCCCTATGGCTCCTGGAAGGAATGCAGCCCTGCTGACACTTCATTTTAGGACCTTTGGTCTCCAGGACTGTAAGATGGTTTGTACTGTTTTAAGGCGCTAGGTTCATGGTAATTTATTACAGCAGGAATAGGAAACCGATAGAGAATACCTGAAATCATCTGTCAAGGTACTGATGTCCCACTGAGAGGCTTACCTGGTAGGACGAGCTGGAACCAGAATCAGGAATCCACCGTCTAGCTTAGTCCCGCAGTTAACCCATTTGGTAACTACTATCAGGTCAAAATCTCCGGGGTGCTTCACTTTCTTCTACAAAGTGATGATATTGTCAACTCCTTTACCTAATTTTAAAAAATTTTATGACAATGAAAATTAGAGACCTACTTCATGAGAGTAATTCCAACTTGCATATTTCAACTCTTGTCAATTACAAGTACTTAGCAGGGGGGTAAAATAATGCATAAAGTAGAAAAGTTTTAGAAGAATGTCCTGAACTTCCATCAAGGATTTATAATGAAGGGCTGAAAAAGATCTTTTGTCAACGCACTCAGCCTCAAAGCTACCCGACCCAACATTGTATACCCAGTTGAAATATTTGGAATCAACTCCTTGCCTTCCTTCCCCTCCATCCAAACATTTCAAAGATTTGCAGTATGATATTTAGTCATTAAGGATGTTTAACAAATTTTTTTTAAATTTTCTTTCCCTGCCAGAGTCAACAGGAAGGACAAAACCTACAGATCACAAGAGCTGCCTCTCCCATTTTTTAAAAGAAAGACAAATCCCA
Organism: Phoca vitulina; assembly: GCF_004348235.1. Taxonomy (NCBI): domain Eukaryota; kingdom Metazoa; phylum Chordata; class Mammalia; order Carnivora; family Phocidae; genus Phoca; species Phoca vitulina. Next base: position 69,411,104 of record NW_022589709.1, read on the forward strand.
GACTCAGGGATGGCAACGTCCTTTCTTCTTCCTTAACCTGCTGCGGAAACCAGGTGACCACCACACCTCTGAACACTGCACGTTCCTTCCCCAGCTCATCCTGTGCTGGGAGGTTTGTGACAATGCCAAGCGCCACCTGCTGGATTTGTCGGTCATGGAAACAGCTTTAGTCAGTGCCGAGGAAATCATCCCATCAGGATGGGCACCCAAGTGCCAAGAGTAAATACGAAAAACCACTGAATTGTACACTTGGAGCTGCTCGTATGGCATGTGAATCATAGTTCAATCAAGTTCTTTTTAAAAAAAAGAAGGTCGAAGAAATGGACATAGCAAAAGAATTGTTTCTTTTTTTTTAATTAGATTTTCCTCTAAATGATGGGACCTGTCATTCCTTAAGGTCCAGCCACAAATGATTATCCTAACAAAACAAAAGAGCTGGGACCAGGGATGGGCTGTGTCCAAAGCAGAATTTTAACCATTCTGGGCCCAAAGAAATATGTGCGCCAACAAAAACCGACCTGTGTCTTCACTGTGGTGACATCAATCCCTGAGAAGCCATGGTCTTTTTCACTGGGCCTCTCATTACAACAAAGATCATGGCTACAATTATCATTTGCATTTTAACAACAGAAAAAGCAAACAAACTCTCATTAAAAAAAAGATCAAAGACAATACATCACGATATCGACCACAGCTGTGTTTCAATGGGACTAGGAGTGATTTTTTTCAAGTTCTGCCTAAGCAAACAAGATGCATCCACGTCCTTATATTCTTACCATCCTCATGCTTTCCGAAGAGCCTTCACATCCATGTCCAAATTTTATCATCCATAAAAATCAAAACATGAATTATTCACAAAGACAAAAATCCCTAGCAGGACAAAGTGCAAGACGATGGAAAGAACAAGAAGCCATTTGGCTTCACGGATCCCAGCCTGTGCCCTGCTAGCCAGGAGCCAGTCGCCTTAACGGGACAAGTCACGTCCAAGGTCAGAGCATCTGTCTTCACAGCTGGACAATGAAGCTTTGACCCACACAACGCAGAGGGGCCCCTTTCAGATATAACAGTCTCGTTTGTTCAGGGCAGGGTTCCAATCTCCAGACTCGCAGTCTGTGGAATTTGAAATCTACAGGATAGTCATCCAGACAGTGGACTTAAGAGGCACATAACCAACAGCAGAAACAAGAGGAGCGGTGCTGTTTTGTAGGAGTGGCCACCTAGACCCAGCCAGACCTAGTCAACACTTACCTTAGAGACAGATTTTCACTCAGCCTGCACCTGCAGCCTGAAACAACCCTCCACGACCCTAAACCTGCAGTAATGGGATGTGCCGGTCAGGAAGACCCCCAGCCAAAGTGACTCCACACCAACAAGATAACTGTGGTCCAACAAATGGCATGACCAGGGCACTGGGGAAAGGAAACCTCAACACAGCAATGCCGTCAGCAAAGAAGGAAACACCAACAGTGCATTGTGACCCCGCTTCAACAGTGGGAGGGGGAGTGAGGGGACGGCAAGGAATTTGGATCGCTGAGGGCTAACTTACAGAGAGCCCGCACAGCCGGAGCGGAGCATGCTCAGCAAGCTCCCCAGCTGCAGCTGACCAGCAAAGCCCAGCCCGATCTGCTCTGCGCCTCCCGGAGCTGCGCCTGCCATGTTTAGAGCCTACACCTACAGGCAGAGGGAGACTTTAACTCTCGGAGACCTGACGTCAACCGTGCCAACTTCTCTGATAAGAAAGAGCTGTTTTCTGCTGGGTGTCATACAGGGATACCGAATACACAGCACGCATGAACTCCACAAAGGCTCTAGCCGAGACGCGCAGGGAAGGGCAGGGCTGAGGTCCCGGCTTAGATTTCACGTCTGCAGGAGGCCTTTGCCAGACGCTCACCACCGACTCTTGGTTTGCTCCAGGTGCCCCCACTCAGGCCCCCCACGACAGCAAGCCTCTTACAGCCCTGTCTCCGAACTTTCCTGTAGGTTCGTGCCTCTACCTGGATCGCGGCTCCTTAAGAAAAGGGACTCTTCCACCACCTGGGGGGCCAAGGTCTAGCACAGATGTTTAGTGTTCGGCACAGAGGAGTGGCTTGGTAAATATTCACTGAAAGGAAAATACACAAGCTTTATATTCCCAGAGCCAACGGGCTCAATACCTGTTGTTGAACTGAACTCTACCAGCTTCAGAATCATGATGAACAGGAAGTATCCCACAGCTAATTCTTTAGGAGGGCAGGATAGCACACTATTTGTGGACACCACCTCTGGGTCCCTAACTCTGGGTCCTGATGCCAACTCTGTCATCTGTTGGCTGTGAGCTCTACAGACCCACAGGCAAATAATTTCGGGTCTCTGTGCCTCAGAGTCCCCATCTGTAAGAAGGCGGTCGGAGCAGCCCCCCTCTCCAAGAGCTGTCCTGAGGATTCCGTGGGTAGAACATGGAGCATCAAGGTTGGCACTGAGGACTCCCCCAGTAAATGATTGTTAGTATCACTCACCATTCCCTGGACCTGAGCTATGGGGTAAACTTGGCCCAGCCCCGGAAGAGAGCCCACTCAGCTCTGCTTTTATCAAAAGCCACTTAAGCACACCTGAAACTAAGGTAACACTGCAGGTTAACAACACTGGAATTAAAATTTTTTTAAAAGCCACTTAAAAACGTGGCCACTAGTTTGCTTTGTCTGGGTTCTTTTGAAGTTTAAGCTGGTTGAGGTCCTTTACAACTTGAAATTTTTTTAAAGATTTTATTTAGTTATTTGAGAGAGAGAGAGAGAGCATGAGTGGTGGGGAGGGGCAGAGAGAGAAGCAGACACCCCGCTGAGCATGGAGCCCGACTCGGGACTCGATCCCAGGACCCCGGGATTAGGACCTGAGCCGAAGACAGACACTTAACCGACTGAGCCACCCAGGCACCTCTACAAATTGAATTTTTTTTTTTAAATGTCTATGCCTTAGATTATCTGTTGTTTTATTAATGCTGCTCCATTACCAGGGCCTTCCCCTTAGCATCATTGCTATAGGTGGTGTCCCTATCAGGAAAAACAGCCTGGCGCCCGCAGACTTTTGCTGGGAAGAAGGTGTAGCAGCACTGTTTCTGGGGCCTTACATGAGTGTGGAGTAGAGGGAAAAGACTTTGTTGGGAGTCCATTTCCAAGCTGGGAACCAGCACCAGAGACGGCAAATTCTGAGACCTCTCCCTTTCTCCCTGCTGCCCTCTTATAATCCTCCTTCCCTGCCCAGGACTGTATTTTGGTTTGGTCCTTCTAAACTGCAATCCCTCTCCCTGGCTCTATCATTTGTTTTTGTAAATCACAGTCTCAGATTAGAATATCCCCTCTACTGGAGTCTCCTGAGCATTCTAAGAGCAGGGACATATCTGCTCTTTACCTTTACTCCATCCCAAATAACTCTTAAAAAAAAAAAAAAAAAAAAAAAAGGCTTGGGCGCCTGGGTGGCTTAGTTGGTTAAGCGACTGCCTTCGGCTCAGGTCATGATCCTGGAGTCCCGGGATCGAGTCCCACATCGGGCTCTCTGCTCAGCAGGGGTCTTCTTCTCCCTCTGCCCTCTTCCCTCTCGTGCTCTCTGTCTCTCATTCTTTCTCTCTCAAATAAATAAATAAAATCTTAAAAAAAAAAAAAGGCTTTATCGAGGTATAATTTACATACCATAATATCCACTCATTTTGAGTGTACAAGTCAAGATATTTAGCACATTTACAGAATTGTGTAACCATCCAATTTAACACACTTCCATCACCCCAAAAAGATCCTTTGTGCCCATTTGCACTCACTCCCTTTCCCACCCCTGGCCCCAGGAACCACTATCTACTTTCTGTCTCTGTATATTTGCCTTTTCTGGACATCTCATAGAAAAGGAATTTCACAACTTGTGGTCTTTGTGTCTGGCTTCTTTCACTTAGCATAGTATTTTTGAGGTTCACCTATGCTGTAGTATGTGTCATTCTTTTATATTGCTGGATAGTATTCCCTTGTACCAATGCAGCCATTTGTTTATCCATTCACCAATGTGGGCATTTGGGTTGTTTCCAGCACTTTGGGGGTGGGGAGGCTACTTCTGCTTTTCATCCCACATAACTCTCCTTTTTATTTCTGTACTGTATTGCTCAGTCGACCTCCCCCACATAATTTCTCCCCATGATCCCGTCTATCCAAACAGGAAAGGGGTTCAAATACTAGGTAACTCCCCAAAATAAATAAAAACAGGGAAACCTGACAAATGTCCATTATGCATACAACTTAATCCTGTATTAAAGTAAATATGTTATCAACAAAGATCAACTTACAAATAAGAAACATGCATATAGTGGGTTTTTTTCCTTTAGGTTTGCTAAATTACATTTAGCCTTTAAATGGAAATGATATTAAAATGCAGAAAAAGTGGACACAAGCTACAGATCACACCTGGCAGTACCTAGGGGCACAAGTGCTGATAGATCAAAAGAAAAACAGAGACCGGGACTTGGTACTGGGGCTTGCCAAAGGAGAGAATTTCTATTTGCTACAAGCACGTAGTCTCATTTTGATTTCTATGGTTAACGATGATTCAGGAAGAACACTCAAAAACTCATTTCTAGTTCTCAGAGGGTTCAGAAAATAATAATATGTATGTGCATCTATACAAATATGGGCACATATATATGAGAGAGAGAGAGCAAATGTACTTAAATGTTAATAACCAGTGAATCTGGATGAAGTGTATATGAATTGCATAAGGTCTTGCATTTTTTTCTCTAAGTCTGCAATTTTTTCAAAATATAAAGTTAAAGTGCATTACCTCCAAAAACTGTGGAAAACTCAGCCTTCCCATCCTTCAGGCCAAACATTTGGTCTCTAGCTGGAGCACCGGGGGATCCTTCCCCGAGTCCATTTTAATAGTCTGGGGAAGAACCACATGACTGACGGGCCTTTGTTTCCCTAGTTGTCTTTTAAAGATCAGACTTTTGTGACGTTAAAGCCTTCTGGAACTCATTTAGCGGTCTGTCGCATGTCTTCGGGAGCCTGGAGCGTCCTAAACTTTAAGCCATGAAGTCAAGGAGTCTCTGTCTCTGGTCCTGAACGGATGTCCTCCACATACACCAGGTAGTCTCTAATTCACACCATGTCCATCTGCTCCAAGTAGTGCTCAAGAAGTTTCTCTACACGCCCCCGCCCCTGTTTTCCTCCTTAGAAGATGGCGTGGCCTCTTTACCCCCACAAGGGGTGCTTTTGGGGTGTGCACATATTATTTCCCCAGCCATAGCGCAAACTAAGGGTTATGGCAGTTGCTGGGACAAGGCACTGAGCCCATTTCTGTTTCTGAAGTACCCTGACTTTCCAGAGGGAGAGGGGAGGCAGACAGACACAAAGAAACCCAGCGCCACAGACAGCCTTCCCAAAAATCAGGAGCTGTTTATTCCATCCGTTCTTATCGGGTGCGGTCGGGGCTTTGAGGAATTCTGAAGTGTCATCCCCTTACTTTCCAGAGACAAACTGGTGAAAGCAGAGCTAGTACCAGAACCCAAAGGTCAGACTCCGAGCCCAGCACATTCTCAGTGCCCGATACTAAGCATTTCTTTCTTTCTTTTTTTTTTTTAAGATTTTATTTATTTATTTGAGAGAGAGAGAATGAAAGAGAGCACATGAGAGGGGTTAGGGTCAGAGGGAGAAGCAGACTCCCTGCCGAGCAGGGAGCCCAACTCGGGACTCAATCCCGGGACTCCAGGATCATGACCTGAGCCGAAGGCAGTCGCTTAACCAACTGAGCCACCCAGGTGCCCCCGATACTAAGCATTTCTGGTTCAGCTACACTCCAAGCAGGGCGCATCTTCAGGGCAATCCCACAAACCCCTTTCCCTGAACAATTCTGGCTCCTCTGATTCCTCCAGAGCATCTTTCCACTGCCTACCACAAAGTGGCAAGACTAGCACCAGGATGATTTTTTTTTTCCAAGAACTTCCTCGTTTTCCAACGTTAACATGTAACTTTCTTTGAAACGCCTTAAATGCCTTCCACATAGAAATTGTTTTTCTTCTATTCCTCTTGTTTCGGTAAATCCTCTAGGAGTTCTCTCTGCAAAGCAGCCTAACTCATCACTTGTTTTGCCTTCATCATCATCACCACCTGTTGAAATCGTATTCCACATAGTCTAAGTCAGAGTCTAAAATCACTTCTAAAAAACTCACAATAGTTGGATAAACTACAGACTAAACCCATCTGTGATTAGATTTTTACATAGGCCTTCTTTGCAGTTTTCGTTTTCTTTATCCAGCTCTGTGCGCTTGACCTCAAGTGGCTGCTGGTGGGTAGGCTGGATCAAGGCAGGAGCTCCTCTGTGCAGGCGGAAAAGCAGCGTTCGTTCTTGCTTTAAAACAGGGCAGTGCCCACCCCCCCACACACACCTCCGCCCAACCCGCAACGTCCACATCCGCCGGGAACTTGTTGGAAATGCACATTCTTGGGCCTTACTCCTGACCCACTGGATCAGGTATGCAGGTGATTCTGGGGCAGGCTGGAGTGCACGAGTCACTTCTTGGCAGCAGTGTTTGCTGATTTACAGACTGCAGTCAAGATTTTAGAAACAGCTGTTTGAAAATAATTGCCTCACTGGCTCGTGACCCCCCAGGAATACATCCCACTTACATGTGTGTTGTCCTCATTTATCATTTATGAGTCTATGGGGTTTTAGCGCCACAGGGCTGGCGATGTGACACAAGGCTCGCTAATGAGCAGCACCCAAGCGTCCCCGCTGCCGCCGTTCAGTGCAGCGGTGGGGTCTCGCATGCGACAGAGCAGAGGTGAGCAACCGACCTTCTTCCACATTCGGCTCTCAGGAAACAAGCAAGGGGAGGGCCCAGAGGTGTCATTGGACACTGATGACAGCATATTTATTTCCTACACCGAAGAGCCGAGGCAGAAAGACAAAAAGAAGCGGACTTCTGTAAGGACGAGCTGCGTGGGAAAGGTGATGCTGGCAACCGCCTTCGCAGGCTCCAACTCCAGCACCATGAACACGTCTGCTCATCTCCACTTTGCCGGAGGGTACCTGCCCTCTGACTCTAAGGACTGGAGGACCATCGTCCCGGCTCTCTTGGTGGCCGTCTGCCTGGTGGGCTTCATGGGGAACGTTTGCGTGATGGGCGTCCTCCTTCACAGCGCCTGGAAAGGAAAGCCATCCATGATCCACTCCCTGATTCTGAATCTCAGCCTGGCCGATCTCTCTCTCCTGCTCTTTTCTGCACCTGTCCGAGCTACAGCATACTTCAAAAGTGTTTGGGACCTCGGCTGGTTTGTCTGCAAGTCCTCTGACTGGTTCATCCACACGTGCATGGCAGCCAAGAGCCTGACGATCGTTGCAGTGGCCAAAGTATGCTTCATGTATGCAAGTGACCCAGCCAAGCAAGTAAGTATCCACAACTGCACCATCTGGTCAGTGCTGGTGGCCATCTGGGCTGTGGCTAGCCTGCTACCCCTGCCCGAATGGTTCTTTAGCACCACCAGGCTTCACGCGGGTGTGGAAATGTGCCTCATGGATGTACCCCCTGTGGCCGAAGAGTTCATGGCCATGTTTGGTAAGCTCTACCCTCTCCTGGCATTTTGCCTTCCGTCACTCCTTGCCAGTTTTTATTTCTGGAGAGCTTATGGCCAATGTAAAAAACGAGGAACTAAGACTCAAAATCTTAGAAACCAGATGCGCTCCAAGCAACTCACGGTGATGTTGCTGAGCATTGCTGTCACCTCGGCTGTCCTCTGGCTCCCTGAATGGGTAGCCTGGCTGTGGATATGGCACGTGAAGGCCGGAGGCCCGGCCCCACCACAAGGTTTTATAGCCCTGTCTCAAGTCCTCATGTTTTCCATCTCTTCGGCAAATCCTCTCATTTTTCTAGTGATGTCAGAGGAGTTCAAGGAAGACTTGAAAGGCTTATGGAAATGGATAACCAAAAAGCAACCGACTGCCTCAGACTCTCAGAAAACACCAGCTGGTGACTCAGAGGTCCCTCCCGACAATGACCCATCTCCCGAGTCCCCAACATCCACCCCAGAGAAAGAGAAAACCGGCTCTCCCTCCTCTGGCATAGAGGGAAGTGAGAAGGCACAGATCCCCATCCTCCCTGATGTAGAGCAGTTTTGGCATGAGAGGGACACAGTCCCTTGTGTACAAGACAATGACCCTATCCCCTGGGAACATGAAGATCAGGAGATGGGAGATTGTGACAAATAGATTCAGTTTCAAAGCAAACAAATTGTGATTATTGTATTGACTTGTCCCACTGCTTGTCAACACTACAGCCTTTACCATATACAACACAATACAATTACTAATGCTAGGAATTACAAAAATGCTTCCCAGTATGCATTTGCAAAATGTGCAATTTGGTAAGTAGAACACCATGGTAGGGATAATGATTGTGTTTCAGAATTATATCCTGGCTATCCAAAGAGTTAACCTAAGTGTTGTGTGAAGATGCTTCCGGCACACGCACTAGAAATTCCAGGTATTTTGTCCCTTGTTCACAGTCGGTTTTACTGGGTACTCCTTAGGACCACCCTGTCTGTACCTGGTGGAGCAGAGTCCATCTTTGCCAAAAGCTTAACTCCTTTCCTTTTACTTTCTTCCTGAACCTGCTAGCCTTAACGTTCCTTATCAAACTTTCATATAACCAAAACTCAAAAACTACTTCCACTTAAGAGATTTTAAAAACATTAATGTATGTTAAGGAGTTATCTTCGTTTGCTTAATCCATGTAGAATTTCCATGACTGAAGGTTACAAAATAAGGACCACCACCTTAATGTGGACTGATTTCAAACCATGGCTTATTTTTGGCTAAGTTTAAGTAAATCCACACTTCGCCTTATCCTAAATATCCTGCTTCACTCGTCTTTGTAAAGCCAACTGTCTTCAGTTTCTGAGAATTTTAGCAGCTTAGCATGACATTCTAAATTCTGATATGGAGAGACAACTTTTAAAACTGCCCTTCTCTTTCCAATTACCTGTTCCTCCCAGTATCTTTCAGTCAAGATAAATAGAAGCTAAAGTTAATGATAAAGGTAGTAACTGCTGAAGGCAACCCTCAAGTATGAAGGAATAGGGATGGTCGTCTTTCTTGTTAAATGGTACTAAATGTCTCCTAAACACTCAACTTGAACCCTGCCCAAATACCTAAGGGTCTTTGTTATAAAGATGATCAAGAGTAACAAGAAAAGTGTATATATTAAAAAAAAAAAAAATTAGTAGGAAAAGAAAAACTCCATGGATGCAAGACAGAATTTGGCTAAGAACAGAAAAGAAACAGCACAAGGGCGATGCAGAAAGAAAAGCAGTGCTATTGAATTTTGTGTTCCCAAACATATTACCAGTATAATTTGAGTAAAAGGCTGTAACTATTCATTTTACAGCAAGGTAAATCATAACCAATAAACATAATGATTTTGATACCTTTCCCTGTTGGACATAAGGACACTTATCCACGATTCTTGATTACTTTGTAATGGAACTCTGGGGTATTTGCACTGAGGGGTTCCCTCAGAAAAAAAATGCCTTTAGGCCAAGCCATGGAGAACTTAAAATATAAAAATATGCCGTGGATGGAACTTTTATCTTTAAAAAAATGTTCAGTCTGTGGGTTTTTTGTTTTTTGTCTTTACAAATGTTTGTGGTTTGCTTTTTCAACACAGAAGATAGGGCTGTTTTCATTTTACTTAGTTCATTACAAATTTTATTTTAAGGCTCACAAGATCACAAAGTACAATTTAACCCAAATATCCAAATATTGTTTTGTGAGACAATAGTTATACAAAGGGAGTACCTTTAAAATTGTCTGTGATGAACTATTTGATTTAAAGACTGTTCATTATATATAGTAAGTGTTGGATGTAAGCTTCCAGTGTTTGACATTTTAACTTGTAAACAAATAAAAACAATTGCTTTATTTCAGATAGTTTTGGAGACTTAAAAAGCTGTCTTTGTCTTGAATGCTCCTTTCAAAATCATTATTTGGCACAATGGGGCTTTATGGGGAGGTCAGACCTTAACACTGATATAGGTCTCAGGGTAAACTGAATCAAGTATTTTTAAGGAGTTTGCTGGTAAGCGCCAAGTCAAGATGGACATTTTGAGACACAGTGTAATTACAATGACCTTTTCATTAAGAACCTAATACACAGTCCTGACTTGATCTTTTAAAGAAATCTGCATAGTAAAGTTTGATTTGCACCTTAAATGAACAATCAATCCCAAATACAACAGAAGTAGGAAATTAGAATAGGTATCACCAAACCATTTTTTTTTCACACTTTGCAACTGTGAAAAACAGAAAGTAGTGAGTGGGCAAACAATACTATGTGGAATTCAGAAAAATATAACATTCTAGAAAGTTCACTTTTGTAGGTTATATTCCTATAATAGTTGTGTTCCTTTTGGCAAACATTGCAGTTTCATTCCTCACAGAACTTAAAAGCCACTCAGTGGAATTATAAAAATGACCTTCGAAAAAAGGGAGAAAAATATCTTGTTAATTTTCAGTTGTAGAGGTTAAGACCTTAGTCAGGTAATTTCAGTTTCCTATACATAATTTCTGTGGCACTTAATATGCTTAAGCTAAGTACTAAGTAACGTAAGTGTGAACAAGCCTGTGTATGCATGTGACGTGTGTCTGTGTGCACATGACATACAAATACAGATCTATTGGTTCTTCCTCATTTTATGTTTTGTTGCAATCACAGCTGGTGTGACATAACAGGGAAAACAAATTATCCAATTTAACGTATTTTCCTTAAGCATTTATGTGGTACTCTGAAATGAGAAATCTATGAAGGAAGGAGACAGAGGAGTCTTTAAACTGGGGAGGTTCAGCTAGAAAGAGCAAGTGGGGGTCAAAGGTGGGTGTCATGGTATGATGTGTAGGACCCACTGAAAGGATGCCAAGAAGGCAGTAATCAGCCACATGTAACATAAAAAGACAAAAACGAGAACAACAAATCCGCATCTTCTTGCTACGAAGCAATAAGATATTGCTAAGAGACTGAGCACCAAAGTGGTTCTTTACATTCCTTCCCTTTTATACAGCAAATAATTTATTATATTCAAGCCTTTAAAAACTACGTGATACTTAAGATGTAAAGTCAACTTTCTTTGTGCCAAATTACATTTGCTACTGCTTTTAAGAACAGGTTTAAAAGAAGTTTTTTTAAAAAATTCTTTAACAATAATCATATACAATCCACATATATAAAAAGGGTTGGTTTATTGTAGTTCAAATACATAAACTGAACATTCAAACATCTTAAAATTAAACTTTAGAAACAAAAGTTTAACATTCAAACAGGAGTATAGTTTACAGGGAACACCCAAGAAAGGTAATTTGTTGTCTAATCCAGAATATTGATAAAGATCACTTAATGGTAAATAAAATGTGTTTAACCAGCAGTCCTATTCTGGCCAATATGTTAGTTATGACCATGGTTCCATACCTGAGAAGAAATTACTAAATAAATCTTCTCTTAGGCTAAACAACAAGACTTGGCCTCTAATTCTGAGGGGATAATCAAAGCACGTAAGTGAACAAACAAAACTAAAATGTTCTTTAGAGACAAAGGTAAAAGTATGTCCATTATAATAATCTTAGCCTCTGGAAGATAAGAATTCAATTTTCAGTGTTTTCTCTTTTACCCGCTTTAAAAAACAAAATCAAAACAGAACAACCCCCAACTTAGGTTTTCTTGGAGTATGTGGTATTTGCATCTTGCAAGTTCAAACCACAAATGCTCTTACGTCTTGCATGTTTTAACACTGCTAGAAAGAACGTCACCAAAAGTCACTGACTTCCACACCTCATAAAAGGATGATTTTTAGCTTCGAGATTTTAGATTTACTAGAGACAGCCTATATTTGAGTATGTATGTCAGTCATGCCACACAAAGAAAAGCATAAATTATTTCCAAAGTGTTCTCTGTTCAGAAACGGTTCACGAATGCTTCTCCTTCTGTTCGTCAGATGGTTCTGCAATAGTTTGACTAATGCACATACATGTAAAAACCTGAAAATTGGCTCATGCAAGCGTTTTGAATGAAGATCCCCCTGTGGAAGAGTACTGAGAATTATTTTGTTGATCGTCTCGTGGGCTCTGATGCTGTGGGAGGTGGGGGTGGACCCCGGCGGTCCAGGTCGTCCACATATGCCACAATCAGTTTACGCCTCTCCTCGGGCACACAGTCTAGTACTAGATACCGTTTGTCGTTCTGCAAGATTTTTTCTACATCTTTCAGGTGCTGATCAGATTCCTGGATTAGCTTTTTGGATCTGAAATAAGAAAAGAAGTCCAAGAATTACTGACTGCTGTTCCTAGGTCTTTCAGAAATGAGCTGGAAATGTCCATCTAGTTCCTAATCGTGTTTCCATTTTATTTATTTATTTTTTTAAGAAAAATTTCACTGCAGTGGTCACCTTTGTAAGTCGCCTCAGCAAAGACTCCAAGGAGTGAAAGGGCCTCAGAAGCTGAATTACCCTCCCACCCCTACTGGTGGTCCCTCCAGATCAGGGCTGAGGGTGGGTGGGTAAATCTTGCCCGTGCTGTACCTGTTCTGTGGATGAACAGAGGACTTCAGTCTGCGGGGCTGCCAATCCCAGCATCTCTCACAAGCTTTCACTTTCACATCTTTCACTAAATTAACTATAAAAATGTAGAAAGAAGTCTTACTTCACATCTAATTTAAAAGCCCAAGCTGATGCAAAACATTAAGGATCCTGACCAAAAAAATCCAATGACAAAATACCTAAAAACCACACCCTCAGCACTATCTATCCTCCCGTGCACATACCCTTCATTAAGATGTTTCCAATTTTTCTCTTAAAGGAAGAAAAGCTGGAGCATGAAACAAAACTGTTTCCTGTGCACTGACTGCTAAGCAACGTTAACTTGTTTTCCTGATGGTAAACTGTTGGGAATGTGGAACTACTGGGCATGTTACAGAGAAATCTTGTTTCAAAACTCTGACTTTATCATTTAAAATTTTTAAAGTATCCAGCAAACTGCTATCATCTGAAAAAAGAAAATGTTTTTGCTGAGCTTAAGTAAGATGATTTTAAGCTTTCAAACTGTTTCACAACACTGAATAGTCTTCACAGGAAGCAAAGATAATGGATAGTGAAGGATTATTTTAAAAGTCTCTTCACGAATACAATTCTTAAATAATTAGGGGTACTCCTAAAAAAGCAGTGAAGTAAAAACAAAAGTGTGTTTAAAAACTGGATGGGTGGGTAACACAAAATAAGAATTGACATCTGGGCCCTTTCTTTAAAAAAAAAAAAAAAAAAAGGTAACGTAGATATGGGCTGTATTTGGCCTTTGATAAAAGTTGGCTTCTTCTTTTCCTAAAAATTAATAATGTCAACATGTGTGTGAATGCAAAGAATGCTTTGGCCATTAGAGTAAGAACTAGTAAAGACAATGACTGCTGATATGAAACATTTCATTGCACACACCTATAGGTTATAAATTTGGTCTCTTTCAAAAGCGTCCTGAAGTCAGCTTTGGCTGTGATGTATTTGTCTCTGATGTATTCCTCAAATTCTCTTTGTTTTTTCTGCAAAAAGACATTAAGATTAAGGGGAAAAAAAAAAAGTCAAAATTAGAATCAATTATTTATTAAACCAGTTACTTATAATATAAATATAAATTATTTATAAACCATTATAAATAATTCAAAAGAAAAAGGCACTAAGGTGCATTTTTGTTCATGTAACATTTACTAAAATGCAAAATGCACAATGTACATTTTTAAGGCCAAAAGAAACCACGAAAAGGTCCCATACACTGTATTAGCACTAGCTAAGACTCAAGGGGCTTGCTCGGTGCGACACGGCTGAGGGTTTGATGAGGCTATCTCCTTTCATGTTCCTAACAACCTCAAGTGGTAGACACTCTTAAAAATAAGAGATTAAGGGGTAAACGTGCCTTTCCTACAGACTGTATTTATCTCTTCCAGCACCAAGACAATAATGTGGTATGACTTTTGGAGAACCCCAACTAACAGTCATAACTTTACTAAGTGATACTAAGCATTTAGCTCTTCTAGTAAGGGAACAGGAATGACGGGTATAAACTCTTTGGACAAAAAAGTAAATAAAATTAAATAAAATTTAAAAAGACCTTATTGTCAATTGTAAACAATCAGTGAAGTTAGAAACTGAGACTGGACCTGTCAGCTATCTTTCCCAGTCTACCACTCTTTCCCAGCCGTATGTACTTTGTGGTCTGCACATCTATAACCCAACTTATTAAAGTAAATCTATGGGGCTGTGCACTCTAGACTCAGAGAAACCAACCAGGCAAAGAGAATGATGGGGACAGGAAGAAATGAAAGGCAAAGGGCTAAAATAAGACAGCAGTCAGCTACGTTTCCCTTGGCCTCATTCACTATTTCAGAAGCCAGCTGAATTCGCTTCCCACACAGGAGGCAGAGTGCACCAGAACGAAGCTCGGCTTCTAAAACTTCACTCGTCTGATGTTCCTCTACTCCAGTTTCTGGAGCATACAGGAACAAGAGGTGGTGTTGCGGCGTTCTGCTAGCATGGCTCAGGGGCTCTGACAGTCTGGTACCAGCATTAATGTTATCTACCTAGTGGGACCTGACTATACAATGAATAAAAACTACAGCTTCATTAAAGCTCTAACATCCCCAAACACAGGCTTGACCCCAAGGATTAAATTTTTAAGTTTCTCCTGTGCTTTCTTGTTTATGTATCGTGCAAGACAGAAAATATGAATTTAAACTTCAGATTTATTTCTCATACACTTAGAAGTTATTCACTTAAAACCATCAATTTCATTTTGGTCAAGATCCTAGACGTACTGATTGAACACCCAATTAATATTTATAAACTGACAGTAGTAAATCTCAGACAAAATCCTCTTACCCTGTCACTGGAGGAGAACTTAATGCACCGAGGATCTTCTTTAATGATTTTTTTTACTTCTTTCCATGTGGATGTTAAGGTAATCTTTGAAAGGCAAGTGAATAAAAAACATAAATACAACTCACTTTTATTGAGAGGGTCAAACGGCAGCACATATGGTACGTGATATCACACACTGACCTGCCATCTCTTGTAATGCCCAAAAGTAACTGGACAGGGAAGCAGCTTTAATGCAATTTCTTTTTGGCTTGCCACAAGAGTTATTTTCATGGCCACATTTCAATGTGGCCTGAGACTATCACCTGCAAACCCTGTGTCTCCATAGGTAACACCATAACTTCTAAAGAAACCATCACCAAAAAGAGATTACATAATCAGGAGAAAACCTGAACAAGAGAGGGTACAAACTGCCAAAGGAGGGAGCCATGGTGCCAAACTGAAAATGGAGCGAAAGATGGAATCTATTAAATATCTCATCAGGAGGGATCGATGATTACACAGCTTGGGACATTACGAACTACCACAGGAGCAGATACGAATGTTGAAACTGCAGAAGGAAGTAATCTCTACATAGTAAGAATGCCACGAACATTTTACTTTAAAAAGGAAAAATAAAATCAAAGAAGAAAGTGTCATAAAACTCATGAATTCTAGTAACGGATCTAAAGACCATGACGCTAATAATCACATCAGTGTTTTACTTTTGGAATTATTCATGAAGGCCCATCTAGATTAAAACAGGGAAAATAAGGGACTTACTGCAGAAGTTTCATCCAGAAGTTGCCTAAAGTGCTCCCTCTTCTTTTTGGTAAGTGCTTCAATGTGTTCATTAAAAAGCTTCTCTTTCTCCTCTCTTTCCAACAAGGATCCAGATTCCCAACGGTGATCTTTCCGCAGAGTCCTCCGAGTATCAGACCATGACACATCTGAAGAACGTACCTAAAAACGTACCAAAAAATTGTATCACCAGAGACTTATCTTCTCATATTTCAACAATAAAAGGCTTATTTACTTAATTTAGGAATGATACATTTAATAATAAAAGCAGCTTCTGGTGATTCCACCTTAAGCAGTCACTGAAAATCTTTTTTAAAGCCAGAAAGCCCACCACTCAGAGCTTCCCTAAGCTGTCAAGTATGGATTTACAGGTGGAGAAGGATGAAGAGAAGAACTTCTATTTAACATCTTACCAACTTTCAGTAGGAGAAATTCCTATTCTATTCCAAATAGAACAGGAAATATCTTACTGTAGTACTAAAGAGGTCACAGGAAAAAAAAAAAAACACTCAACAAATCTTGAGCTCCAATGTGTACTTATCAACTACATATGGAAAGTGACACTTCCGAGTATAAGCAAGAAATTAACATGGCTAAGGAGAGAAGACATGGCGGATCAGGCTGGTTCAACAACCAGCAGAAAGGTACGCTTCATGGCTTCAAATGGCATCACCAGTTATTGCTAGTCACACTGCTGCCAATGCTAAAGAAATATGGAAGGCTGAAAAGATAGGTAAGAAAAAAGAAAAATACGAAAACATTTATTTAACCAACATTTATCAAGCATCGATCAATGTGTCAGCTGAACACGGAGCTTGATACTGGAAAAAATTAAGACACTATCCCTTCCTTCAAAGGACTCACTTTTTTAAGGGGAAAGAGGTCTATAAGCAAGTAATTGCAACTGCATGTAGTAAGGGCTGCAGAGGTGTATGCTGACCACAGGGTGGCCAAGGGGAACAGGAAAAACAAATCCGCCTTAGATGGGTCAAGATCAACCTCACAAAAGAGATCTGAGTGTGATCTTGAACAATGAGTTTCTAACTGCAGTGGGAAGCATCCTAGCTGGAGGGATTGGCCTGAGCAATGACAGGATTCATTAATGTTAAGTGTGGTTCATTAGAGGTAAGCTCAGAAAGGCTGGAGCATAGGGGGCAAGAGAGGAACCAAAGAGGGTAACATAATATGAAGGTGGGGGAGTCAAGAAATGAATAGCCTTATGTATTATGCTAAGACAGAGTTTTAAATGTAGGCGACCACTAGAAGCACAGAGAACCTTCTCTCTGCAAGCCACAGGGAAAGTGACAAAATCATTTGGTTTTTATGATGACTTCTATGACTGCGATAAAGAGGATGAACTCGGGGGAAGTAAAAGCAGGGAGAACAATCAGGGAACGACTGTAACTGTCCAGAGAACAAAAAGAGGAAAATGAAAACAGATCATCAGAAGAAAGGGAAGAAATCAGAAGACATGACAGTAGTAATGAAAAGGGCCCTTACAAAAGAAGAGAACAGAAACAGCAGGAGAGACGGTGACAGGGAGAAGGGATGAAAAAAGTAGAACAGCAGAGCAGCCTTGGGCACTCACTGTACAGAGAAAACCCTACACACCTCAACAACCCTGGGTGATGCAGAAAGGTTTGTCAAGAAAATTCCAGGGTATCTCCTGAGGTCAGTACACCTCCAGTCCTAGATCTCACACCATCTACATGTACAGTAATTCATCATCACAGTGATGACCCTAAATCATCAAGAAAAAGGTTTAATTACGTTCAGCACATTTTATTACTATGGCATGTCAGTTTGTGATAATTTAAGATGACTTCCATCAAGAATAAAGAAGTTATCTTTGAGACTAAAAGATTACAAATTTTTATATATACAAAACATCTAACCTCTGAAAATGTTAAATAACTAGGGTTTTCCTATTCTAATGGTGCTAATGCCAAGAACTCCATTTTAAAACACCTTATAAAACAAATTAGCAAATTATATCTCTCAGAGTCAATCTAAATATGAAAATTTTCACTAACGAAGTAATATAACAGATCTCTCATGTCCAGTACTATAAAGGGGTGAGGGGGAAAGCAAGAGTAATATATACCATGTCAGACAAAAGAGCCTTGAAATTCTGGATAGCTTCTTCTCGTTTGTGTTGCTCTCTCTCTCGATCTATTTCTTTTGTTTGTTCTGAACGAGCCTTCTGAACCTCTCTTTCTCGTTCTCGAAGGCTTGCCTCAATGCGGGCTTGCCTTTCAAGCTCCTTTTCTTTTTCTGAGTCTAAATTCTGTAAAAGTAAAATTACAGGATCAAAATAGGTTTCCACAGAATAACTAGTATGCCAAATAGAAAATTTCAAACCTGGTTTTTAGCAAGAAAATTCCTAAACACTATACCTCGTTTCCATACCAACTACTAGAGATCTTATATTAAGAATACCAACAAGAAAAATTCCAAATCCCAAACAGGAGTGAATACCTTTATAATATAGCAATTAAGAATTTTATTATTCCATGCTTTCAGTTACCTTGGCTATTTTTTCAATATACTGTTTGAAAAGGTCTTCTCTCATTGATGAACTGTCCACTGCTTTGTAACGTGGATCACTTTCTACTTTGTCTTTCACTTTGCTCCATCGAGACTGACTGTCCAAGTGATGATTTGATAACAATTCAAAGAAATCCGATTTAATCTGTATTTCAAAACATGGAATGGGATGGGGGGAAATGTGCCATGAGAAATTCCTCCTATGCAAATGTTTGTAACCAGAAAAAACTATTCACTTACCTTAAAGATGGGAATAGTAATAACTTTTAAATGCATTTATTTAGAGTGGAATAATTTTTAGAATCGCTCTTTTAGGAAAAATATAAAGGACAACACACATATAAGCTCTCATTTAAAATCTACCAAGTTCAAGATAAATCATTTTCTCCAGTGAAATTATTCAAATGCAGAAAAAAATCTTAGGTTGTTTTTAACTTTTGCATTTCAGAACTGCCATTTTTTTATAAGAAATAAGAACTCACATTTATTTTTAGGTAAGATTCAGGCTTATGAACTGACAGTAAACTATACTTTAACATCAAGACACTAAGAATGACTTATTTTAAAAAGTACATGAGTAACATTTTTTGTTTGTTACAAAAAGGGGAATTTAGAGCTGAGCACAAATAAGTCTCATTCATTCGAAACTTGAAACTATACTGTCAAACGTCTAAAAACAGGTAAAAAACGGTAAATTTTTGTATTTTAGTTTAAAAAAAGCAATGTTTGCACCCTTACATGTAAATTACAGAATTTCTATGGTCATAATCAAGCATTACATAAACTATATTTAATTTTTTGTATTTAGCCATTAAATATGTATGCCTTTACCATTATACAACTCAAAATAAAAGTGTTAATGAATTTAACATTCTTAACCAATCAAGTACCAAGTTAGTAACATTATACCAAGGGTATGAAATGGTATTAATCCTTTAGTGTCAACATATACAATACTTAGAATCCCTCTCCCAAACTGTAATTCTCATTTTTTAAATAGGGAAGAAAGGGATAAAGAAGGCATTTATTTTTATGCACCTTTGAGGACCTGTTTTAAAATTCAGTCTCATTTAAATTATCTTGTACTCCTACCAGGGGGGATACCTGAGGTAGCAGTCAATTCAAGAGGATTCTGGCCATGTCAAGAACCTCTCCTCCCCATAGGGGTTAAACATGCTGGCTTCCCACCTGACCAAGGGAAGGAGAAATTAGGAATGGAATCATTCCTTCTGCCTATTCCAACCCTCATTTCCCCTATGAGAGGATTAAAAGGGAGAATGATGTCCTTTCTGGAAAACATGGTAAGGTTGTGAAAAAGAGTTTCCCTATTAGAGATTTTTTTTAAAAAGACAAGAGCTAACCAACTGTGGATTTCTTTACTACTGAACTTAGCTCTTGCCTTTGTTCGGAATAGAAAGAAATACTCATAAACCCAGTATTTCTAGACAGTGAAAAAGAAACTACTTGATATAGTGATTTAACAATTTTTCTGTTCATCTTGTCTACTTTGTATCTGACATGATGAACACCCAATTCCTAGATGCATATAACTACAAAGCAAAATTGACAAAATTTGTATTAAATAAAGCATGCAAGCTGTATCAAATAGGAATCTTTCCAAGCCACAGGAATTTATATTGATTTAAGACAATTTTCACATATTAGACACGAAACCTATAAAGTAAGGATTATCATACAGGTCTTAAAAAATGTGTGATGTATAAACAAAGTGAACTTTAAATGAAGTTAAACTTCCTTTCACTATGGATACTACCATGACAGGCTATTACATGGCTTACCAAAGCTGCTATTTGTATGGGAATTATTTAACAACTGAGTAAATGTCAAAAAAAAAAAAAAAATGTAAGTTACCACTAGCAGCAATTCAAGGCCCTGTATCCCCTATTTTCTTCTGTCTCCAAATGGAAGTACCTTACCATCTACGCTGTTCAGTTTAATAGGGAAAAAAAGTCTCCCTAGACTAATAATGTACTGTAACAAAAATATTTAATTTGTTCAAAATGAAATTTAAGGGAAGGTAGAGAGAAAAATGCCAACTTTATGAGAGGATTAACTCTATTATATGCAACTTCAAATGTGTTGTTCCAAAAGGTATGTTACTTGAACCAGAATTTTATAAAAACTGGTTATAATAAAAAATTGTAATAAAATAAACAAAAACTTGAGGGTAGCTATTTTGGCAAGCAAAACAGCCCAGTAAAATAAGCAGAGTTTTAGGGACATTTTTTTATAAAACTGAAAATAACCAGTAAAACCTCCATGAAAATGATTTTACCCTTTAGCTTAAAAATGTCTACTGAAGGAAAAAAGCAACTTCACCAAAAATCAATGTCCTTCATAGGTTTCTGACTCAGCAAGTAATTACCTTTAAACCTTTACTATTCAGCTATTAATTGCATTATCTCAATGCTACAAACAGCAGCTAGAGAATCACAAGAACAAAGAAAGAAACTCCAATATACCAGCACCATGCTACTAGTACTAATCCTACCATTCAATTAGTTAAAATGTGATTTTTAAAAAACGGTATAGACAATATACTTCATAAAAATAAATATTTACTGTACAGTAAAAGTCATGAAGTGGTAAAACTTCATTAACCAGCTACTTCTCCGAATGTGAATATAAAATATACTATATTTAAACCCTTACTTTAAAGATTTTTGTTTCCATGGCCTAGTTAGTAATTTTGCATTCTTTAAACTGGCTGAGAAAGTTTCACTTTAGTAATTTCCGGCCTCTTTTTAAAAAATTAAGTAATGATACAAAACCAAACCTGTAATTTAGAGAATTTTATAATCAAAAAAAAATAAAGCTGAATATATTAGGGTTATTTAGATGTAATGTCTATTTAATTTATTTCAATTAACACATTGTGGGCACAACTCTCATCACTTCATAAGGAAAAAGACTAAAAAAATGTAAAGTACCGGAACTGTGGGAGGCTAAAGTCACCACAGAGAGATACCAATTCTTTCCTCACTAGGGAATCCCATAATACTTTGCGTATCAGTGATTGACAGCTGTCAGACTGAACTGATTGAAAGGCAGCACAGCACAAAACTGTAAAGTCTATCCACTTGTTATAAAACAGAATACACAAAAATAGTGACAAAAAAAGTGTTTAGAAAAAGAACATTAGTTACAAATGCAAAGACAAAAACATTCAATTTGTATAAAAGCAATCACACAGTAGCATTCATTTATTTACTTGGTTTTCTTTAATCAAATAGGTTATTACTAAAAGTCAAAAGTAGCAAACAATTCACTAACATGACTCTAACTGAACACTCAATTTTGCACATTTCCTGAGAAGCATAATCATTTGAAAAAGAAAAAAGTTGACACTGAAAAATTTCTGGAAGGATCTACACAGAAGCCCAATGTAGCATATAATCAGGAAGTTTCAGGTATTTCTGACAAAAGTCATTTCACCCAATACTATTACTATTTACAGTGAAAAAGGCTTCTTCTCGGTAAGAGTGGTATTATTTCCCTAACAACATTTCTTAAAAGAAGTTGTGATGTTTTAACTTTCTGGAATAACGGGCCATTTTAAATGTCAAAAATGATTAGGCTTCAGAGGTTCTTTTTCTCCATTCACAAAGCACACAGGGACACTAAGGAGAGTGGCTGCATGTTCTGACGGTTCACGCACCACTGGTGCCATCTCCACCAGTCTGCTTCTCCAGTGGTGGGCTCCCCTCCATTCCTGACACTGCTATCAAATGACATTTGGAATTCATTAATCTTTAATAGCTGACCTTTATTTCTGATAAGCAATAATTTATACGTAAGATATGTTTACTAAAAGATTAGAAAGTCACTAAAATGCTATCTTTTAGAAGGCAAAAAAGATAAGAAACCTTTTTGAAATTTAAAGGTTACTGCTTATTAAGAATCTTGAAATCTTAGCAGGCACCAGTGAATAAACAGACCTAATAAGTCAGTTCTGGGTTTACTGGGCATCTCAGTATTAATAAATTGTAAATGTAAAATAAAATATAAAGCAAATCTAAGTAGTTTAGTGAAGTTATTAAAATAAACATCATGGAGCACCTGGGTGGCTCAGTTGGTTAAGTGTCTGCCTTCGGCTCAGGTCATGATCCCAGGGTCCTGGAATGGAGCCCCAACGTGGGGCTCCCTGCTCAGCGGGGAGCCTGCTTCTCCCTCTCCCTCTTCCCCTCCCCTTACTTGTGCACGCTCTCTTTCTCTCTCAAATAAATAAATAAATTTTTTAAAAATGAAAAATAAAATAAACATCATGGAAATAAAGGGACAATTCACACATATAAACGAATATAAAAGTTAACTTATAAAGCTAAACAGTAAATGTGAGTCCTGTAATTTATGCCCATGAACAAGATTAGCAACACAGCCCCACATTAGTCCCTTCCTATTCACACTCCCATCAATCACACCACCGGAACTAAAACCATCTTACCTTCTCACCTCTGGTCTTCGAATCTTCTTTCTCTTTCTTCCTTGCAGCTGCCACAAATTCATTAAACAAGGCTTCTCGATCTTTCATCTTTTCAATTGCTTTGAATCTTGAATCTTTAGCATGCTTGGCTGCAAATTCACTAAAAGTAGCTCTGTAACAAAATGGCAAGTGTGCTAACTTTGGTAGAGCTATTTCTGCTTGTAGAAAGGTATAGCAGAAGATACCATTTTTCCAGCAAGAGTATGTGCCAAAGAGCCATTGAGCCCCAACATCTGCCCAAACAGTAAACAATGAGCAACAGAAAAGAGTAAAAAAGGGCTAAAGGGTGAAAATGTGGTTAGCGATTTGTATACTATCAGCAAACGGTGGGATAACACATCAGAGAACAAAAAATGTATGTGCTCCAAGAGACTTCAGAGCTCATCTATTTTCACACTAAGAAGAGGTTCAGTCTTGCTTCCAGCTGTGGAGAAGTAACTTTATTGAATTAGCTCTCCTTCCAGGAGCAACTATGAAACAGGACAAAATACACGAAGCAACTGATTTCAAAACAGTAGACAACAGGGAGAGTACTAAGACTGAGGAAAGCCCCACTGCCCTCTGCGTCAGGACAATTTCCCAAGAAATTGTACTCCAAGCAGAGTACAGTGGCCTCAAAAGTCAGAAGCAGTGAAGATCAGAGTTTGGGTGCTAAAATGGCAGAGGAAAAAGCTATAGGAAGAAAGTACCCCATAAGTACACCAAAAAGCAATTCCCCGTGAGTGTATGGCCAAGGCTGGACTGCAACAGCATGCCCCCCACCAAAGTGCTACATGGTTAAGAGCAAAAAACAGATCTTAGAAGTTGACAGTACAGAAAAAGAACAGCATTAGGACAATAAAGTCCACAAAAGATGAACAAGGGAGACAAAGCTGGACCGCTGAAAAGCACCTTCCACCTTCTGAGATCCACACTAACAAAGCCTTAAATCAAAACAATTAAATTAACATAATCAGCCTGTAATAAAGTGAACTGCCTGTGAAAACAAAAATCCAGAATTTCCAATATTCAATCAGAAAACACTAAACACACCAAGAATGCATAATCCATACCAAAAAATTTTTAAATCAACAGAAACTAAACCCAAAATGTCCAGATGTTGTTCTAGGCAGAGACAAATCCTTTAAAATTATTATAATTATACCGAAAGGATTAAAGAAAAATAGGTTCAAAGAACTAAAACAAGGTCTTAATGAATGAACAAAAAAAGGGAGTTTCAGCAGAGATACAGAAAATAGAAAAAAAGAACCTAAAGCTAACTGAAAGGAAAAATTCACTGGATGGGCTTAAAAAAGGAGGAGACATAGAATAAAGAGCCAGTGACTCCAAGTTAGATCAGTAACAGTTATCTAATCAAAAGAGTACACAGAAAAAAAATTAGGGGGAGGAGGAGAATAGTCTCAGAGACATGCGAGATAATACCAAACACTTTAAAATAGGTGTAATTAGAATTCTAAAAGAGAAAAGAATGAATCAGAGCAGAAAAAATGCTGATCAAAAATTTTCCAGATTTGATGAAAACATCAATGTACAGATATGCAAAAAGCACAGCAAGCTGCCAAGCAGGCTATATGAAAAGATGAGGCCTATGAGGGCTAATGAGGCTCAGCATAAAAAAAATTTTTCTTCACAAATAAAAGGCATTTATATAGTCTTCATACGTTTGAATATACCTCAATATTTGAAGCTTTCCCCTTACATAATGATAATTTGCTCTTATAATAAATACTCCCACATTTAGCATGTTTTTAGAGGGGAAAAATAAATCTTACTTTCTCCTTTTAAGAACTATTTAACTATTTCAACGCACACATAAAACTACATCTTCTCAGGTGTTAAAGGTTCTACTACAACTTTCATTAATAAAGAAAAAATTGGTTAACTTCGGAATTTAGAATTTAAAACATCAACTGAAAACTAGGAGTACCACTCCCAGCTAACATTTGTTATTTTTACGCTCCAGCAACCAAATCCAGATTATAAAAATCTTTTACATGCAACTGTTATTACTTAGAATACCTAATTTCATTAATTCAACATTTTTAACAACAGGATATATTGTAAACCTGGTCTGAATAATGGAAATGTAACTTTAATAAAATTTTGAAGTAAAAATTGCATGTCCCAGAAAAGGGATCACATGTAGCCCATCAAATGTTTCTTTTCATGATAAATTAAGCACCTTGCATTATAGTTTTAAGAAAGAAGAGCAATTACTACTATGATTAAAGAATAAACCTTTTTTTAAAATGTAAAATCAACTTATAAAAGTGAGAATTAAATAATTATTATTTTTCACCAGAAAAGACCAAGATGAAGTTTTAGCATTAGATTCAGATAGATTTTTATATGACTCCAAAAAGCACTGCTTGGTAACAGACATGTTACCCTTTTTTCTCAGGGAGAGTTGAGGGTGGACAGTAGTAGTAGTAGACCAGTAAGAGTAGAGTGACCAGGAGTTGACCCTAGGAGGAATGCCTTAAGATTTCCATCAAAATAGAAAAGAGACAGAGAATGGGTACTAAGGTAATTCTCCCCAGTCATTCTTTCCCTTAGAATAAACTCCAGGGCTTTTTATCTACAAATTCTACTAAAAAGCTTTGTTGATAGTAGTCTTTTTCCATTACAAAGTGGACTTAAGTTAATGGGCACTATTTTCTCCATTTTAAGTTTTTCCTCATTTTCTGCCACTCACTAAAATTGGTCCTAATCTCTATGCTAGTGTTGAATGTATTAATATAACAATACAGCACAATGTCCGCAGTGCCAAGACTTCTAGTTATGTACCTCATGGCTTTATTTTTTGAAGTAACCTGCGAAGTACAGATCACTCCAACAATTCTATGAGCCCCAAAAGAACACCAACAGGATACTGTGACACAGCAAGACTTTGTCAAATCCACAAAATGGAAATCTCTTCAGAGTCTCAGTTATTGCCAGATTCATACTGGTTTTAATAAATAGATATATTTTGCTGAATCACTTCAAAACAAGCTGCAGACATGCAGACATCATGAGACTTCACCTATAAATATTTCGGCATGTATCTCCCTCGGAGTAAACCTTTTCCCCTCCACAACCACAATACCCCCAAAAACTATGAATTCTCTAATATGTAATAACAAACCATGTTCAAATTTACTCAACTGCATCCCAGTTGCAAGTGTCTGACCCAAGAACTCACCCTTCTGATTAACCAACAGAAAGGCCCAAGACCCCTCAGAGTCTGAAACTCAATTACCCCCTGACAAATATTACATTCTTCAGAGCCACAAATACTCTGTTGGCTTTATTGTCTGAAGTGTATTAATGCCATAGGTTTCTCTTCATGTTTCAAACATAAAATTGTAATACCAAGTACACTTTCTCAAACAACATCACTCTTATCTCCAATGACAAAAGTGACTGTTTAAACAAGATGAATTTTTATAAAAACTACCATTTAACCCAGATGCTCTGCGATTCTACCCTATAGTTTTGGAAATTCTCCATATTATGAGGTGTTCACAGCAGCCTAAAAACACAACTGATAAAACTAAGCCACAAATAAGAAAGTAATTCTCCCTTGCCTAATCTGTGCTTAGCACCGGAATCTAATTGAAATCCCACATTCACTTGTGCAAGCTACCTAATTTACTCTTACTTTCCTTATCTGCAAAACAGGTATGAGAGGAGTCCGTTAATCATGCGTGTAAGTTTGTACATATATCTTTAAGTGCACATAAAATATCCACGAAATGATGCCATTACTGTTATGATGCTAGTCACATAAGTTTAAAATGTCTCATCTTCTTCGGCCCATTACACATACTCACTACCCATTAACAATCAATTGAAAATGTCAGACAAAAACATAATCTAGACAGAGAGGTCCTTAATCACTCCAATTCCATCAAAATAATGTCCCTGTGCTGCAAGTTATTAGGTGTAAAACTTTAAGATGGAGACAGATTTTTTTTTTTTAATCATTTACCAGTTTCTAGAGAAGGAAATTTATTCCCTTAGGGAAGCTTTTAAAACAAAGGTACCCTTCTTGAAAACCAATGCCTCTCACAGGGCACAAGAGATTCCTCTAAAGGAAATATATTAAGAATGAAGATCAGAAATGCAGCCACCAATAATCAAATAATCCAATTATCCAAAAGATACGTATTCTCTTAGCTGGTCTTAGGAGAAAGCACATAAATATTTTGAAATGTTACAATAATGAACCATATACCTTGGATTAAATTTTGCTTCTTCCATCATTTTCTTGAAATCTTCCTTGGCTTGCATTATTTTGTTTTTCTTTTCCCTGCGTTCTTCCTCAGCCCTCGTCTTTACATACTGATCAAATACCTATCACAAAAATAAACCAATTTGACAAGTTAGTCTTTCATATAAATAATTTAATTACCAAACTACGGAATCTGTAAGAAAATACTAAGTCAATATCTTTGTCCAGAATGTAACAGAAAAATACACTAACTATAGATATCTCAATTATATGCGGACTATCTATAGCAAGTCTCAGAAGCCCTCTGTTTAGATTTCCAGAACAGAGTTAAAAAGCCCCTGTAATTTTCATTTTCCCTGATTACAAATTGAATACATGTTTACTAAAAAAATTTCAGGCAATATAAAATGTATAAAAGAAATTACAGTCCTTCCAAATCTTTCTAGAAAAAAACATCAGCAGTATGGGTTTAAATTTATTTCGGTGGTTCTCTTTAAGGCATAACTATTTTCACCAAAATGTAATGCTTTACAGTTTAAATTTATTTCTGTGGTTCTCTTTAAGGCATAACTATTTTCACCAAAACGTAATGCTTTACATCTATCCTATAGTATTTTCCCACTTAGTAACATATAGACAAGGTAATAAACTGAACACGCACACCTATTTCCTGTTTTCTTCAAATGCCATAAAATGCCAATAGAGGATTTTTTTTTTTTAAATCACAAACCAACAAGAACAGGCCAATGGGAAAAAGAGAAAGAGCAACTCTCGATGGTGAAAAGCACATGGATAAGTAGTAAAGGACTTGGAGGACATGAGAAAGCAGACCCTAATTTAGCAGTCAAGAAAACAAAGAAACCAATTCTTTTTTTTAATTAGAGAATCCTCAAACAGCTCCACAGGTGACAGCACCAGATATCCATAGAAGTGAGGGTAGAGTATAGCTATAATAAGGTTCTTTAAGAATGAGTCAATCAGTAGATCCCCCTTGCCAACTTCATGTACTGGAGGGCACTATCACTCCTGAACCTAAGTAAAAGGCAGGTGATTAGTCTCTAGAACAAGGGATGGCAACTCACAATCTGCCGGCCAAATCTGGCCTGCTGCCTATTTTTGCACAGCCCAAAAAAGTTTTAACATTTTTAAACGGTTAGGAAAAAACATACTAGAAAATTTCATGACATTTCATGACACATGACAATTAAATGAAATCCAAATTTTAGGGCCCGTAACTAAAGCTTTATTTGAACAGTCATATTCACTCCTTTACATCTATCTATGGATCCTCCTACACTAGAGCTGCAGAATTATACTATAGTGACAGGGACCAGATGGCCCCCAAAGTTACAATATTTATTATCTGACCCTTTATGTTAAAATTTTGCTGATTCTTGCTCTAAAAGGTATGCGGTATCTCTGGCCTGAGTTGGGGAGGGGGTGCGGGGGAGGGACAACATGAATTAGAAATGGGGCATACGAGAGAAAACAGTGAATTAACCAGTTACATACCAAACATAAGACACAGTTCTCCCAGAACAAAAGCAGTAAGGACTCTGTCCTCTCATCAGGACACGAAAGGTTCTTATCAAGAATCTGACCAGCCTAAAAATTACCTGCACCAGGAGATCCTCAACAAACTGGCTTAAATCACCCTACAGCAGGGTTTTTCAACCTCAGCACTTATGGCACTTGGGCCAAATAATGTTTAGCAGCAACCGTGGACACCAGATGCCAACAGCACCCCCTCAGTTGTGACAACCAAAAATGTCTCCTGGGGCAAAACTGTCCCTGATTGAGAAGCAAGGCTTTACAGTAAAGCCAAGTCATGGGAGCCCAATTAGATGCTCAGAGTGCCCAAAGAGCATTTTAGTGCTTCATTCCTAATCATGAGAAGTCCAGGTCTCTTTAAAGACATCTAAGGAAACTCTCCAGCATGAAAAATAGAAACCAAAATAGAAAACAGAAACTGTGCATGAAAATGAAAACTTAAAAGAAAACAATCCTCAACAATCTCATAAAACTAAGATACTATAACCATAAAACAAGAAAAAAGAAATCCTAGAAATTAAATTATGACAGAAGAAATGAAATATTAAAGGATCAGACTATAAAAATGAGAAAGTCACCCAAAATGTTTTTTTAAAAAAGGGCAGAGGTAGAAAACAAGAGGGAAAAAAACTTTAAGGACAAGCCCACAAGGGCAAATTTAAACAGGTGGAAACAAATCAAAAAAGCAATACAAGAAAATCTCCCAGAACTGAAAGATACAAATTCACATACTAGAAGGGCCACCAAGGGCCCAGCACAACAGGCCCCTTCCACCAAGGCACATAATCACCATGAGATTTCAGAACTCCGTACACTAAGAGAAAGATCCTACATGCCTACGAAGGAAAAATAAACACGTCCATAAAGAAAGGAACAAGTAAAGATGGATTCAAAAACAATGAAAACTAGAAAAAGCAACATCTTCAAAATCCTGAAAAAGATTTCCAATTTCAAATATCTTAACCAAACAATTCCAAATTAAGGATGTACAATAAAGGTGTTTTCAAATATGCCAGGCTTCAGAAATTTATTTCCCATGCATGTTCTCCCAAGAAGCTATTACAGGGATGAAATGCGTCAAAACGGAGTAAACCAAGAAAGAAAAGACTTATGATGTAGGAAACAGGTGAACCCTCCCCCCTCACACCCCCGGCCCACCAAAAAGAGAGATGAGGGAAATCCCAGGATGATAGTAAAGACTGGTCATCCTCAAAAATGACAGCAATACATCAGGTGTAGAGGGCAACCAGTCCAGAATGAAGCAAATCAGAAGGCTCTGGAAGAAATGTCTTCAGAAAGATAAAACTGGGGCAGCACTCTAATATTTTTCCTAGCATATCTTATAGAACTATTTGACTCTTTAAATGTGTGCATGCACATCTTCAGAAAAAGTCAAGCAAAAAATGTTTTCTTTAAAAAACTTCAAACTTCTTTCCAGGTCAGTCCATATATATCTACTAATCTTTAATAGCTAAAGAGAATTATCTACAATTATCTCACCAGTCTCCTGCTAGGCATGTAGGTCATTTTCAGTACCCTCTAAATATATCACTGCAATAAATCCTGAAAGCATTTGCATGCTGACGGAAATGGGAAAGAGGGCTCTCTTCAACCCCTCTCTCCTTTCTTGGTACATACTTTCTTTTTCTTTTTTTCTTTTAAAAGATTTATCCATTTCAGAGAGAGTACACGGGGGAGGGGGAGAGGGGGAGGGGAAGCCGACTCCCCACTGAGCAGGGAGACAAGGAGGGTCGAGGGCCCCAGCCAAATGAGCCACCCAGGCACCCCCTTGGTATATACTTTCTTATTTGTGAAAGTAATAAATTAGAAATAAAACCCAAGTGAATTTATGTTAACTTTCTTTTCAGAAGCTCGAGAAAACTTCACATCCCCTCCTCTGGGATATCCCACACCAAGGTTAGGATTTAGGAGTTCTGTTATGCTTCCAAGTTTCTCCTAATTATTTGTGTCGTGCCTCCCAATACACTTGGGCTTTATGTTCCTACTTTAAGCAGTTATTTCTTACAACATCAACTTGTGAACAAAATGTTGTAATTAACACCATGACAGTTAGTAAGTTTTTAAAAACTTCCTAGTTGACTTTTATAGGTATAATCAAAACCATCCAAAATAAAGGACTATACTGTCTAAGCCAAAGCAGCTTCCAGGGTGCTGGTAATATTCCATTTTTTTGCTTTTTTTACATCACTTTATTGATGTATGATTGACATACAAAAAGCTATACACATTTAATGTATACAATTTGATAAGTTTGGAGATAAATATACATCTGGGAAACCACCACAGTCTATGCCAAAAACATATCTATCACCTCCAAAACGTTCCTCCAGCCCTTTTAATTTATTCTTATTTTATATGTGGTATTAAGAACACTTAAGATTTATCTTCTTAGCAAAACGTTGAGCATCCAATACAGTACCACTAGCTATAGGCACTATGCAATACAAACCTCTAGGACTTAGCTGTCTTGCATAACTATTTATGCGCACTTTGTGAAACTTGGGATTTTTAGACTTTATGTATATTTTTCTTCAAAATATAAATTTGTGAAAAGTATGGGTGTGATATTGTGTTGTAAGAAAACATAATAAAAGTAAAAAAAAAGAACAGAGAAGCAAAAAAAAGAAAGAAAAAATATATATATATTTGATAAAGAATGAAATATTGCCATTTGTAACAACACAGATGGAGCTAGAGAGTATTATGCTAAGCAAAATAAGTCAAGAGAAAGACAAATATCGTATGATTTCACTCATATGTGGAATTTAAGAAACAAAACAAATGAGCAGAGGGAAGAAAGAGTGAGAGACAAACCAAGAAATAGACTCTTAACTAGAGAGAACATGCTGATGGTTACCAGCGGTGGGGGGGGGGAATGGGTAAAATGGGTGATGGGGATTAAGGAGGGCACTTGGGATGAGCAGCACCAGGTGTTGTATGGAAGTATATATTGTGTACCAGGGACTAGTATTATACTATATGCAACCTAATTGGAATTTAAATAAAAAAGAAAATATATGTATTTGGTCTTCATCTTGGCTCCTGGCCAGAGTTCCTAAAACCCTTATAATTTCCTAAGTGTTAAGAACAATTTGATGTTATTCATAACAAGGCCCTTTCACCTATACCTAAGTTAGTGTCAGTGAAATGATTTCTGGAAAGCTTCTAGATAACCACAGGATGGCAGAAAGTCGCCAGTGGAACCAACCATATCATTTGAGCATTGGAACTTCCAAGGGCTATGACTGAGTCCAATCACCAATGGTCAATGACTTAATTGATCACTCCTATGTCATGCTGCCTCCATAAAAATCATAACCAAAGGGGTTCAGAGAGCTCCCGGCTTGGTAAACATTTCCATGTGCCAGGAGAATGGCACACTCCCAACTCCACAGGGACAGAAGCTCCAGCATCCAGGACCCTTCCAGATCTCACCCTATGTACGTCATCTGCTGTTCAATTGTATCCTTTATCATATCCTTTCTTATATTGTAAACCAGTAAACGTAAGTGTTTTCCAAAGTTCTGTGAGCCATTATAGCAAATTATTAAACCTGAGGAAGGTACTATGGGAAACCCTGATTTGTAGCCAAACTCAACAAAAGGGTGCAGAACCTGGGAACCTACTACTTGTGATTGGCATTCAAAGAGAGGGCAGATCTTGTGAGACTAAGCCCTTAATCTGTGGGATCTGACCCTAATTCCATGCAGACAGTGTCAGAATTCAACTTAATGGTGGGTCAGCCAGCTACTGTCAGAGAACTGATTGATGTGGAAAAATACCTACACATTTGATGTCCAAGTATTCAATGTGTAAAGGAAGTTTTTCCTTTTCAACAGGTCTCTATTATTTGATTCTCACTTCAATTTAATTCAATTTATAATTTGATACTGACTCAGTAAACAGTGGCCAAGACGGCCAGTTGACAGTCACTAACTATCCTGGTAATGTATTACCATATTCTAACACTATCAATCTTAAAAAGCTCTCAATAACACATAACTATATTAAAATGTTTATTTTTGAAATAAGGTTAACAGACAATTTATTTTAAAGTGTTAGCCTAACTGGTCTCTACATCAGAGCCTAAAATCCTGCATGGAAATGCTATGATTCTGTTGAAAAATGTTATTCACTTTTAAACTTGTCAAAACAGGGGTGCCTGGGTGGCTCAGTCATTAAGCATCTGCCTTCGGCTCAGGTCATGATCCCAGGGTCCTGGGATCGAGCCCCGCATCAGGCTCCCTGCTCTGCAGGAAGCTTGCTTCTCCCTCTCCCACTCCCCCTGCTTATGTACCCTCTCTTGCTCTGTCTCGGTCAAATAAATAAATAAAATCTTTTAAAAAAATAAATAAAATAAACTTGTCAAAACAAATACAACAAAAATATTTGACTCCTTAAGTGATCTTTTATCAAAAACAAGATTATATAAAGAAAATCTTAAGTTAAAATTTACGGTTACAATTATATAAAATACTGCTTTTATAATGATGTAAGATATACATAAATCCAAAGAAAACTAGAAAAGGACAGAAGCGAAAGATGTACTTTTAGGTTATGAGACATTTTCAATGAAATTGTTAGTTTTTTTTAAATCAAAACACGTATTTCAGAAATGAAGTTATAAAGTGCAAATATGTAACCTAGCACTTAACTGGTTTCTCCCTGATTTTATACTCTTATGCAAATAATAAAACTAAGTACTGAAAAAGTACATGGATTAATGCCAAATGTTAGCTTCCCCTTTCATTTCTTACACTGCAGTTGGAAGAATTCCACTCAAACGGCATGAGAACCTTTAAGTAAAATTTTTATTTAAATAAAACAATGCTTGGTATTTTTCCTCTTTTTAACTATTACTCCTATAGGAGTAATAGGAGTGTAACACCATCAGCTTACAAAATGCCTCCTAAATTGGGAAAGAATTTTAGCTCTCAATACAAGCTTGTAATTTAACTCAGTAAGAAACTATAACACTCAGTAGCATGACGAGAAAGTCTCAAAAATTTTAAAGTACACCTCCAGAGATATTTAGGTTAAGCATTGTTCCAGGCATTACACATACAACAATGAACAAAACAAAGTTCCAGCACTCAGAATTTATATTCTGCAGTAGGAGGAGACAGAAGATAAGATAATTTTAGATAATCAGAGCTATGAGTGCTATAAAGGAAAGAAGGCAAAGAGATACATTGATCAGAAGGCATTTGCACAAGCACCTGAATAAAATGATAGAGCATATACAGACACCTGGGGGAAGAACATTCCAGACAAAGAGAAGTACCAGAATATGCCTTACTTGTTCAAGGCATAACAAAGGAAGTGTGGCCAGAATGAATAAATCTAAGAAAAGAGCTTCAAGAAGTATGCAGTTAAGAGTGTTAACCATAAAGAATTTCAATTTTATCCTAATGAAATGGGAAGCCCTGGACATTTTTTAAGCAAGGGAACAGTAACAATACCTTAATCTGTCACTTAAACTTTAAAATTAGTGTGGCTGCCATGTGGAAAAAGAACTTGACTATAGAGAAAGCAAGAACAGAAGGAAGCAAAGATATCAGTCAGAGGCTACAAGGATGCTGAGAAATGATCATGGTGCCTTGAAATACAGTAATACTGGGGGAAATGGTGAATAAGAAGTTGTATTTACAAGCTTTTAGAGGCAGATTTTGCTGACAGACTTGAAATGTGCAATGGGGAGAAGTAAAGAATCAAGGCTGATTTATACTTCTTGATAGGGCCATCAACCCAGGAGAGAATGAGACCATCACACAGTTTAAAACAAACAAAACCAAAAAACCCTACTATGCTTGAAATGCAGATGCAAATATATCTGGAAGTCATGCTTTTCTATTACACATACAAAATACATGTCTGGCACACTATAAATGTCCTCTCATCATAAAAAGTTTGTGATGAGACCTACATGCATAATGGCACAAGCAGTGCAGAGAATTATTCCAACTGTTAAATTGTCAATATACAGGACAGACTACCAAATGAAATCCTGTAGCTCAACAGCCCTATAGCAAGTGGTTCAACATACTCACCATTCTAAAGACATCACTGTCTGGGTGGTCCAGGTAATTCAGAAACTATGTAAGTTGAAAGTGTGCAATGCTTTAGAGGAAGAAGCAGTCATTGTGAGATGATACGTATTGCTGAGTCACCATGGGAATCAATGGCAACTCAATAAGAGGCGACTCTAATTCATGTTAACTCTAGTTCAGCAGACACCCTCAAGTATCCATCAATTCTTTAAGTGTATAACGAAAAGACATTTAACAGTTGCCACTTAGATGTAGAATGTACCCATAAAACGTAAACATGTCTTTGAATGTTGTCTATCTACAATACACACACTCTCATACATATATATACACTCTCATACATATATATTGGCACTAACAGGAAGGTTATTAACACCAGTATCCAATCATGGTCCCATCAGTTGGGTAAGATTGTAGGTGTTTCTTTTTCCTTTCCATTCATCTGTACTTTTCTTTTTCTACTCTAAATTTGCAGCATTTGCCCAAGAAAAAGTAAATTAATAAGCACAATGAAATGCATTTTGAAAACTTTAGATAAAACCTCAGCATGTATGAGGCATAAAGACAAAATGCTGATGAAGCAACAGCCACATCCATAATAAAGGCAAAACTAACTATTTAAATGTCCACATAGTCGGTAACTGTTTCTAAGATATAAGACTATGTTTTTAAAGTACTGTGTTACGGGGTGGGGGGAAGGATGGTATTTTATTCCTTACATTTTAAAAATTATGCTGCTAAGGGATATACATTTCTTAAATAATTATTTTCCTTTTACCTGTTTTCTCTCTTTAGGATTGAGAAGTAAGTACCGAGGATCAAAAACTATCTTGTGCAACTCCTTCTCCCATGTTGAAAAAGCAGACACCTTTAAAATAAAAATGTATTGCCTCATAATTAAGTTGGCTCTAAAAACATAAAGGTCATATAATTTTCCTTGAAATCTACAGGACATCTGCTTAAAAAGGAGACATAATAAAAACCATACTGAAGTTTCCATCACTAATAAATGACAAGCAGTGGGAGGCTAGCAACAGCAAATTTCCACACTAATTGGCTCTGAACATTTCTATATTATATAGAAATAACACACACTTAATTAGTCATTAAAATAACCACTACTGTGTGACATTTTAAAAATCAGTACATCAAAAAAGCCTTGAAGATTTGCATTTTGATTTCCCAGGCTTTCTCCAATCTTGTGAACAATGTTGTGATTTTAAATTGAACAAATATACTTATTCAAATGAATATGTGAATATGTGAACCAAAAGGCTGAAAACCCCTCTCAATTAAGCTTTATTAATAATATCATAAAGTACCAGTTCTCCTTTAACCAAAACCATTCTGGGAAGTATTAAAGAATTATATATGCCTTACCTATCCCACGTAGTCCGCCATTCTGTAATGTTAATACTCTGTTAATACTCATCTTATATTACTCACCAAAATGTAATGACCCAATAAATGTTAAATGTTATTTGTATTTAAAAGGATAGTAAAATGGCATTTAGTTAAACATGATAGGATGAGCCAAGAAAAAGGCTGTTTGAGAGAGTACAGTAATTTGATAGGCTTCCCGTATCCCCCCCCACAACATGAGCACTAACCTTAGACTTGACCTTTTAGCAAGACATATTTATATTACTTATACAAAACAGAAATATCTCCCCCAAAGATTGTTTTCTGACCCCTCTCTCTAGCAGCATGTCCTTGAACTGCTTCATTCTGGCCTCCAGAGGGACAATGGCCCTTTCTCGGGCAGCTTTAATTTCAGCTTCCATCGCAGCTTCTTTCTCTGAATCAATGTCTTTATTATCGTCTCTCCTATAGAAAAAATAAAATATAAGGCATCAACTGACAAAATATTAATAAGGAATCTTACTAAAATCTTTACATCAATGGAATATTCAAGACTCACTACTGAGCAGCATATTTTTGGCAAAAAAAATTATATTGAGGGTTTCAAATGAACTCTAAGGGATAAGCAACTTCCATTATAATAATAATAATAAAGTTACAATGAGCTTCTAATGATGTTATAATGGCTATATTGTTGTGCTGTCTCTCCCCCTGATACACAGAATAAACTACCTTACTTTCAAAAACAAAAACAAAAAACTAACATTGCAGTAAAACTCTTTATGTGTTAGAAACAAACAGCACAAAATGTAATTTTTAGTTCTTGAAATGATATAGTATTTTCCAAAATGTTTTACATTATAGATGCATAAAAGATTTCTTAATCTAATAAAAATTGGATAAGTCTTAGTAATCTCAAATATTCATAATGAAAATATCTGCAAACTTGGCCATTTGGATATGTGAGATATATACCTTACCTACCTGCCATCTTTTTTACTCACTTTCTGGGTGGTAAGTTGAGATTTAAGTTGAAGGACAGGTCCCAGAGAGCAACATAGGCCCAGGAGTAGTTAGATGGAATTACAACTGTTCACCAATGACTAAACTACTTCTTTTTCCTCAAAAAATGCACCTCAGGGCTAAGGACAACGTTGCTGTTGCTCTCACTCAAGTGAGATTGTAAACATGAAATCGAGTCACCTCTCAAACATCTGCACTATGAAGAAGGCCCGTTCATGTGAATAATCCAAAACAGTAAGTAATTCAATAATATTCGGGTGTGTTTGAGCAGATCTTCCTTCTTAAATATGATCTGCTAAGTATAAAAGTAAAATTGGTTCATATTCCCTACACAAACTTAAGGGAATCAGGAAAACAAAACATCATCAATTTCAAAAGCATGCTATATAGGGAAGTGAAGGTAGCCCAGCAGATTTAAATGGAACTAAGGCTAACCCACAAATACATGTTAAGTGAGAGGTAATTAGCAACTTAGAGAATGCATCAAAAGAAATAGAAGACATAGTCCGTGACCTGCAGGAACTTAGCGAGATAGTCTGTGACCTAAGATATGCACAAAACAAACAGGTAAAAGTAATTTGCCAAACAATATACCCTCTTATAATTTATTTAAGAACTATTTAAATAAAGAATTAAAAGACATCCAAGAAATATAACTAATGAAAACAAATAACCTTTATAGAATTACACTAAATGGAAATGTCACAATACAAACTATCACTATCTATCTCAATAAAAGAAATAAAGAAAAACTAAGCCAGGAAAAATAGGCTTTTAACTTTGTACCTAAATAGAGAAGCTCGGGCAATCCACATAAAGGACTTCTTTGACATTCTCCTGATAAAAGCAGTTAAAAACCTTACAGAGTTGTCTATAAGAACAAACAATTAAAAACAACCTAAAAGTTTAACATTGTAGGAACATCCAAAATTATGGTTATATAAACAGAATGAATACAGTCATTTATAACTATTAAGAAAACAAATGTCTTATTCTACATTTTATTTAAGGACTCAAAATCAGTTGATTACAACTAATATTTACATATTTGGTCAAGAACTAAAAAGTCAACTGCAAAAATGAAAACAGCTATGTTACTTCGGTTGATTATGAGTGACTCTCTTTAATATCTTAATTTAACATTGTTGTTAACGATTTTTTAAAAACAACCACCCTTCCGAGGGGCTGTCTTACTGATTTCTTTGCCATAATTTGGCTGCATTCAATCTGTCCTTTTTAGATAAGGACTACGGTTCATCCAGTTCCTAATAATGTCGTCAAACTTTCCTTTTTGCTGCTAAATAATGGTCCCATTCCTCCCCCACCCACACACAAATACCGTCTACCCAAGCCTTTCATCCCCCATAATTAGAAACATTCATATTTTACCCAATTACAGAGCACTGGCCAAACTAATGCTCCTGCTTATGGCAATCTCTTTCTCCCAAAGCATTTTCTAAGCTCACAGGTTCCCTCTTCACCAGGTAGTAATGACACAGACTCAAGGACTGGCTAAGTGACAAGTACATAAAAAGAGAGAGAAGTCTGTGTGTCTATATTTACGAAATTTCTGGAATGGTGTCTGTTGGGGTCTATATTAAGGAGGAAATTCATTTTTTTATAAAATTCAGGCTTAATGAATGTCTGAAAATAATTTATCATCTAATTCCTAAAATGTCACTTGGCTTTATAATACTTTTTTAAGTAATCAAGTATTGAAGTAATCAAGTATTCTGCACATCTAGCAACAGAAGGGACACCATTTCTACATTCTAAAGAAAAGCTTTCTAATATTAGGCCTTAGGAAATCAAGACTTCTGTCTCCTAAAATACACATTACCTGTCCCGACCACAAACTGACTGGGACCTAATAACTTTTAAAATAGTATTATAATCTACCGGAATTACATGAACTATAAGTATTACTTACTTCCGTTTTTTGGCTTTAACAGGTTCATCTTCATTAAGTTCTTCCATTAATTCTTGTTCTTCTTTAACTGTAAGATCAAATTTAATTAAACCTTGTCAGAATAAAATTCAGCAAGCAACAATTTAAACATTTAAGTCTGAATCCTTCTAGCAACTACCAGAACACTTGCTTTAATAGTATTAAAAAGTAGCTACATGGGCACCTGGGTGGCTCAGTCAGTAGTTAAGCATCTGCCTTTGGCTCAGGTCATGATCCCAGGGTCCTGGGAATGAGCCCTGCATTGGGCTCCCTGCTCAGTGGGGTGCCTGCTTCTCCCTCTCCTCCCCATTCATGCTATCTCTCCCTCTCTCCCAAATAAATAAGTAAAATCTTAAAAAAAAAAAAAAGGTAACTACAATCTATAGTTTACTCACTTGCACTCATAGAGAATTGCCATTTTTGGATGGACAGCATTGTGGGGGTCGGGTGTCCTGGCAAAAATATATCAAATATTATTATGAATAGTTACATGCACATATTACACAATATTTTCTTTTTAAAAAGGTACTGTTTATATAAAATACCCATCCCATAATACTCTCTCCTTTATAAAATATTAAACAATTCTAAACTTCCTAAATTAATCTTCCCTTTAAATTTCCAATTCACTTTGAAATGTTTATTCATGAGACATGTATTTATCAAATAACTGAATTGAATATTTGAAAACAGTCATAAAAACAAAAGCAAATCTCATACCTCCTTGGCATAATTCAATACTAGGATTATAAAGTATCATCAATATCACAGCTATAAAACAGATACTGCTGAAGGGAAAAAATGGTGCCTAGTGACTTTACCACTAAGCAGGCAAAGTTTCACTGATTTGCAAATGACTTACAAGCAAAAAATGTAGCACCACATATATATAACCCATAAAGACTGCTCAATTATTAGGACATATATTTGGATTGATTTCATTGGAAGTATTAGGTGATTCATTTATGCTGCTACAGCACACGGGGGGGGTTCTATAAAAACACAATCATCTCAATATGAGGGCAAATTACCAATAAAAAATATGCAATAAAAATTATGTAAAAATATGTGTCCATTATATCTACTGAAATGCTGTCTGAACACAAGGTACCTTAAAAGATAATTTTTTTTTTTTTTTTAAAGATTTTATTTATTCACTCGAGACACAGGGATACAGAGAGAGAGAGAGAGAGCACGAGCAGGGGGAGAGGCAGAGAAAGAAGCAGGCTCCCTGCTGAGCCAGGAGCCGGACGTGGGGCTCGATCCCAGGACCCTGGGATCACGACCCGAGCCGAAGGCAGATGCTTAACCATCTGAGCCACCCAGGCGCCCCAAAAGATAATCTCTTAATAAAGTCTGTCTCTCTATTGTCAGGAATAAGGCTTTTATTCCCTAAATTTCATCTACTTGAAAAGAGTACGCTTTTGGGGCGACCAGGTGGCACAGTCAGTTAAGCGTCCAACTCTTGATTTCAGCTCAGGTCATGACTTGGGGTCATGAGACTGAGCCCTGTGTTGGGCTCTGCACTCAATGGGGAATCTGCTTGGGATTCTCTTTCTCCTTCTCTCTCTGCCCCTCCCACCGCCACCCCCCACCACCACTGCATACACACTCTCTCTGTCTCTAATATAAATAAATCTTTAAAAGAGTAAGCTTTTATAACTTTACAAAATTTTGTATTTTGTAAAAACTTAGTAAACAATATTTTTAAAATACTCTGTATAGTTCTGATTATTCAAAAAATATATTACTAGTTATAAAAAGTGCTGAGAGACTCACTGAGGAGTGTTTTAATATTTTAAGTAAGCACAGAGCAAATGTTAAGCAGAACCAACATAACCTGGACTAACTAAAAATCTTGACAAGGACAGTAAGTTAAAAAAAATATACATGTAAATATTTTACAAAGAAATAATTGCCCAAACTTTCTAATTTTTAATATCTCTACTACTGAACTCAAACTAGCATAACGGTCTATTTCCCATTTCTCAATTTCTTATATTCCTTGAAAACAGCAAGTCTTCTTCCTAAGTGGCCTCAAATTTTCTGTAAAAATATTAAAATAATAATAAAATTAGAGGATAAATTCCTAATTTAAAACTTACTTAGTTTCTTCACTTCTTCCATTCCTTTTTTATGAGGAGGCTCCTGAATAATTTTGTCAACATCTGCCCTTCCAATCAGATCATCAGGTCGGTCCCACATAGAAAGACGGGTGGTAGGATTATAAAAGAAGACCCGCTCATCACCAGTCCAAACAACACACCTACGAATTGATTCAAATATCAGTTTCTTCTGTTATGGAACATATTTGATAGGTAAGTCTTTTACTGACATCCTGCCTAAAGGAGAGGTGGAGGGGTGGTGAGGACACCTTCGTATTTAATAATAGTTACAGAGCCAAATACAATTTCTGGAGGAGAGAGCTGAGTGGCTAAGATTAGAACAGCAGTTCAATATTTTAATGGAGAAAAACCAAGAAAAGCAAAGTAATTCATAATCAGTGGTTAGAGTGCTCAAGAACTTGGTGTAGCTGGCTCAGTCTGAGAGTGTTATATTTTAACCTATCACAAAGGATGAATTCAATGGCAACAAATAAGAATGCTATTTAGCAGTTCTAAAACTAAAGAAAAGATCACAGCACAATACCTATTATGTAATACTTCTTAGTATTTCTTACCAAATCAGAATTTTACTTACTCAAATGCAACCTGCTATGAAGTCTTTAATATCTTACTATATCTGGTATAAAAAATAAGAAATATTGATTGCACTATAACACCAGAGCCCACTAGAGCTCATTGTTCCTGTTCATTACAAGAAATTCAGACAAAATAGAAAAAACGAGAATGTAAGGACTGTATACAGTTTTTTAAAAATAAATATAAGTATGGAAGAGAGTTAATATTTACAGCAGCAATTGCGAGGGTGTAAATTTCCCGTTTTTCCTCCCTTACACCTCTGCCCTAAAGGCCACCAGTCACCTGGTACATGATGGTGGCAGCACAGGCAGTGAAAACTCCCAATAGAAACCAGGTACTTATGGCAAGATAATGACAAGTTCAACAACAGCTGCCAAGCCAAGCTGATCTAGATGTTGAAAATATCAGATAAAACCTCTATTGTTGAGAAAATCGAAGACTTTAAGGCAGCAATTATAACTAGAGTTCATGAGACGAAGAAAAAAAAATTTGAAATGAAAACATAGTTCTCATTAGAGAAACAGAAGCTGCAAAAAAACAAAACCAAACTCTTTAGATGAAAAACACACAACTGAAGCAAAGGAAAAAAAAAAAAAAGGAGACAAGCCAAGAAACAACTCTTAACTACAGAGAGCAAACTGATGGTTACCAGAGGGGAGGTGGGTAGGGGGATCGGGATTAAGGAGTACATTTGTCACAAGCACCGGGTAATGTATGGACGTGCTGAATCACTATATTGTACACCTGAAACAGTATCATACATTAAAATAAAATTAAGGGGCGCCTGGGTGGCTCAGTCGTTAAGTGTCTGCCTTCGGCTCAGGTCATGATCCCAGGGTCCTAGGATCGAGCCCCGCTTCAGGCTTCCTGCTCAGCGGGAAGC
Organism: Phoca vitulina; assembly: GCF_004348235.1. Lineage (NCBI taxonomy): Eukaryota > Metazoa > Chordata > Mammalia > Carnivora > Phocidae > Phoca > Phoca vitulina. Next base: position 69,453,597 of record NW_022589709.1, read on the forward strand.
CTGCTTCTCCCTCCCCCACTGCCCCTGCTTGTGTTCCTTCTCTCGCTGTGTCTCTCTCTGTCAAATAAATAAATAAAACCTTTAAAAAAATTAAAAATTAAAAATTAAATTAAAAAATTAAAAAGAGAAGAAGAAAAATACACAACTGAAATTAAATTTCTTTAGATTGGCTCAAGAACAGAACGGAGATGACAGGGAATTATCAGTGAACTAAAAGTACATCAGTAATTATCCCACCTGAAGAATAAAGAGAGGAAAAAAAGAATCAAGAGGCTTTCAGGAAACCTAAGGGACTATATCAAATGCCTTACATAAATGTCACTTACGTAGATGTTTAACTTTACTTAAAAAAAAAAAAAAACCTAACCTAAATTTTCTACGCCGGTTTCTAAATATGCCACACCACAAACGGGGGAACAAGTCCAATGACGTTGGATTTCTTACCAGAAACCATAGAGGCAAGAACAAAGTAAAACAACATTCTTAAAGTTCTGGGGCGTGGGGGGATAAGGGGGGGGAATGGGAATGAAAATGGCTAATGAAAATGTTCTAAAACTGAATATGGTAATGCCTGCACAACTCTGTGAATCATCTCAATATACTTGTCATATTTTTAAAAAGCAGCTAGACAAAAAAGTATATATGATTCTTGACATAACATTCTAGAAAATACAAAGTAATCTAAAATAACAGAAAGGAGGGGCGCCTGGGTGGCTCAGCCGGTTAAGCGGCTGCCTTCGGCTCAGGTCATGATCCCAGGGTCCTGGGATCGAGCCCCGCATCGGGCTCCCTGCTCAGCGGGGAGCCTGCTTCTCCCTCTCCCTCTGCCTGTCTCTCTGCCTACTTGTTCTCCCTCTCTCTCTGTCAGATAAATAAATAAAATCTTTAAAAAAATAAAAAAATAAAAAAAATAAAATAACAGAAAGGAGAAGGATCCTTAGGGATGGGATTAGAAGGAGGGATGCATAACAAAGGGACACAAGAAAACTTTCAGGGTTACCGGAAATGTTTATTTTGATTGTGGAAATGAAGTTCAAATATTTCTGCTCATCATTCTTCAATTTTACTTAAGTAACACAAAAAAATGAGAAAACGGGGGCTCCTGTCTGGCTCAGTCGGAAAAGCATGCAACTCTTGATCTCGGGGTTCTAAGTTTGAGGCCTACGCTGGGTGTAGATATTACTTAAAAATAAAATCTTTTTTTAAAAGTGAGAAAATGTATAATGTACTACTAAATCAAAATCTTTTATGGAAATGGGACTAGATGCGGTTTTTTTGTCATGGAATCCAACAAAAAACCAAGGCTCAGTGATCGTCGGGAAAACAAAACACTTCTACTTTGGACCTCTCTTTACAATTAATTTTAAGCGCAGGTGTGGGGGCCCCTGGGTGGCACAGTCAGTTAAGTGTCCTGACTCTTAGTTTCAGCTCAGGTTGTGATCTCAGGGTGGCGAGATCGAGCCCCACGTCCCGCTCAGTGCTCAGCACGGAGTGTGCTGGGGAATCTCTCTCCCTCTCCCATTGCCCCTGTTGCTCATGCTCATGCACTCTCTCTCTCACTCTCAAATAAATACATCTTTATAAACATAAATAAATAAAAGCAGGTGTGGGGTAAACATATGTTATATACTATGTTCCATCAGAATAATCCTGAGAGGGGTACATGGCTGGCTCAGTTGGGAGAGCATGTGACTCGATCTTGGCGTTGTGAGTTAAAGCCTCACATTGGGTGTAGAGATTAAAAATAAAATCTTAAAAAAAAAAATTAAAAAAAGAACAATCCTGAGATACTTAAGTCATCTTGACAGATGTTTAACTTTACTGCGGGGGGAAAAAAAATGACCCTAAATTTTCTATGCCAGTTTCTAAAACACTATTTAATTATTAACAACAGTAACTACTTTAGGAAAGAGATGCTATTTTACTAATTCATGCGGGCTTCAAAACACCAAAGTGTGCTAATATACTCCATCAGTCCTAACGATAAATGTGGAGTGAGAAGCTGTCAGGACATTTCAGAACTAACAGAAAAATTATGAACAAAGAATTCTTGTACCAAAAAACTGCCCTGTGCTGGGGCACCTGGGTGGCTCAGTCCGTTGAGTATCTGACTCTTGATTTCAGTTCAGGTCATGATTTCACACGTCATGGGATCGAGCCCTACATCGAGCCCTCAGCAGAGCCTGCTTGTCCCATTCCCTCTCTGCTCACTCTCTCTCACTAATAAATAAATAAAATCTTAAAAAAAAAAAAAAAAAACTGCCCTGTGCTAATATGCATGTATGCATGAGAAAATGTTTAGGGATGAAGTGTACTAATATGTGCAACTTTTAACCTATCAAAAAAATTATTGGCAGATGCACTGAGAGATGGTAAATAAATAACGCAAATAGAATAAAATGTTAATTGTAGAAGCTAGGTCAGTATATGGTGCTCACTGTTCTAGAAAACGTTCTTTCAACATTTCTATAGGTTTCAACTTTTTCATAATAAAATACTGGAGCAAAAAGCTCTGGAAACAACAACAAAAACCTACAGAAACACGAGAGCTAATTAACTAGTGGTCCTGTGCCATTCTCAGTATATGCAAAAGTGAGTAAAACTTGAAAGATCAATTTTCCTAAGTTAAAAGCCAATAAAGAGTATACACAAGGAAAGCACGGCAAATACAGGCAGCCCTCACTGTGCACTCTGCAGGACACTGTAAAAGTAACTGCAAGCTAAAGCTCTAGGATGCAATCTCAGTAAGCAATGGAAAAACCACAATTAGTCCATAACCTTTATTTTTTTTAAAGATTTACTTTATTTATTTGTCAAAGAGAGAGAGAGCACAAGCAGGGGGAGCAGCAGGGAGCCTGATGCGGGACTCGATCCCAGGGCCCCAGGATCATGACCTGAGCCGAAGGCAGACGTTTAACCGACTGAGCCACCAGGTGTCCCAGTCCATAACCTTTAAAACTTTTCTCAAAACATTAAAAACTCTCTTAGACAAGAAACTGAAGTTTACTGATCCTAAGGAATAAAAAATGCTTCTAATTTTGATCTCTCTTTATTTTAAAGAGTCAAACTAATGCTGTAAAATACCAGGAAAAAAAAATCCCAATATTGGTAAGGAAAATATGAAACTTCATGTTTTACACTCAGCTTCTTAACTCTAAAGAAACAGTTACTTCAAGAACAACATTTAAAGCTATGAGGAGATAGAAACACTAATAAAAATCTGATTATCCAAATGAAGTGGCATAGCCTGCTTATTAGCTAAGAAATTTGTTGTGCCTCCTTTCTCTTTTTTTTTCTAAGTAATCTCTACACCCAACACGGGGCTGAAACTTATAACCCCGAGATCTAGAGTGACATGCTCCACCGAATGTACCAGCCAGCCACCCCAAGTAATTTGTTTTGCTTAAAGTTAGCATTTACCCATTTTACGAGAAATAGAAAAAAATTAAGGAATTAAAGTTCTACTGACAACACATTTTTCTCTGACAGAACCTGGAAAATAATTTACACAAGCAGTTATCTTACATGTATATTCACATGGACTATAAAAGCACCAGGAACATATAGTTGCACTGGGGGGTGAGGGACAGTCCCTAAGAAATACCCAGAACCTAGAAGCTATAAATAAAAGATCAATAAATTTGATCTCATTGAAATACAAAATTTATGGGCGACAAGACATCAAAACAATAATCAACAGGTAGGGAGAAAGTATAATGTATGTAAAAAATCAAAGTGGTTAATAGCATGCATAAAAAGGTCTCTTCTGGGGGCACCTGGGTGGCTCAGTAGGTTAAGCACCTAAATTCAGCTCAAATCATGATCTCAGGGTCGTGGGATCGAGCCCTGCATCTGGCTCCACACTCAAGAGGGAGTCTACTTATCCCTCTCCCTACCCCCTCCCCGAGCTATCTCCCTCTCAAATAAATAAAATCTTAAAAAAAAAAAAAAACTCTCTCCTATCATTAAGAAAAAGACAAGTCCATAAAAAAGATGAGGGAAACTGTGAAGGAAGCAATCCACAGCCAATGAACATGAAATAAACTGAATTACACCAGCATTCTGAAAACACGTAATGGGAATCTTTTTCTCAAAAGGTTACCAAGGATTTAAATAGAATATGCCACACTGGTAAGAGGGAGAGAAAACTGGTACTGAGGCTACTGCTGGGAATATTAACTGGCACAGTCCAGCCTGCCCCACCCCGCCCCGCGCCAAAACCTTTCTGAGGTCAACCTAGCATTATCTACGGAAATATTAAATAACAGTATCACTTGATTCAATTTCACCTCTAGGAATTAATCCAACAGAAATACTTGCATGTGTTCACAAAGAAATATGTACAAGGATGTTCCAAACAGCAACAGCAACTTTTGTTAATGTGGGGGGGATGGGAGGACAACCTCATCATCCACTTATAGAAAAACTCTGCATTTACAGAAAACTATGCTATCACATAGATTTATATTTACAAAAATAGCAAAATTTGAGACATATTTAGTAAAAACCACTGACGAATACAGTTTTTGAGACACTTTAAGATGCATGCACACCACACATACAACTCTGTACACGTGTACACAAAACAACAAAGGGTCCAGAAGGCATATGTAACCAAACTTTCATTAATGAGGCTTGGGGAAAGTGGAATTCTTTAATTTTTTCCTCCATATAATTCTTTCATATTGTATGTTTCTATGGATTCACATATTCTTTTCTAATAATATCAGATTAATGAGAAAATAAATGAAAGCAGGACACAAAAACCATAGATATAAAATATACAGAAAGAGAGGTTTAGAGGGTGATAAATATAAGAGACTTGACATGCAGGGGCACCTGGGTGGCTCAGTGGTTAAGTGTCTGCCTTCGGCTCAGGTCATGATCCCGGGGTCCTGGGATCGAGCCCGGCATCGGGCTCCCTGCTCAGCGGGAAGCCTGCTTCTCCCTCTCCCTCTGCTCCTCCCCCCTGCTTGTGCTCTCTCTCTCTCTCTGATGAATAAATAAAAAATATTAAAAAAAAAAAAAAAAAAAAAAGAGAGACTTGACATGCAAATAACAAATGTTCCAGAAAAGGAAAAACAAACAGATAAAGAGAAGCAATAATTAAACAAATTCCAAAAGAAATTCCACTAATCTGGGGACAGACTCAAACCTGAAAACTGATGAGGGTCCACAAAGCTTCAGACTGGTGGGGTTTGGAGGTAATTACCAGCTTTTCATGTACAAAACTCAAACTCAGAAACCACAACCTAGGAACATATTCTTTAAATAGACTGTTTCCATAACTTTGATTTTGGATCCAGGTAAATATTTTGCTTACTTATTTTTTAAAATGAGGCTATGTATCAAGTTGGTGGAATGAAATATACAGAATACAATTATTCCAAATGCCTTTAAAACATAGTATTTGACTACAAATCCCTGGAGTGACATACCCTGAAAATAAAAAAAAAAAAAAGGGGGGGGGGGGAGGATAATAAAGGTTAAAAAGTATCTTCAGTATCACACTGTTAGTGACAGTGCTGGTACTATAATTCTGTGACTTGTGTGTGAGAAAAGCAAATGAGTAATTATGTTGCTATCACTCAGCAAAAGATTTTGAGCAGGAAAGGGGATGCTGAATTAAAATAGATAATGAGGTTCAGTAAAAACCTTGTAAATCTGAACTGCAAGTAATATGAACACATGATGTATCTTTAAATGTGTGCATCTTCAATCTGTGTCTACCAAAGAGGTCTAAAAATAATGACTTAATTCAGTAATAACAACTATCCCTAGATCCTATAAATGCCACGTCCCACAAAAAGCAAAATGGCCAAATCTAGGTCTGAGACAGGAAATACATGAGAAAGCCAGGAACATCTTTGTCAGAGTAGAAAACAAGAAAGGTATCAAAGACAGGGTTGCAACAAAAAACCCCAGTCAACCTTAAGAGGCTTCACCCAGCCCAAGATGAAACAACTGAACTTCAGTAATGATAATAACAGATGGAAGCAAAGAAAATGTATTTAAATCTATGAATTTGTATTACTCAAACCAACTCATTCTTGTGAAAACCTCAGCACTACTGACATTTTGGGCCAAATAATTAATTCTTGTAGGGAGCTCCCCTGTACCTGGTAGGATATTTAGGAGCATCCCTGCCCTCTAACAACTAGAGGCTACACGCTATTAATCCCTTCCAAGTTATGACAACCAAAAATGTCTCCAGACACTGCCAAACATCCACTTCTGAACTAGTCTTGCCAAAAAGATCACATGTGAATCTGATCAGGTCTCTACATATACTTGCTAGTTTGCAAGAAATTCAGGAACAGGAGACTGAAACAATACCAAGGGGATGCAACAATAACATTCAGACTGAGTCTCCATGTAACATATTTATTTTTTAAATAACAAAAACAGAAAGGAAAAAGCAATGAAAACACAATGAAGGGAAACCAATAGATCACAAGATGTAAGGAAGAACTCCCTGCAATATGTGGACTGTATACGGATCACATGGGCTGGAGCAGGAATAGGAGAGAGCACTGACACAGGGAGAAGAAGAAAAGGGAAAACCAAACCAGAGAAGAAAAGAAATAAATTAAGTAAATGAAGACTTAATAAAAAAATAAACTTAAATAGAGACTTTATACAGTTCTATAAATATAATCATGTATGTGGGCATATGTACAAAATTAACTTTTAAAATTTCAGTAAAAAGGAAATTCAGGATCTCACAGCAGTTCAAGTCTATAATTATGTACAATAAACATTAATGGACAGTACCATGAAAGGAGAAAGACAATGTAGCAATTGAGTTTTAAGAAATACAAACCAAAATATTCACTCATTAGATAAAAACACCTACTTAGCATGTATTTTTTTAAAGCACCTTTTCTTTCTAATATGATAAACCATGTAACAATCAAATACAGCAATAAATAAGCAAACAAGAATGAAATAAAGTAACTCACTAACTGAGCCAAGTACATACCATGGAGTACCAGGAATAGGGGTAGTAGCTACTGGCTTTGCCTTCTGGGCAGCCTTTTCTTCTTCAGTCATCTCCTCCTCTTTGGGCTCCTATGGGAAATGATGTTACTCCCATTTCATTAGTATCATAACACTATACCTGAATCTTACACAAATACAAGTAAAACTGTGAACACCTCAAAGTGCAACCAACATAAGGTCTGTTACTAGCATAGTGAGGACACTGAGTAGGAATTGCTAAGAAAGTTCTCAATCCTTGCTCCCTAGACAGAGCTGAATTCTACAACAGCAGACCCCAGCAACAGCAGATGGTCCTATCTTACAGACTCACTAACCATCTGCTTAGGAGCAGAAATGGAGAACTTAGGATAGAAAATCAGATGAGACCTCTTCATTTAAGGTTATTTCTTTCTCCTGCTAACTTCCTTACTAATAAAACATGACTACCATTAGTCCCTCACTGAATAAAGAAAGCTTCCAAAAAGCAGAGCTCTTTTAGTGCTCTATAGAGATCATTCCATGCCAGGAGAAGACAGATAAAACATCCCCCAAATATAAAATTGTACTTATAATTTTTACCATGTGCCAGTCTATAAATCAGGAGGTTGGGATTGGATGCCCTGGTCCAAGGCCCTTTCTTTCTAGGGGCCTTGGTTTACTGTAAGAAGTAATTTAATGAAACTTTCACAGGAAAAACTGAATTACAAACTTCAAAGAACCCCAAAATTTCAGAAATCAGACTAAGGACAATTATCTAAAACTGTATCAGATGGGTTTTCAATTACAAGTAAATTGTACCCAGCAATTAATGCTGGCTCCCAGGTTAACAGGTCATGGCCCTTTACCTCCTTTATCTCCTTTATTGGCTCTTCTTTAGGGTCCTCCTCCTCCGTCTCCATTGGAAGAGGTTCTTCAGAAGGTTCTTTAATTGGCTCTTTAATCTTCTCCTCTAATTTTTCTATTACAAAGTTAAGACAATGTCACTCAATGGTCTTTGGTGTAATTTTCCAAGAACGTTCAAATACTAAGCAATTAAGACATTCCGTAACTAGAAGTTACTAACCACAAAGATAAAATGTTCTTCTTTGTATCATCAATTTCAATATAACGTACTGGTCAACTTCAAATACCCTGCTATACCATCAGAAAACTGTCACTAGAAAAGAAATCACTGACTGCAGAGGGACATAGTCTTTCAAGTCACTCACGTATCCTTTGTAGCAATGATTCATTTTGCTCAAAGGGACAAGATACTACGATACTTAGAAACAGGAACTTGTGATACAGAAAATTATGAGTTTTCTTCATCCAAGACTCCAAGGGCCTACATTTCTTTCTTTAGAACAGATGCAATACAGACATCTCTTCCTGAGAGTACTATCAATCTCAGTAATTACACAGGAGAATAATTATGCAATTCCTAACACAAAAATATATGTGTACAGATGTGTAATTTAATTTCTCCAGATGGAAAAATCATGGACAAATATGTAAGTGGAACTGGCTTTTTAAATACATACGTATTTATCAATTTGATACAAATAATCCAACAACTATAGAATTAGTAAATCCTTCAAATGTGTTAAAAAAGGAATTAACTCAGAATTTCAAATAGCATTCTATTTATTGTATCATAGCTTTTACTACGTCTCAACAAGTCATTAAAACTATACCTTTTTCCTTTAGCTCTTGGGGTTTTTCCCAGGTTGATTCTAACGTTCTATTATTATAGTAATACGTCTTTCCATCCGCTGTTTTATACTCAGTCCACTCAGAAACTGCCGTCGCTCCAGCTAAGGTAGCAGGGGAAGCTGCAATAGCAACCTGGGGGTGTATCATAGGTACGATAGGAGGGGCCATGCCTGGCAACACACCTAAAAGAAGAATAATACAAAGTTAGGTCCAAGTATCAAATTGTATAGCAAAATGAAACTTTAAAATATGAGCTATATCTTTCTATTAAATATTAATAAAAGAATGAGCCAGTTGGAACAAAAACAACTTATTTAAATGTGATTTAATTAATTAACCCTATTTCCCTGGTTTAGTTCTAAGATCTAAATTCAATTAGATTCAGATATTCAACCCAAGAAGTACCTTAAGAACAGTCAAAAATTTGGATTGAAGTTATGATGAAGTCCTAACAATAATTATAAAAATCATGACACATTCTGTACGTGTGATGAGAAATATATCTTTATAAAGAATTTCTCAAATTCTAATGAAATCAAGACAACAAACATATTTCCTGAGCATATTTCCTGAGGCAAATTACTTTCTAGTTCTAAGGTACCTAAAAGGGTATGAATAAAATTCTCAGTTTTAAAGTAAATGACTGAGTTTATTATCAAATCCACGTTAATATACTAAGTGATTAAGTTAGATGTCCCTGTTAACTCTGTCAGTTTAGTCTTTTCCTTAAAAAAAAAAAAGGCAGTTTCTTCTGTTTTTTAAAAGATAAGCCAAAATTAGTATTTTTTTTACAAGACAGCTACACAAGCTGACATTATACAAAAATAATTAAGGATATACGAATCCAAATTGAAAAAAAAAAAAAACCCTCATATCCTATTCCGGAATTTAAGTTTCAGGTAGCTATCTTCAGTAGGTTTCAAATGTAAATTTATACTATATACACAAATATTCACACACATATACTCACTAGCATGCAAGCATAATCACATCACTTTACACATGGAAATGATTTTTTTATATTTAACTTAAAAACACACATCAAAAATAAAATTAAATGTTATGAATATGAGAATGAAGTTGTTTACACTTATTACAAAAATTAAGATATAAAGTGATCTGACCTTATTTGCTTTTGTGAACCAAAGAAGCTAATACTACAGGCAATTGGGAAAATTAAGTGTTGGCCAAATATGACAACTGCATTTATACTGCTCATTAAAAAGAAAAATATAAAAAAATCCACTCACTTGGGCAAAAATAAATAAATAAAAGGATAAACAACAACATTCACTACCATGCCAACTTACAGACAAAACAAACTAAGATGGTTTTAAAAATTACCGGTCTTGGTGGTAGCGACTGTCTTTACATACGGGCAGCTGACTATTTGCATCATTGCTACACCTGTAAAATGGATAAGCAAGCATACGTTGGAAAGCTGCCATGGTATGTCGGCTACCACTGGGATTCAGGGAAGTAATTTACCACTACAATTTAGAATGCTATTTCCAATGAAAAAGACCAGGAATGGAGTAGAATTTCTTTTTGTTTGACATTTTGTGGGAAGTGGTGCCAAATCCAATGATAACTAATTCTAAATTATAGCATCAATTACCTTTTTATCAAACCAGCTCTGATAATATTTGAAGGAGTCTTGAGAGTTTAAATTCAATGAAGGAAGCCCCTTCATTACAAATATATAACAAGTTCTCATGTGGGACATTTTCCCACAGGACATCAAACCCATGCTGCTGTTGCTTAGATACCAGTGAAAGGCGGATGCAGCATGACACTGACAAGACGCTTTCTCTGTGCTGCTGCTAAGTGGGAACTACATGCAGAAGCTGAGGCATGGAGCATAACCATGCAGAAGGAGAAAAAGAATAAAATAGGACAAAGAGGGGTACGAGAGAAAGGAAGAAAGTAAGGTATGAGATGGATTCAAAATTCCAACGCAAATAATATTTTAAATAAAAGGGCAGAGATGAAAAGAAGGGTAGCATTCAACTAATGACAAAATATCCATGTTTAGGACCTGCTCTATGGAATGTCACAGGCCTGAAACAGTGTGGAAGCAGGCTAACGTGAAGAAAAATACAGCCCCTTTAGTAGCACTAATGACTACATGGGCTGATTGTTCAGAAACCTCTATTATTTAAGCCAACTAAAGAAGCAGCACTTGTATCAAAGAATGGAAATTACGTACAGTTCTTAGAAGAATGAAGACTCATCATGATGCATTACAATGGTGATAAAAAGGGAATGAAAGGAAAAGCTGGAAAACTAAGACTGATTAATTGAAGAAATCCAAAATTAAGTGTGAATTAGAAAAAAATTTTTAAAGGAAAAGGCTGAAGGCTGAACGCAGGAAGAAAAGGAGTTGGGGGACTTAGTTTTAATTTCTATTTGTTTGGCTGAAAAAACTAAACCTAGTTTAGTACCAATGAAAATTTAAAATAATATACTATTTTCCCCACTAAAGTATAGGAAAAGAAATTTCTCTTAGAGTTAAAAACTGAAATTAAACCCCTGGGTTTGTAATGTACCTAAGTTCACGCACACACACACAAAAATACTGCCAATTTTTGAAAAATGCCTTTAATTTCTTATTTACTATTTTAAGTAAAGAATATTAGAGCTAAACTTTCTATTACCTCTGAAACTAAAACAAAAGCACTGGATCATAAAAGCATGCTGAGTTAAGTCATATGTATGGTTCTGTTTTCCCTAATGTTAAAAGAAAGCAATGGAAAAATTCATTTGGTTAAAGAAGTTACACCACATATTAGGTTTAAATTAGTATAAATACTGCCATCTGCAGGACCACTGAACCTAGTAAGTCAGCCCTGGAAATTCAATTCTTAGAATACATGAACTTTTTTTCCCTCAAACAATGTTCTCCAAAACCACCCGCCAAAAGGTAATTTTAACTATTCAACTGAAACAGAAGAAAATCAAATCTATTCATATTTAGGCCTAAGTGCCATTGTTAAGGATCAACTGGGCCAACACAGAACTCCTATATTTGACGGACAACAAAGAGACCATACTGAAAGGTCATGTGTGTTTCTTCTCAAGCTAAAAAGATAAACTTAAGGTTTTCTTTGAGGGTAACTACATACATAAGACTCACAAAACTGCCACACATCCAAATTTTTAAACCTCTATTTAAAGGGAGCATCTGGGACGTCTGGGTGCCTCAGCTGGTTAAGCATCCAACTCCCAATTTTGGCTCAGGTCATGATCTCTGAGTCGTGAGATCGAGCCCCATGTCGGGCTCCATACTCAGCAGGGAGTCTGCTTGAGGATTCTCTATCTCCCTCTCCCTCTGCTCGTGCTGGCTCTTGCTCTAATAAACAAATTTAAAAAATAAAATTTAAAAAAATCCAAAGGGAGCATCTATTCAATCTTCCTGTAACTTTATTCTCAAGTTATGTTCTACTAGGAAATTAGAAAATTCCATTTAGCATTCTGAAGAGTTCTGATGTCAATAAGTTTCTTAAAATTCCAAGTAAGATTTTATAGTCTTAGACTTAATTCTTCCACTCTTTTCCTTCATCTTATTTGATTATCCTTTCCTTAATCATCCTCATTAGAGCCATACACTGCTATTACAGAGAGAACTTAAAGCTCCAGGATAAACCACATCCAAATCTTTCCTGTTTACCTTACTGCCAAACTGATAAAAAGAAACAAAAAGAGCTGTGTATAAAAGATTTGGGGAAGAGAAAAACAAGTTGTCTTTTCCTTTTTTTCCTCCCACTAAAGCACCTTGGAGAACTGAGTTAAAAGGGAAAATGAGAAAATGAATTCATAATATCAAAGATGCCTTACCATATAAACAAATATTATTATTATTTTCTATAAAACATTAACTCTTTAAGGAATCTTGGCATCTTGGGCAAAATTTTACAGATTATCCAACTCAAGCTCTCTTCCAAATGACCTACAAAATGACATTAGTGACTGTCATTTATTAAATGCCTTTTACTACTAAACTTCCTAAGTACCACCTCACTTGATCAAATGGTCACCACCATCTGTTTTAAAACTTAAAGATGGGTGAGGGTCAGAGAAGACCATATCAAAACAGACCTATAAGTAAAGGGATTTTATTGTGATAAAATTCAACAGTCTATAGAAATGAATTTTGCTACTCTGTACCTTTCACCCACTGGTCTCTATTAAGAACCTCCAAAGCAAAACAAAAGTCCATTTACAAAACCTCTCAAATACTTCGGTAACATCACCATGCTATGCCTCAATCTTCTCTCTACAGAATTCACAACCCCAGCTCCTTCAGATGATTCAGAATCCAGTATATGGTCTGAATACTGTCCTTGATCCCAAAGCAGAGCAAGACTGTGAGAGCTTATGACCAGTGTCAACCTACTCTCCATGTATCACCTGGTTTTCTACCAAAAGTATATCCAGAGGCAATTATCCAGCAGCTTGGCTTAAAATTTAATTTAGAAAAAGGATAATCCCTAGTACGAGGAAACATTTTTGGTTTTCTGCTTACTTTTAAATGATCTGAGTTTCTTAAACATCACATATTGGGTATTTAATTATCTAACACTACATCAACAATATGCGAAAGGTTTTCCTTAGGGGAAAAAAACCTCCCTAATTCTTAAAATTTTTGGTTTCTTTCTTGCTAAGGTGCAATACCTAAGTGGCTGCTTCTTTTCCAAGCAGTCACAAGGAAAAAGACAATTAGAACAATAGCGATATTTAAAATATGTACAGATCTAAGAAACAGCTGTACTACAACCCTATTCTTACATAAAAACTAGTACAATAAAACAGCAATAATAGATAGCATGAGGAATATGAAACTGGGAGACGAGAGGCCTACATTCTATCCATCTTTGCTACACACTAGCCCTGTGAACTTGAGCTAAGGTATAAAAGCTTCAAACTGTAATACTAGGAGAACAGACCATGGATTAAGGGTTAAATGTGTTTGCCAAAAGCATTCAAATTAGGATGCCCGACACTATCACTGTTTAATCCCTACAGGAAAAATTCTACGCCACAATCTCACTATACCTATTTAAATACTTAAATGATGCAAATTATACTTCACTTCACTTCATGTTACAAGGAAAAGTTCTGGTTTTGCTTTAGATGAATTTCTTACAGTTAAGTGATTCACATTTTCTTCCCAGTATAGCACAGTTATTAAAAGCATGGTATTCGGGTCTGGAGTGCTCAGCTCATATCCCAACATCATCACTTATCAGCTATGTGACCATGGGCAAGTAATTTAACCTGTCTGTGTACCTACCTCATACGATGGTTGCAAAAATTAAACTGAGTTATTACACGTAAGGTGCTTAGAACAGGGCACAATATATAAAATCACTCAATTTGTATTAGCTAGTAATGACTTGTAAAGTTCTCAACTTCACAGACTCAATCCTTTAAAGATATTGCATTTGAACATAGTTACATGAAAAGATGATCATTTTTAATTCACTGAGGCCATTATCCAAAAATGAGTGTAACTTCAAATGTGGCTCTAATTTTAAGACATGTAAACAACAACAAAAAAAGGACATTTACCAAAACTGAAGAGAAAATATTGCAGTTAGCCATGAATCTTTCAAAAAACATTTCAAACAGGTGAGATTCAAGGCAAATTTCAAATGCAACAGACACATGAGAACAAACTAACTGACAATATGAAAACATAGCTGGAAAGGACTATTAGAATCTATTGGTTTACCTGGAAGTGGAATTGGCATGCCAGGAAGGGGAACACGAAACGGAGGTACCATTACTGGTGGAAAAGCAGGTATTGCTGCTGCTGGCTGAGGTACTGAATGAGGAACAGCAGGAGGTAACGTCTGGGGATGCGGCTGGGGAACAGTTTGCACAGGTGTGGCTGTAGGAGCAGGAGCTGAAACACTAACTGTAGGCGTGGCAACTGAAACAGCAGAACTTGGGGTCTGATCTTGTGTTGTGGGTGCTGATAAAAGATAAAACAAAAATATGTATCACTCCTTCATAAACCATTTCGCTATATTCATTCATCATTCACTCATTCAGTAAGTATTTAAGGGCCCATTCCATGCACTGCAAGAAATTTGTAACAAGGTCTCTGTCTTCAAGAAGCTTGAAAATAGTCGGTTAAATGAAATACAAAAAATAACTAAAATACAAAGTGAAATGGGATAAATGTACAAGAGTGTAAATCAAGACGCAAAGACCATTTCTAACTGTGAGAGGGTACAGAAAATTGTATACTGTGATGACAGGCCTTGAAAGATTAGGATTTCAACAAGGACAATGACAAAGTAGGAGGAGAAAATAAGCAAGTAGTGGGAAAAGTGAGTAAAAGCAAAGAGGAGATAACAAGTAATTATTCAGAAAATACAAAGCAAGCAGTCAACTAGTAAAAACACTAGGCATATCAAAAGAACCAGTGAGTTATGGCTGGAAAGGCAGGCCAGAGGCATAAAGTACAAGGCTCTGGCAGAAGACTAGGGTTTCAGCACTTTACTGGGTAGTGAAAGGGAAGAACTAAGGTAAATGTACAAATCTGACCTAACAGAATGCACACCAAAATGTAGGTACTCACTACATCTGTGTATGCCTTTCACATTTTGCTACATATCCTTCATTAGAGCTTAAATTTTTTATAAGAATGCATTCATGTGTTATTCGTGTGACTTCGTGAGCATAAAAGAGGTCTAGGGGAGGCAAAATGAAGGTTTCTGTATGGAAGAGAATTAAGCAGTGTTCATTTGATGAATTAATCTGACAGACGAATGGGAAGAAAAGGAAGAACAGAGGGGGGAAAATCAATTTCAACCTATCTGGAACTATCCAAGCAAGGAAGAACAGTGAGAAAAAGATATGCAATAAATGATGACTGAGTATGAACAAATGGAGTAAAAAACAAGTTGCGTTTCTCTACAATTATTTCAAAATAAAAAGGTAAAAAAAGAAAAAATAAAAATAACTCATGTTTCCAGTGTGAGAGACCAGGAGAATATGAAATTCGGGATAATTTGATTCTAATACATTATTTTTAAGTACCAAAAATAAAACATTTCATCTCTATTTATCACATTTAAAATCAAATTGTGACCCAAAAAATAAAATTTGTATTTTATACTTTGTAAAAAGTTTCAGTTCTCAAGTATTATAAAAACATTTTTGTTATTTATTTATAACCCACTTAGTTCCAAAACAAAATTCATTTTGGTAACTCATTGGTAACAAATACTGCATTTTTAAACTACCTATACTGGACTAAGAATGAATTTATCAAATTAAATGAAAAGAACAGTGCATTCCCAATCTTTATGCCAATTTTATTCTAAGGGAAAGCACGCTATTGAATACAAGCCACCCAATAATCCACCTGACAAAATTTGTATCTTTTTTCAGCTCCTAATAATGAAAAACTCACTTAGGCTGGGAAGATGTGAGCAATTTCATACTTGTTAATGAGGGACTCACCTTGGCTAAATAGACAGCAGGGCCAAACAAGTATCTTCAGGGGCCCAGGAATGAATTGTTGGTCTAGCATAGACCTAGCCTTAGGGTACAGTATCATATTAATATAATTTTATAACAGTGTGAAAAATACAAATTACATGCAACATTTGCCCAGTCCCATAAATATACCACTTAGCATCTGTAATCTACTGTAATGGCTGAAAATATATCTAGTTATTCTTCCCAACTTCCCTGAGGAGGAGGATTTCATCAGCATTTTTCACAAACTTGCACAGGATAAAATGAGTTTATGCTGAACTGGGGCTAAAATATAAATTTTCTTAATTTTTATTTCCATTTACCCACAGGACTATACTGCAGTTCATACAATTACATTTTTTTTAAATGTTACGGTAATAATATTTAGATATAATCAGAAGTACGATAAAAAGTACTATACTCAGGAAAAGAATAGGAGTTACAAAATCATCAAATTTCAAATGGAAAGGAACACCAATGGAGATGGCAAAAAGTTATTCACTCAACCCACTCCTCCTGCTGACACAGGATTTTCTAAATCTGATTAGTGGCCATGAGTCATGAGAGGAAAGACATAAAGGCAATGAAAGAATTCAATGGGAAACTGGGAGAATGGGAGCTAGAACTTAATGGTCACTAAACTCCTACTAACACCTTTTGCTAAAATAACTAGTGAAAGGCTAGGCCCCAAATATACTCCTAATCCAGTCTCAGGTCTTAATTAAAAAAGACAAGTGACTACAACAGATGGAGAAATACTAAGACTGTCGTATGACAACACTTCAGGATACTGAATCAAGTGAAATAAAAACAGACATCAGGAATACTCAGAAAGAACATCAAAAGTGATGTTTAAGGGCAGTAAAAAGAACATGTTTTTGCTACTCTGTTCTTAGAATAAGGGCCTCCCAATCAGTGAACGGCAGTGCAAAAAATGACAAACCAGAGTTCTGAATAGAATAGTTCATAGCAGCAAGACAGCTATGGACCTCTGGACAGACCACTGATACAGAAACGGAATACATATACGACAGTTAAAATATTCTGCTACCAACCTTCTTTAAAACAAAGTACTACTACTTCTCCTTCCTAAGAGGGAAGGGAACAAAAGCATAAGCAACACAGAGCCTCCACACAGAACTGCAATGCTTTTACTAATCTCCTTCTGTCATTACCAGCACAGGTACCCCATAAAAACTGGTAGTTTCCTGCCTTACCACACAGGTTTTTAGAAACACTAGCCTATGAGAAGGGAAACCCCTCAGCCAGCTAGTAACTGTCAGTTATACTTCCATATCAGAATCCACCTTAGCTAATCAAGATGTAAAGCATTATTTACATCTTCCTACTAAGTGCATTTTCCCCCAACCTGTCTAAACTATATCAAGCACAGCTGTTAAAAAACTGTCTCTGTATTAGGTGTACCTTACTTCTTCAGTTACTCCAATCCAATCTGAATCTGTTATGATTTAATCTCTCTCACATATTTCTTATAGGATAAAAGACATTAATAACTCCCAAGTCCCTGAAGCCATCTTTTCTTATTCTCATCTATTATCCAGGTAGCAAAATAATCCAACTTCTAATCACCTATAGGGTTAACTATGTATCTTCATACCAGTATCAAAACAAAATAATCAAATCAATAAAATCCTTATTTAAATATTTTGGGGCTCAACCTCAGCCTAAAGATTAAGCAGTACCATATATATAAAAATACAAACAAAAGCCTCCCAAAACTAGTAGTGTTAATATTAATGACAATCTTTTAAGCAAATTAATAATTCTCTTCTCATTCCTAAAATCTGCTATAATCCCCTCTCATCTTTTTAGGAAAGGTCTAACCCTGGGGCCTCTGTGACGTTATACATGAAAATTCTCTTTCATTTCTGACTGCTTCTATCTCTGCTCCTCATACATCTGCCTGTATCCCATTCTAGGACCTACCTACCTCTACACGAAATTACTAAAAAGTTCCTAATAACTTTCCCTATTTCAATAACTACCCCCCCCCCAAAAAAAAAGAACGCCAGAAAAATGTTCCAGAACACTGCACTTATACTGGACCCCTGGAACCTACCTGCCTCACCCATATGGCTAGTTCTTAAAACTCTTCGTAACCTGGTCTCACTCTGAATAATGTGTTAACCAATATAAACCACCCCCCACCTCAGAAGACTTTCTTAACAATCCCATAAATTGCATTTATCCTCACCTCCTGACCTTTGTTTATGCTGTTCCCCTACCAGAAAGATCTCTCTTTACTTTGAAATCTACTCAAATCCTACCAGACATCCTTCATGGTCAATCTCAATACCCACACAGTCTGTCCACCCATTACTCATCTCTCCCTTTTCTTAAATTCCTACCACCTTCTATTTTCACTGTATAACTGGGCACACTACTCCCTAATTGTTCCACATACATTATTCTTGCCTCAATTAGAAAAACTGAAAGTCCTGTAAGGCAGGAACAAAGACTTACACTTATTTTACAAACCCCACAGCACCCAGCATTACTGTTGGCCGAGATGGAATAGCTACCTCTGCACTTCCCACTTTAGCTTCATGAACGCCAACAGGACAAATAATTTCTTCTACTAATTTAAATTCCTGTTCTTTTTTTAACCCAGAAGTTTTAGTGTCAAAAATGTATTTTAAGTAACATCAAGGATCACACCTGAAACACTAGGATCATTTTGCAATGCAGTCCCTACTTGTCCATTTCTCTAGCCCCTAAATGAAAACACATGCTGGCTGGTACTCACTTGATACTGTCTGCGAAACCGAAGAGGCAGTTGTTGTGGTAGAAGTGGTAGAGGATGGGGTGGATGATGATGTTGAAGTGGACACTGCAGGTGCTGGGCTACTGGTTGTAGGGGTGGAAGCTCCTACTGCTTGTGCTTGTACTTGCGCCTGCACCTGGGCCTGCGCTTGGGCCTGCGCCTGAGCCTGTGCTTGTGCCTGAGCCTGGGCCTGCGCCTGGGCCTGGGCCTGCGCTTGAGCTTGTGCTTGTGCCTGCGCCTGCGCCTGGGCCTGGGCCTGGGCCTGGGCTTGGGCCTGAACCTGAGCCTGGGCTGCAAGCATAGGTGTCAGTTCTGACTGCTGAATAACCTTAACTCCATCTGGTTTGGTCCATGCAGATTCACGTGTCCGAGCATTATAATAATAAACCTGCAGAGGAAGCAAAATCGTTGGTATCCCAGAATCTGTCAACTATCATTAAAAAAACACTAATGCAACTATATCCTGTCTTAAAAGGTATTAAAAAAAAAAAAAGCACTTAGAAAAGAGAAGTACATGGGAATTGGCTGTTGGTGTATTGATACTAGAGGTAATTTTCCCCTCCTTTCTCCCCTTCCCCTAATTTTCTATAATGAGCGCTCTGTATTTTTAACACAAAAAGGAAAACCAAGGTTGTATTTTGTGCACAAACTTAACTGAGAAGGCCTCAGACTGCTCTCCTTAGAAAGCCTTGCTTGCAGAGTTGGCCCTGACTGGCATTTGGACACCTGAATTTTAGAAGGGCTCCCACCATTCCCTGGAAACCCTCAACTCCTTGGCTCAGGCAAGCTTCCTTGGTAGACAACACTTCACACGTATTCTCACAATTCCATGCTGGAGGAATTAAATTGTTCAATGTGATTCCACTGAGGGGACTCTTGGAAGCTTATGCTTGGTTTCCTCCAGTCTTTGCCCCATACACCTTTTTTTCTTTGCTGGTTTTGCTTTGGATCCTTTCACTGCAATTAGTCTTAGCTGTGAGTACTACTATATGCTGAGTTCTATGAGTCGTCCTAGCGAACACCAAACCTCATTGACACTATTTAAAATACAAGCTTCCAGAATCACAGGTAAACATACGTAAGCACTCCAGGCAACCCTATGTCCGTGCAGAAATCCAATCCAGTGAGCCTTTCTTGGAGTTCTACCCTATCCGGTGCTTGTCTGAGACTCATTTTCATTTGGCAAGGATACTGTAACTTATCTCCATTTGCCAGAACTCTTAACTTTTACTCTCTTGTCACCACCAAGATAATGACCTAAATACATTTTATAATTTACCTTCCCATCTGGAGTTTTATTTTCAACCCATATCTCCTCAGTAGGAGGCAATGCTGGAGTACCAGGAGCAGTCACAGGAGGCATTCCTGGTGGAAACATCATACCCGGAGGAGGAGGCATGGTTCCCATGGGTGGAGGCATAAAAGGTGGTCTCTGTCAATTAACAAACACAATAATGGTCACTTGTATTTATCTTTTTTTTTCCCCTTCAAATGACTAAATTCTACCCAAAAGTAAAGTACTATAAGAGAAACTAGTTTTATAGCCCATTCAAATACATTCACCTACATTGTATAAGACAAGTTTCTCTTTAACAAAAATGATACTCAAACAGACTAGAAAGGAATACATCAAAACACTAACAGAAGTCCTCTCTGTGTTACGGCATCATGGATGAATCAATCTTGCTTTTTCTTTATACTTTAACAGCATTATTTCATACACTGGGCACTGGATTATTTTCAAAGGGAAAAAACTGATTTATATATCTTGCTGAACACCAAGCACACCAATGCCTCCATACCTCACCTACAACAGGAACCAACCATAAAAGAAACATTATTTTATAAATAACACAGCAATAACTGAAAAACCAGCTATACATAACCCTTTATTCTCTTTTCCCATTAAGTAACTATAATGTAGGAAAATATTCATCATTTCCTTTTTTTTCAAGTAATACTAATAATGTAGCTCAAACATACAAACATCAGGAAGTTTAAAAGACACGGTAAAAGAGTTGTCCATTTTACTTTTAGTGAAAATAAAAATTTAAATGGTATGTATTACAATTTTTAAACAAATTTCCTGGAACCATTACTGATCTAATCCTCTCTCTGTCCTTTACTGTCACTCTTTACTGTCACTCTTCAAAGATTGCTGACACAAGACCCCAAACCAAACAATTTAAGTGAAACTGCTATTTCTTACTTACTAAAGCCGAAATGTGGCCTGACATTTTAAAAACAGATTCTGAACAGGAATTAAAAAGATTTCCTCTATAATCTGTAAGTTACTTTAAAATTCAATTATCCAAAGCACCTTAATCTGTATAATGGTACACTATGCTAATAATACAAAATTGCATTTCCTTTTCCTAAAACTGTCTTCTTCCCATATTCCAGGTTTTTCTGGATTCAGTTTAGTCTTTCCAGCAACAGCACACAGACCCTCATTCTATGAAATAACTACCCCAAATATGTCTCATGCACCATTAGGTGGAAAAAATTTGGATTTAAAGTAAAACTACACACTTATCCATCAAGACCAAGAAAAGTATCAAAACATTAGAAAATATCACATTACAACAACTGATTTATTTCCATTCGAGGGTCACATTAGTCCGTTAACATTTTATAATATTCTACAAGTAGATTTAACTCTTAAAGGCACAAGTTAGAATAAATCCACCTATTATTACAAGTTATACCAGAATCAGTAGGTCAAAAACCTATTTCTTATTCTAATCTTCAAGGAAATATAAAACCATTTAACACTTTGTTGGGGGGGTAGGAACTATCCATTATTTGGAAGACAATATAATTATTAAGCAAAATATTAAAACTTTGTGTCTCTTCCATAAATATAACCCTGTCTAAACTGAGTTAACTTCACTTAAATACTACCTCATTACCCTTTTCTATTTTTAGTAAGTTCATTCTTGATTAAGCTAATGGAGGGCAGATGACAGCACTATATTTATTTGGTTTCAGAGGTATGCAGGCTGGATAAACATGAGAACAGATACATACTCAAACAAAAAGAAAGAAAACAATCTCAAAAGTAGACATTTGAGAGTTGATACCTTCATGACACCATTTCAGACAATAACTGAGTCTACATAAACCAGAGAGGAATATTATGCCTCAGGTTAAAATACCAGAAAAGTATTTATTTAAAGAAATCCCACAATAATTCCATTTCTAAAATTTTAAGATAACCCTTTTTTTTCCCCTCAGGGAGAGAAAATCCAAGTATTATACTTATGTCTTTTTTGTCACTTTCTAGATTCTATCCTAAGCATCACTTCTGGGGAGAATTGCTCAGAAATATATATACATATATTTACATTTATTGGCAACATGTATCACTGAAAATAAATTTCACCCACTCTATATATTAAGATTTCAAATTTCATATCCCATAAAGACAGATTACTAAACTCTCAAGAGATAAAGGCATGTAAGAAATACCTTGCTGAATCCTAATTTTATATGTATGGTTTTCTATCACCATCTAAATTCCCATTCTGAATTTCTATACTAATTATGCTTCCACTGCTTTTGGACAAACACATTAACAGAAGGATGTTCTCTTCAGCTCCCATTTTCCTAAACAGTGAAACGAAGAACTAGTTTTTAAGCAAAACTCATATAATACTGATACTAACACTGACAAACAGCAACCTCTACATTCTTTACCTGGAGGTGCGGAGGGCCCATAGGTGGAGGAATCCCTCCTGGAGGAGGCATTGGCGGCATATTAGGATCAAAAGGAGGACGTCCAAAAGGGGGCCGAGGTGGTGGTGGAGGGCCTCGCATCATACCAAAAGGTGGAGGAGGTCGCATAAGAGGTGGTGGGCCTCGCATCACTGCATTTGGTGGGGGAGCCGGGCCTCGGAACCTCAAGGCCTGCTGTTGAGCCATCCTGTGTGGGAAAGCAATGTATAAATTTTTCCTTCTCAAAATTACAAAATGTAGCTATTGATCTCTAATTAAAATCAAATTTAAAAGGCCCTTAAGAGCAAGTGGAGTTGGAAAGTCATCATTTTGCAAACATCATGATAAAAAGTGCATCGGTAAGAATGATAATTGGTCACCCAGGAGGAAATTTGGATGAGGATGATTATTTGGATGGTCTTAAAATGTCTCCCCACATGCTATTTACAATTGCAGGGTAGGATGAAGAACTACTAATTACATATTAAGGAAATTGGGCAACAGCCTGACCAAGTGATCAAAATTACTATCATCTCTAAAAAGGATAAATGGGTATCATGTGATGGAGAGGGACACAGTATCACCTATTCTGGGCAAGAATGTATAACCTCAATCTAATAATGAGGAAATATTAGACAAATACAAACTGAGGAATGTTCCATTTTTAAAAAGGGAGAAGAAAGGAGGGGTGCCTGGGTGGCACTGTCAGTTAAGCGTCCGACTCTTGATTTTGGCTCAGGTCATGATCTCAGGGTCGTGAGATGGAGACCCGCACTGGGCTCCAAGCTCAACACAGAGTCCGCTTCAGATACTCTCTCCCTCTCCCTCTGCCCTTCCTGCTCATGCATGTGCTCTCTCTAAAATAAAATAAATAAATCTTAAAAGAAAAAAAAGGAGGAAAGGGAGTGTATTCTTTACGAATGTCAATGTTATACATAAAAGACGAAGGAAGGCTGTGGAAATGTTCTAGATTTTAAAGGAAGCTAAAGAGAGGACAACACAATACTAACTCCAGACTGGATTCTGTACTAAAGAGATGAAATGTTATACAGGACATTTTGAATTAATGGACAACACTTGTGATATGGAGAATAAGTACTGTGTCAGTGTAAATTTACGAAGTTGATAACTATGTTGTAGTTAAGTATCTCCATTCTTAGAAAATAGACACAAGTATTTAGGGGTGAAGGGCCATGGTGTATGTATGTTACCCTCAAATGGTTCAGAGTAACAGAGAGCATGCATGTGTACAAATAATAAGGAGATAAAATATTAACACTAGGTGTATTACCTTCATTTCTGCACCTTTTTGAAATTACTTCCAAATACAAAGTTTTTACGGGAGAGGTAGGTAGCAGTTTAAGTGATCACAAGTATTCTTTAATTAAAGGAAAAGCCTTTTGCCACACTGCGCCCCACCCCATCCCGCAATCTCTAAACACCCTGGTTTGTTTTCTCCATGGCACTTAAACAGATAGGTAGTATCACCTAAGATGGTATTATCTATCTCCTCTCACAAGTGTTTTTTAAAAAAATTATTAACTCTGCTTACTATGTGTCAGGCAGTGCTCTAAGCTCTTTTTAAGTCATTTAACCACCATAACAACCCTATGAGATAGATGCTATAGTTGACCCTGGAGCAATACAGGTTTGAATTGCACAGGTCCACTTACAGGTGAATTTTCTTCAATAAATTCAGTACAATATTAACTTATGTTCTCTTCCTTATGATTTTCTTAACATTTTCTTTTCTTTAGTTTACTTTATTGTAAGAATACAATATATAATACATATAACATACAAAATATGTGTTAATCAATTACTTAGGTTATGGGTAAGGCTTCCAGACAAGAGCAGGCTATTAACGTTTAGTTTTGGGGGAGTCAAAAGTTATATTCGAATTTTCAAATCACGGGGGGTTTGGGGGTCAGCATCCCTAATCCCCACGTGTTCAAGGGTCAACTGTATGATCAACCTCATTTTAAAGATGAGGACAGACGAGATCGGGCATGTTCAGGGTGGTATGATCGTAGACTTAAAGATGAGGACATTAAGGCACAGGAAAGTTAAGTATCACTTGCCCAAGACCTCACAGCTGGTTCAGTAGTAAAACCAGGATTCGAACACAGGCAACTGGCTCTTAAACACTACACCATACTGTCTATATAAGGCCCTTTAGAGCAGGAATTCTGTCTGTCCTGCTCTCCTGTATATTCCCAGCACAGAGTTAGGTCTGCACACAGTAGGTCTCAGTATGTGTGGAATCAACCAATAAATACCTAGGTGATATCGTACCTAAGCTACCTTACAAGTAGGGTATGTAGAGTATTATAAAAATTATTTTTAATATAATTTGCCTTAGTCTTCCCAGTAGCTACTTCAACTCTCTATTTTATATATGAAATTTACATTTCTGTGCTCACAAGATTAATAGTTATATTCCTTATATATATTTGAAAATAATCATTTTTATACTCTCCTCACCAAGCTCTTCCAACTTTCCTACATTTTCAACCCTCTGCTTAAGATTATCCTTTGAACTTTCTCTAATTTTCCACAATGTAGTTCAACTGTCACAAAAAATCCTAAGAACCAAGATGGCTTCCATGAGAACACTAGGATTATAAACACATCCAAGAACTACTATACCAAGTGTATTTAACCAAATTTGCAAATGATCCTGCACTCAAGGTTACAAAGTATGATGTAAAAATGGTGACTACAAAAAGAAGTAAGGATTTTCTCAGAATGATCAGTCTTCAAGTTATATGCACTCCCCAAAGACAGATAGCCACTGTTACTGAAGGAAATCTTAACCTTTGAGCAGAAAAAAAGTTAAGCACCAAGGAAAAATACTCTGTTTCAGCACTGAGTTAATAATGTGCCTTCATCTTCTGATTTCCTTGGAGTCTGCCTCTCCCTTTTTGAAAAATTTACAGTAATTCTTTCTTTAGAATTTCACTTCCTAGTTATAGCTTGAAGTTAAGCATTTAGGCTCTAGAATGACAGAACAGTCAAATCAGGGCTCTGCCTCTTGTTGTAGGCTAGTTACATTTTTTCTGAGCCTGAGTATACTCAGATGTAAATTAGCAGGGGAAGAGAAATAAAACTTATCTCCTATCTCTCTGTTCAATGAGATAATGCCTGTGAAATATTTAGGATAGTTATCTGGTACACACTAAACTACTTTATCATTACTTTCCTTCCCCCACAAAACCTAGCAGAGTGCTCTACTTGAAAAGGCACTTCACTGTCAATTTGACTCAACAGCTTAGCTATGAAGTCTGCCACTAAAAATGGTGACAAAATTCACAGAATTTCCTCCATCAACAGCCTAAAGTTGCCATCTTCTGATGTCAGATCTGTATGGCACATGTGCTGAGCTCTCTATACCACTCTTTCATTCCAACAGCCTTACTAGAAACTGCAAGGTGGAATAAATGAGCTAATAAAGCACTTGGAACAGCACCTACCACCTAAGTCCTCTGTTAAGTATTAGCTATTATAACTGTGGCTATAACGTCAGTATAGTAAGATTAGTAAGTGTTAAATGGCATTAATATTAGAAAGTTAGCTATACTATAGTGTTAGCTATATTATTATAATTACTATTATCAGACTCCCTATAACCTGACCCCTCTATAATTGACCTCTCTATAGACTCCAGTCTTCTTTTTTGATCAAATAATTCAAAAGTTCATTACCTTGAAGCCTCTGCCTGGCATGCTTTTCCCAATATGTTTACGTAACTGGCTCCTCATTATTCAGCCTCAGTTCAAATGTTACCTCAAACTCTTTCCCCATCCCAAACCTCTCCTAGCCCCTCTCTGGCTCATTACGCAGTTTGAATTTTCAATTATGATAAATGCTATGAAGAAATTTCTCACTTGTTTACTTTTGTATTACCTCTACCCACTAGTATGTAATTTCCCCTTAGTATACTGCTGCAACCCAGTGTTGATAACTGTTCAAGCATTAGTCTTTTAATAATGATATTATTATGAAATGAAAACTGGATACTTTTTACATACCAGGCAAGTTATATGGACAGTATTTGTACTAACTCTTTTATTCTCACCACAACCCAATAGGGTTATAAGTTTGGCACCATTTTTACCAATTTTTTTAAGGCAGCTGGCCAGTGGTAGGACCACTGTATTCTTATTCACATTTTACAGTTGAGAAAATTGAGATTGCAAGTACCTTGTCGTAAGACATAAAGCATTAATAGGTAAGTAAACAAAGGCCTTGGATAAAGGATCTATACAAATACGACTCTATAAAAGTTTTCTTAATGGTCCCAACCATTAAGGGATGGATGGCATTTGGATCTCTGAATAAATTCTGTCTATTGTGGGTTATTTGTACCCCTATCACTTTCAACCTTTTTGGAACAGAGAAGGCTACTTACATGAATAGAAAAGCAATTTTTTTTTTTACAAGAACAAATGTACTTCCCTACAAGTATTCTACCCAGATATGCAATGTCCCCAGTGGTGAAGACAATGCTGCAATTCCTTTAATAGGAGCAAAAATAGAGAGATGCTATTGATGGGAGTCAAATTAAGTAGTAAGACTGTGAGGAGACCTAGACCCTGCCGATTACTCAATGACCCTGCATAAGTCTCTTCACACTTGCAGGCTGATCATCTGATGAGGTTAGTTCAATTAGGATTTAGATCAATCTTAATTAGCATGGAAGCTCCTTGAGGACAAAGGTTTCTGGTCTGCTTCAAGGCTCTACAGTACCTGCCAGCAGGTACAGAGGTCAATGACCGTCACAAAGCACACACTAAATATAGGTCCAAAAAGGAAACCATCTCTCAATCTCCTTTATTCATTTATTTACCATATATCCACTGAACACCTCATTTGCCAGGGACTATGACAGACACACCGTGATATACATAAAGGATACCAATACAAAAACTAAGCCTCAATTTCTACCATCAAAGAAGCCATAGAAACAGGTAATTTCTCTTAAACCCTGAGAAGTACTAAAATAAATTATTTAAGTGAAATAGTTTTTACAGCACACTCTGGAAGCAAAACTTCCAATCCAAGAGGCCAAGGTATAAAATATGTGCAACAGAACACCTAATTAAAAACCCTATTCAAATCAGTTTTGCAACAATATCTAGCTATTATTAATAAAGTCTAAAAGGCTACTCATTGTAAAGCTCTAAAATGCAAAGTAATGTTCCCAATATGACTAGCTAAGTAAGTAACTCGAGATCACAATCAGGAATAAACTTTCCATCACTAATATTGAACCACCCTGACAATGCACTTTGATCACTCATTACTAAAGTGTACATATGGGGTTTAAAGGATTTGAAATTCATTTCTGAAAGAAAACAAGATTTTATTCCTGTCAAAAAGGATTTTTGTGTGTGACAATTCAGAATTTAGAAGACATTTTTCCTGAAAACTTGGGTAACAATACCCATTTCTTTATACAATTTCATCTTGAGCTCCAGACAATACTAAAGAGTCCTCATAACCTACACTGCTCTTTTTCATGTTCAAATGCTGACAATGGCACAATTCAGAATGAGAGCTGAACATCTGAAATGACATTTTTCCCATGCGGGGGGTGGGGGGGGGATGTACCAAATATACATAAAGCTCGGGACCTCTTGTCCCCAAATATCACTGACTAAAGAATTTTACTTTCTCAAGACACTTTTACTGTACCAAATCTTAATTACAAATTCCATAGGCACTGAGATACCAGAGGAAGAAAGGTCACTGCACTCTTTAGGGCAATGGCGTAAGCAGAAGAATGGAAGAGCGATCCAGACTGCAGGCTCTGGAGCCTGACTGCCTTGGTTCAAGCCACTTCCTGGAGCCACAATTCCACCAATGCGACCTTGTCCCACTTCCTCAACCTCTACGGGGTTCAGTTTCCTTACCTGTAAGATGGGCAAGTAACTTAACTGAGGAGGGGCCTGCAAAATGACAATAGCAACTACTCCAAAGGCACACAGAAGCACGTAACAAACGGCTGTTGCTACTGCTGTGATTCACAAATGCGGCAGGAGGAATAAAATGAGAGAAAGGAAGGAAACACACAGGAAGTTCAAAAAAGCAAGCGATGTGGGGATGAAGGCACAGGGCAGACGTGGAGACCCCCGAGGGCCGCGGAGGGCGTGGGGAATGCTGAACCAGAAGTGGCGAGGGGTCCCCGGGAATTCAGCGCGGAGTGGAAGGGGTCGATGAGGAAAACCGGCCCCGCGGCGGTGCAAAGCCCAGAGGAAGCTGAGAGGGGCCGAGGCGGAGGCGGAGGCGGCACGCGGCTGAGGCGGGGCCCCAAGGCGGGAACGCCGGACCCCGCCCGCAGGCCGCAGGCCGCGAGGGGCGCTGGGGACCCGCGAAAACCGCAGGGAGCACCCGGACAAGGCGCAGGAGGCCGCGGCCCAGCCCCGGGCCGGCTCTCTCATTCAAGCCACCTTCCCCTTCCCCCTTCGCCAACCCCATGCGGTCCTGGCCCCGAGCCGCCGCGGCTCCTCCGTCCACCTCCCACCGCGGATCTCCGCGCCACAGGCCTACCCCCTGGGACTCCACTGTGCTGAAATGTAAGGGAAGGCAGCGCCCCTTACCTGAGCTCCCCCGGGTTGAATCGCTCACCGTCCCCCCCGTCCCCGCCACGCTCCGCCATTACAGAGGGCCGCGTTCATCCACCCGCCGACTGAGCGTCCCCTATTGGCCGGACGGATCGTCAATCCCGTGCGAGCGGGGCGGAGATCGCGGAGATCTATGAGATGATTGGTGAAGCTTTCCATCAATCCTCAGGCTGGGGGCGGTATCTGCCTTACGATTGGTGAAAGGGCCCGCCGACTTTGAAAGCGGTATCGAGACAGCCAGTTGATTGGTCACTCGGAGGCTTTATGGGAAATGAGACTTGAGCACCGAGGAACCGCTGGCGCCCTCTCGCGGTGGGGAAAACTAGGTCCTCCCACGTCGTCCGGGCTGCGGTGGCCACGTGTCCGCCGGCTTCCAGGAAAGCCAATTGTGGAGCCATGTTGGCCCCATACTGGCAATACTGGCTCAGGCAGAGTCCCTTTCCGTGCGAGAGCCAATCAAAAAATCGACCTGGGTCGCGCCTAAGCCAATCGCAGAGTGGCTGTGGAAATAAGCTATTTCCCAGCTTTTCAAACTCGAGTCTTAAGCGATCACGCGATTATAGCCGCGTTATTAATAATAGATTACTAACTACAAAAGTACCTCCTAAATTGTATTGCCGGCTGATGAGTGTTATAAGTTGCTGTATTAAGACAAGTTGGAGGTGGCAAGCCTCTGCTCAGTTTACAGCATATAAAGCATCTGTCCTTCAGTTTGAAATAGGCTTATCTGAAATCAGCACACCCTGATACCCCGAAGGAATTCTGTTTATTTCTCTTTTTTATTAAAGGGGAAAAATCAAAAATAAACCTTTAGACTCAGATATCATAGGCATAATGAAGATGAACCCTATCATTAAGGAACTCAAAATATTAAAATAATAGATAATTTTTATTCACACCCAACAACACGTACCAGGTACGGTCCAAAGTACTTTACATGTATTAGCTCTTTGAAGTCTCAGAAACACTGAGAGGTGGGTACTATGAATACCCACAGTTTATAGGTGAAACTGAGGTACAGAAGTAACTTCACAGAACTAGTGAATGGCAGAGCGTGACCAAGGCAGTGAGGGAGCAAAGCCCCATTCTTAAGCACCATCTCCAAGAAAATTGAAAACATACTCACACACAAAAACTTAATACAAAGTGTTGATAGCAGCATTATCCATAATAGCCAAAAAGTAAAATTACCCAAATGTCCAATCAAGTAATGAACGTATAAAAAAGTGCTGTATCTAATCTATACACAGGAATATTAGTCAGTCATTAAAAGGAAGTACTGATACATGCTACAACATAGATGAACCTTGAAAACCTTTAGCTAAGTGAAAAAAACCAGACAGAAAATGCTACATAGTGTATGATTCCATTTATATTAACTGCCTGGAATAAACAAATCCAATACAGACAGAAAGTAGATTAAGGATTTCCAGGGGGTGATGGGAGTGACTGCTAATTGGTATGGGATTACTTTTTGGATGATGAATATGTTCTGGAATTAGATAGTGAGGATTGCACAATTTGGTAGTATACTAAAATGCATTGAAATGTACACTTCTAAAGGGTGAGGTTTATTCGATGTGAATTATATTGCAATAAATACCTGTCATATTGAACCCCAGCAAAATATTCAAGATCAATTATGATAAAATGTAATCAGGACTGAACCGAGTTCCGAGGGAATCAACTGGTGAAGGAAAGAATGGTTAAAATTTCACTAAATATGTAACATTCAAACAAACTGGAGTCTAAGAGTGAGAGGTCAGGTCCCTTTTTCAACATCAGCCTGCATCCCCAAATCCTGGCAAACTATTCTGAGAATAACACTGATATAGATGGCTGAGGACAAACTAATCCCCACTGCTGGGGGAGAAATAAAACACCTCAAAATAGTTACAGAAAGCAAATCACTGGCATGTATAAAAAGTGAAAACAAACTATCAGCTTGAATGAATGGAAGAAACTCTTTGCAGTTGTAATGAAAGTTTTGTCATTTGAGAGTTTTATTACTTGTCTATATATAGACATTAAGATATTTATATCTTACTGGATTATTCTCTTTTTAGATATTTAGAGCAGGCATACATGCAGATGTATATGTATCGTATGTACATGATTATTCATATATATATTCATACATAATCATTTCATTGTTTCATTGCCACAGCTTATTCAAATGAACATGAGCTTGAAATTCAGTTATTTTGCGCTCAATAGTTACACAAATCATACTGCAAATATCTGATCTGAGCCGAAACTACAGTGAACCATTTTATTGAATCAATGTGAAATAATTAAAGGGACTCATTGCATCTTTCAAGAGACAAAATGCACTTTCCTATAGTCAAAGCTTGATAACTCAGGATACTGAAAATGTACATAGCTACACAGAACAGAAAAACAAATACCACCCTTGCCCAATTGGCAGCAGTTGAATTATAGACCCTAAAACTTACTATATCAAAGTGAGGTAAAGAGACAGTGTTTGTTTAAGACTAATTAATATCATCAGGGCTTTAAGTTTTAGCTATGAAGTCACTCTTCAGAAGTGACTCTTAAAAAGTGGTTCCAGGGCGCCTGGGTGGCTCAGATGGTTGGGCGTCTGCCTTCGGCTCAGGTCGTGATCCCAGGGTCCTGGGATCGAGTCCCACATCGGGCTCCTGGCTCAGCAGGGAGTCTGCTTCTCCCTCTCCCTCTGCCTCTCCCACTGCTCATGCTCTCTCTCTCTCTGTATCTCTGTGTCTCAAATGAATAAATAAAATCTTTAAAAAAAATAAAAATAAAAATAAATAAAAAATAAAAAGTGGTTCCAGTGCAGAATCAGGCTTTTCTTTTTAATAACTACCGTTTTGGAACACCCGTCTTAAACCTATGGTAGGTACTTTGCATATACTATCTTTAATCCCCTCAGCGGCCCTGCAAGGCAGACCTATTGTCACCATTTTACATATGGAGAAACTGAGGCTCACAGAGAGTATAGAACTGGCTCAGAGTGACATTCACACAGCTGATAAGAGGTTAAGCTAGGATTCAAGCACAGATGTATGCCACACCAAAGCCAATTGGGGACTGCTAAATCCCACATCTCACCCAAAGCAGAAAGATAGCAGAGCTAATAAACAATTTCTTCCTTTCTCCTCTAGACTGAAATACTTTGAAAGGACTCTGTTTTCTTCACCAAATCCCCAAGTCCTAGTAGAGTATTCATTCCGCTATAAGGTCAGTGGTATCTACCGTGCTGACAGCTATATTATTCTTTATTGGAAATACTGCTCTTGGAAACACTGAAAGAGAACTCAGAAATGGAGATACAGATTCTGAGTACCTACGAGGCCACATGGATAGCAGTTGCTAACAGGGTTCCCATCCTGGCTCTACTAACTACTGGCTGTGTGATCCTGGGCAAATTACGTGACTTCCCATAGCTTCAGCTTCTTTTTTTGGGAAAGGAAGAGTTGCTGTGAGGTTTTATAAGTAACCATTCACCATATTTATTGAGGCAGCAACTAACAGGCCTCAATAAATATTTGTTAACTGAGTTGCTCTGGGGTATTTTCCTAGCTAACGCTTTACCTAAATGGTTAAAATCAAGATAGACTTCAGCTTTTTTGCACCCGTACATGTGAAGACGTTGAGCTCTCAGCCAAGAACTAGAACAATATTAGTCTACGAATAGTAAATATCATACTAAATCAACATAAGGATCAGAGCAGAAAATAATCATAGTAGGTTACCTCTGCCTTTTTCCAGCCAGGTAACTCTTTCTTACCTGTATTAGTTATCTATTTCTGGGTATAACAAATTGTCCCACAATTTAACAGCTCAAGGCAACAAAATTTATTATTTCACGGTTTTCACAGGTCAGGAATCCAGGCGCAGCCTCTGGCTGCAGAACTCTCGTGTGAGGAGAATGCCAGGCTGTCAGCCAAGGGAGAAGACTCACTTGAAGTTCAAGGATCTGCTTCTAAGTGTTCTCATCTCGTTGTTGGCATGTGTCCCTTCCTTGTACATTCTTAACAGCTGAGGACACGCCCATGGGTCTCTCCATGGGGCCCATGACAACGTGGCAGTTTGCTTCTCCTAGCATAAGCAATCTAAGGGAGAGAGAAAGAGAAATGGAGAGAAAGGGGGGCGGGGAGGGAGAGAGACAGAGAGAGAGGGTGAGAGAGAGAATGCCCAAAACAGAAGCCACAGACTTTTTGTAGCTTAATGTTGGCAGTGAAATTTCATCACTGCTGCCCATATCCTGTTCATTAGAAGCAGGTCAGTAAGTCAATCCAGCTCACCCTCAAGGGGAGATTACCCAAGAGTTGAATACCAGCAGGCAGGGAGCCCCGGGGGCCATCTTACCTGCCACACTATCTTTTTCAGGTCTCAGCTTCCACGTTACTTCCTCCAGAAAGCATTCTTCAGAGAGAAAATCGGACCTCTTGCTATGCCCATCTTGGTAATTTCCCCTATTCACCCTTCATGTCTCTTAACATTCCGACCACTCGTTACTACATATTGTAACACTGAGCATTATGTACATGACATGTTTTACATATATTGTCTTATTTCTTTTCCTGTCAACTTTTTTGTTTTTAATGCTGTGGTACTGTAAATGATGAACATCCTAACATTCCACGACTAAATACATCAGTATGTCTCTCTCAAAACAAAAAAAAACCAGTTTTCTACATATCAAGAATAACATTTTCACACTTAACAAAACTAACAGTAATGCCAAATCCATATTCACATTTCCCCCACCTGTCCCTAAGATGTCATTTTCAGCTGATTTGTCCAAATTACGATCCAATTCAGAACCATGCAATGCATCTGGTTGCCATGTTGCTTACGTCACTTTTAACCTAGAAGAGTTCCTTTGGTCAGGACACTGACTTGCTGAAGATCCCAGGCCAGTTCCACCTCCTGGATCTGCTTGATCGCTCCCTCTTACCCTGGTATTTCTGTAAGATGGAACTTAGATCTGAAGACTTGGTTAGATAGAAATTGAACATTTTTATGAAGAGAACTTCAGAAGTCATACTGTTTATTTCCGTTATAAAACACCAAGAAGTACACGTGTACATGATGATCCCATCCTTAATGATGCTGAGATTGACACTGGGTTACAGTAATGACAGCTCTATCTTTCCACTGTAATCAGAATACTATCTGCAGTATGAATAGTTACATCTGGACTAGAGTCCAAAACCAGGACTATTTCTGGCAAAATTGGATGAATGGCCACCCTGCCTATCAACCATTAACTTAAATGGTTTAATGGTTTTGTCTTTTCCTGAATCAGTATTCTCCTTAGGGGGTGGCAAAATAATGAGTTTCTAATTATATGTTACCTTCTACATTTACTAGCTAACAATCCTGTAAATTAGAGATTTCCCTGAACAATAGTGGCTATTTAGTTACCCCAAAATATAGTTTCTATTTTAAAAGGTAGATAAATGCTTAATGCTTTCCCTTTATTTATCAGCTTTCAAAATAAAAAGGTGGTTTGATAGCCATCTCAACTAGAGACAAATTAGTTTTTTTCCCCTGACTCCTTTCTTTAAGTATTAGCATGGACTTGCAGGTTTTCAATAGATTGAATCCATTTCAATTAACTAAAATCAATAATCATTTTCGATGCTCGAATTTCCATAAATTATCCATTTGTTCTTCACAAGGATCTTTTAAGTAAGGTATCATTACTATCCACTTTTACATACCAAGAAACTGGGCCAAAGAGAAGTTAAGTAACTAAGAAGTGAAGTCACTAAGGTGGCTCGGTTAGTAACTTCAGTGTGCGATTGAATCTAGACTCCAAGAGAGCAGGGAATGAATTCATGTTTTTTTCTATTCATTTCTCTTGAATGTAGCTCAATGCCAGTCAATAAATAAGTTGATGAGCAAATTAATTAATTGATTATCATTTCTAGTTGACACCAAAAAACATTCTAATACCTACTGAAGACTTTCAGATTAAATAATGTAATACCTGGGATTAGGTTCAAAATAAACAAGAGTAGGAAGCTGCAAGGCAGGGGAGAGGGTTACAGATGAAACAAGGTTGACTGTACGTTGAGAAATGTTGAAGCTGGATCATAGGTACATGAGAGTTTATGATACTATCCTTTCTACTTTTTAATATTCAAAATTTTCCATTAACAAAGAAAATATTCTTTTTTTTAAATTTTTTAATTGTTATGTTAATCCCCATACATTACATCATTAGTTTTAGATATAGTGTTCCATGATTCATTGTTTGTGCATAACACCCCGTGCTCCATGCAGAACGTGCCCTCCTCAATACCCATCACCAGGCTAACCCATCCTCCCAACCCCCTCCCCTCTAGAACCCTCAGTTTGTTTTTCAGAGTCCATTGTCTCTCATGGTTCTTCTCCCCCTCCGATTTCCCCCCCTTCATTCTTCCCCTCCTGCTACATTCTTCTTCTTCTTTTTTTCTTTCTTAACATATATTGCATTATTTGTTTCAGAGGTACAGATCTGAGATTCAACAGTCTTGCACAACAAAGAAAATATTCTAAGTCTTTGAAACATTGAAATGTAGGGAACTACATAAAAGTACTTAAACTGATACACAGCAAAATGTATCTGCTTACATTTTTAGTCTGTAGTCTAACAAAAGGTAAGAAAGTAAAGTGAACAGGGTGCCTGGGTGTCTCAGTCAGTTAAGCATCACACTCTTGATTTCAGATTAGGTTATGATCTCAGGATTGTGAGATCGAGCCCTGCATCCTGCTCTGTGCTCAACGGGGAGTCTGCTTGAGATTCTTTCTCTCCCTCTCCCTCTTTCCCTCCCCCCCCACTCATGCTCTCTCTCTCTTTCTAAAATAAATAAATAAATCTTTAAATAAAGAAAGAAAGTAAAGTGAACTGATGATACCAGCTATCCCAACACAAGCTAAATTAGATATGCAAAGAGTAATATGCTCCTTAAAGTTATAGATGGTAACTACACTTAACGTAACGAACATTGTGTAATGTATAGAATTGTCAAATCACTATATTGTGCACCTGAACTAATGTAACATTATATGTCAACTATACTTAATAAAAAAAAATTTTTAAGAGTAAGAGCATCCTATAAAACAGATTAAGATAACAGAAATCTCATGTTTGACTTTTTTGTTGGAAAGCTGACAACAATGGTATGTGTAATATTGTTTAAATGCCAAGACTTAGAGAAAATCTGATCACTACAAAAGGAATGGGGAAAGAAACCTGTGAATCTCTCTTCTAGAAGAAAAGATCTCAAGACAAGGACTTATCCCTGGTGACCAAGTTCAGAAGCCAGATAAAAAGATGCCAGGTCACAAAACACTCTGGGGTACAAATAGATATCCATTAAAAATATTGTTTCTAAGAAACATAGAAAGAATGAGAAAAATAAAATTACCATTAGAATACCACAGTAATTATGCTCTAGGCAGGTTCGTCTGAGTCATGCTAAAATTAGTAGATGAAACTGTAAAGAGAAACAGGATATTGTATAGGCTCAAAATATCTCCACCCAAAAGTTATAAAATAGTGTGGTGGTTTTAAGATACACCAATGAATTTGTTGATACTCCTCCCTCCAAAAGATGGAGCTCAATGTCCCTCTCCTTGAGTGGAGGTTGACGTTAGCGACTCTACCTAACAGCATTTACACTTACAGTGGAGAAATCTGGCACACACCATTTCAACCAAGTGCTGGGTTAATATCTTCAGTGACGGCATGCACTCCTGATACCACGTGACAAGGGCTCTTCCCCAAAATCCATAACATCAGTCTAAACCCGAGGAAACATTAAACAAATACAAATTGGGGGACATTCTACAAAATACCTGATCAATATTTTTCAAAAGTGTGTAATAAGTCATCAAAGAAAGGTGAGGACTGAGAAACTGTCACCAATTTAAGGCAACAAAGGAAATGTGACAACTAAACGCAATGTGGTATGTATCTTGGATTGCATCCTGGAGCAGGAAAAGGATACTAGTGGGAAAAACTGAGGAAATCTGAATAAAGCTTATAGTTCAGTTAGTATTGTACCTCTTAGTTTTGATAAATGCACTATGGTTATGTAATACGTTAACATTAGGGGAAGCTGGATGCAGAGTATCTCTGTACTTTGTGTTTCTTGTGTAAATCCGAAATTATTTCAAAATAAAAAAATTTTCAAAATACATCATAAACTTGCAGATAGCTAGCTCTCAGTGATGCCAACTAAGTGCAGAACATAAAACCACAGTCATTTTGTGATGTATGCCTTAGTTTGTCCATCTACGAAATGAGAGGACTGGACAAGATGCTTACCCAGTGATAAGGGCAAGCAGTGCAAAATGTCCCTAGAAAAGCCTCAGCTCCGTGAGCGCCAAGTGATCTCCCAAGGTACCCTTGGGAAATACTTGTGGTTAAGGATGGTATTCCCAGCTTTACAGTCTCCCAAATAGATTTCCTTGGCAGAAGAAGACCAAAACTGAAGTCAATAACACTCACTTTAAACTGAGCACACAAAGATCCATCTCCATAAACCAGAATGCCAATTTATTTACAGAGAATTACAGTAGTCAAGTGAGCAAGATGTCCCTGTCCTCTCTGTGGGCAAATTTACAGAGCTAGCAAAATTATCAGAAAACAGCTCAATGAGACCAGATGCAGAACAAGGGCAGTAAGTTGATTTGAATTTTTAATAACATTGGGTCATGACAGCCTGATAATTCACTGTTCCAAATAGAGAAATACCTTCCATTTAGACCATCTGCGTCTGCCCTTGCAGTGGGGACCTCTCTGCCCTACCCAAGAACCTCTTCTTCCCATGTATACCTAAGCTTACTTCCCTAGCTAGAAGGACATTTTTTTTCTTTTTTTTTTTTAAAGATTTTATTTATTTATTTGACAGAGAGATAGAGAGAACAAGTAAGCAGAGAGGCAGGCAGAGGGAGAGGGAGAAGCAAGCTCCCCGCTGAGCAGGGAGCCCAATGCGGGGCTTGATCCCAGGACCCTGGGATCATGACCTGAGCCGAAGGCAGCAGCTTAACTGACTGAGCCACCCAGGCGCCCCTAGAAGGACATTTTAAAAAGAGATGTGTTCTTTTCTATTCTGCTCTATAGGAAACAAACAGAAAGGAAGTCATTTTTATCATTAACATCATTGGTTGATTCAGTCAACAGACAATAAATGGTTAATGAGCTCATGAATTTGTAGACCCTTAAGATAATTCCATGGACCACCTGGGATCTGTGAGCCACAGAGTGGAGTAAACTGCTTTAAGACAACCATCTACGTTTTGTTTCCACAATTTTTCCCCAGTAAGATACCATGTGATTACTTAGGCCTCTACTCATTAAGTGATAATCACATTCCCTAAGATTACCCTAATTTGGATTTGTCCTGGAATAGCCACCCACTCATGTGTGAGCTTTTAGTTTATAACCCAGATGACTAGATCTAAGTCCACTATGTATATTCACTGTACTAGTTTAACTCTCAGAACCTTTGGATTTGTCCTCAAATACTCAATGACACATTTACAATATCTTGGTTATTAACGCAAGTTCGTCAAACCCATTGTGTAAAGTAAACATTATTTCTTTTACTGGATTGGTGGGAGGGAGCCTTTCTCTTTCTTTTATGAACAACAATCATGTCTTTTATGGCTCATTCCAGCTCCAAAATCATACTATCAAAATTTTTGTGTTTCTCAAAATTAAAGTGACATCATATCAGGAATCATTGAAAGATAATATTTTTTTTTTTTTAAAGATTTTATTTATTTATTTGAGACAGAGAGAATGAGAGAGAGAGAGCACATGAGAGGGGGGAGGGTCAGAGGGAGAAGCAGACTCCCTGCCGAGCAGGGAGCCCGATGCGGGACTCGATCCAGGGACTCCAGGATCATGACCCGAGCCGAAGGCAGTCGCTTAACCAACTGAGCCACCCAGGCGCCCGAAAGATAATATTTAAGACTTTATTATATTGCATTTGTTTTATATACTACCTGTCATATGCAATTTCCCCAATTACTACTTTGACAAGTTACAAAAGAAGTTGATTGGAGAGCTGAAAGGAATCTCTGATATCATCTGGCCCAACATTCTTGGTCTACAGAAGGAAACAGAGACCCTGGGACTTAACTTTCTCATGGTCACATATCCAGTTAGTGGCAGAGATAGGGCTAGAACCCCGGTCTCCATGACCTTATGCTTCCTTAGTTAAATCTGACCAAAAGCTCTGTCTCTTAGAATTTATGAAATTCAACATCTGCAGTGTGTCATTAAGCAACCCACCAGTCTCGGGACAGAGTGAAGTAATAACTCACCATTTTAGAAGTTACTTGAACTCTTCTCCATTACACAAAATGTATCAGACCAAATGATTCAGAAGATAATTAACTTGTCCATTTGGCAAATCCACTCATTTGTCCATTGAGCAAACATTTAATGCACATTCATTTTGTGTGAGAAATTATCTTAGTTGCTAAAGATGCAAGAGTCATTGTACAGTCATGGAGTACACAGTCTAGCAGAGGAGGTAGATTAACCAAATCTCAGCCAAGACAACGACTAGTATTTACAAAGGGATTACTATATGCAAGCATTTTACGTGGAACTTCTCATGGAACTCCTCATAACCATCATACATAGCAGCTACTTATTATCCCCACTTCACAGATGAGAATTAGAAAGGTTAACTGAATTGCCCAAATGCCTATGGTGTAAGTGGGCCACTCAGGCAATTCCACACATCTGCATTTGCTCCAAATGTCTATGCCATACTGCTTGGAACTCAGGCAGAAACACAGAAGGGGGGTACTATATTTAGACTCCACTGTGGACACAGAAACTGAAGCCGCAAAAGAACTAGGAAAGGATGCATTAGGGACAGTGTTTTGGAAGCAATTTTAGGAACTCCATGATGAAAGGACCAATGTGCAGGGGAATGGCAGGATCAGATTTGCTTGGTAAAATGATCACTTGGACTACAGGGAGAATAAGGAGTTAAAAGAGCAAGACTGAAGTTAGGGAGACAGTAAAAAGCTTTTGTTATTCACCATGATGAGACTTTAAGCTAAGACAACGACAGGTAGATGGAGAAGAGGGGACAGGCTCAAGAACCATTTAAAAGATAGAATCAGGGCACCTGGGTGGCTCAGTAGATCAAGCATCTGACTCTTGATTATGGCTCAGGTCATGATCTCAGGGTTGTGAGATCGAGCCCCATGTCTGGCTCCAGGCTGAGCATTGAGTCTGTTTGGGATTTTCTCTCCCCCCCCCCCCCTCTCCCCCCCCCCCCCCCCCCCCGCCCCCCCGCCCAGAAAAGGATAGAATCAACAAAACTAGGTGATGGATTGGATTGCAGTGTGGGACAGGTGGGGAGTTTTAGGCAACGTTAGGATTTCTGACTTGGGCTGCCTGGCTAATACATAGGGATAACTTCTCCAACATTATAGATCAAATATAGAGTACAGCATGTATGTATGTATGTATCTACACACATGCATATATATACACGCAGTGCAGTACAGATACATATTTAAATAGACTTGTTCTGGTTTTAGACTTTAATTTACTCTATTACATTCAAATTCCCTTGCTAATGAAATCTGTTATTACCAGATACCCATAGGATTTTTAGAACAAAACAGAAAACAGTGGAAATTAAATAATTTCCCCCAGCCCAGTCACTTGCACCACAACATCAAAACTTCATGAGCTTTTAGTTAGGAAGTTTCCAGAACTGCCATGACAGGTCACAGGCCCCTTTATGCAGAAGAACTTGTCAGGCCAAAGTAATAACACTAAAAAGTAAATAATAAAGCAAATCACTATTAGTGGAATTCAGTATTAGTGAAATGACATATTCATTCATTCAGGAAATTTCATAGCCTTTCTAATAATTTGTACCAGTCTGACACTAGGACATGGGAAAACATATAATGAAACCCAACTCCTGCCCTTAAGGAGCTTGTGGTCTAAGGAGGAAGATGAAGAAGCAAAAATTGCAAAATAGATGATAAGATCTCCAGCAAGGATTGGCTCAGATTCTGGGAAGCCCAACAGAAGGGCAGAGCCCCAGCCTCCCCTGTGGGCAGTGGGCCCCTCCTCCTGCGGGCCAGGCCAGCTCCTCTACAGGAAGCATATGATTGCATCAGGTACAGACGGTGTGGGAGGGCATTTCAGGTTGCAGAAAAGCATGGTGTGAAAGAAGGACATTTTGACTCATGTCACCATTTTGTTCCAGAGGACGTTTTGATGCTGCAATACTGAGAAGACCCTTGTAGCTTCTCTGTCACAGACTGCCTAGGTTTGAATCCTGCATCTGCCCTCTAAGTGCTGTGTATTTGGGGACAATTGATTTCCAGTCTTTGTGCCAAAGCTTCCCCATCTTAAAATGGAAATAATAATTATATATCTGCAAAGAGTTATTGTGAGGGTTAAATAAATGTAAGCCCATTTAAAGTATTTAGAACAGGGCAGCTAGTAAGTGCTCAATCAACAGTAGCTATTACCATTACTGTAATTTTATTCTTTTTGCTTGATCTCAGCTTGTTTTATTTATGTCTCCATGTCTGGATCTTTCTCTCTGTTTTACCTCACTCTCTTGGTTGCATAAAATGCTCTCAACATTCTCAGGGGTGACTAAGAAATAAATACAAACTATTAGTCTGGTGTCCAATACATAATGGATATTTCTGGTAAAAATAACCAATATGAATTAAAACCAAAAATGACTATGACTGCATGTGGTAAGACGTGGTTGCTGACTAAGAATTGACTGAAGATCAGTGCGCCTGGGTGGTTCAGTCAGTTAAGCATCGGACTGTTGGTTTTGGCTCAGTTCATGATCTCATGGTCGTAATCTCAGGGTCATGGGATCCAGCCCCACGTTGGGCTCTGTGCTCAGCAGAGAGTCTGTTTCTCTCCCTCTCCCTTGCCACCCCCCTCCTGATGAAATAAACAAATTAATAAATTTTTTTAAAAAATTGGCTGAAGATCAAATCTTCCAGTGCATATTTGCAGAATTTGTCTCAGGAGAGTTGGATCTGGTAGAAACAACAGTCACTGAAGAACCCTCACAAAAACAATATAAAAATTGGTAAAATCTGATGCGAGCAAAGCTGCAGGATGATTCAAATCTTCACTCTGCAATTTAAATGAACACTTAATTCTGTCAGAAAGACAGAATTATTACTTTACTATTATTATTATCATTACCTTAGTAAATAAAAAAGTATAGCAAAAATTGTAAAAAATATTTTATAATATAGAAAATTGATCCATAAGTTTGTTGATGTTTTGGGAGGGTTTATTATTTGTTGGAGTTTATTGGAAGTTATTGGGGCTATTGGTGTTTGCTCCTGAAAAACTTTTCTCAATGAACATGTAATAATGTTGGTATAATTTTGATTCAATGTCAAAATGCACTAGGGTCCAAGAGTTGGGATGGGCATATAGATCAAGGTGTGTGTGTGTGCATGTGTGTGTGTGTGTGTGTGCATGCACATGCAGATGTGTAGAAGAATTAGGAAAAAAACAAAGGCAGCGTGGGACAACTGGGTGGCTCAGTCGGTTGAACGTCCAACTCTTGCTTTCTGCTCAGGTCGTGATCTCAGGGCTGTGAGAACTGAGCCCTGACTCTGGCTCTGCGCTCAGCAGAAAGTCTACTTGAGATTCTCTCTCTCCCTCTCTCCTAACCCCCCCAAATAAATAAATAAATCTCTAAAAAAAAAAAAAAGGCAGCATGGCTTCAGAGCTGGAGCAGCATGCCGAATATCCCCCATGCCATTAGGAATCTCCTGTCATCCCAACTGATGGGCCAGAGACAAAGCAGTGCACAGGCTTCAAGATCAGGCCGACTTACACGGAGAAAGGGTTCCAGCACTCACCAACTCTTACCCTGCAATAGTCACCACCTCCCCAAACCTCCGCTTCCTCATATGAAAAGGAAAATAGCAATTGTACTCGCCTCCTCAGGTTATTCTGACGCCCCCCTGAGATAAGGCCCTTGGGCAGATGCCTGGCGTGCAGTTGGGCCTCAGTCCGGACGTTGACCACCATTATTCTGATCCGACTTTCTCGGTGTGTATGTGCTCCCCGAAGTTACTCGGCGGGCAGTCAGCTCGATGAGTACCTCCTTCTGAGCAGGGCCTTCAGATCATATTGCAGGCCCCTCAGCCCAGTTTCCAGGACCTCAGCACAATGCCATGCTTATCATATGATCCCGGGGATGTTGAGCCGTATGTTGAACTCGTAGTAAAGACAGAGAAATAAAAGGGGGGAAATAAAGGGCATTGGGGTCGCGGCTGTTCGACATATGGGGTCCATCAAAGGGATGTCAGGCAGATGGTGAGCAGGGGAGTGGCTCAGGGCAGGAAAAACACCTGGGTAATGAGTACTAATTAGCTGACAGGTGGGTTGAGGACTGGAGGAGGTGGGAAGCAGTATGTTGTTTATTCCCCAGAATCAGAGGCTGCCCGAGGCCAGATTCCCCTAATACCCCTCCTCCTCCTGGCTGAGTTAGTAAGAACAGTTACAAAGAACCGCTAGGAAGATTAACTCTGCCTTCAGACTCATCAGTTAAAAAGTAAGAACAAGTTAAGAATGTGTTCTACTTCACCTTGAAGAAGCCCCAGGCCAGGTGCACGGAGGCTTTGCTGACAGGTTTGATAACTGGGCCTTTCAAGAGAGCCTGGGAGCCACTCTGGCCTCAGCCAGCACTCCACTGCCTCCGGTCATATCTTCCCCGAAACTAAAATACAGCTTGCAAAGACAGCTCGGTGCCCTCACAGTTGCTGTGGCTTCCTCAAGTCACGACACGCTTTCTCTTTTATGAGGTTGCGGGGCTGTAAT
Source organism: Phoca vitulina (assembly GCF_004348235.1). Lineage (NCBI taxonomy): Eukaryota > Metazoa > Chordata > Mammalia > Carnivora > Phocidae > Phoca > Phoca vitulina. The sequence goes on from NW_022589709.1 coordinate 69,497,734, forward strand.
TCTCATCCCCTGACATTTATGGGAGGCTTCATATTAGCAAAAGGCTTTACAGCCATTTTTATGAGGAATGCCTCCCTGAGACCTGCCAGGTATAATCACCCGGACTGAGCCAAAGGAAAGAGAGCAAAGCACATGAGGGAATGGCCCTCACCTGCTGGCCCACAAGGGGTGAGGGGCGGAGGCTTGCAAATGCCACTTCTCTTCAACCGCATGTCAGAGCTGACTTTTTTGCCCTCGTAACCTTGGCCGCTTGCTCTCTCTCACCCTCTTCCACCTGCAACCCATCCCCAGGTCCTGCAGGTGCAACTCCCAAAGGCACCTTGGGTCCATCTGTTTCTGTCCACCTCCACGGCATCGCTCTGGCCCAGGCTGACTCCCACATAGCCCTATCCGGCTCCGCATCCTTGTCTTGTCCCCAGCCCTACCTTCCGTTATCCACACAGGAGACAAAGTATGTTTGCTCATTAGATATTCACTTATTTACTTAACGTATACACCTTTGTAAACTTTCTGATACTTCTGGAAACATCTTTATTGATATCCCATAGTAAATATGTTGCATCAAAAAGAATAATCTTTTAGGGGCACCTGGGTGGCTCAGTTGTTTAAGCGTCTGACTCCTGATTTCAGCTCAGGTCTTGATCTCAGGGTCATGGGCTCAAGCCCCGTGTTGGGCTCCACGCTGGCATGGAGCCTACTTTAAACAAAACAGAACTAAACAAAAGAATAATCTTTTAAAAACAAAAATAGCAACCTTCAATAGCTTCCTCTACTGAGTAAGATTGATTCAGAATAAAACCCAAGTTCCTTTGCAGACTGCAGGGTCCCATCATGACCTGGCCTTCCCTCCACTCTGTCCCCTGCTCCACGCTGGGTTCAGGACCCACCAAGCTCTTTCCTGCATCCTGAGTTTACAGCCACTTCTTGATCTTCCTGGAAAGCCTTGGGTCCCGTTCTCAGCACTGCTGGCTTTGTCTCAGCCTTCCATCCTCAGCTCCTGTGTCCCCTCCCGTCCCATCCAATCTTAAATTGTCCCCTCTTCCCCAGTTACCCTGTTCATTACTTTCAGAGCATTTTGAACATCCTTAAAATATTTCTTATTTCTTGACTAACAGTCTATCACCTTTGCTAGAATGTACATCCCATGAGAACAGGGACTTAGTGTGTATTTCTCACGACTGTATTTAATGCCTAGCCCAGCATCTGCGCAGAGTATAAGCTCCGTAAATACGTGCTGAAAAAATTCAATGAAGGGATGAAGCACTCTGCTGAAAAGCCTCTCTCCTTCCCTGAACCCCCTGCTAGTCTTCACTACTATCAGTAGAGGGCAGCAAAGACCCTGAGTTATCTACCTTCTGCCGTTTATGCTGGAAAAACTCCAGAGAGCGTATTTCCCTTTGCCAAATAGTAGACGTGGTTTTATCAGGAATTTCAGGAAAATGTCCAGCCTTACAAACTCTTTCTTCTCCTTGTTCGTGAAGGCTTCTCCACTCTGTACCATTTATAGAATTTTTTTTTTTTTTTTAAGATTTCGGGCTGACAACACTCCTCAGGAAAGGAAAGCAGATGTTATACCGACTAAGCCAAAAAGAAACCCAGTGGCCTGGAGCCTCTCCCTTTCTGCCTGACAAGTTAGTGTTAGCTGTTTGGGACTTAAGGATTTCCAGCTCTCCCTTATGGTGTGTGGGGAGGAGCAGGTACCAGCTAGGCAGCTGCTGTTTGTGTTTGGAGCACTTGTAAGAGCCAAGTGTGTGGGTTTATACTTCTGTCTTCTGCTTGTATGTTTCTGCTTATTCCAGCTCCTTTTTTTATTGAACAGTCCCCCCATCCAGGGCAAGAACCTCACGGTCTCTTGCCTTTGTGGGCTCCTGCACCAAGAGTGCCCACTGAACCCAGGTAATCAGCCACAGAATCAGCAGCCACACACATTCTAAGGAATGGTGTTTTCATTCACTCTCTGCCCCACAAATACTGCCTGAGCCCTATGACTTACCAGGCCTGGGTCTGTCCTTGGTGGGTACAGATACTCCGCTTGATTAAAAGAATAGTTGCTAGAATCAAAAGGGAGGCAGAGGTTCTCAATCTCGGCAATACTGACATTTTGGACTAGATAGTTCTTTGTTGTGGGAGCATCCTAGGATGTTTCACAGCATCCCTGGCCTCTGCCCATGAGATGCAGGTAGCTCCGACCCCCTAAGTTGTGATAACCAAAGATGTTTCCAGACATTGCTAAAAGTCCCCCTGGGGGGTGTCCAATTTCCACCCAAAGCTTGAAAACCACGATCTTAAAGATCATGATGGATAACTTTGGGGATATGTTTCCAGCCTGGGTCAATGACCCCTTTCTCCTAGCACTGTCTCTCCTCCCTGTCCCATGCCTGGCTGCTGTGACCTGAAGCCTATGGGCTTGGTACATTGGTCATCTGACCCAACTTAGGCCTCTCAGCTTCTCTCCTGTGGGAATTTGAAACTAGGACCTAGGGGCTGACTACCACCTGGGTTCTTTTGGGGTCAAGACTTGAACGCAAATTTAGAAGAGTGGAAGAATGTAGGCTACCATCGGGCCAGCAAGCAGAGATATCCTACTGCAGAGATAAGAATGAAATAACTCCAGAGAAACACAGAGGAAGAGGCAGAAAGGAGTCACCTAGTTCTAGCATTTTCCAGACAGGCCAAACTTCCTGCCTTTGGGTCATTTAAGATATGCCTGTACAATTATAACTAATTGCTCTTTCATGCTAGGGCAGTTTCTTGTTTGTTTGTTTGTTCTGTAACTGGCAAATGAGTCCCAACTGGTATGTTCTCTGTGGCCTGGAACTGAAATCATAACCAGGAAACAAGGGATCTAGGCATTTGAGGGACAGTTTCTAGCCCTCAAGGCAGCCCCACCCTTCTCGGCACAAGTGCTATGTTCTCCTTTCCCTACCAAATGACGTCCTCACCCTCTCTCTAGAGTTTTCTCTCGTCCTAACCTTGGTCTGTACACAGCCTGGCATGCCATGGCCTAGACTCAGCTTCTTGTCCATTCACCAAGAGCATGAATGCTAACACCAAACCCAGGCCAGGTTCTTGGCTCAGATTCCTGGCCAAGTGAGTCTGACTCGTGTGGCAAACACGGTTGGCTGCCCATCCAACAACCATCCCTCCCAGTCAGTTTTGTTCAGGAGAACAACCCCAAATGGTGAACTAAATTGGTTTGGAAGGGCAAAGAGATGTAAGAGGAATCTTCAGGAAGGGTGGGGAGGTTTAGGGGAAAACATTTTATACTTGATCCCGGAGGGCAAAGCCTATGGAAGAGTCAGCCCGAGCGCTTCCTGCCGGCTTGGGACATGTCATGTGAGGACGTGATACTTGAAGCTGTGGTAACCATTTTGCAACCATGAAGTAAAGCCAAGAGAACTAGAGAGGAACTGACAGAGGGCTACAACATCCTTGAGCTGACGGATTAACCAACCCTGTAGCCATTTACTTTTAGACTTCTTGTTACATGAGATAATTAGATGTCCTTACAGTTTTAGCAACTTTGACTCAGGTATCCTGTTACTTGAAGCCCAAAGGATCCCAGCAGATACAGTACAGCTCATCTTTTCAGGCCAGGTCACTCAGGTCCTAGGTCACTAGCTGGCTACCCTGCAGATTTATTGCCTTGGAGTCATGCATCTATACCTCCAGTCCATGTGTTTATCCCCCCACCCCAACCTCTTATTATGAAAACTTAAAAACCTACAGAAAAGTTGAGAAAATAATACAATGAATGCTTATATAGGATTCATTCATCAGTTGTTAACATTTAGCTACATACACTACATACATTGTACATATTCCCCTATATAAGGACATTTTTTTTTTTTTTACTGAATCATTTCAAAGTTAGAGACTTAATGAAGCTTCACCCCAAAGAACTTCAGGATATACCTCCTAAAAAACAAGGACATTTTTTTTTTTTAAAGATTTTATTTATTTGACAGAGAGAGACACAGCGAGAGAGGGAACACAAGCAGGGAGAGTGGGAGAGAGTGAAGCAGGCTCCCCGCAGAGCAGGGGATCCCAGGACCCTGGGATCATGACCTGAGCTGAAAGCAGACGCTTAACAACTGAGCCACCCAGGCACCCCAACAAGGACATTCTTCTAAATAACCAGTAATATCCTTTGGAGCTTTTCTGGGTTTGTCTTTTGTTCTTATCCAGGATTCATCAAGAATTAGACTGTTTTAAAGTCATCCTACAGTCTCTCCTTTATTCCAAAACAATTCTCCTGGTTTTTTTGTTTTGTTTTGTTTTGTTTTTGTCTTTCCTGTCATTGACTTTCAGGGCCAGTTGTTTATTTATTCATTTTTTTAAAAAGATTTATCTATTTATTTTAGAGAGAGAGAGTGCAGCAGGGAGGGACAGAGAGAGAGGGAGAGAGAGTCTTAAGTAGACTCCCCACTCAGTGCAGAGCCCGATGTGGGGCTCAATCTCACAACCCCAAGATCTTGACCTGAGCTGAAACCAAGAGTCAGATGCTTATCCAACTGAGCACCCAAGTGCCCCAGTCCAGTGTTTTTATAGAATGTCCACAATTTGGGTTGTCTGGTTGTTTCTTCATTATATCCAATTAAAGATTTTCAGCAGAAACTCTGCAGAGGTGAGGCTGGGTCCTTCTCAGTGCATCACAACAAAAGGCACATGATGCCATTGTGTTCTTTCATTGGTCACGCTAAGTTTAATCAGTTGATTGGGGTGCTGTCTGGTAGAACTCTCCGTCGTAAAGGCATCTCTTTCTCCTTTGGATTAATAAGTAACCTGAGGGATTGTACTTTGAAAATATGAGAAGATCTCATGCCCCCACAACTTTCAGCCACTGTTTTAATTAATAAGGCTTGCCTGAATCAACTATTATATTAGTGACTGCAAAAATCACAATTTTAAAAAATTCTATCATTTTTTTTCTACATTCATTACCTGGCACTCCACTGTTTAAGAAAGTTTTCTCTTCCCTCACACACACTTTTGCAATTTTCTTGAATATCATGATGAACTCAGAATATTCATTACCACTTTCTTTTTGATTTTCAGTTTGTCCCGAATTTGTCCCCTTCAAAGCGGGAGCCCTTTAGAATTGGTTTCTGTATCCTTCTGACACATCCCTATCTGTTTTTGAGCACTTCTTTGCTCTTCTAGCAAAGGAAGTCCCAAGCTCATCTTGTACTTTCCTTGACCCAGACCTGGGATCAGACCTGGTTCTTTTCAGTGAGAAACAGTTGTTAGAAACCAAGAACTGAGTGATAAGGGTGCTCATGGCAAATGGGGTGTCACTGGTTCTAAGCCCTTTTAGGGGACAGAGCCAGGAAGTGTATTTTATTTTATTTTATAGATTTATTTATTTGACAGAGAGAGAGAGAGTGCACAAGCAGGGGGAGCTACAGGGAGAGAGGGAGAAGCAGGTTCCCTGATGAGCAAGGAGCCCAACATTGGGCTCTATCCCAGGACAAGGGGGATCATGACCTGAGCTGAAGGCAGACGCTTAACCAACTGAGCCACCCAGGCATCCCGCCTCTGTCTGTCACCAACATTAGTATATTTGCTCATTTACTGCTCTCTACAATACACTGAATAGTATCAGAATTACTATGTCTATACCACAACAAACTTACTGATAAAGTACAAGATTATTTACAGTTTTTATTTTATCCTGAGAATATAGCTCACTAAAGGTAATAGTGTGTCTAAAAGCCTCTAAACCTGAAATAAGTTCATTTGTTTCTCTTCACATTAGGGTTTTCCTCTCCATGTTGATTTTTTTTTTTCTTTGTGGTAGTGGGCTTTTTATTATTTTTATTTTTTTTATTTTATTATTTTTACTTTTTTTCCCAATTTTATTGAGGTATAGTTCACACTGTGTTAGTTTCAGGTGAACAACATAATGATTTGATATATGTATATATTGCAAAATGATTATGACAATAAGTTTAGTTAACATCCATCATGAAAATATGGAACACCTCATGAAGTTACATATCATGTTTGTACAAGGACCATGCTATTCTTCTTCTCTGTATCATTCCACTGTTAGTATATGTGCTGCTGAAGGGAGTGCTAATATGATTTTTTAATATGTAAAACAGTACCATAATTCAAAAGTCAAAATCATACGAAAAGGTAACTCAGAGAAGTTTTCTTCAATCCCCATACATAACAAATTTTATTAGTTTCTGGTTTATCCTTTCTTATTTGCAAAAATAAGCAAATACATATATATATGCATATACATACATATGTCCTTATTTTGCCTTCTTTTTTATTCAACTGGTAGTGTATGGTATATACTTCTTTGCACGGTATTCTTTTCATTTCCTATTGTTCTATATTACATATATGCAAGTCTTTCATAGCACTAATTTTTCTCTGTGTGATCTATTTTATTTGCTTTCTCAAATATATTTGTACTTACTTTAATGATGAGTTTGTTGTTGTTGTTGTTGTTAAATAGATTCCACATCCAGCCTGGAGCCCAACACAGGGCCTGAACTCACAAGCCCGAGATCAAGACCTGAGCTGAGATCAAGGGTTAGGTACTTCAACCAACTGAGCTACCCAGGTATGCCTTTAATGGTTAGTTTTGTATTAAAGCTAAAATAACCTTAGTTTCTCCACACACACACACCATCTTATTTTTGTTATTATCTATTGGTTCCCCAACAATATTTAATTAGTTAATAATTTCTTTCCTGTCATCCCAATTTACCAGCTTCTCACTTGAATAAATATCCTTTTACCCCATCAGTAACTATAAAACAATCAACAAGTATATTCTGTTTTTCAAGTGGACTGGGCATGTACTTTTCTTATAACCATCATAGTTTTATGGGTAATTACATATTTATGCTCATCCATAGTCCTTTAGTCAATGTCTTTCCCTTTTGGTTGCCTAAAAAACGTTTCCTTACGAAGGGCACATGGGAGCTATGTTCTCTGATTCTCTCATGTTCATAACTTTTAACATGTTGTCTAGATATAAAATCTTTGCCTTATGTTTCCCTTCTTTGAATATTTTCAATATGTTGCTCTATTTATTCTGGAATAAAGTCCAAAGACAATCACTTAAGTCATGATATTTTGACTAAATGCCCAAATGATTTTTTTTTTTTTTTGTAAACTCCAGATGTCTTTTAGGATATATCTTGACAATGATCATTCAGTACTGATTTCCTAGGTACTAGTGTCAAATCTCTATTTTTCAGGAAAGTTTTCTTAAATGTTACCTTTTTTAAATTTAAATTACTTTTTAAGTTTCCATTACTTTTTATTTTCTTCTTTGTAGGTCTTCTAATAGGTGATTATTCAACCTATGTGTATGTGTGTTGATATTCTTTGCTCACCTTCTATATCTACCACTTTTTCTTAAATCTCTTTGATTTGTTGAAATTCACTCCTTTCACCTCCTATTTATTTTAAGTCATTATCTCCTATATTTATTCACCTTTAGATTCCATTTTAGTCTCCATTTCTCAAATAATATTAATTCTGAGTTCTCCTACCTCATTCCTGAGATTTTCTAATTTTGATTATAGTCCTTTCTTATTTAATGTTTTACTAGTTTTTAAGCTCATCTTGAAATAATAAGTTATATTTTTCAGCTGTTTTATAAGCATGTCTTTCTGTTATGTTTTCATTGCTGGGCTGTTATGTTCTGTATTTTTTTTTTCTATGATAAATTAGTGTTAGATTTTTTTTTACCAGTTTGAGATACAATTGACCTATAATATGGTGTAAATTTAGGGTATACAATTCAATGATTTTATGTATGTATATTATAAAATGTAAAAATAATGTAAATGTAAAAAAATTTACAAAAAACTTGTAAAATGTAAAAAGTTAACACAACCAGCTTCATGTTGGATTTGAACACAATCTAATGCTATTGTTTCTTTTTATATGAATTCAGTTTTTCTTTATGAACAAGGGGTGAGTCAGGACAACTTTTCTGGCTTCAGTGCTCTAGGTCTTCCTCTTACAGCATCCTCTTTTTTAATGGCCTTACGCTTTCTGACATGTGGTTCCTCTGCTCTTTCATTTAGACTTCCTTTTTCCTTTCTTCTACCCTGTCCTTCCCCAATTGGATTCTACTCTCAGAACTCTCCCCTTGGTGTGAGACTTTCTCCTGAAAAGGAGTTTTGTAATTTTTTTTTTTTTTTAAAGATTTTATTTATTTATTTGACAGACAGAGACACAGCGAGAGAGGGAACACAAGCAGGGGGAGTGGGAGAGGGAGAAGCAGGCTTCCCGTGGAGCAGGGAGCCCGATGCGGGGCTCGATCCCAGGACCCTGGGATCATGACCTGAGCCGAAGGCAGACGCTTAACGACTGAGCCACCCAGGCGCCCCAAGGAGTTTTGTAATTTTGAAAGTTCACAGAGCCAAGACTGTACCAGCTCCTTCAGATCTTACCTTGGACCCCACCCAGCCACAGCTTTGTTGGAGTGTGCAAAACTCCTCCTCATTCCAGTTGTTCTCAAACTGCTTCACTCTGCGTTTGAGTCCTGTTGTCAGTTTTAGTAGTTCTCAGCTACCCCGCTGCTTCCTCCTGCGACATGGATAGACACTGTGTCCTTAGTTGTTGGTAGTTTTCCTTCACCTGCTCGTATTTTGGGGTTCATGAAGATACCGTGTTCATCTAGATTTTTTAAGGTGTTGACATTGGGCCTTGGATTTTGCCATTAGAGTTTTTTTTTGTTTTTTTGTTTTTTTTTTTAAAGATTTTATTTATTTATTTGAGAGAGAGAGAGAGAGCACATGAGAGGGGGGAGGGTCAGAGGGAGAAGCAGACTCCCCGCCGAGCAGGGAGCCCGATGCGGGACTCGATCCCGGGACTCCAGGATCATGACCTGAGCCGAAGGCAGTCGCCCAACCAACTGAGCCACCCAGGCGCCCTGCCATTAGAGTTTATGTCTTTTTTTTAAAGGGGATTTCGGAAGATTTAAAAACCTCACTGTCCCTGCTACCATCTTCCCATCATTTCCATTGATTTATTTGTTCATTCATTTATTCAACAAATAAGTTTGAGCCCTGAATTGTAACCTTATGCCTCTTCCTATTCTCTTGGTGCCATTAACTTCAGGATCCTGCTGCTTGTAATTACCTGATTCCACTTAAGCCCAGAGGTATCTGCCACCTTGGGCTGATCATTCATTACTGAGAGAAGTCAAGAACTCTCTTCCCCACTACCTGTGCAGCCAAACCGGAGAGCTACATGTCCTGTGTCTCTTGCTTCTCTTGCCACATCTGGACTTTACTATAAAAGCATAGTGTAGTGGGGCACCTGGGTGGCTCAGTCGGTTAAGTATCCGACTCCTGATATCAGCTCAGGTCATGATCTCAGGGTTGTGAAATCGAGCCCCACGTAAGGCTCCGAGCTCAGCGTGAATCTGCTTCTCCCTCTGATGAGTCTAAAAGTAGTAAAAACCTAGAAGGGTGAGCGTGCCAGGGGCTGGAGGGAGGGGAAAATGGGGGAGGTGCTGTTCAACAGGTATAAAGTCTCAGTCATGCAAGATGAAAAAGTTCTAGATTTGCTGTATGACATTGTACTTGTAGTTAAGAATACTTAACTATGCACTTGAAAAGTTGTTAAGAGGGTAGATCTCACGTTATGTGTTCTTACCACGATAATAAAAAAGGGAAGGGTATTAGTGGAAAATTTGATGAAATCTGTAATTTAGCCAATAATGTTGAATTAATGTTAATTTCTTAGTTTTGACAAATGAATGCTGGTTATGGAAGATGTTACCATTCAGGGAAGCTCGCTGAAGAGTCTACAGTAACTCTCTGCACTGTCTTAGCAATGTTTCTGTAAGTCTAAAATTATTCCAAAGGATAAAGGTTATTTTTTTTTACGTAATGAAAACCAAGTCACCCACACAAGGGTATTCGCTGTACAATTTTTATAATGGCAAAAATTGAGGTAAAAACCAGGGACACCTGAGTGGCTCAGTGGGTTAAGCGTCTGCCTTCGGCTCAGGTCATGATTTCGGAGTCCCGGGATCGAGCCCCCGCATCGGGCTCCCTGCTCAGTGGGAAGCCTGCTTCTCCCTCTCCCACCCCCCCTGCTTGTGTTCCCTCCCTTGCTGTGTCTCTCTCTCTCAAATAAATAAATAAAATCTTTTTTAAAAATTGGGGAAAAAACCATTTAAGAAGTATGACTAAAAAAAATTAGTGTGTATCATGTAGTTATTAACAAGATAAAGTTGATGCTGAGTATTATGTAACGACATGGAAAGCAGTGCATATTATATTGTTAAGTAGGAAAAGAAGCTTACTAAAGCTTTTATATTATGATCTCATTTGTGTATATGTGTATTTTCTGTCTTATGTAAAAAATACATATATCTATGTAGGTTAGTATAAAAGATGCCTAGAAAATTAAACACCAAACTGTTTACACGGTACTTTATTCAGGTACTGGTCGCGGAAAGCTATATCTATTCTATACATGTGGGTTATACGCGTAAGTTGTGTTGAATATTTTATCGAGCTCAGGACAGCCCTTACACCTGGCCAAGAGAGGCTCCTACCTCAGACCTCATGGGTTACAGTGTGGAAGTCACAAGCACACAGTGCAAAGGTAAATATATTAAAGAACCTAAGGGATCAGGTACTCACGGCTGACACAGAGCAGTCACACACTAGAGTCCACGCTGGGACTCACATCACATAGGCCACAGGAAGTGTTTCTCTGCATCTCTTGCCCTCTATTCTCAAAACAATTGGTGACTTTCTCCAATGTCGTGAGGACTTGTAGGTTGTTCTGCCAACAGCCAGGAAGGACATTGCTTAGGAGTGTGAGGAAGATTTGAGCTGTGGAAGCACTTAGGTAAGAGAAGAGACAAATTAATTAGCTTGTCAAATCCTTCTTCTCGCATATCATCAATGTTATAGATTCTTGCATAATAAAGTATCTTTTCCCAGGAGTACTTAGCATGTGTTTTCTTGCTTTCTTTAAGTTCCAGTTGACAGACCTATTAGTATTCACACATTACTGCAGTCTTAGCAATAGTACATATAGCAACCAAAGAACAGTTTGCAATATTAAATAATATCATTCTTTTTTTTTTTAAAGATTTTATTTATTTGATAGAGAGAGACACAGTGAGAGAGGGAACACGAGCAGGGGGAGTGGGAGAGGGAGAAGCAGGCTCTCCGCTGAGCAGGGAGCCCGATGCGGGGCTTGATCTCAGGACCCTGGGATCATGACCTGAGCTGAAGGTAGACACTTAACGACTGAGCCACCCAGGTACCCCAAATAATATCATTCTTAATTCTTTTTTATGCGTAGTCTAGACCTGGCATACTTGAAGCATGAAGCATAATCCCAATTTTTTGCATTAGCAACTGATGGTCATGCACACAGGAATTGCATGCAATTTTATATTTATAAAAATATTTTATAAAATATAAGTAAATTTTTTAAGGATTTATTTATGAGAGAGCGGGAGGGGTAGAGGGAGAGAATCTCAAGCAGACTCCCCACTGAGTGCAGACCCCCCCACCCCCAGACAGGGCTCAATCTCATGACCCTAAGATCATGACCTGAGCCAAAATAAAGAGTTGGAGGCTTAACTGACTGAGCCACCCAGGTGCCCCAAGATATAAATTTTAAAACAAGTAACTAAGCTTTATTTGAATAATTTTTGTTCAGATTTTACTCTTCATTAATTATTCTTTTTTGCTCTTTAATAACTTTTTGAGACCATACAGGAAAAATAATTTTAATTTTTCAATATTTTAACATTTACTTTAATTACATTTTTGATGAAGTACAGGCAAAGTTGGAATATTTGACTATGATTACATTTAATCTCTTAATCCTATAGATCATAGAGAATGAGAACAAGCTGGTATTGGGATACAACCACACATAATGAAAGGGGAGCTCAGAAGAGGAAGGGCTGAAAAGAAAATGAACGAAAAAGTGGGCTGCTTCAATGTTTTTAAATTGCAGACAATGAAAGTAAATAGACTTCCACTAAGCATGACCCACATACAATTTACAAACATTACAAATTATTTACTGAACAAAGACTTACTGACTGAGCAAAACAAAATAAGCAAGGAAAGTATTCTTAGCAAATCTACAACCTGAACAGTCAGATAAAACGACTATGACTTTATGTTCTTTACTAAAGGGGTTTTTTTCCCTGATCAAAAGATGACAATGAAAAAGATAATTTTTTATATAAAATTCACAACTTAGAAGAAATAAATGCAATTCTGGCCTGCCCATTAGACAATAAAGAAATTACCAAAAAAAATTGGCAAATTGGATGAGAAAAATAAAAACTTTGAAACTTTTTTCTCACATTTTTTTATTTTATTATGTTATGTTAATCACCATATATTACATCATTAGTTTTTGATGTAGTGTTCCATGATTCATTGTTTGCGTATAACACCCAGTGCTCCATTCAATAGGTGCCCTCCTTAATACCCATCACCAGGCTAACCCATACCCCCCGCCCAGAACCCTCAGTTTGTTTCTCAGAGTCCATAGTCTCTCATGGTTCATCTCCCCCTCCGATTTCCCCCCCTTCATTTTTCCCTTCCTACTATCTTCTTTTTTTTAACATATAATGTATTATTTGTTTCAGAGGTACTTTGAATCTTTACCGTTTACAGGAAAGTGACCCTACAAAAAGTCTGTCGTGATCTTTTTAAATCATGAGGATGCTTCCAGAACAACATAAGCTGATTCAAATGGTTGCCTAATAATTTTCCATTGGATAAAGATGGGGAAAATGTAATATTTCATATTATTATAAAATATTTTTTTCAAATGGAGGAACTGTAGAAACTCTGTTAAATTTTAAGTTCAAAGACAAAGTATTTTGTTAGTCAGTCTTCATAAGCAGCTCTGGCCAAGGAAAGTATTTGGGAGTGGAAATACTTAGGTTCTCAATTAAAAGAACACACAATGTTACTTACAACCAAAAATACATAAAGAAACAAAACAACACAAAAAAACCTGCCTATGCAAATACAAGAACTGTAAAAAAAAGTCTAAAGTAACAGTAACTGAACAAGAATAATCAACAAGGAAACTCATAAACAAATAAATAGGGATATAAGATATTGCTGTGATATTATTAAGAGAATAGATGTTGTGTATTTAACCAACCTTGTGTGACAATAGCAGCACAATATTCATCGAGTTTCTTTTCTTTTCTTTTCTTTTCTTTTTTTTTGACAGAGAATGAGAGACAGCGAGAGAGGGAACACAAGCAGGGGGAGTGGCCAATAATAACTAATACTTATTAAGTGCTTATTATGAGCTAGGCACTGAGCTTGTTACCGCTTATACAATGGTTCACAACACCTCCATGAGGTAAACATTCCAATTTCACTTTACAGCTAGGACTATAAACTGAGGCTTGGAGAGGCAAAGTTGCTTGCCCAGATGCTGTCAAAGCTGAATCAAGTGTACATTCACTGTGCCCATCCTGATGGGGACTGGCTGCTAAGGGCTGATGGAACTCCAGGGAATGCAGGGCCTCTTCTGGGAAAGATCAGTCTCTCTACCCCTGGAAGGCCATCATTAGGCACTGATGGCTTTTTGTTTCAAAGACTTTCCAGTCTACAAAAGAAACCAGTGAAACCAGAAACACTTCCAGGGAGCCTAAGATGATAACATGCGAAGCCCGTGGTATTTCTCGGACTTTTTCCACCAAAATAACCCATCAGACCAAGAATGAATTCTTAACTCTTTGGGTTCAGCCCAAAAGATTCTGATCAATTTCTTGTGCTGTCTCTTTAAAATCATACACACAGGGACGCCTGGGTGGCTCAGTCGTTAAGCGTCTGCCTTCGGCTCAGGTCATGATCCCAGGGTCCTGGGATCAAGCCCAGCATCTGGCTCCCTGCTCAGCGGGAAGCCTGCTTCTCCCTCTCCCACTCCCCCTGCTTGTGTTCCCTCTTTCGCTGTGTCTCTCTCTGTCAAATAAATAAATAAAATCTTTAAAATCATACACACATTTTTCTCCATACTGTGTGTGTGTATATAATGTTTTTCTTCCAGATCTTCAAGTAAAAATGACACTTCAGAAGGGATTCTACGTTCATCTTAGAGTTTAAAGCTCTCTGGCATTCTGTCTGCTCCTCTGGTTTGAATAGCAGAGCCCTCAACCGCCATCAGTGGCTACCTTGGTAGGGTTTACTTGGCTGTTAGGTGAGCTCAAAGCCCTGCAGGTAAAGGGGAAGCTAGATTAACTCCTTCCCAATTTAGTCCAGGACCTGTCCTGTTTGTCTTTTACTTTAATCATCCTCCTAGCCTGCCTCTGACAGTTTTGAAGGGACGTGAACTCCTTGCCGTTACAGTTGTCCAGTCTGCTTGCTTGGAGAGCTCTGGGGAGTAAGACATTGAGCAATGAATGAAGGAAACTTTCAAATTTGATATCCTATGATCCTGTAATTTTCTAAGTCTTCTACAGCAGCAATTTCAAGAATCAGTAAATATTTATTCAGCTCTTTTTAAAGGGCCAGATACTATATGAGGTAGTGATGAACAGCACAGTCTTCTTGAAACTCAGTTTCCTAGGAGAGATATAAACAAGCAGGGAACTATAATATAGCTCTCACAAGAGAAGCATGGAAGCTCGGGAAGCTCAAAGGAAGGTCACCAAGCCTGGAGCAGTGGAGACGGATCTTAGCAGGCTTCTAGGAGGAGGTGCCAAGAGGTTTGAAGAATGAGCAGAAGTTGGCCCAGGTCCTTCTGAAAGGCCCTGGAGTTGAGATTCATTTCCGCGAGTTTCAGGTCCCTTCCCTGCCCTCCTGCTTTTGTTTACCCATTCTACTTGGCTGCTAGGATATTTAGGAACAAAAGTGCTAACTTTTTAATTATCAGTTGTAACCATGGACCTGAAGAGAGAATAAGGAGCCCATCCCATCACACAAAACTACATCAGAAAGGGGGACTAGACTCCAGGTTTTTGGCAACAAGGTTACCGGGTAGATCCTACACTCGCTTGAGCCGGTCACGGCTGTTAACTGAGGGGAAGGGAGGGGTGAGTCGTGCTGCACGTGCCTCCTGTGAACACAAAGAAGATATCGTTCCGGGAAGAAGCAAGCTTCTCCTTCTAGTAGTACGTGTTTTGGTCATCACACAGTAGATAGCCAAGCCAATAATGCAGCCTGCAAAACTGCCAGCTCAGAAAAACCAAACCCTTTGAAGTGGCTAATGAATACACTCTTTTTAACTTACTCCCATCTCATTGCCCAGAGCTGTGCAGTTGCTCCTGGGCAGAAGCTTCACTAATGCAGGGATGTTGACTGGCCACCACATCAAATATTTATCAAGTCACAGATGGGAATCTACAAAGAGTTTGCGCAGAGGTTTAGTGTCTCCCTTCGGTTCTCGGGGAAGCACGTCAGCACCGCAGAACGCGAGCCCACAACACACACCTTCCAGCCGATGCTGGTGGTCGCTGACCCATTTTAACCAGGTTAAATGAGGCCCCACTTAAAGACATCACTGTTTTTTCTTAAAGTAAAAGTAGAATACCTTCACCGTCACCATACGCACAAGTGCGTCTTTTAAATAAAACAAATGATACTGTATCCAACGTTTGAAAGCATTTCTCTGTTTCGCTTTTCTCATTTAACAATAGATTCTTAACATCTTTGCAGGACATTGAGTATTTTTCTACAGCGTATTTTTATATATTTACACAATAATCTAGTGTATGAATGTGCCATGATTTACCCAACCAGTTTGTTGGGGTTGGCTATTTAAGTTGTGTCCAGCTTTCCACTATGTAAGCAATGGTTTTGCTGAACATCCTTATAATTAATTATTTGCGCCCAGTGAGGATGTTTTCTCAGGCAAATGAGTGGAAAAGGAATTGCCAAGTCAAAGAGTTCATCTGTTATGCCAGCGTACATTTCCAAGATCAGAGTCTGAGAGGGGGTGGGGCTGGCACTTTTGGGGGCGCTGTCAGCTCACCCATCCTAAGCGGGTCACTGAGAGCTACAAATTAGTCCAGGAGTTTGGGGGTCGGTTGGTTTTTATATTTGTTTGTTTTTGTAACAGCCTCTTTGAAACTTGAACTTTTTTTCCTCTTTAACAGCTATCTTATTTTGCTATCTCCCATCTTTATTTAGTGACACTGGAGAGAAAGAAGGATCTCTTCAATGATAAACAGCCGCAGCTGGGCTCAATAAGGAGTTATGGATTGCTGTTCTGCATTACTATCAACCACAGTTATTATGCCAGGTCTATCAATATCTTTTTCCTCTAACAATAGAAGGCAAGCTGTTTCCTGCAATTGAAGTCTCCTTAGACCAGAGGTTCAGTGATATGTAGAAAAAAGATGAAGGAGTAGTTAAAATAAAATTGCCACCCTTTTGTTTGGCCAAACAAAGATATTAACAATAAACAATGGCCATTTACTATCATCAAGTAATCATGAAAGAATGAGCATTTAACACACAGGCACTTGAACCAAAAAAAGGAGGAGGAGGAGAAGGAGGTAATTCCAGAATAAACGCATTCTTACCTAGGACTGAACAATTGGCATTCTTGCACTGATACTCACATTGTTCTTATTTTTCTTCTCACCAAGGATTTGGAGACAACCTTTTGGACTGGCATCAGCCTGTGGACCCTGGCTTGAGAATCGCTGTCTGACAGGCTGGCGACCATGTCTGCTACACGGAGCCCTGTCCTCTTCCGCCCTGGACAAGAGAGAAGTGAGAGAAACCCTCTATTCCTTCCAAGAGTCTCTTCCTCCTTGCTTGGTCTATATGGCATTTCCAGATGGCAGTAATTTGGGTATCATTTCCATAGCTTGTGCATCTCCACAAACCACCTATCTTGTTATTTATTTAGCACTTGTTTTAAATCAATACTTTTTTAACTTCAAAAATAAAATTTTGGTAAAGAAACTTTACAAATGTTAAAACCATTATCCTTTGTCTTAAATAAAGTGAAATGATGTTATTAGATTCTAGATCTGATTTACCTGCCAAAAATTCCAAGATTGAGTCCTGTATTTTCTTGGTTTCAAAAGAGAGAGAGCGATGAAAAAAGAGAAAGAGCGAGCGAGAGAGATTGATTAGCAAGTGAAAGGTGTTAAAGATACATTAGCACAGATATGAGACCCTGCCCTTGGCACAACTACAAGGATTGAAGGAGAATTGGAATGGAAATAAACTTCTCACCATGCGAGGTCATGTATTCACAGATGCTCTATCTGTGTGCCCCTAGTAGGAGTCCCACAGTTTGGAAAGTAGAAAGAGAACCAGACTTGGTTTGGAGGCCTGGCCTGGCTGTTTGCAGACTCTAAACCCTCAGGCAAATCACTTCACCTCTTCTTAAAACCTCAGCTTCCCCAGCTGTAAAATGAGATGATAATAATCTCCATCAGGGATATCTCGAGAATAAAGCATTCTGTAATCTCTAAAATGCTATACCTGTCATGGAGGATTAGCCTCCCTTGTGAGAGCACTTTTATTTATGGGTATCAAATCTTTTCTCCAGAGGCCCAGAATACATTTCCAGGCTAAACATGTCACTACAGCCTAAAAGAAGTAAGTGGATTAAAACCTTTAAAAATGAAATACTTGATTCCGTATGATGTGGGATAGTCCCTAGTAGGACTGAACTAAGCATTTTTAGGAATTCTGATTACTTGCTCAGTGACTCTAATCAGGAGGGCAGGGACCATGCCTGTTTCTTTCTCTTCTCTGTCCCTTGCACCTAATTCAGTGTGTGGCACATCAGGAACGTTCAGTACATGGTGAGTGCATGAATGAGATAACATCCCTATGTTGCACCTTGGTCTTCGTAGTAGATATCTATGGCTTTTTGCCACCCAGCGAGGTATTAATCATGTTTTAGTTTTCTATATTTTATGATGCTTTGCCATCTTGGGGCCTCACAGACCCAGCAAGGGACTGCCCCTCCCAGGGGTACCTAATTCCTAGAATTAACAAACAACTTGCCTGTGAGCACCCTTTTAATATGCAAACCAATCCATACCTCCCTCCCCCATCCACCTCCTTTTTATCAGGCTCCTGCAGTGGACACTATCCCCCTGCCCTACATCACCCTAAGGCCAGGTATGAGATAGCTAGGGACCCCCCCTGTAGCCCAGAGCCCACTAAAATAATTCCATTATTTGAACTATCCAGTCCTAAACCTGGCCACCTGTTGACCCTTTCTTGCCCATTCCTTCCCATGAAAACCACAACAAAGGCTTTGGCCCTGCTTTCTTTTCTTTACTCTTGCCCCTGCCCCCTGGTGCTTCCTCCATGTGGCCCTGCTTGGTGTGGCTGGCCCCCTCCTCTTGGGAACTGTGGGTAACAAACTATCGTTTCGGTGGCAAACCTCTCTCCCTGTGTTGGCCTGGCCTTATCGGAATAACCAACTCCAAGTAGACTTTAAAACAAGGATCAACCTTGAGAACACCCCAAGTGTTCTCAATTCATGGTTAAAGGGGAGTTAGTCTCCCCTCCCACTCAGCGGGGGGAGTATAAGGCTCAGGTCTGAGCCAACTGACTCATGGCATCAGGATAGTCTCAGAGATGAACACACGAGCACATTAAAGTTGCAACGAGTGTTTTGCTGGGACAAAAACTCTTGATTTTTTTTTTTCCTGCTGGTTTAGAAACTGGGAAAGCTTTAGGTCTGGAGCTATGCAGCCATTTTGCTAGCTGGAGGCAAACAGCCTGTTTGAAATGGAGCCAATCTGGGAAAGCAGTGCCAAGAGAGGAAGAGAAATCAGTTCCTCACAGCATCATTTGAACCAATCCCACTCCTGCACTTTCCAGTGCCCTATTTTTAAGCCAATTTAGTCTGGGTTTTCTGTACTTACAAATAAAGGCATCCTAACTTACAGGGCTTTCTTTCTCCTCTTCTTGATACCCAAAGCCACATTTGGGGATAGTTATAATTGCAGTTTTAATTAATTCAGTTCCATAGTCAGTGCGTGCCAGGCGCTGGGCTGGGCCATGGTGACACATCTACTAAAACACTTGAAAGAGCTTCAGTGTAGAGAGGTGGAAAGACATGCAAACAACCAGCGGAGAGTAGGATAAGGGCTTTCACGGGGGCTCATGCAAAGGCTGCGGAGCAGGCAAGGAACAATGAAATCCGCCCAGACGTTCTCCCTCTCCTGTCCTGTATTAGTCACAGCCTTGACTCAGCCGTCTTGCGGGGTATCTCTCCCACTCAAGGAGCATCAGCTCTATGGAGTGCTAACACTGAGCGAGGGCTTCCTGCGCCACTGTGCCAGTGCCCATGTCATTCTCTCAGTTCCCTTCTAGGGCAGACAGGATCTCCATTTTAGAGACGAGGATTCCTCTCTTAAGGGGCTTAGCTAGGGTGAACAACCCTAGTCAACTCCATGGTAGAATCCGAACTCACATGTGGACTATCTGCCCCCTGAAGGCCATGCACTTCATTATCAAGCTGCTCAGTATGTGCCCATCAGGGTCCACCCCGTAATTATAGAAGAGCTTTCCAAAAATGTTCCCTATTTTGCAACAGAATTTGCTATAAGATTATTTTATATTATAGTACAGGGCAAAAGGTAGTCAATGTAGACAACTCTTTTTCTCCCCACACAAGTTATTTTGAGAACCCCAGCGAGTGAGTAAAACGAGGTGCACTTGTGTATGGGCACATCCTTGCTCAAGACCCCAAACTCTCATTTGAGATGTCTCTGTGCCTGGTGGTCCTCTGAGAGGTGGAGCAGCCAGATGCAGTATTAAGTGGAGAAGAAGCCCCTGGGCCCCAAGATCAGGACTGCCTGCGGTTGGAAGGGCGAAGCAAGATTTCCGACTGACACAGTTCAGCCAATGGTGTCTTTGCTTCCAGCAGAGCATGTGGGGCTTTGAAGAGTTTCACTGTGCCTGATGGAGGCACCGGAGGCGGCTGGAGCCCCAGGCATATCGGCCACCCTGGCAGATTTCCTTTTTAAGCTTCATGTTGGCTTGTCAGCCTCATCAACCCAAACCAGTTAAACAAACAATTTATTAGACTGGCAGCCTCTCTGGATGCTGCAACTTTTATTTAAGGGACTGTTGGCTTTTCCACTTTCAACTACACCGTAACAATTTTCTTTCCAGAGGAAACAGGGTGGATCCTTCAGCCCGGGTAAGAAGTGTCTATTATACGGATGTGGACGTGGAATTCATATGCAGGCTATGAATATTCATAGGCTTTCCTAGACATATCACATCAAATCTGTGTAAGGGAAAAAGTATTTCACTTTAAAATCAAAGCTGAGTAGGATGTTTTTAAATCATCATTAGGTTCTTATTATAAATGAATGCATTTATATTAAATCTGGATTCGAATTAGGAATAATTCACACAATGCATAATTAGATAACTTGCTTTCTCCCCTTCGTGGTATATTCTCAAAGATCTTTTTATGATCATTTAATTTTGAGCCTTTTGAAATAGATGTGAATAGACACACTGGATTTTGTAACACATTACTGCCTCCTTGATTTCAAAATTGCTATTTTAGGTTTCTTGACAACTAAGAATGGCCTTATTTCTTTCTGACAGTTTTTCCAGTGATTGGTCAGGATGACTGGGATTTCACTGCCCTGTTTCGTTTTACTTTATGTATTCACAGATGTCCTTGCAATTCAGTTTTTACTCCTATGAAGTCCTGATTTTATTGTTCATTTTATTATTCATAAGAAATGTACAAGTCTCCACAATAGCAGTAACTGCCATCTGCTCAAGCTTCCTCCGGGCCATTCACTGTGCGTGTACGTCACAGCTTGTCTACCCCTCAGAACGACCCGGGGAGCAGGATTCCATCTTTTTCTCACGTTAGAGTTGAACAAACTGCAGCTCCGGAAATTCAAGATATCTTGCCTAAGAAACCCTGCTCATGAGAAAAGGAACTGAATTATCAGCGCATCCCAAGTCGGCACACTTATCCTGCCCACTGGTTCTTTCTCTCCACACCGTCCGGAGCCCCTTCCAGCTCCAGCCACCGTTCTCAACAGTGGGGAGGAGGGCAGACAGAGCTCCCTGACACCGGCTGGCAGGCTCCCCAGCATCCCGATTGAGGCCGAATCATAAATGTGGACTTTGGTCCCCACGGGTGATACAAGGGCCAGGTCCTCAGCATGCCTGCAATCCCTGGCCGGTCTCAACCCACTGCGGAGCCTTTCTCCGTTTGGGGCTGGGATTTATGTCGATGTGGACATTCCGAGTTCTTCATAAATATTTGTAGTTGCTGTTGGACATTTGGGGGCTCCAAAAGAGGGAGAGGGAGAGTTGCTTCAGAGGAAAACAATTCATTTAAATATACCTTTAAAAGAGTTCCCGCTTTGATTTTCATGATGACCTGAATTTGCTCTCCTTCTGCAAGTGCCTGACATGACTCAGGGTGACTGAGAAGGCCCTGACATCTCGCCCCGCACACTGGCCTTTCCATCTTTTCTGAGGCCCAGGGCTACCCTCCTTCTGGCCTGAGCCCTCCCCTTTCACCGCTGCCACCTTCCAGGGGCCTGGTTGGCTTCCCAGCCCTTCGGGTCTCCAAGAAACAAGAGGGGAGAGAAAGAGGAGGGCTGCTACTGTCTCAGGCCTTGCCATCAGATGCATGCCCTGCCTCTTGATCAGCAAAGAGGGGCAGATGAAAAGACCCGTCAGCCCCGCCCACCCGCTCCTGTCTCTGTCACAACTGCTTCTTTAGCCTCCAAAGCATTTGGAGCTTTCCCACGGCAGGAAACGAAAATGCTCTTTTCCCAGACATGAGAGCCAAAGTTCTTCCCAAGCCATGGGACCTGTCTGTCTTCCGTTGGAATCTTTCATCTTCGCTTCCATTCCCTCCTTTCAGAGCTTCTTCAATAATTGATGGCGTTCTGAGTGGTACAGCCGTGGCATCTGCGTGGCTGAGTCAGGCTGGGCAGGATGGGGAAGAGGAAGGTGGCGCTGCTGCGGGCTCCTGCTCAGCGGCAGCCCATGCCCCCTTCTCCGCACCCCTCCTCCTCTGGCTCCCAGGCCCAGCCCAGTGGCGGACCCCGAAGAGAGTCCACTCGGGTCAGGTGGTCTAGACGCAGAGGCCGAGATGGGGATTCTTCTGCAAGTGCCTTATTGAGGGACCGCCTTCAGGAGAAACCTGTCATGGGAAGTGGGGGAGAAACAGGGCAGGGCGGCGGGGGGTGGGAAGTGTTGGACAAAGATGGGACTTAGGAAAATCTAGCCTAGACCTGATCCCCTTGCCCCCACCCTGGAGCACTGCAGGATAAACTGCACCTCAGAGGTGGTCCTGCCCAGGGGAAAGGGCTGGGCTGTGACATTCCCCCCATCAGTCAGCCAAATGCCACACCTGCCCTTGGGATGCGCGTGAACTCCCAGGCATGTCCCACCAAGAGGCTCTGCAACCAAAAACAGCCCTTTGGTGACAAGTCCAACAGGTGCAGCAGCAGGGGGTGGTGTGTGCGGACCTGGTCAAGGGACCCAGGCTGGGTACCACCAGCAGCTGCTCCAGGGCTCAAGAACTAGTTGTGAGGATGACTGAGCAGTTCTATTCATCTCCCCTCCTTCCTCCCCCACTACTCCCCTTCCTCTTCCACCCTCTCTCTTTCCTCTCCTCACTCCGTCCAACAGATATTTATCAGTAAACCAGTCCTGGGGCACCTGGGTGGCTCAGTCGTTAAGCGTCTGCCTTCGGCTCAGGTCATGATCCCAGGGTCCTGGGATCGAGTCCCGCATCAGGCTCCCTGCTCATCGGGAAGCCTGCTTCGCTTCTCCCACTCCCTCTGCTTGTGTTCCCTCTCTCGCTGTGTCTCTCTCTGTCAAATAAATAAATGAAATCTTAAAAAAAAAAGCAAACCAGTCCTCAGGGAGCTTATAGTCTCTGTGAGGAGACACATAGTGGACAAGCAAATGAAGAAACACACAAAATAATTCCAAACTGAGATCACTGCTCTGAAGGAAATAGAGTAGCAGGAGAGAGGTTAACAGACAAGGCAGTGAGGGACCCATTTTTGGTTAGGTAGTCAAGAAGGCTTCTCTGAGTAGATGACTTGTAAGCTGAGTCCTGAAGTTAGAGGAGGCCCCAGTAGTGAGAACACAGGGCCAAGGGGGCTCCAGGGAGGGCAGGCAGCGATGCAAGTCCACAGGAAGGAGGTTTGCGTGCTCTAAGAGCTGACGCAAGTCCAGAGAGGAGCTGGGGAAGTGTGACTTGGTCCAGACAATGCCAAGCCTTGTAGGCCATGGGAAGGGGCCTAGAAGTGACCTACTTGCAGCTGAAAACCTGACTCAGCTGCATTCAGATGTGTGAGGAGAATGTAGTCTCTTTACTTCCTCTCATGGATCCAAACCTTAAGCTTCTCCTAACTCCAGGAGAAAGCTGACTTTTCAATATTTGTATCTCACACTCAGAAAATGCCAGAACACGTTTGTCCTTTTCTTCCCCAAGATGGCCTCTAGGATATGGGGAGCTTACACACGATCCTCGTGATGGCAGGGGAGGGCCTTGGACCTAATGTGGGTCCTTCTGTGGCTCTCAGAGTCTTTTCAGCCCCTGCGGCACAGTGCTTGCTCTCCTCATCTGACCTCCCTGCTGCAGAAGGCCGTAACTGCTGAGCATGCCTGTTTTAGCCCTAGTTGTGTTCTCCATCCTCCAACACCCCAGCCTTGATCTTGCTGGTGCCGCAGACCAGCAGCCTACCCTTGATTCCCAGTCATCCCCGGACGCGGGGGTCAGCCTTGCATCCTCAGCTTTTCCAAGGTCAGTTACCTTTCCAAACATCTCCACCACATCCCTCCATGGCGTCCATGGTAGCTTCTGGACACCTTCCATGCTGTAAGGAGCCAATGCTAGATTTTTTATGATTTAGCTCTATGCATGCCATGACATCAGTTTTACCCTGATGTGACAGTTTCATATTTGCCTGGATGGTACCCTGCAAAGTAGGGGCCCTCCCAGGGTCTAAATCAGAATCAGGAAGCCAGGCGAAAATGTCCCGTCAAGCTACTAACAGGGGAGATCAAGCACACATGTTTCACCATCTCTGCCCCCTAATTCCTCCAGTGTGGATTTCCCACCTCACTTTTTCTTTCCTCCAGAATTGACATCACCATTCACTCTTACCAGACGCTGCAGTAACAGATTAGTTGTTGGAGACTGCTCTTGACGGGGAAAAGAATGATACCTTGGTTTAATATCTTCACATTATTATTCCTGTTATAAATGGTATAAAAAGAACCCAACACTTGCAGTATAGAAATTGAAGGGGCCAAGGATAGAGACAGAGACCGTCGGAAGCCAGAAGCTGGTATGTAGTTCTCCAGGGCAGATGTTAGCAGCTTGAACTGGAGTTGTAGGCAGCGGAGGGAAGGGAACAGAAGTGATACATAGTTTGGGTGTAGACCTGGCCGATAGACTATGTAACAAGCATTTATTGAGCACATGCTCGAGGAAGGCCCTGGAAAGACACAAAGATGAGGAGGACACAGTCCCTGCACTCAAAATTCTTGCAAAATAATAGATAATAAGAAAACACATGGAAGCAATGAATGTCACACTAGGTTAGCACTGGAATTGTGGATAGGGGAGATGAGAAATAGGAATCCGTGAAAGTAAACTTCGTAGGTCCAGTACTGGTTAATGCACTTCAATACCATCATTCCCATAATAGTCGTGTGACCTCGAGTAAGTCACTTAACCTCTCTAAGCCTCAATTTCCTCAAGCCACAAAAAGACAAAATCAAACAAAGCAAAAAAAAAAGGATGCAACAATTAAGTCTACTCCATAGGGGTGTGTGAGGACTCGATGAGATTGTATGTAAGGCACTTAGGATATCGACTGGCTCATAACATATATTTTTTATCATCTAGCAACTTAATCGAGCACCTGTATTACTTCACTTCCCTGAAATGCACTTCCCTGACTGTATACCTCTCTACATCCATGGGAGGGCTTCCCGATGGGGCAATCTTCCATGGCAGAGATACTGTTAATCAGCCACTAGTGTCCCCCCCGACACTGTCTGCCTAACACTTGTATAGAAGATGAGAGCGGCCCCACACCATTGGAGTCTCTGGTCTGATAGGAAAGATAAGGCATAAGTGTGTGAATAAGGCATAATACAAGACAGCATTTGAGTTAGTGATTCATACAACATATCACTTTTAAAGGTACATAGAGTGATAAGAGACTTACTCAATCCCCCCAGATGCCCTCCCAGGGAGGCATTATCAATCTATTTCACAGATGAAGAAACCAAGGCTCAGGGAGATCACACCTAAGATTAGTTGGTAATTCACCTAAGATCACACTGCTAGTAAATGGCAGATGAATGACTCCACAGACCACACTTGTATGTAAGCAGCATCAGCCGGTCAGTAGCTACCCCTTGAATGCCAGCAACCGAGACATTGTGCTGAGCTCACCATACTCAATTTGGGCTGGCTGCAGACTGCAATATAGACTTGCAGAAAACAGAAAGGTTAAATGCGTGCCTCCGTTGCTAGGAGCAGCACTGGGCATTGAAGAGGAGGCATAAGAGGAGCACTGGGCATCGAAGAGGAGGCATAGGAGGAGCACTGGGCATCGAAGAAGAGGCATAGGAGGAGCACTGGGCATTGAAGAGGCACAAAAGGACCTCCTCACTGTATGAAACTTCAGGTAGGTCTCATGACTTCTGTTTACTCTTCAGTAGCTTCGGTCACTTTAATTTATAAAACGGTGCCCCAATTTGGTAATTAAAATGGCCAGCCCCCGTGTTTTAATAAATATGTCTAGTATGACTTAAAGTTAAATGTTGTTAAAGGTCCCCCTTTGTCCTGGAGCTGGGGAATGGGATGTGACAGGCTTCATTCTCCACCCCCCACCCCAGCTCCTGCAGGGCCAGGAGGGCTGAGGAAGAAGAGGTAACATAAGTAACGTTCTCACTCTACAATGCTAATGTTAGACTTGGCAGAAGTGTAAGGCTGACTCTCTTGAGGGGCCTTCATGTGTTCTTTGGAGACTCCATCAATGTAGATTGCTCCTTCAGTTTCCTTGACGTGAATGAATGTATTCCTATTCTGTTTGATTGCTTACAGCTCCATCCATAGCCCTGGGTATCTTGGATTCCACTTCCTGTACCAAGCTCCCATTGCCTCTTTTGCTGGTCCTCTTGGCCAAAATCTAAGATGGTCCCACACTGATGCTCTCTTAAACGTGGTCCATATCTGATCACGGAAAACACTCACGAGCTCCACTGCACTCTAGCAGAGCGATGACTTCCCACATTTCAGCCCTCCATTCAGCACCAGAAGTCACTTCGACCAAACTCAGGCTCTTAGATTTCTTGGGCACAGCTCATACACATCCACTGTACATCAGAAGCAGCAAAGGACTCATTTTAAGCTCTTTGAGTGGTCTCCTTTAAGTCTTTTTCCTCGTGCTCAGATGAAGTGTAGCCCCCCCTCCCCTAGGGGTGAAGAAATCCTCTTCAAAAATCCTCTAATCCCCAACTAATGGTGCTCATACACCCCTGAGATGAGCGAGGGGTTTCTCAGACACCTACTTTGAAAATGTTTGTATCTGGTTCCAGCACCTTACTTTAGAATGTACCTCAGCCAAAAGTTTCCTTTTAATGTCTTATTACACTTACAACTCGGTGAATGAGCTAATGACTCATTCTCCCTTGGGGTGGGTGGGAAGGCGCCCTTAAACAGCCATTACAAGCCCTTGGTTCTTCTCCTGACCTCAGCCTGGTTCCTCCAGGTGACCTTGGAGCAGCCCTTTCGTTGCTCTGGGTCTCAGCTTCTCCTCTCAGTGAAATGGAAATCAAATCTCTGTTCTCGCCCTCTCTCCAGGGAGGTATTGTGAGGAATAATAAGGCAATGCCTATAAAGTGCTTTAAGTACTTCGGGGAAAGACGTTGGCTAAATACCAAATGATAATAATAACACCGGCATCATCCTCCACATTATTATTCATGGGTCGAGAGGAGAAAGCGGTTGCTGATGGTGTCTTTGCTCTGTGGGAAGGAGGACTTGAGGCCCCAGGATGCGCTATCAATAAGTCAAAGCCAATAAACCCAGAGCACGGGAGGTGGGAGTTATCATAAAGGCTGAATGTACACACCCATTTATATTTGAAATGATAACCGGCTCCATTTCTCATTTTTTTATTTTTATAGTTAGAGCTCAGAGCAGCTAGAATTGAGAGGAAAATGCGCTCCTTTTCTGGGAGATGGGGGAGCAAAGAGACATTTTTTTTTACAGCTTCAATTTTGCCACTCATCCCTCTTCTTAACATAGCATACACACACACACACGCACACACACACACACATACACACACACACACATTTCCCTCAGCTCTACTCTCCATCCCACTCATTTCTGCATCGAAGTTTGAACCAGCAGGCAGGATGTCAGTCTGGTGGGAGATGAGGAGCAGAGAGGGAGAGAGGACCAGAGGTGAGCCTTGCGGACAACCAGACTCAGCATGGGCAAAGGGAAGAAGGTTGTTCCCTAAAGTTCCCCTAGAGCTGATCAGAGTTCATTCATTCTTTTATTCCTCAAAAAAAGAGTGTCACAGTGTATCAGACATGTACTCCGTGCCACAGCCAAACCCAGAACAAGGGACAGCCAGTCCCTGCCAAAAGTTCATTCCCTTAAAATCCTGCAAAGTCTTCATGGAGGTCTGGTAGGACAGCACAGTTTGGAGAACATCAGCTCTTTACCCAGCAATGCATCTAACAGGGGTTGATAATGCATGACCTTCAGAATCTTTTGCCCCAAATGATTCCTGAGTTTACACTTCTGGTCCTAAAGGAAAGTTCCCCCCCCCCCCCCCCCCCCAGTTTGAGCAGGGTATGGTCAGGTTTTCACAAGATTGTTCCCAAATGCACACGTATCTTCAAGTATGCAGCGCTAAGTGTGGTGGACTTCAAGTCTGAAGACAAGCTTTCAGTCCAAGGCTACCACCTACCTCCTAAATGTCTCTGAGCCTCAGTTTCTTTACATTGAAATCGAGGGGGAAAAACGTGGCTGCTCTGTATACCTCGCAGAGTTGCTGTGAGAGCACATGGAAGGACGAGATCGCTGGTGAACAGTGCAGCTCTATTCAGAGGGAAGCTCTGGTTACCGAGCTCTCGCTCACAATGTGCCCAGCACACTGCCAAGGGAGCTGGTCCCTGAGTCCTAGATAGTTGGAAATTTGAGCAATCAGCCCAGCTGCCTAGGCATTTGAGGACTTGTTACTTTCAATTCTAGGAGTCTGTGGGCACTGAGAGCACAGGAACCCATCTTTGTTACCTTTTTTTTCTTAAGATTTTATTTATTTATTTGACAGAGAGAGAGACAGCGAGAGGGAACACAAGCAGGGGGAGTGGGAGAGGGAGAAGCAGGCTTCCTGCCCATCAGGGAGCCTGACGCGGGGCTCAATCCCAGGACCTTGGGATCATGACCTGAGCCGAAGGCAGACGCTTAAGCAACTGAGCCACCCAGGAGCCCCGCTTTGTTATCTTTTTAATTTTTGAATTTTACTCAAATAACATTTTTGTGTTTATGAAAGTAATATGTAGGGTCTTTGCAAAAAAAAAAAAATCAGACAACAGAGAAAGACACAAAGGAAAACTTTAAAATATGATACAATCTTACAACTATGAATTTTAGGGGTATAGACTTCCGAACTTTTTGCTGTGCATTTACACACATAGTGTTTTTCCAAAGATGGCACCTTTTATATACATAGTTTCACTGAGCTTTGCCCTGAACAGAACTGGACAGCTGTCCACCTGCCTTTGTTTAGAAGGCTCTCTGACCAGATCTGGAGGTCTCTTCTTGAGACATAACATCCTCTTTGAGCTCTTTCAGCATCCCTAAGGGCCCCTTTCATGGGTAGAATCACTTTCAGCGGCCACAAAAAATGAGAAAGTAAAAAAACTTCTCCCCTGCTCAAAGCAATCCAGATTGGGTACATTTACAAGCCCTACTTGCTAGGTTCCGAGACATTGACATCTTGTCATTTTCCCCTCTTTTTCAAATTCCAAGTTGAAGTTTGATGTTGAATTAAAAATGTTGCCAGGGGCTGCCTGCAGGGCCCTCAGGCTAAAACAGTGGCAGCATCTGCCAAGGGAGACCCACAGGTCCTTCTTCGGACCATGGCAACCTGCAGTTGTCATCTGAGCCCAGCAGAGGCTGGGAGAAGTGTGCATATGAAGGGAAATTCAAGGATCACTACTTTTTTTTAAAAGCCAACCTTGGCACATGCTTCTCCACTTTATTTGGTTTTTAGGACTAAATACCTGTGAGACATTTCCTGATTTTTCCAAGAAGGTGGAGAAGGAGCAGTGACTTGTGGGACAAATGCCAGACCTTGTTAACTGTCTCAGGGCCCCAGAGGAATGCTGTGAAGGGGACACGCATGGGGCTGATCAATAGATTTCTTCCATACAATTGGGCTGTTTGCTGAGAGATCAGAAGAGAAGGGCAGGGCGCTGTGCTCTGGAAACAGGAAAATCATCTATGGATGGAGCCTTAAATCTACCTCTATGCCAGTTTAAGCTGAGAACAGAGTGCAAGGACTCAGAGAACTCAAGACCAGAGTTGCCTCTAGAAAGAGGAACAGGAGACTAGAGAGGGATGGAAACTTACTTTTCACTCTACATCTGCACCCCCCTCCCCTTTTAAATTTTGTACCATGTGCCTGATTTGCCTTTCGCCATCATAAACAAACAGACTCAAAGGAATCTTGGCTCCTGGGACCCATCCATGAGCAAAAAATACTCGTTGGTAAGGGCAGCCTTTCCTTCTCTCTCAAATTATGCTAAAGTCCACTGAGTCTTTTCACTAAACAGAACTGATGGCCTCATTCCTTCCTACAGAGTAGTCTTCCTTTGAAAATAAAAAAAGAACACTCAAGTCAAAGAACCAGCAAAAAGTTTTTAATTATTATTGTCCTTATGATTTGGTGTGCTCTATATTTTCTGATTGTGGAAAAAAAAAAAAAAGAAGTATAATGGCCTCAGATGGCATTGATAGCTCTCAACTAATGAGACTGACTTTTGCATGGGTCTGTGATTGTACTATCTTACTATCCCTATTATTTATAAGTAATGTTATGTGTAATATACTTCTAATATACTTAAATTAATATGCTTACTATATTGTTTCAGCTCATTCTCAATCCCAGCTGTGCTACATTGGACAAATTACTTAACCTCTCTGAGCCACAGTTTCTTCATACGGAGAATGGGGGCTAACAATAGGACCTGCCTCCCAAGGTTGTCATGAATTAAATGACAGCACATTAGACCTGGCACGTAAGTGCTCAGCAGACATTATTCTTACTATTAATATCTCCTTTATTACTAGTGTTTTAGAGAGAACCAGATGTTGAAACTGATTCCTAGGTATACTGAGAAACAAAGATGGCTATAAAAAGGAAATGGAAGCAGTATGGGAAAGTGCTAAGTGTCCCAAGATCTAGAAATCCCATTGAGTAAATCCACACGACTCTCATAGGCACCATGCCTCTCAGTGTGACTTTCTTCTGATGCATAATTTTATTTTACTACCCTTAACTTTACACCTTTCTCCCCCACATGCCATCTTGCACAAAAACAATAATGGAGCCAGCCATTGAGTCTTTTGAGTACCTAAGATTTAGCTTTCCCTGCTCTAGGGTGAAAGCTGGTCCTGGTGATGACCATGGTGAACTATAAATGCTGGGAGAATCCTGGAGAAATAGATGGACCTAAAATTCCTCATCTTTTTTTTTTTTCCTTTCAACAAATAATTATTAAGAGTGGCAGGCGCTCTTCTAGAACTGTTGTTCTCAGCTAGGGACTATTTTGTCCCCCAGGGGATATTTGGCAATGGCTGGGGACATTTTTGGTTGTCACAGCTAGGTGCTACTACTGACAACTAATGGGTAGAGGCCATGGAGTCTGCTAAGCATCCTACAGTGCACAGAACAGACCCCATGGCAAAGTTCTACAGCTCAAAGGTCTTAGTGCTGAGGATGAGAAACCCTGCTCCAGA
This sequence comes from Phoca vitulina, assembly GCF_004348235.1. Taxonomy (NCBI): domain Eukaryota; kingdom Metazoa; phylum Chordata; class Mammalia; order Carnivora; family Phocidae; genus Phoca; species Phoca vitulina. The sequence continues at coordinate 69,528,721 of NW_022589709.1, forward strand.
GGTTTGGGAAAGTTACATCCCCAAAACAGACAATGATCCTTGCCCTTTAGAATGTAAATTCTACAAGGAGTCAGAAAATAGACTATAAAAGTAATAAATAAATTGGAAAATTATTGATACTATTACAGAAAAGACAAAGTCGAGCAAGGTAAGGAGAATGAAGAACACTGGGTGTGGGAGTATTGTATAGGATGGTCAGAAGGTGAGTGGATGGAATTTGAGTAAATTTCAGGGAGGAGAGGAAGATAGGCAAACAAATAGTCATGGAAAAAGCATTCCAAGCAGAGGGAATAGTTATGCAAAGACCCTAATTCAGAGAGGCCTGGTGTTTTTGCCTTACTGTGGAACAGTGAGCGAGGGGATAGTAGTAGAGGATGAGGTCAGAGAGGCAGCAGGAATCTAGATCATGCAGGGCCCTGTGGGCCACTATGAAGACTGATATTTACCCCAAGGGAACAGTTTTAAGCACAAACGTGACGTGAGCTGACTTATATTAGCAGTTTTGTTGAGAATGGATGACTGAGGGGCAAGGGTGGAAGCAGGAGGACCCCATTTGTCAGGAGGCTGTTGTAAGATGTAATGACAGCCTGGATTAAGGTGGTAGCTGTGGAGGCAGTGAGAAGTAGGCAGATAGACTTTGAAGGAAGAGCTAACTGGATTTGCTGATGAATTAAACTGAAGAATGACTCCGAGGTTTTTGGCCTGAGCAACTGGAAGGATGTAATTACAATATACTGGGATGGGGAAAGCTGGGCTAGAGAAGATTTAGTGAGGAAGATCAGGAATTCAGCCTTGCACAGATAGTTTCAGGTGTCTATCTGACATCTGAGGGGAGATGTCAACCAGCAGTTGGACATGGAAGTCTTGTAGAAGCTCAGGAGACAGATGAAGGCTGGAAATGTACATGTGTGCATCACAGAACTGAGATGGGATTCAATGAGATGACCAGCAGAGTGCATGTCAATGGAGAAAAGGTCCAAGGCACTGCAGTGAAGAGTTTGGAGAGAAAAGGAGAAACCTGCAAAGGGCACTGTGAAGGATTAGCCAACGGTATAGGAGAAAAACAAGAGGACGTGTCATCCTGAAAGCAAAGTGAAGAAGTCTATCAAAGAGAAGGGAGCAATCAACTGGTCAAATACTGCCGATATTAAGACTTAAGATGCTGAGGACTGCTTAGTAACCACTGGATTCAGCCAAGTAGAGGTCACTGATAAACCTGATAGAGCAATTAGGTGGAGCTTGACTGAACTGGGTTCCAGAGAACTTGAGAGAAGAGGAATTGAAGACAGGAAGCATAGACAACTCTTGAGAAGTTTTTATGAAAAGGGGAGCAAAGAAAGGGGGCCTTAGTAGCTGGTGAGGGGAATGGGGTCAGGAGATTTTTGTAAGACAGGAACAATCTGTTATAGAGAGCAAAAACTGATTGTGTAAGGAGACAGGACAAATTCGCTGGAGTTATGTCTTGAAGTAAGTGAGAGAAGAAAGGATTTAGTCCCAAAGCAAAGGTGTTGGCTTTAAGAGCATAGAAAGTCCATCTATGGTAACAAGAAGGAAGGCACATGAGGTGGGTGAAAGCGTTAGGAGGTTTAGGTTTGGTTACAGATGACTTCAGTTTTCTTACTGACTTACCAGTTGAAAATGGATTGTAGAGGGGGTAGTAGAGACTTTGAGAGGACATGTGTGAACAAATTGTCTAGGTTACAAGAGGATGAATGACCAGAGACAAGTACCGTGGCTGCCTGAGGGCCACTTAAGTTTCAAAGTCACTCTTTTAAAGCGAGACTTTAAAGTGTGGTTATGGGATTTTCTCCAGCACATTCAGCTACATGGATATGGGCTCAGAGTAGGTTGGTGTTAGAAGGAACCAAAATTATGGTTTTCACTGGGTATGATGAAGTGAAAGAAGAGCAAAGGAGTTGAGGATATATGAAAAGGAATAATTATAATAATTCCTCTTAGAATTTAAGCTACTCACCTTCTAATAATACATGTTTTTATAATGTAGGTGTAATTTTGTAACACTTTGTTGAGCTAGCCAGATCCCAAATTTGGCAAGTTTTTTAATGAATTCGAAGGTCTAAAGACATCATCGAGTCCCTTCTTCTGCCTGCTTTTCTTAGCAGGTGAGAGACTTTTCTATTTTGTGTCTCCCAAGGAGATGCCACTATTACCACAGACGAAGCAAAACTAATGTTTACTAACCCAAGCTTACAGAAATATTTCCCAAATAGCTTAATCAAACTCCCCTTGCTCCCATTTTCTCTTCTTGCGTTCTTGGTAGTAACAATGATTTGCCCACTTTTCTTATTCTCTTTTATGTTATTACTTCATTCATTCATTCATTCATTCAAGAAATGTCTAATGAGTACTAACTATGATGTACCTACTTGGTGCTGGTTGTAGAATTGTGGGAAACCATGGTCTTTTATCTCCCGACTATACAGTCATGGGCTAAAAACAGATGATTTCAATACACTGTAATAAGAGATATGATTGAAGAGAAACAGAGCCTTATATGAACACAGAGCACTGAGTTAGAGGCACTAACCCGGTCATTGGGAAGGAGGAGAAAGGAAGCTCATGGAAGTTCTTCTTCCAAGAAGAGATGTGGAAGTTGAGTGGGAGTTAAGTGAAAGTAGGAGAGACGAAAAGCATTCTAGGCAGTGTGAACATGTGTGAAAGGCTGATAGAGAGAAGGAACAGGATGCGGGAAGTTCACTGTGCCAGGAGCATAGGGAGGCAGGAAGAAACAAATAAGGCTGGAGAGACTGGCAAGAGACTCAAAGGAAGGGCTCGCCATTTATATCAAGAATTGGGGCTTTATCCTAAGGGAACTGGAAGCATTGATGGGTTTTAAACAGAGAGAGAGATCATCAATTTGTACTTTGGAAGGTTTTCTCTGGCTGCCTGGCATGGGTAAAGAGCTTCAGGATAGCATAACTATCTAGAAGCTATTGTAGTCAATGAGTAAGAGATGATGGTGGACTAGACTAGGGACATGGCAGTGGAGCAGGAGAGAAATAGATGGATTTAAGAGATGTTTCAGTTGGTTGAACTGATAGGTCCTGGTGATTTATTGGCTTTGGAGAATCAATGAAAGGGAAGAATCAAGGAAGAGGCTCCAGTTTCTGACTTTGAAAACTGGTTTGCTAGTGTTGCCATTTGCTGAAATATGACACACAAGGGAATAAATCAGTTTTGGAAATGTTGGGTTTAAAGTGCCCATGACAGAGCCAAAAGAATATTCTTGAGGGATGTTATATATGAGGATCTGCCACTCAGCGAGTGCTGACAGAGAAAGACAGAGAGAGATGCACATTTAAGAATTATCTACAAATAGATAGTGATTGAAGCCATGGGAGTAGATAAAATAGCAATCGCCTCTGTGGAAAATGAAGAAAGGAACACCTAAGTCAAACCCCTGAAGAACACATACATTTAAGGAATGGGCAGAGGAAGGGCCTCCAAAAGAAGCGGAAAATAATCAGCCAGAAAAGTAAGAAAAAAACATCAGGAGAACGGGGAGTCATGGAAGCCACAGCAGGAAAGTACTTTAAGAAGGAAGGGGTAGCCAACAATGTCAAACACTGCCAAGAGGCTGGATAAAATAAGATTAAAAGGCCCATTGGATTTGACTATGGCAGCCATGAGAGCAGCAACCAGGTTGCAGTGAATTGAATAGGAGATGAGGAATTGTAGACGACAAACATAAACAATTCTTTGAAGAAGTTTGTTATGTCTACATGCAAAAAAAAAAAAAAAATGGAGAAGTGGGTGCAAATCTTCACATGAATTATCTCTTAAAAAAATACATTGGTCCAAGGTGTCAAAATATTTCAGGAGAAACATTTTCACATGAGTTTCCAGGATAATGTCCTCAACTCTCCATCTTTTTTTAAATTAACATATAATGTATTATTGGTTTCAGAGGTAGAGATCTGTGATTCATCAGTCTTATATAATACACTGTGCTCATTATATCACATGCCCTTCTTAATGTCCATCACCCAGTTACCCCATCCCTCCACCCCCCCTCCCCTCCAGCAACCCTCATTTTGTTTCCTATGATCAAGAGTCTCTTATGATTTGTCTCCCTCTCTGGTTTCGTCTTGTTTTATTTTTTCCTCTCTTCCCCTATGATCCTCTGTTTTGTTTCTTAAGTTCCAAATATCAGTGAGATCATATGATAATTGTCTTTCTCTGATTGACTTATTTCGCTTAGCATAATACCCTCTAGTTCCATCCATGTCATTGCAAATGGCAAGATTTCGGTTTTTTGATGGCTGAGTATTATTCCAAGAAGATGTGATATATATACATCACATCTTCTTTATTGATTCATCTGTCAATGGACATCTGGGCTCTTCCCATAGTTTGGCTATTGTGGACATTGCTGCTATAAACATTGGGGTGTAGGTGCCCCTTTGGGTCTCTACATTTGTATCTTTGGGGTAAATACCCCGTAGTAAAATTGCTGGGTCATAGGGTAGCTCTATTTTCAACTTTTTGAGGAACCTCCATACTGTTTTCCAGAGTGGCTGCACCAGCTTGCTTCCCACCAACAGCGTAGCAGGGTTCCCCTTTCTCTGCATCCTCGTCAACATCTGTCATTTCTTGACTTGTTAATTTTAGCCATTCTGATTGGTGTGAGCTAGTATCTCATTGTGGTTTTGGTTTGTATTTCCCTGATGTCGCTCAACTCTACATCTTGTGTAAAAGCATAGACTCAGTCAAAGACAACTAACTCAGCTCAAATTTCCTTTCTTGGGACAGAATTGTATTTCTTTAAGAAGGCCCCACAAATCTATCATGTACTAATCATTCTTAGGACTATCCTCAGAATGCCTTCCAAATTCTTCAAATTTCTCTCCAGCCACTGAAGCATCATGAAGTGAAAAGTTTATATAGTAGGAAGTCATCAGCTAGGTGAAAGAAACTGACTGGTTAACTTAAGAAAAAAATGGGGAGGATTTATCAGAAGACTATGGAGGAGCCCACACAAACACACAAAGCTAAAGAACCAGGAAGGACAGAAACCAAAGCAGCTTGGTATATGTCTATGTAGCAGGAAGTGATAAGAACTATCTCTCAAGGGTAGCACTCTCAGTGTGCAGTGTGGCCCACTTTTGGCCAGGAGAAGGAAAGATACCTTGATTGACAGTCCCATCAAGAGGGAGAATGGATGCCCACCACCACCACCACCACCACCCCACCCCAAGGAAAACTGAAGTGCTGGAACAGGAAATAGAACCTGGACAGTCACCACAGCCCCTGGAGTCCCTAGCTGTATGCAAGACCTCTTATAGTTGAGCCCTGAATAATAACCATTCAACCCGAGATTCCCTACAGTATAACTTTCCCCACCAGCAATATTCCTTCTTTGGCTATGCTTTTTTTTTTTTTTTTTTTTTTTAGATTTTATTTATTTATTTGAAAGGAAGAGAGAGAGAGAGCACAAGCAGGGGGAATGGCAGAGGGAGAGGGAGAAGCAGGCTCCCCACTGAGCAGGGAGCCTGATGCAAGTCTCGATCCCAGGACCCTGGGATAATGACCTGAGCTGAAGGCAGATGCTTAACCAACTGAGCCACCCAGGCACCCCTTGGCTATGATTTCTATCTGGCTCTTCTTTCTCTAACTCCTTCATAGGCTTAACCATATAGACAAACCTTCATGCACTACAATAGAACATGCTGTTGCGATCTTTCTAGCCAATCTTCCCCCTTCCTCTGATTTAGAGTTTCAAATACCAAAATTCAGCCTAGGACATTGATGGATGGAGCATCTGAGCTCTACACCTCCCTTACCTGGCCCATTTGATTAGTGGCAACAGCTCAAATAGAAAATTCAGACCCCAAAGTATGTTTTGAGTCTGGATGATTCCATTTGGCTGAATCCCCAGACAGAGGAACTGGAGAGCTATCAAATACCCACTTTCCTTTGTGCTGGGCACATGCAGCAGGCTGAGAATCCTAATGCCTTTACAGGAAGTACCCTCACACACTTCATCGTTATCCCAGGCTACAATTGTCCTTCATGCATCCCAGGCATCACTTCATCATGTGTGAAAAGAAGTATCAAGATCTTTCTCTTTTTAACACAATCATGGAGAAATAGTTGCTGACCAAAAAGGTTATAGGGAAATATGACTCTTCTTGAACAGGAGTCTTATTTTGCAAAACAGATGTGTTTTTGGAAAGATACATGTAAATAATTTGGGGATTTGTCTTGTTTTATTGTTGTTAGATTACCTAATACCCATTTCCCCCACTGGCAAATGAGTTCAGAATAGCTTCATTTCCACCTAAGCTTCAGTCTTTAGAAGCATGATAATGTGGCAGTTAAATGTTCTTGGCTCTTGAAGCAGCCAGCCTGAGTTTGAATTCAAACTTAATGTTTTCAAATCCCCCTTTTTTTTAACTGTTACACAGAGTCTGTCCTCTCAGTGAGTAATGCATGAGCGCTTGGCACAAAGTAAAAACCCCATGAATTGTAGCAGTTATTATTACTTTGAGCTCTTTAAATTTCTGTGCTCTCCAGCTATGTTAAACCCCACTTGAAAACAATTCTCTAAAAAAAACTTTCTACTATAAAATTAGAAAATGTTTGTTGTAGAAAATTTGAAAAATGCAGAATAAAAATAAAGAAAAACATACACACAAAAAATGACCCTTGGAGGTGCCTAGGTGGCTCAGTAGGTTAAGCATCCAACTCTTGGTCTCAGCTCAGGTCTTAATCTCAGGGTTGTGAGTTCAAGCCCTGTGTTGGGCTCCACACTCGGCATGGAGCCTACTTAAAAAAAAAAAAAAAAAAATAAGACCCTTAGTCCCACCTCTGACAGATAACCATCCCTACCATTCTGATGTTACATATGCATATAGATGCCTTTGCTTGTACTCAGTTCTTCAAAGTACTACAAGAACTGTTAATTAAAGGGACCCTGCTCATAAAGGTGTATCCTTTTTTAGATTGAGATATAATTCATATACCATAAAATCCACCCTTTCAAAGTGTACTCTTCACCGGTTTTTAGCACATTTGTAAAATTGCACGATAATCACCACTATCCAATTTCAGGCCATTTTCATCACCCCCACAAGAAACCCCACACCTATTAGTAGTCATTCCCTATTCTTCACTCCCTCTAGCTCTTGGTAGCCACCAAACTACCTTCCGCTATAAAGATTTGTCTACTCTAGACATTTTAAATAATGGAATCAGACAATATATGTCCTTTTGTGTCCAGCTTCTTTCACTTAGCAAAATATTTTCAAGGTTTATCCATGTTGTAGCATGTATCAGTACTTCATTTCTTTTTATGACTGAATAGTATTCTGTTGTATGGGTATAATATAATTTGTTTATTCATTTGTTAGTTGATGGATATTTGGTTTGATTTCACTTTTTGACTATTATGAATAATGCTGTTGTGAACATTCACGTACAAGTTATTGTCTAAACATACGTGATAAAATCTTAAAAAAATCTAGATCTCTAAAATGCTTTCTAGAGAGCAGTTTAAATTCATTATTAAATATTTCAGGGGTGCCTGGGTGGCACAGTCAGTTGAGCAGCCAACTCTTGGTTTTGGCTCAGGTCGTGATCTCAGGGTCATGAGATCGAGCCCCGAGTCGGGCTCTGTGCTCAGTGTGGAGTCTGCTTAGGACTCTCCCTATGGCCCCCACCCTGTCTCTCTCTCTAAAGTGAATAAATAAATCTTTAAAAAAAATTTGATCATAGAGAAAAGTATAGAGAATGATATAATAAAACCAAGGACCTATCACACAAATTAATAAATTGTAGTATTTTAACATACTTGTCCCAGACCTGAATATTACACTGGGCATGACCTTTGAACTCATCTCACATCCCATTTCCTCCCACTCCCCCCCGAAGTGACCACTGAACTAAATTTAAAAGGTAGTTTTTCTATAAAAGTATCCTCAATGCTAGATTTTTAAAATTTACCTGTGTTGTACAGGTTGTGGTGGTACATTGTATTTAATCTGCTGTGCAGAACCCATAATAGATTTATCCCTTGGCCTACTGCTGGAGTTTTAGGTTGTTTCCTGGGTTTGTTAACATAAATAATGATGCAGTGAACATGCTACATGTCTGCTAGTGACTCTAGACATGAAGTGGCTGGACTGTAGAATATGCACATCTTCAGCCTCAACTGATTCTGCCAAACTGCTCTCAAAGTCAGCTTTTCTGATTCGAGGCACACTTGTATATGGTCTGACTGTGTCAGTGTTGTTTATATGGATTGTAAACCCCTTGACTGCAGGGCCCATGCGGTCTTTAACACACTGAATGGGCAAAATTGGTTTGGGTATTGTGGGAAAGTATAGAAAGAACACAGATGACACCGTGTTATGGCTTGATTTGGGCCCTCCAAAAAGATGTTGAAGTGCTAACCCTCCAATACCTGTGAATGTGACCTTATATGGAAACAAGAGCTTTGCAGATGATCAGGTTAAGAGGACTGTGTTCTTACTAAAAGGGAAAATCTGCACACAGAGACATAGACACAAGAAGAACACCAACACGAAGGCAGAGATTGCAGAGAAGCATCTCCAAGCCAAGGAACACCACGGATTTCCAGGAAACCACCAGAATCTAGGAGAGAAGCCTGAAACATATTCTCCCTCCCAGGCTTCAGGAGGAATCAACCCTGCTGACACCTTGATCTAGGACTTCTAGCCTCCCGAACTGGGAAGACAATGAATTTCTGTTGTTCAGAACACCCAGTGTGTGGTAGTTTGTTGTAGAAGACCCAGGAAACGCATCGGAATGAGTCATCTTGGCATCCAAACTAAATATCAATGATGCCAGGTTAGCACTGGATGGATATCTGCTTTGACATCAATTTCTCTTCCTCTTGTCACCCTACATGGTTGCTTTTTGATTTTTGTTTTGCTTTGTCTTTTTTAGCTCTTTCCTATAGCGATTTTTGTTCTTAAGGCCTAATGCCACACACTGAGCCCTTGAATTTCCTTTGATCTTAAAACATTGGTAAAGCTCTTTCGTGATTAGCTAATATTCAATTTAACTGAGAGCACTTCCTTTTTCCCCGCTTAATATGTAAGATCTGTTTTCCAGTTTTGGTACTCAATGATTTATGTTGCTTATAAGGAAGATACATTAGGCTTAAGAGACACCCTGATTCTGAGGTGCTGCTGAGTTCAAGAGGAGACTCTTAGAGAAAACTTGCCTGCAGAAAGTGTGTGGGAAGAAAGTATTGGTCAATAATTTTTTTCTTTTTTACTTCCCATGCTTAAAACATGTTGATCCAGTGGGAAAGATACTTCTGGGGGTGTAGCATGGGCTCCTTACTAGAAAGTTGATTGGAAAATCCATAAAAGAGTGGAGGGGAAAACAAATTGATGGTTTCCAGAGGGGAGGGGGGACACTCAAGGGGATGGGGGAAATAGGTGATGGGGATTAATTAAGGAGCGTACTTGTGATGAGCACTGGGTAAGGCACGGAAGCGTTGAATCACTATATTGTACACCTAAAACTAATATTACACTGGATGTTAACTAACTGGAATTAAGATAAAAACTTAAAAAAAAAAAGTAAGAGTGGAGACAAGTTCAGACAGAGTAAGGCCACGCAAAGCAGCAGAATAGAGAGGCCTAAATTATTATACATTTTGAATAGCTATAGAAGATTGGAAAAATCGGTTATGGGATTCTGTATGGCAGTTCATAAATGAGCCAGCAGGGCATGGAGCAACATGGACAGATCTCAAAAACATAAAGCTGTTCCCGGATACTTACGGTACATAGCAAAAACCGTGTTTGTAATGTGCATGGGTAAAATTCAGATACCCGAAGCATAGTGACCACTTCTAAGGAACCCCAAGAGCAGACAGTGAAGGTGGAATTTGGAGGCACCCGGAAAGTGTTAAGGCTCTGTGCTGACCAACACACCACATATTCTGTTGGGTAAGTTTATGTACATTATTCCGGAATATCTCAATAATCTCAAGAGGGAGATAATTTTATCATCTCCATTTTATAAGGGAAGAAACTGAGGCACAGAGTGAGTAGTAAGTAGGTGTGTCCAAGATCTCACGGCTGCTGAGTCCCAGCTCCAGAGCCTGTGCCCTTAAGCTCTGCACTGCAGGGCCCTCTACAAATGTTACAAATACCGAACCGCCCGGGATAGGACAAGAGAACGACAAGAGAACGGAGCCGGTTTCATTCTTCTGCAGGAAACTCCCTGGAAAGAGCAGGCGGCTTCTCGGGAAGGATCAGATGCCCACTTGACCCTCAAACAGTACCCTTGGCTGACAGGACAGCTCAGCCCTTCCATAAAGCTGGGAGAGGAGGGGTAAATGGCAGCATTTAGCTTTTGTGACTGAACTGGCGGGGGGGGCCTTGGAACCCTTCCACCCACTTGAAAAACGGTCGCCCATCTGACATTAATAGAAAAAGACCATTAAAAAGCTTTGTGCTATTCTGTTCTCGTGGTTCTGGTCCCTCTTTGCCTTTGTTGCTGCTGGCATTTTATAAATTATGGATGCGCCTGGGTGTTGCTGTTCCCCCATTTCCTCTGTAGTGCCGCTCGCTCCCCGCGCCTGCATCGCATCCTTCCTCTGAGCAAAGGACCGCGCGGCCCAGACCCCACATCAGTGTAATTAGCGCGCCGCACGCGGCTCGGGTGTCAGGACCGCTTCCACTCACCGCCAGCCCGCCGCCAGCCCCTGTCACTCACCACAGAGTCAGCCAGGCGGCCCCCAGGCCAGCCGCACGGGCCCGAGCCGCAGAGAGGGGACGCTCCAGGGGGAAGCTCGGGGTCCCCCCACGGCCAGCTGGGTCTGCGGATGTCTCTGGGGTTCGGCAGCAGCCTCGGACAGTATCTGATCTCAAAAGCAGACAGTGTGGAGGGAGAGGAAGGGCCGTTCATGTCTGCCCCTTGACTGGCTACAGAGGAGCTTGCGGAGCAGGTGACGGAAGGTGGGTGGCAGGCTCCTAAGGAACCGACAGCTGGAAGGGTTTTGGGGGGAACCACTGGACCAGTGTTTTCCCAGAGACACCACAGGGGAGATGTGTAGCGTGGTAATGGAGAGTACCTGGGGTGGTATGCTAAGGAGACCTTTATTTAACAGCTTTGAGGGTTTTTTTTAAGTAGATAGGTAAGTAGAGAGACAGAGATGATAGAGAGAGAGAGAGAGAGAATCTCGCTCCTCAAGCTCACACTCACAATTTCATAGAGAGTGTTGCTAAAGTACATATACTCTTACATCCAGTTTTATTTTAGAGAAAAATTGTGCTCAGGTGAAATGCAGATATGGACAAAGGGCACACAAGGGACCGAGGTTTGAGAAGAGGTGCAAGAGGGCCAGGGATTCTTGGTTGTTTGGAGGGCCAAGGATCCCTGTACAAACTTGGTGAAAGCAAAGAACCCACACCACTCAAACACATACATAGCCTCACAAATTTAAGGTGCAAACGCAAGGGTTTTTTAGGTGCTCTGAAGGCTGTTCCTTGACCTTGAAGGGATACATGGACCCCAGGCGGAGACCCTCTCGGCTCCACTGTGAACTCCTCACAGGCAGGAACCAACCTCTTCCTTCACTGTATCCCAGGCTCACAAGAACTGCTCAAAAATGGTTACTGAAGATGTCAGTGAGCTGTAGTACAAATCATTATTCCCCCCAGAGCCAGAGAAATCAATGGATTTGCCCAAGATCACAGAACTAAAGGCACAAACCCATGTCTCCAGAGCGTCAGTGGCTTCACTACATGTTCCTGTCTCCCACCCACCTCTGTTCTCTCCTTAAGCACCCCACTACTTCTTCTGCCTCTTGCCTATATCCACTCCCAAGAATCCAATACTTGGGGATTCCAGAGACAGAAGAAACAGTAGGAGGTAAGGAGGAAAGTAGGAAAGGGTCAAAGATGGTGTCAGGTTTGGCCCCAGGCCCTGCCCCATCCTCCCTGGCAAGCACCCAAGGAAGGGCCTCAACGTGAGGGTGGTGGCCCCAGGGCAGCCCCGTGTGCCATTTGTCAGTGGTGGCAGGGAGGAAGGAGACAGGCAAATAGATTTAATTTCCTGGGAGTGCTCTACCTAAGCCCCTTTCCCGGATGGTTATGAGATGCACAAAGTTTACATAAGAGACCCGTTAATGCTCTGTCTCTGGGGTTAATATTTAATTAGACAGTTTTAAAAAGTGCACACTATTACCGAGGATACTGCTTCACTGCTTGTCTCTTTCCTCTGGGATGCAGTGTGCAGACATAGAATTCTGAGCCCCTCGTGGTTTCCATGGAAACCCTCACCACTGGTGACTCTGGGCCCGGCATAGGGGCCAGCGAAGGCCCAGCGAAGACCCCAGACGTGGAAGACTTACGAAGCTCTTGAATCTCCTCTGAGGGTTTGGTCAGAAACCATCCGGTTGACCACACACACCCAGGGTCAGGGACCTCACTATTCCAAAGGCAGCCTCTACAATTTGGGGGGTATTCTGATGGTGACAGAGACCTGACACAGACTGGGATCAAATCCGTACTGAACTAGTGGTCTTCGCTCGGTAATTCGCAGCTACGGAGACCAAGTCTAATTCCTCTTTTCTGTAACTTTCTAATTATCATCATAATTTGAGCTCTTATATGTGGGTAGGTACCGTGTTACGTAATTGATATACACATCTCATTTACTATACACACAACCATGTGATGTAGGTATCATTAGCATTTTCATTTTACACACGACCTGACCGAGCCCATACAGCGAGTTAACATCAGAATGGGATTCCAACCAAGGCAGGTGTGTCTCTCTGTACCATCTTCTCTCTACCACATGCCACACCACCTGCCACTGCTTCCCCTCAAGAGTCTTTGAGACATCTGAAGTAAGCACTCAAGTTCCCCCTTCCCTCCTGCCTCCTTCTTGGCTAAACATCCTCAGTGCCTCTAGCCCAGAGTACATGATTTCTGCCTCCTCCCCACTGGGGCCGGCCCTGGGTGATTCTCCTGTACCCACGTTCCACTCGGTCTATGCCTCACTTGAAGGGGGGTGCCCACAACCTAGCCCAGCCTCCCTGCTGGCTAGTTCAGAGTACATGGGCCTTTTATCCTGCTTCTTCAGGGCACACGTTGCAGTGCAAGATGGAATAAAATTTCTGTTGGTTCCTATTTTATGTTTAGGCTTAACTCAAACCCGAGTGTATTCTATTGCATGAGATTTTCTCTGGTTAAGTCATGGTTTCCAGTCCTTTTCCTTTGCATTTGCTTGTTTGGAGCGATGTATACATTTTTAACTTTCATTTCTCATTGCTTAAATTCCATCTTTAAGTGTGGTCTGTCATTCCAACCTCTTGAGATCTGTAAGAACTTGGTACTCGCTGCATTTGTTCTCAATTCCCAATTCTCTGCTGTTCCCAATTATGATAGACCTGCCTTCTAGGTTTCTGAGTTGTTGATACACTCTGAACAGAAGTGGGGAGAGAGCCTGGAAGTTGAGGCATGTTTGAATATTGCAGCTTTGCGTGGCCAGCCCGTGCCTGCTTGCACCTGATATCAGTGTGGTGTTGGATAGCTCAATGCTCACAGTCAGCGTCTAGCAACCCCTCTGGTGTCTCTCTGCTATTCTGCCAAGGCCAAGGACAGCCACTTAGTCCTGGCATAGCCCAGCCAGGACGTTGGGGAGAGTCCAAGCTTCCAAGAGCAATCCTCAATTACTGGGGAAAGGAGTCAGTGGATAAGTGGCCACCTTCCCTCCTATCTTTCGGAGGGACAGTTCAGCTGAGGCACAGATCACGTGGTTCTGCAGAGGATCCCCAGGGAGGCTGTGCTCCAATCGCTCCATGGTAAGCAGCTCACAAGGGCACCCCATGTGTTTTGGCTCTTCTTCCCGGTGTCTCATCTTCCTCATTCTCTCAGCCAGCCTTCCTAGGGTCACCTCCCAAAGAAAACACCTGCACCCAAGCTCGTGTCTCGGTTGTTGCTTTCGGGAAACCTAAACTGAGGCGGATATGAAGCTGGAGGTAGCAAAGAGATAGAAGATGGATCATTTCTGTTGTATTCCAGGATATCTTTTAAGATGTTTTATGTTTAAATTTTTCATTAAGAAAATAATATATTAAAAAAATAGAGGGGTGCCTGGGTGGCTCAGTCGGTTAAGCGTCTGACTCTTGATTTCAGCTCAGGTCATGATCTCAGGGTCATGAGATCAAGCCCCGCATTGGGCTCCATGCTCAGCTGGGAACCTGTTTGAGATTCTCTCTCTCCCTCTCTCTCTCTGCCCCTCCCGTGCTCATGTACACACGCACGTTCTCTCTCTCTCTCTCTCTCAAATAAATTTTTAAAAATTTAAAAAAATAAAAAAGTAGAGAAACTTTGGGAACTAGAGAACAGAAGGGGAAAAATCTAGCCATAATACCATCACCTTAATAAAATTATAGCTGTCATTTTTAAATACTGTATTTCTTTTCGGTCCTTTCTGAGCATATTTTAATAGCAAGAGGAATTACACTCTCTTTGCCACTTTGTAGTTTACATTTTCAACTTAATAATTCTTCATTTTTTCAATTTTATCAAATAGTCCTAAAGCCATTACTTTCAATAGTACTATTTAATAATTATCTCTACTTGTCAGTCTCCCCAGGGGTTTCTGACCTCTGAAGGGCTGGGTCTATGTCTTGCTTATCTTCTTCTTCATAGCATTGGCTCAGTGCCTGGCACACGTTAAGCGTTCATTAAGGCTCATTAAATTGATGAGCAGACACACCATAGTCTACTTCGGCATTTTTGTATGGTTACATGTGAATTGTTTTCAATTTTCAAGATTGTCATTCATGCGATTGTGAATATATGGTATTTAGAACATCTTGGGTTTTCCATTACCTCTTCTCTCCCTGCATCTGTGTTGGCCTTATTCATATAACAAACTCTGGGAATCCAGTTCACATGAAAAGTTGTGGAGGAAATGTTACCTATTTCATTGGCCCTGCAGCTTACAAGCAGGAGTTCAACTTGGATAAACACGCCAGGCAGGTAACACTAAACTTAACCATCCTTATTGGAAATTTCCATTAAGGTTATTCCATGCTAAGTAGTACTCCAAGGGAGAGGACACGTTTTAATTCCTTCCGTTGGTCACAGACCTGAGCATGTCCAATTTGTTTACCAGCTGACATCACCTAGTTTTCAAACAGCTTCTAAACACTACACCAATGAATAAATGATAATTCAATAATAGTAACAGGTTGAATTTATTTTTCACCTCTAATGTACCAGATACTTTACACATGTCATCAGTCACATATAATCGTCAAAGTACAATTCTCTCAGGTGGTTACTATTATTATCCCTATTGACTAAAGAAAAAAATGGGGATTCAGAGAGGTTAAGTAGTTAGCCCAGGGTTACACAGAAGAATAGAGAAAAAAATATCATTCCATTTCATAGAATAAAATTATTTTTTACCAAGAATGAAATATTAACTGCTGCAACTAGTTCTGTGCATAGGTGGAAAAGTCACCTGCCTGAATGGTATAACTTTATCTATCACTTTATCTTGCCGTGGGGCCCGAAGATGCAACTATGAATTTGCTTTTTGAGTTATGGCATTGCTATTTTCAGGCAATGCCATAACTTAATAATAATAATAATAAAGGCACTTTATTAAGGTGATGGTAAGCAAAAATAGGATTGCCCTAGTTGGGGCAATATATTAAGACATTTGCACCCATTGACATATGAATTCAAGTTAGACTGTCGATTTAGATAATCCTGTGGTTCTCAACTCTGGCTGCACATTATAATTATTGGTTCTGGAGAGCTTTAAAAACTGCTGCCAAGACCTCACCCATACCCCCTGAGATTCAGATTCATTTGAGCTGAGCTGAGGCCCAAATAGGCTTGAGAATTCCTGAGCTAGCTAGCCATTTTACAAGACACTGGAAAAAATGAGATGTAGAACAAACAAGGTTTGTAGAGAATGTCCATAATGATCCCAAGTAAAAGAGCAACTGGTTAAGTTCAATATTTAAGTGGGAAGTACTTAACAACAACAAAATGCGGGTTGGAAGACATTGAAGATAAATTTTCTCTATGTATTTGCTTTAGACCAGCCTGTTTCGTTTGAGCTTTATCTTGGAATTCCCAGTACTGTCTTCCAGGTTCTACCTAATAATAATTTCTTTGGTGACAAGTGCGGTCTTAGGCTCCATCCTTAGTACAAGGTTCTAAGCCTGGGCTGAGTGTGAAGTGGGTACAGTATGGGTCAGAGATGAAACTGAGACCAAGCCAAGCAATTCATTCTATTCAGGTCCCACTATGACAGAGGCAATCAGAGAAATCGAAATCTGGCCTGAAGGAACAGAATGGGAACTATAGAGTCCAGAATAGAGAAAGAGGGGTTTGGATGGAAAACAGGAGGAATGGCCTGGAAAGGTATCCTTGAGCACTGACAGATGGGCAAGGAGGGCTTCTGTAGACACCTGGGCTATGACCTCAGGTCACCGAGAGGGAGCCAATGAGACCACTGAGCCAGGTGGAGAATTCTCCCATCTTCACAGGAAATTCAGCCTGGCACCTGAAGAAACAATGATTCCCTTTGGGTCTTTTTAAAAGATGAAGCAATGAGAGTGAAATAAGTCAATCAGAGAAAGACATGTATCATATGACCTCACTGATATGAGGAATTCTTAATCTCAGGAAACAAACTGAGGGTTGCTGGAGTGGGGGGGGGGGTGGGAGGGATGGGGTGGCTGAGTGATAGTGGGGAGGGTATGTGCTATGGTGAGCGCTGTGAATTGTGCAAGACTGTTGAATCACAGATCTGTACCTCTGAAACAAATAATGCAATATATGTTAAGAAAAAAAAAAAGAAGAAGATAGTAGGAGGGGAAGAATGAAGGGGGGGAAATAGGAGGGGGAGACGAACCATGAGAGACGATGGACTCTGAAAAACAAACTGAGGGTTCTAGAGGGGAGGGGGGTGGGAGGATGGGTTGGCCTGGTGATGGGTATTAAAGAGGGCACGTTCTGCATGGAGCACTGGGTGTTATGCACAAACAATGAATCATGGAACACTACATCAAAAACTAATGATGTAATGTATGGTGATTAACATAACAATAAAAAAATTTTTTAAAAAGATGAAGCAATGAATCTCACTTTGGTAGCAGTGTTTGAAATAATTAATTTTTTGATTGTCTACTTTTCGCTAGATAGCCTTCAAATCATTTTATTATCTAATTTAATCCCACAATAACTCCATAACATAGTTACTATTATTATTTTCTGGGCTGGATATGGTTAGTCAGGACTCAACATCAATTTCCATCTTCTTTGAGGTACCTTTCTGCTTTTAAGAGGCCAGAAAGCTAATAGGTCATTTCCAGAATCCCTTGCAGCTAGGGTTCTAGATGTGAGAGAGATATCATGAAGGAGATGCACTCGAGCAAGATTTGGAAGGCAGAAATGAAGTGAAAGGTAATTTCCTGCTATGGTTGCTGTTTTCAAACGGGCAAGAAAAAGTATAGAGATGCCAATGTCTCATCTCCAGCTTCCGGAGGCAGGGGTAGTGGTGGCGGTTTTAGTGGTCCAGTGTTCAGACTGGACACTGCGCTGGCAGGGGAGACCTTCCTGGTCTCTGGATAGCAGCCAAGATGGTATTTTCCAGACCTCACTTTTTCCAGAGGTGAGCTGTCTGATTGCTACATAGCTCCCATAATATTCTGCGAGTCATTCCTACATGCTCAACTACAGCCCTCACAACAATTCTATAAGTACTTAATTCCCAGTATTAAATCCCCGTGCTTCAAAATTGCTGGGGTGATTTTACTTTGTACTAAAACTTTTTTAATGGATAAGGAAATTGAAGGGATAAGAAAAATTATACCCTCTTAAGAGACTATAAATAGATGTACAAGACTGCACAGCTAGTAACAAATAGATCCAGAATTCCATACTTCATTAGACAAAAAGTGCTCCAGAATTTCGACCAAGGGTGAGGAATTCACGGGCTATATTTCTAATAGATCTGAAAGAGCAAAGTACTGCAAAGCCAAGTTCACATATACTCTCTTCCCACTTTTAAACCTATGAGTTGCACTTGTGATTGCGGTAAGTGCTTAACTTAATTGGTTTGCATCCATGCCGGGACCTCTGGGATGCCACTTACATAACTCATCCACAGGAGTCTGTCTTGCCAATAAGTACTTGCAGAGGCCCTCACTCAATAGCCACATTAAACACAGAGCTCTGTTCTCTGTAACTAGCTACATGCCTACCCCAGTTCTTGGGGGTCAAAGGAAGTAAGGCCAAAGGAGTAAGAGTAGTTGACACATATCGAGAGCTTACCCTGAGCCAGGCATTGCTCTGCTACAGTACATTATTTTCCAGTGGAATCCTCACAGCCACCGTGGGTGGTAAGCTTGATGATCATCTGTGTCTGGTGGGAAACTGAGGCACACAGAGATGACAGCCCCTGCCCGTGGGCCCACAGCCAGCAAGCGGCAGAACCTAAAGACTAACCCAAGTGCTCTCTTATCTATAACGCTATTCTGCCTTCCAGTCATGCTCTGAATGCTTTCTTTAATTCTATGGACCACAGCAAACCACCTGAAACCCTCCCTGTAGTAAAGTCAGCTCTACACAAAACCACCCCCAGAGTGATGAATTGATTCCATCCTGTGGGATCAGCCCTCATGCGTGCACCTTGCCTCACCCCATCCCTGTCCTCTCCCGGTGCAGCGTCTTTCAGCTGTTGTTGAGCTTATGTTTCCAGCTGCTCCAAACCAGCCAGACCAGGCATGCCAGCCGTACTAGGAGAGTTAACGGGGCTACCTTGGCTTGCTCCTCCGTTCATCTTCCCAGTAATATGGGACAGTTGCCACATGGGCAGTGGCTGTCCTCTTCATAAGCATACAGGAAACAGATGTGTCTAGTTAGAGCACCAGTGTGCGGGTGCAGAGAAAGAAATCAGAGACAGTACTAGAAGCTGGTCAGACCTCACCCTCGGCAGTCTCATGAAAGTTTAAAATCAGAGTAAACACAAGGCTCTCTAATTAGACAGCCCTCTTTCTCCTGACCAGCGTTTCTACCCGACTCTCATTTCTCCTAGAAATAGATCATCATGAAGGCGAACATCTTTTTAAAATTCTGTGCTACAGAGAGCTAGACTAAGATGGTTCTGTCGAAATTACAAAACACTATACTTTCAAATAGCTGCTGAATTATTTAGTGACTTTACACTGTCCAAATGCTAGGCTCTTTGGGTAGACAATGTCTTGGTTTTCCTCCTATCTCTTTTGTTATGACATTCAGTAAATGGAGAGATATTGCTCTTCTTAATAATTTATAAAATAATAATCCACATTAAGGATCAAGCTCCTCTGATAGATTTGGGGTTTCAAATCGGGGAGTCAGGAGAATGAGCAGCTCAAAATTCTCTTCTAGTTAAGTATTTGGTCCTGGC
This sequence comes from Phoca vitulina, assembly GCF_004348235.1. Classification (NCBI taxonomy): domain Eukaryota; kingdom Metazoa; phylum Chordata; class Mammalia; order Carnivora; family Phocidae; genus Phoca; species Phoca vitulina. The sequence continues at coordinate 69,548,155 of NW_022589709.1, forward strand.
ATGCTCAAGCTTAACTTTTCAGTATTTGCTTCATTCTCATGTCAACTTTTTCTCCTTCCTGTAACTTTTCCTTTACCTTATTGCGATGGCTTGGTCTGTAAACTGTACTTGCTCTCACTTCTTCTTCACATCTATCTGATTTGGTCTTAGAGTGGAATATGTCCTCTTAGAAGCAGAAAGCAGGACAGTGTGTTTTTGTCATGTACCTGATATTTCAAAGCTTCCCATTTACTTTGGCAAAGCCATTTTTTCCTCACCTGTTCCTAAAAGAAAGGAAGAAAGGAAAAGAGGAAGGAAGGAAGGAAGGAAGGAAGGAAGGAAGGAAGGAAGGAAGGAAGGAAAGTAGGAGAGAGGGAGGGAGGGAGGGAGGAAGGGAGGAAAACATTCAAGATGGGAATGGGCTTGTGTGTGTATTGTCTTCTCTCAAGGGCACACACACATTCCCTCACTTCTGTTCACTGCAAGGTCCATGTGACAGCTATAGAAATTATTAAAATGACCAAGTACCCACTTTTCCAGAGTCAGAGAATTCTAATAAATTCCGCAAGTTCCTTGAGAGCAGGAATCCTGCTTTTTTTTCTCATTGTTTCCCCGACAGAGTTTAGTATAGTATCTTGCACATCCATCCAGTAAATAGTAACTCAGAGCTCCTAGTTCTCACTGAGAACACACAGATGAGTGAGCCCTGAGTGTAAGTCCATAACCAAGTATGACCTGTGTGGTAGCCCTGTGAAAACGGTGTGCAGTGTGGGGGAACAGAGGAAGGAGCTACTGACCGAGTCCACCTAAGGAGCACAGGGAAGCGACCCAGAAGAAGTGGCATCAAGTGAGGATTTGAAGGATGATGGCCTTTCCCAGGCAGAGCGGCAGTACGTGAGAGTTATGGCTGCCGGGAAATGGGATGACATGATGGGAAACACTGATACTTCTGAATGTTTGGGACAGAGTATCCATGCAAATGCCCTGGGAGTGTGGGCCAGCGTGGGGGAAAGAGGCACTCTCTCATACTACTGCCAGCTGCATTCAAGGCATACCCTCTATGGAGAGCAAATTGGCAATACCTAACAAAAGTAAAAATGCACATCTCCTTTGACCCAGCCATTACACATCAAGTAATCTGTCCTAGAGATGTATTGTGAAATTACATATGTACCAGGTTACTCATCACCACGTTGCTCGTAAAAGCAAAAGTCTGGGGGAGAAAAAACCCAATTCCACTAAGAGGGATCAGTTAAATAAATTATGGTACATCCCTAGAATGGAATACAGTGGGCAGCTGTTTATAAAAAGCAAACTCCTTATCTACTGACAGGGAAAATGCACTAGGATATATTAAGTATAATAAGACAAGTGAAGAACTACGCATAGTCTGCTACCATCTTGAGAAAAAAAGAACACATGAAAATACATATACATAAATATATATTTACGAGCAAATATATACAAGCTTATAATTAATAAAACTTCTCTGGAAAGATATAGAAGAAAGTGATACTAGTGCTGGGGGGATGGGAAAAGAAAGCAAAGGAGGAATGCTCATGTCTTCAACTTGACCCATGTGACTGTACCACCTAGTCAAATAAATTGAATACAATGAAAATTGATGACAACAACCACAGAAAGGGCTGACATCATCCCACATGTCTTTCAGAAAGGTGACAACTATGAGGAGCAACAACCAAAGAGACATGAGGCCAGAGGCAGGAAGACTAATTAGGAGCCACGGCCCCCATCCAGTCACGAGACAACGGAAGTCAGTGGAAGTGAGCAGGCAGCCCAGATTTCAGCTGTCATTTGAGGGTGACTCTACCTACCTTATTCTAAGCATTTACTGTAGGCCGGGCATTGTATACACATTGTATCCCCTCCTACTAGCTATTAGAGATTTTGCCTGCCCCATTTTACAGATGAGGAAACAAAAGCTCAGAGAGGTTGAGTGACTTGCCAAGAACCACACAGGTAGAGCTCACGGTGGAACCAGGATGCAAAGCCCTCTCCCCATGCTATTCTGGGGGCTTTGGTCACACCAGAGCCAGTGACCAGCTCTGGGGGCAACTTGCTGTGAATAGAACAAGGGAGGAATCTCAGACAGAGCATGGCCGCATTTTGGCATCTCTGAAAGACCTCTGGAGCTCCTGAGGCCAAGGACAGCTCGGGAAAAGAACCAGGGCATGTACCCTGGTCTGTGGGCTGGAAATCAGGCTGATCCTTGAGGGACAGATGGTTTCAATGGCATGAGACTGACTCTGAAACTTTGGGAGAAGCCCAGATCTCACTAAGACCCAGGAAAGCCAGAGGCTCCATAAGACACTGCGCTCCCGGTACCCTCTCCAGGGATTCAGTGGACTGGCTCCCGGGGCCTGCGAGGGCAAGATGTGCTTCTCCCTCCCCAGCAGGAAGTGCTAGGAATGGGTTCCCCGGGGGGCCGTTTAGCTGGAAGAGCCTCCATATTTTCCTCTCCCATCTCCCTGCGGTATCAAGTGTGTGACTATTGATTTCCTCCCTGCATTTGTTTTTGTTATCCATTATTTATGGGATCATTTTTCCATCCTTCGTGCATGAAGGCAAATTTTGTGTAAAAATCAATTGAGTGAGCGCCGCCGATGGCTTGTTGCATTTTCTTGGCTTTCATCTCTGAGGCACTGGTTCTCGGGAGATGCCGAGCAGGATATTAGGGAGCACACCAGAATGGGAAAGGGAGCTGAGGGGCAATGCAGGGTTCAGAAACCTGTCTTAAGAGACCTAGCCCAACAGTTGCTTTTGGTCCCTGGAACAACACGCTCTGTTGAGCTCACCTGAGAATCTAGGGAGGGATTAATGTCTCCCTGCCCTGATCTGATCTCTGTTTCTCTACTTCTTGCCCATTTGCTGGGCTGCAGTCAAGAAAGGGGTAGATTCTTCCATTTCACATAGATTTGTTTCAATGTAGAAATCCACAGCATTCTCCAGGATAAAGGCTTGGGGGCCCGCTCTCTAGCAGCTTAACCCAAAGATTCCAGGAAAGTCACCCTGAAGGATTCGACTCGGGGGAGTGAGATTAAGGGCAGGACTGACATTTAATAAGCACCTGCTATATGTCGACTGAGCATTTCACTTATATTCTTACTTGAGCTTCAGCATACATGGCAAGGTAAGTAGGGTGTGAAGGAAGGAGCAGGGGATTTGGTATCAGAAAGTTCTAAAGTCCCTACGTGGCCCCTTCCTAGCTGTGTGCCTTTAGGTAAGATACTTAGCCTCTCTGTGCCACAGTTTTCTCTTTTTTTTTAAGATTTTATTTATTTATTTGAGAGAGAGAGAGAGCATGAGAGGGGGGAGGGTCAGAGGGAGAAGCAGACCCTCCGCTGAGCAGGGAGCCCGATGTGGGACTCGATCCTGGGACTCCAGGATCATGACCTGAGCCGAAGGCAGTCGCTTAACCAACTGAGCCACCCAGGTGCCCCTGTGCCACAGTTTTCTTACTTATACAATGGGGATAACAGTGCTTATTTCCAATGACATCGCACATTTAAGAGTAGGCAACCGGCTCATGGTAAGGCTCCAACAAACAAAAATGTCTTCAGTTGAAGTATTATTTCCACATTTTACCCCAAGTAAAGGGATACTTCCAACCCTGGCAGTTACTGTCTGTCATACTTTTCTGTCTCCATGAGGACCAACATCTCACCGGTCTGCCCAGGGCCTGGTAGAGTGCCGGCACGGCACAGAGTGGATATTCCATCAATGTTACTATACTAGTTACTATTACCATCATTCTCGTTTTCCAGATAGAGACAGAAGGGCTAAGCCACGGGACCTGCCCAAGGTCACATAACTAGCAATAGCACAGCCGGCTTTCACGCCCACCTTCCTGACTCCAAAGCCTATGCCTTTCCCACTCTCTCCACTTTCAAGGTCATGAGGTCAAATTCAGGCTAATGGTTGGCAGAACTAGACCCTGGCAAGGTATCTGCTGTGGTGCCGCTTCCTCTACCCGGAACGCAGCCGTGGCCACCTGTTGATGTGCGATCTAAGGCTGCCTCCGCACAGGAATGGCAGAGTGAAGTAGTTGCAAGGGAGACTGTATGGCCACAAAGCCTAAAATACTTACTTTCTGACCCATAGAGAAAAACCAGGCCTCGTTTCCAAACTAGGCTCTAAGGAACATGAGCATCCATCAAAACAATGGAGGCCCTGGAGGAAAAAACAACAGGACAGGGGTCCTTCCTTCATCCGATAGGTGTGAGAAATGCTACATTCTGGATTCCTTTCCTGGAGATTCCCATTCATTCCAACTTATAAGAGACTCTGAAAAGTTCCGCGGTTAAACAGCAACGACAACAACAAAGTTCTTTGAAAACTGCCCAAACTTATTTAACTTGTCAATGGGATACTTCTTATGGTGAAACAACATGAGTGACCAGTGCTATGTGGACCACAATTTGGTAAATATCTATAAAGCTCCTTGATTCCCAAACTTCAGTCATTTGTATGACCTTTATGATAACTGCCTTAAGTATATACCTCCTAAATACTATTTATTAAATATGTTTACTAAAAATGTTTCCTAGGGGCACCTGGGTGGCTCAGTCGGTTAAGCGGCTGCCTTCAGCTCAGGTCATGATCCCAGGGTCCTGGGATCGAGCCCCGTGTTGGGCTCCCTGCTCAGTGGAGAGTCTGCTTCTCCCTCTCCTGCTGCCACTCCCCATGCTTGTGTCAAATAAATAAATAAAATCTTTTTTAAAAAATGTTTCCTAAACATTTTTCTTAAATTTACTGCCTTTTTTAACTTGATCCCAGCCAGGCAACGGTAGCCATGAAATCATGGGCTCAGTGTGTGTTGGGAGGGGGGCCGGGGGCCGGGGAGGTATGTGTGTGTAGGGGGTGGGTGGGTGTAGCTACAAAAATAGACATGTTTTTCTGTCATAATTATCAATACCACCCATGAAGGAAAACGTAATACATGTTGGGATATATTGGTTCATCCTGCCCTGCCCAGTTCAGTAGCCAGTAGCCACAGGGGGCTTTTTAAATTAAACTAAAAACTCCCTTCTTCAGTTGCATTAGTCTCATTTCAAGTGTTTAGTAGCCTCATGTGGCTAGTGGCTACCATACTGGACAGTGCAGATACAGAAAACACTTTCATTATAGAAAGTTTTATTGGACAGCACTGGACCTTTTTAAAATATTTCACAACTCTACTCAGCAGTGTTGCCCACCCAATCTCCACCCACCCTACCCCCCAGTTTTGTATAACTCTTCCATCACACTCGGAGAAGTATAGCTGCTGGGGCCAAAGCCAGCACTGTCTCTCTTCATCTTATCTCTTCACCAGAGTCTTCCCTTCCTTCCCCCTATACTGCCTCCCTTTCTCTCTCTCTCTCTCTCTCTCATGCACACACACACTCCAATGCCACCAACGTCTACCCTTTTAAACAGGAAGGACCCACAGCTACCCTCTGAGATCCAAGAACCAGTCTAGATCCTTCTCTTGGGCAACAGTGACATGGAAGCATCCTCATTCTGGGCTCCCAGTATGCAAAAGAAGGTTGGAGCAGAGGAGATATCACAAATTGGTGGTCAGGGAGCTAAATCCGGCCTACATATGTGTTTAATTGGGTCTACCTGATTTTTTTTTTTTACTTTTACTTTAACGAAGAAGAGACAAGTAGGTGTCACATAGTAGAAACCTAGATTTCCAGCTTCTCTTGAAAAGTCAGAAGATTTGCTTATTTTGGGCTCATTTTCCCACACAGCAGTCACAGGCTGATGCGGGGTACCTTCTGCCCCTTGTAGGCCAGGCACGTGCCCTCCAGTTCACCACCATCTGCACTACTCTCTGCCACCCTGTGCATGGCTCATTGTTTTCATTTACTTGACCTTCTGGCATTTGGCTCTGTTACCCTGAAAGGATCATCTCAAAGGTTTCATCAGTTACTTTCCACCTGTGATTTCAAACATGTGAGTACTCTCTCCTCAGGCATAATGCATGGTTCTTAGGACCTAGACAAGAACTATGAATAGGAATGAATTGGTCTTCAAGGATTGTTCAGTCCTAGTGATTAAAACTTCAACTGTTAGCAGGGTTGAAAAGTTGGAGGCTGGTCTGATATTTTCCTAAATTTGAGTATCTTCAAGCTTATGCCACCTTCTTCCCAATGTAATGTATACTTGGCCTCTGGAGAAACAGTGCTTAGATTTTGAGGACAGATCACTTTGAAAATTTGATAAAAGCTCCAGAGTTAGTAAGGGTGGGAATATACTCATAAAGACACACAACTTCGCATAAGGTTTCAGGGGATACAAAGATGCCCTTCAAGGCACATCTGTGATTCTTCCAGGAGTCCTCGGACCTTTGTTCAGAATTTCTGCTCTGGAGACTTCCAGTTAAAATAGGAGACTGAACATATACATCAGCTCCCTCTCTCCCAAACCTAACCTTAAAATGATGATTAAAGGATATTTAAAGCATTTAAAGCCTAAACCTACAGGGACAAAGAGAACAAGAAAAAAGACAAATGCAAAAAAAAAAAAAAAGGTTTTTTGGAAACTGGAGAGCAAGTAAGAGGTAAGTGATAACAGAGTCAGTAAAGCTGAATCCGAAGTCAGCGGTGGGGGAGGGGGGGCGGGGGGTGCTGAGAAGCAACCCAAAATGCACAGCAAATTCCCTAAAAGACTTGCAAAGTGACAGTACCTCATATCTCTGGAAGTGGGAGTTAAGACGCGGCTGCAAATGGGTGATTTGGCGGAGAGCTTGTTTAAAAAGTGGCTAGACCTTCAGATGAGCAGTTAGACTTACCTCAACCACTTGGCCCAGCTGGGGAACTGCCTCATCCAAACCCCACAGAAAGCTGGTAATTTATTCACTAGAAAAATGTGGGGGTGGGGGGGCTTTTTTTTAAGTGACTGTATTTGGGACACCAGCCACAGTTAAGGGTGGGAAACTAGACTGAAAACAGTGGAATTAAATAAAATTTTACATTCTAAATGTTGAAAATCACATCCCTTTTCTCTCACTCAGCACCCTGAACATGAACAGCCAGACACAGATGCTTCAAAGGGGAAATTGAGAGATTCTCAATCCCGTCTCTCTGGGAATTAACCAATCCAAAGAAGACAAACAAACAAACAAACTAGCATCAGAGAATCTTCAAGGAAGCAGCCCAACACGGTCACTCTAAATAGAAAACCCAAGTTATCAAAGCCAACTTTGTGTGCAGAGTTTCCAATCAACTTTTTACCTAATTAAATAGTATCAAGGCACAGAGACCAGTCATATTGAAAATAAAAACACTTTAAGGGCACCTGGGTGGCTCAGTCGTTAAGCATCTGCCTTCGGCTCAGGTCATGGTCCCAGGGTCCTGGGATCGAGTCCCGCATGGGGCTCCCAGGTCTACGGGAAGGCTGCTTCTCCCTCTCCCACTCCCCCTGCTTGTGTTCCCTCTCTCGCTGTGTCCCTCTCTGTCAAATAAATAAATAAAATCTTAAAAAAAAAAAAAAAAGAAAGAAAAGAAAAACACTTTGGAGGAAACACACTGAGGAAGGAAGAAATTTAGAAGAAGTGATTAGTAATATTAGACATGTAATTGACTATAACTCAGAGCTACTATCACTAAAAAGATAGCATCCATGAAATAAGAAAAAATTAAAGAGCAAAAATATCTGTTAGAATTTTTTAAACATGGGATGCCTGGGTGGTTCAATCAGTTAAGCCTCTGCCTTCAGCTCAGGTCATGAGCCCAGGGTCCTGGGATGGAGTCCCACATCAGGCTCCTTGCTCAGCGGAGAGCCTGCTTCTCCCTCTGTTTGCCACCCCACCCCCCACCCCGGCTTGCTCAGTTTCTCTCTCTCTCTGACAAATAAATACATAAAATCTTTTTTAAAAAGAATTTTTTAAACAGGAAAACAGTAGGAGAAATTAAAAGAGAAAATAAAAACAAAAAGAGAAAAATAGTAGAGAAACAATAAATAAATCAGAGAGCCAATCCAGATGGCTCAATATCAAAACAATAGGCATTTGAGAAATACAGAGGGGGAAAAAAAAAGAAAGCTTCCAAGAAATAATGCAAGGAAATTTCCTAGGATGAAAGTTGTGAATTTCAAGATGGAAAGTGCCCAGCAGAATAAATTTTAAAAATATACCATACAAGCTTCCAGAGCGAGAACATAAATTTCATACACAAATCAAGAATGAGAATGGCCTTGAACTTTTCAACTTCCAGCATTTTCAACACCAAATGCTAGAAAGCAATGGAGCAAACTCTTGAAAAGGCTTAGGGAAAATTAATTCCAACCTAGAATTCTATAGCTGTCAAATAGCCATTGACACGTTAGAATAGAATAAAGACGTTCTTAGACCTGATGGTTTTCAAAAAAGCCTATCTTCATCACACTCTTTCTCAGGGAGCATGTGTGCCACTTAAATGAGGCATAAACCCAAAGAAAAGATACTGATTTTGGAAAACAGAGGATTCAACCCAAAAGAGAATCCGTAGGCTGATGGCAAAGGGGGCCCCTAGGATGAGAGCTGTGGGCAGCTATAGAGAGAGCTGATGCTTCTTCCTGGGGCAGGTCAGAAAGTTCCAAGACAGGTTCCTTCAAGGAGATTAAACTGATGGAACACCTGATGTGTTCAAAAGTCTTGAGACGAGATTTACGTCAATGGGGAGAGTCTGGGGTTCGTTAATAATAGAGAAAAGAAAACAGAAAAAGGCAATAATTACTAATGCCAAGAAAAATAAAATATGATGTGGAAAAGGAAAAGTAACTATATTGTCTTATATGGCTCAGCAGTAAATGTTGTTTGGAGTAAAACACACGAACACCGAATATTCATTTAACCAAAATTGAGATCTAACTATATTGGAATGGCGAGGGGACAGAAATTAGGGTAGGGAACAAGAGAGAGCTAAATCTTCACCTCATTACTGGAAACTGAACACGCAAGAGGTGGCAATATAAACATGATATTTAGAGACAGTGAAGTAAACAGCAAGGGAACCAGCTGAAGGGAGTGAAAGTGATGACCCCGAGAATCGGAGTGGGGGGGAGGAGGACTGCAGGATATTTTTTTATCATACCAAGCCTTGCTAAATTATTTGAACTTTGAAATTATGGACACATACAACTTTTACTTTAAAAATAAATTTGAAAGAAAAGAAATCTTGGTCTGATTCCTGGAAGGAGAATGAGCATCACCCAATTCCTAACTAACGTAGTTTCTCACAAATTCTCCTAGACATAACCTGTGTTGCCTCATTGGCATCAAACTCTCATCCTTCAGAAAAGAAGCAGCTCTTCTTATACTCCCTCCCACCCCCTGAAATCATTTTAACTGGGCTTAAACTCTGAAGAGTCCAACTGCATACCAGTCAGTAGCTGGTTTGTTCTGGAGAAGATATGTCCATCTCAACGCATCATGTACACAGAGGGGGCCACATGAAATCTGGCTCCATGCAATCTGTCTCCCAAAACGGGGGACAGACGGTGGTCAACTGTGACTGCCAGGAGCCCACGCCATGCTCTCCCGCTGTTACTTCCTCTTGTCTTTGTTTTTTGAAAAAAAATCATGGTTTAGTTCCATAACTTGGTGCCAACTGATGTTAAGCTAAGTCACGAGGGTTTGTGGGTTATTGTTTGTCTCTTCAACTTCCATGACTTTTTTTTTAAAGATTTTTTATTTATTTATTTGACAGAGAGAGACACAGCAAGAGAGGGAACACAAGCAGGGGGGGTGGGGGAGGGAGAAGCAGGCTTCCCACCGAGCGGGGAGCCTGACGTGAGACTCGATCCCAGGACCCCGGGATCATGACCCAAGCCGAAGGCAGATGCTTAACAACTGAGCCACCCGGGAGCCCCAGACCTCAGCTATTTCTAATGAAGCCAGGCATACACACAGAAATCAGAAGAGACCCCCACTTTTCTTCAGCTCTTTGGTCAACCTGTGCTAGAGAATGAAAAAAAAAAAAAAAAAGCACAGTTCAGAGTATTCATAATCATTTTTACAATTGTATTTATTTTATGTTGGGTCAAAGGAAGATCTCTAGAAGCTTTAAACACTTAATGGTTTCGTTACCCTTGGCCTGTATGAAATTAAAAACACTACTTCAGGAAGTCTAACACAATTCTGAACTTGACTATTAGGATGCTTTTTTAAAATATCAAATATTGAAGTCTCCCAAAACATCTTTTCTTGTTCTGGTGTGTCTTCACTTTGCATGTTTAGTCTGCCTTTTGGAAGGTGAGCCCTGGCTGGGAGCACAGAGAGCCTCCAGAGCCCGCTGCGTCTGCGACACGCTAGGGTCCGCAGGAGAAACAGGAAAACAGTAACCAGTCCTCCCAAGCATGTGCACACCGCAACTGGGGCAAAGAAAAGGAGACTGGGAGGGAAAGAACTGGAGAAACAAAAGAAAAGAAGCTTTTTTTTTTAAAGAAGAAAAAGATGGGAGAGAAGAGAAAGCCGCGCCAGTGGACGAAAGGCAGTCAGGGCCCTCAGTCTAGTCCCCACTCTACTAAACCAGTCTTATTTTTATTTTTTTTAATTAATTGATTGATTTATTTGAGAGAAAGAGGGGGAGGGGAAGAGGGAGAAGGAGAGAGAGAATCTCAAGCAGACTCGCAGCTGAGTGTGGAGCCTCTCACCATCTCACGACCCTGAGATCACGACCTGAGCCAAAACCAAGAGTCAAGCACTTAACAAACTGAGCCACCCAGGCGCCCCTCTACAGAACCATTCTTAAATAACAGCTCGCCAATGATAGCTCCTATTTCCCTCGAAGTCTCTCGTGACCCTCAGGGATAACACTATAGACGGCTGGGTGACCCTGAGTTCTTCTAATATGGTAAGCTGGTAAAGGAGCCGAGCCTGTTTTTATTGTTATTGGCTTCAAGTATATGTTTCAATATTCCAAAAGGCAAATGCAAGAATAAAAATATTAAAATAATATTTCTTTTCCACGCTCCTTTAAGGAAGTTGTACATTTTTTTGGAGGAGAGAGTCCCTTTGTATTTTTCACCGGAGGTATCTAAGAATGAACAAACATCTAGAGCAGCAGTAGTTCTCAGACTGGAATGAGATGGGATCTCATTCAACCAAACATCTGATGCTGAAACCCACCCTCCACCCAATCCCCAGTGTCACTCCCTGAAATCTCGGCTTGAATCCTCCAGGACAGGGACTCACAGCACAGCCCACTCCTTGGACCGTGTTGAGAGCCACAGCCTCTTCCTTGTATGAAACTAAATTTTTCTTTCTGTGACTTCATTTCTTATCTAATTATACCCCCGTGGGGCCCCACAGAATAAGACTAAGCTTCTTTCACATAAAAGTCCTTTCGATTTCACCCCTAAAAATATAAGTACACTTTATTCTACAGGAGCAGACACGGCATAGTGGAAAGAGTACAGCTCTCGAGGTAGATAACTCTGGGTTTAACTCCTAGGTTCTATCATTTATAGTTGTATGACCTTGAACAAGTTGTTTAACCTTTCTGATACCTCATTTTTAAAATACAGGTTAGGGACGCCTACGTGGCTCAGTCGGTTAAATGTCTGCCTTTGGCTCAGGTCATGATCCCAGGGTCCTGGGATCGAGTTCTGCTTCAGGCTCCCTGCTCAGCGGGGAATCTGCTTCTCCCTCTGCATGCTGCTCCACCTGCTTATTCTCTCAATCTCTCTCTCTGATAAATAAATAAATAAAATTTTTAAAAAATAAAATATGGGCTATAATATATGTACTTCACCTAGGTTTGTAAAACATCTTAGAAGGAGCAGTACTTTTAAGCTAGGAACATACTGTACCCTAAAATTTCCTCCTTTCCTGCCTTCACCTTTGGGAGGAGGGATGTGGTTGGGAGGATTATAAGCAAGAATAGCTCATTCATAGAAGGGGGGGAAATCAGAGGGGGAGAAGAACCATGAGAGACAATGGACTCTGAAAAACAAACTGAGGGTTCTAGAGGGGAGGGGGTTGGGAGGATGGGTTAGCCTGGTGATGGGTATTGAGGAGGGCACGTTCTGCATGGAGCACTGGGTGTTATGCACAAACAATGAATCATGGAACACTATATCGAAAACTAATGATGTAATGTATGGGGATTAACATAACAATAAAAAAAATTAAAAAAAAAAAGAATAGCTCATTCATAGATTTAATTTCAAAATTTGTTAAATACTTGCTATTCTAAAGTGATCATCAGAGTTGTTGCTCGTTTTACTGTTATTTGCCATATACCTACTAAATTGTTTTGAGATCTCATTTTTGCCCTATAATAAAGAGGTTGCACTAGAATTTGCTGGCAATCTAAGCTACTTGTTCTTATGAGCCACATATCAGGGTGCAGTGTGTGGTTGCACCAAAGGTTCTGGGTGCTGCCCCAATTTATTCCTTCAGTAAACTAACGTTGCAATGGTGCGGAGAGCAAAATAGTTACAGATACATTGTGAAACGGGAGGCAAATTTTATGCCACCTTTAATGAAAAAAAAGAATTGAAAGTTGTGTTTCAGGCTATATACCCAAACTCCAGTGTGGGGCACTTTGCGGGGGGTAGGAGGGCAGTGTACAAGACATCTTCCTCAATCCAGGCGTGTAAGCAGAGTCACCTGGAGAGATTGTGAAAAATACAGATTCTTGGTCCCCTAGAAATACAATATCTTGTTCTCCACCCAGAGGATCTCCATGAACTCTTCTCCCTTCACATTCTAGGATTTCATGTGCCTAACAATGATAATAGAAAGCATTTGAAGAAATAGTATTACAACTCTTCTTGTGACGGAAAGCCCTACTGCGACAATCAAGAGATACAGATCTTCCCCTCAATGACCTAATAGCACTAGAAGTCGTAGGGCCATCCACCCCAAAGCCATAAACAATATTAAAATATTGGGAGAAAAACTCAAGAAGTAAAAACTCAAGAAGTAAAAACTATAGAACACAGGAATTAGGTGAAGGTTGTCAAAAGGCACAAACTTCCAATTATAAAATAAGTTCTGAGGACGCAATGTACAACCTGATGACTATAGCTAGCAAAACTGTATTATATATTAAAAGTTGCTCCGAGGGTAGATCTTAAAAGTTCTCACCATGAGGAAAAAAATTGTAATTATGGGAAGTGATGGATGTGAACTAACCTTATTGTGGTGATCATTTTCAATAGCTACATATAACAAATCACTATGTTGGGCGCCTGGGTGGCTCAGTCGTTAAGCGTCTGCCTTCGGCTCAGGTCATGATCCCAGGGTCCTGGGATCGAGCCCCGCATCGGGCACCCTGCTCCACGGGAAGCCTGCTTCTCCCTCTCCCACTCCCCCTGCTTGTGTTCCCTCTCTCGCTGTGTCTCTCTCTGTCAAATAAATAAATAAATAAAATCTTTAAAAAAAAAAAAAACAACAAATCACTATGTTGTACACCTTAAACTTCTGCAATGTTATTTGTTGATTATCTCTCAATAAAACTGGGGGGAAAGTCTATAGGACAGGAGAAACCTCAGGAAGCTGGAGGAGGAATAGTTGAAGGTGGCCGATGCTCTTATCATTTTACCTGAACCACGTGACCATACAGCCCCTCAAAGGTTGAGTGAGCTGGCAGCTGCAAGCATTGCCCAAAGTTGGGGCGGTGGGGGGGGGCGGGGATGAAGCTCTGAGAGCCAGAACAGGAGCCCTGGTCAGCATTCTCTTATCTGTGGATTCCAGTCACAGCTGGAATGGGCTTGGATGCTGGGGGCCTACCCTGCCCAGCCCACAACCACCCCCCAGTCTCTCTACTCCCCACTGGGGCTCCCCAGACCTGCTACTGAACTGGCTTGGCTGAGCCAGGACTATTTAATCTAACAAAATGTTTTAATTTCAACCTGCCTCTGCCTTTAATTTTTAAACTTACAAACTGTTGGTGTTTTTATTTTTTCATTAGGACGTGGGGTTATGTTTCCACCCCATGGTTTTAGAAGCCTCAGTGCTGGGAACCCAGCGGACACCACACTTGGTAGCCTCTCCTTCCAATTCTACTTTGATTGTACAGCTATCCTTTTGAAAGCAAAATAGAAAAATAACGAGCTGAAACAAATATTAAATGTAAGACATGCCAAAGCCTACACATATCAGCTCATAGCTGGCAAATTCACACGTCATCTGGCCCGAACCTCTCGTTTTACCCATAAGAAAAGAGGGGGTCAGAGCAGGGAAGCCCCCAGCTCGAAATCTCAATTCTAGTTGTTGGCAGACTGGTTAAAACAAAAACAAAAACACTAGATCTGACCCCTAATGTAGTGCTTTTTTCACTCCACCACACTGTCTCTTGGGAGACTACTGATCTGAAGAATAATTTTGCCAAAGCCATTTGGAGTCTTTATTGACAGTTGGCTCATACTCTAATTGGCACTTTATTTTTACCTTCAGTAAAGTTCTTCCCAGTTTGCTAAACTGGTTTCAGTGCTTATGGGTATTTGACCATACATTTAGATAGTCACATGAAGAGTAGCCTTTAGAGGACCTATTCCAGGGGGATCCTAACCTGGGACTCATAAACTCATGGGGTGAATCTAGCAGATACATGGTTAATCTTCAAGAAGTTAGCAAAAAGCTTGAGTGCACAAATGTACATTTTTCTGGGTTAGGGAAATAGTTTTCTTCAGATTCTCAAAGGAGTCCATAAATCCTCACCAAAATTGAACTACTGTCTAATTCAATTCCCTACCTTAGAGTGGGGAAACTGAGGCACTGAGAAGTGAACTGAGTTGCCAAGAACACATAGAACGGCGTGCCTGAACTCAGACCTTTCTGTGCACATTTCAGATTCTTTCCCACTGTACCCTGCGGTCTGTAAGGTGACCAGAGATTCTGATTCTTCTAGTTAACTCTTTCAATCCACGCTTTTCACTACAAGAAGAAATCATTGAGAGAGTATGCAAGGCTTAGTACAAATCAATCCTGCCCCCAAAACAATGGCTCCCTGTACATCACCCATCAGTCAGTCCGGATCACCACCTTGAACTTCTGTCAGAGATAGAATTTATGCTCTGAGGCTTGTAATTCCCTCACTTGGCTGGAATTTCTGCAGCCCTAGGCGGATTATTAAATGATGTCACTAATGTCTTCTCCAGTCCCATCATTGCTATTATACACCACAGAAAAACTCTTCTTACTGCAAAACTGGGCTCACTGATTCCATAGTACTTACAGATAGGCTGCTTTAAATTCTGTTCTGAAGGAGATGGGATAGAATGCAAATCAGTCCATAAACACTCTTTATGTTTGTGAGTAGGCAGTTTTTACACATCATGGAGTCTGCATCTTCAGATTACTTTTTAGCAAAAAAAAAAAAAAAAAAAAAGAATCAGAATTTTCAAGGCCCATTCAGTTCATATTTTTAATTATTGATTTTTGTATAAAACTTCCTAGGTTTCGTGGTATGGAAAGATTATTCAAGATTATTATTATTCCTAGTTCTCTGATACCATAGCTGGAAATTAGTGCACAATGACTAAAAATGACAAGTCAAAAAATGACAGCCAATAAAATCTCTCTGGTGTATACACAAGAAATTGATAAGGTTATTTGCCTTCAACAAAGGGAACTAACTTGGGTCAAGGATGGAAGAAAGACTTTTCACTGCAAATCTTGTAGTTCTTTTGAATTTGAATCATGTATTATTTAATCAAAACATGAAGACACAGACTCTGAACTTTAAAAGAAAAATAGTATCAAAAATATATTATTTAAACATGTAATTAACTTCCAAAAGAAATAGCTAAAAGTGGATGAGGGTGGGGATTGGATCAAATTGTCTTTCTGTGTTCAATTTTTAACTATATGCATGAATTACTCTGACAAAATATAAAAGTAGGTTAAAAAAAAATCACCTCCAAACTACTAATTTTACAGGTAAAGAAACTGAGGCCGTAAGGGTGGAAAAGACTAGTTTTCCCAAGGTGGCAGAGCATAGATACGTACTCAGTTTGCCGTGTCTCAGGCCAGACCTTCCTTAACATGGAAAGAGATTCTTGGAGTGGCTGGTGTCTAAATGCCTTCTAATTATTGTTGTTGTTGTTGTTGTTGTTATTGTTATTATTATTAGATTAAGACATTTTCAGAATATTTTAATAAAATTGACCTCTCCTCATTCTGATCCTCTGTGCTAATAATTGTACCCTTTTTTATTCATTCAATTACAAGCAAATTGACAGGAGACATTTATATGAGGCAGCTTAAACCCCAGCTAATGGAGTGCCTAATGACTAATTGATCAGATCCCAACCCAGAGAGCAGCCCTGAGTGGCCTAAAGGAATTTATGCAATTAGTTTAGGTTTGGTAGAAATTGAGTGCATATGAAAGTAAGCTTTTTATGGTCTTGATTTATGAGGGCTGGACATTAACTATATCTGCCAAGAGGTGAGCTGCCTAGCAAAGCCCCAGGCATAGGGAGGCTCTGTCGCAGGAGGGGATGTAGGGGTTTGGGAGCTGGGCTGGTGTGTGTGTGTGTGTGTGTGTGTGTGTGTGCGCGCGCGTGGGATGGGTGAAGGGCGTGTTGAGTGGAAGAAAAAAATATATGATATTGGGGGTGGGATTCGTCGCTGGTGTGTGTGTGTGTGTATGTGTGTGTGTGTGTGTGCGCGCGCGCGCGCGCGTAGGATGGGTGAAGGGCGTGTTGAGTGGAAGAAAAAAAATATATGATATTGGGGGGGGGATTCGTCCAGAGACTTCTTGAAATTACGGTGATGCTCCCTCCCTATGTAATTCAAAGT
Organism: Phoca vitulina; assembly: GCF_004348235.1. NCBI lineage: Eukaryota > Metazoa > Chordata > Mammalia > Carnivora > Phocidae > Phoca > Phoca vitulina. Next base: position 69,564,869 of record NW_022589709.1, read on the forward strand.
AAAAACAACATCAATCCTAAATAGGTATCAAGAAGTCCAATAAAATTTTGATTTTCGCAAGATGAACACTAGGATTTTGTGTGTGTGAAATCCTAAAACTCAAATGTAAACTCAGAGAAAGAGAGTGCTGCTTCGGTTCCAGTTTGCCTCCAGTGCCAGGCTGGGCAGTGCTGGGCTGAGGGAAAGGGCAGAGAACGGACGCTTTATGGAGACAAGCCCTCCACGCGCAGGAGAAGGAAAGCAACCGGTGGGGAGGACTCCCCGGGAGGAGCCTGGGTCGGGCCGCGCATCCCTCTCTTCGCAACGTCTCCTCCCGCAGTCCAGGGGGCTCCCCAAGCCGGAACGACGCGCAGAGAAAGCCCCCCGCCCCCCGGAGGCACGGGGAAGAGCCGGGCGAACCCTGACCACGCGGGGGAGCCGTGGGAGCCGGGCGAATGCGGAAGCGCCGTCGGGGGGCGGAGGGAAACCTGACCTGATTCGAACAGAGCGATCGAAGGGGCGCCTAATTCGTCTGCCGGGGTCCTCGCTGGCTCCGTCCGGCCGCCGGGGCGGAGTAACCGCAGGGGCCTCCCGCCGCTCGGCGGAAGAGAGGGAAGACGGGAAGGGGGCTTTCTGCGCGCGCAGAGGTCGCGGCCCATCTCGCTCGTGCACTTTGGGGTCAGATTCGCGCCTGCGAGGTTGGAGGGAAACTGAGAGCGGGTTGCGTGGGAGACAAGCAAACACACGGACGCCGATAGTGACGGAGACTTGGGAGGCGGCGCGAGTGGAGGGCCCCGAAACGCGGCGAGGACAGGGGGCATCGTCGGCTTCCACCACCTCCGTTGCTTGCGCGGCACCTTCAGCCAAAGCCGACGCGCCTGCTCCGCCTCCACTCCAGGCAGCCGCCCCTGCCCTGCCCCCGACAGAGCTGGGTCTCGCTTGGGGACCAGTGAGGCCAAGAAGCCCGTGTTTTGCCAGCTCTCCACCAAATTGCTGTGTCACAACTTGTCCCTGGCAAGTTACATAAACACTCTGAGCCTCCAAGTTCTCATCTGTAAAATGGGGTTTAAAATGGGACCAACTCGTTTTGTTTAAGGATTAATAATGCATATAAAGAGCTTGGAACAGTACCTGACATACAGGAAGCCCTTAATACATGTTAGATTTTATTATTCGCTTATCCAACAACTGTTTGTGAAGCGCCCACTCTGTGGGTCCCAGGAGGGGGTGGGGGAAGGGTACTGTACCAGAGTACTTGCCCTGAGCGCATTTACTGCTAAATAAACAAACAGGTGCGGTCAGGGAATGATAAGGACTAAGAAAGAAATATAACAGGGTAGTAAGATAGCATGACTGGAGAAAAGAGCGATCTAAGGTAGAAGGAGTCACCTAAGTCCCTCCGCCCCTCTCTGGGCCTCAGTCTCTCCTTCAGTATAAAGAGGCGCTATCACCAGCGAGTGTCACCCTCAGCTGACACCTTCTGACACCAAGCCCAAAGGTGGAGCTGGACCCAGGAGACTGAATCAGGGACCCCACCCCGCTTCCTCTGCTCACTGGAGCCCACCCCTTGGGAGTAGAGCTGGGCTGAGTCTTGTAACAATCAAGACGTTGGTGCTTGCCAGGATTCTGCAAAGAAGAAAGGCATGAGTTCGAGGAGCTGCCATTGGGGTCAAGATTCTCAGCGGGAACTTATTCACACCTTGGACTCCAGGAGAGCGAATTACATTGTCCCTTCCATACCTGAGCCACACGGTGTGCAAGGAGATTACTTGTACCCTTTCTGGTTTACCCCTGACAACCCCAAGGAGAGCTGGTAGCCACTGCTGCTGCTGTCGTTTTATAGATGAACACTGTGGCTCACAGAGGGGAAAATGTTGACTCAGCTGAGGCCAAGCCCTGATTTGGCCCCTGCAACACTAACTCTCACTTTTCTGAGCCTAAGTAATGTTTTTAAAAGATTAAGTATCCATTAATGCCTACTATGGGTCAGGCCCTAGCCTGTGTGATACTCATCACAGCAATCCCTGAAGGATGGTCTTTTCTCCTACTTTACGTATGAAGCCACTGAGGCTCAGAGAATTAAAGGCACTTCTTCATCTAAGCGATGGAGTAGGTGTTGCACCCCCAGGTCTGTCTACTCCAGAGCCAGAGTTGTTTCCATCTCAGCAGGAAAGTAAAATAACCCAAGCTCAACGGCCAAGAGAGTGTCTGGAACATTCAGCAGGGCAGAGGTCACCCCCTGATCCTCTTCCCGGATTCCTCCTCTAGGTTCTCAGGGCCCATATCACGGAGGACCCCCCCGTACCCCTGATGACCACAGAGGGAGGCAAGATTTCTTCTAATTTAAACAGGAAGGAAACTGGCTGCCTTTGAATGGAAGATGGAGCTGCAGATCACCACCTTGACACTGACCCCACTCCCTTGTCTATACTTGATGGTGCCTGTTCTTCCCTACAGTACCCAGAATCTAGGAAGAGTTGGGCTGGAAGGGGTCCTTTCATTTTATAAAACAAAAACCTCATTCCTTCATTCCTTCATTCATTTCACAGATACCTATTGTCTGCCACTCTGGGCCAGATCCTGAGCTGGGCACTGAGTATAAAACAGTGAACAAAACTGATACTATCTTGAGCACAGAGAGAGAGGAAGCTCCTGGCCAGAGATCACACAGGAGCCCAGGATTCAGGAGGAGCCCATGGCTTCAACCATGCTGGCCTCTGCATGCATGGCCCATTCCGGGTTAGACCCTAATTCCAGACAGCCAAGTGCCTAGAATCCTCTCCTTACTCCACAGATGATTCTCAAAATCCCACCTTGAAAGGCCCAATTCAGCTTTCCATACAAACAGCCCTGAACATTGCCCCCCCGCCCCTTCCCTTGGCTAAGTTTAAAGAAACTCCCAGCTGGGCCCAGACAGTGAATTCTTCAAATTGGTGGTATTTTGGAATGGAAAATCTGTTCCGGAGTGTTTTTCAGTTACTCTTCAGAATTATTTTTGTGAGGGTTTGCAGCCATCAGGAAAAGCTTACAGAAGTGATGTGACTTACCCAAGGTCACACAGCTAGGAAATGGCCCACCAGGATGCAAACGGGGCCTATGTGAACCCCAAACCGGCTGGTACCTACCCACCCTCCACTCTCGAGAGGTCTGTGCCCCCGCCTCGCAGAGGCGACTGCACAATTCCAGAGAAACCGCAGCTCCGTTGCTTCCTGAGAGAGCCCAAGGAGAGAGGCGGCGGCGCCGGGCCGGCGCCCTCAGTGGGTGGGAGAGGGTGGGGCGCGTCGTGGACCAAGCAGCAGCTCCGGTCCGCAGGTAGAAACTGGTCAAAATACCAGTGCGCGAGGGCACCCCGGGCGCCTGAAGCGGACCAGTCACAGAGGGGCGGGCCGACTCACAACCCAACCAGGCCAGTTACGGAGCAGATCTTAACTTTCGGGCCCCCCCTCCCTAAAAAAAAAAAAAAAAAAAAAAAAAAAGTCTTCCAAACTTTTGAGGTTATTAATTTAAATTATATATATAATATATGTTTTATATATTATATATATAATAACAGCAGGGAACTTTTCAGAAGGGAGATGGAGGCGGATATCGGGTTCTTTCCCGGGCCAGAAAAGCTGAAGGCTCTTACCTGCAGGAAACCTCGCAGCCCGCAAAGGCGCGTCTGTCTGGAGCGCTTCACTTCGGCGCGGGACGCTCACGGCCGCCTCCTCTGCAGCCCGGCTGGGCTCCGGCCGTGTTTTATACCACTATAGGCAATTAATATTGCATCAGCCGTATTTTAAATTTTCAAAACCCACAATATAATGTAATGGCATAGGGCATTTATTATTAAAGGACACCCGATGGAGAAGGAGGTGGAGGCATCGCTGGGGTTGTTGCGCTAGGCGGGGGCGAGGGGCTAAGGCCCAGGGGCTGGGGGCAATCCCCAGGTTTGCTTGTGCAGCATAGGGGGTGCACCGCGCCGAGGGGAGACCGACTCTGCTCCGAATTTCAGGCCAGAGGTGATGACCCACTGCTCTTTGAAGACACAGAGGGAAAATGTGCTGACCACTCCTAGACTTGGAACATTAATTTTTAAGAAGTGAAGGTGTTTCTGCGGCTCACAAATAAAAAGGTTTCTTCCCCCTTTTAAAGGGGGTGAGAGAGAAGGGAACTGCCATCTGTTGAGCACCTACTGTGCTCAAGGCACTATGCTAGGATGTTTGCAGCAGATTTATCATTTAAACCCACAGAGAAGACGAGATAGACCTTGGGGTGAGTAAGTTATTGCGTGATAGTTTTAATCAAGTTTCTGAAACGACCTCAGAGGGGCCCCAACGGACTCTGTCCCAGTAAAGAACACTTTCCTCCCTCTTTGCATCTATCCACTCACTTCCTATCCAGCCATTTGAATCTTCTGAAATAATGTTTCATCCCAAGCACAAAGCACTACCAGATGCCTTAAATAAACAATTTTATTTAATCTTGACAATAAACGTGTGGGGTAAATATTTGCCTCTTCATCCTGAAGACAAGCAATCGGGGCTTTTTAGAAAAGGCAAGAAACTGGCTTCCAGGTTATTCAGCCAATGAGTGGAAGTATTGGGGGCTCCTACTCCCATCAGTCTGGCCTCAAAATTTGCAATGGGTCTGAATCAAGTTGAGCGAACAGAGGCTGATAGATTCGCATGCAGGGAAGCATGTGGGGAAGTGCCTTGTAACCCTGAGGTCCGGAGAAGAGTTGCCAGATCTCCCTAGAGGAGATCAGAGTGAGAAGGTGAGGCTGCATGGAAGAGGAAAGAGATGGCCAGACACCGGCCTGCTGGAAGTGAGAACCCAGCCCGTATGGGTTCTCACTTTTAAATCCTTTCCAAGACTAGTACTTCTTAGTCTCTGAGAAAGAAAAGCACTGTGATTCGGGTTGAAAAATAAAGCATTTATTTTAGAAGTTAATTCAACGGGTAAAGAGAGAAGAAAACTCAATATTTTATTTGTATCTATTTGGAGAACAAAACCAAAGATCACACAGCCACACACAAATTACATGAAGCAACGAAAGATAAAATGTGATGGGGCCAGAGGAACGTGGGTGAGAAGGATCCAGGCCAGCAGTCTGGCTCCTCTTTCTACCCAAAACCATAAGTGGACTTCCACCCAGAGACACCCAAATAAGGGGGATGGAAAGAAGCAGAGTTAAATAAATAATAGGAAAAAACAATGCTAACAACAATAATAAAATCACAACGAGGTTAGACGTGTTGGAAGGAGTTGCATTCGATTCAGAGAAGTTACAATTACTTTTGAAAAGCCACCTCTACGCTGTGCTGGGAATCTGGCTGGAGCAGCGAGCTGGGGTCAGAGAGTCCTCAGTCGGTCCGGAGCACTACCAATCCCCCTGGCTCTCCAGAAGGCAGTAATTATCCCCTCAAACACCATCAGATCAGGGAGAATGGACCAGAGCAGTCAGCTGCTGCTTGCCACCAGATGCGATCCCAGCATTTTCAGGTGCTGAATTAGGCCCATCTTTTCCGGGGCCCGAATTACCGCAGAGAACAGCTGGGACCTCGAAACTCCACGAACACTTTCCCTGAACCTAATCCATGCTACCTTAGAGAACTTACAACAAACCAAAGGATGAGACGGATAAAATTTAAGAGGGTAAAGGAGTATAAGGCTATCCTTTGGAAACATACATGTATTTTATATACTCTAAATAAATCTCCAGTACATGTGTGTGCCCCAGTTAGACTTTGTAATATTATTTATCACTGCCTTCCCATCCCTTCACCTTTTGTCTAATCGCGCTTAGCAAAGTGGCGCCTTCACCCCCAGAGTTGTGCGGCCGGGCCAACTCACTATCCCCTGTATGTGGGCTCCTGCCCTAAGGTCGCGCAGCCCAGCGCGCAAGGGCGATTTTCAGCACCAGGGACAGCGCTAGTCCCTCCAGGCCTACCCTTGACGGATTTTTCCTTAGCGCCGTTTTTCTGGTGGGAATAGAAAGGAAAGAAGAGAAAGAGAAGGCCGGGAGGCAACCAGGTGGGATAAAGGGGAAAGTCTGTGGCTTCGGGGGAGAGAGCCTGACCTGCCAGGAAACGTCTTGGTGTCCCCCATAACCGTTACCCCTCCCAACTCCGGGGGGTGGTGTACACTCAGCTCTCCCGGACCCGGACGCTGCGCCCCGCCGCAGTCAGTGGACAGCCGAGTACTTCATTCGTTTCTGTTTCTGTCTCTGGTTGCAAAACCAGACCCTCACCACGTTCTTTTTAAGGTCCAGTTTCTCGGCGATGGCCGCGATCTTCTCAGATGAGGGCCGCGGCTGGATGGCGAAGTAGGCCTCCAGTGAGCGCTTCTCTGGCGCCGCGATGGACGTGCGTTTGCGCTTCCGCTCACTGCCGTTGAAGAGCTCTGGCTTGCTGTTTTTCTCTCGATAGGCGGCCTCGGCTTCCTCCAGCCAGGCCTGAAGCACGGGCTTGAGCGCGATCATGTTGTTGTGTGAGAGAGTGAGAGACTCGAACCTGCAAATGGTGCTCTGGCTGAGCGAGCCTACGCCGGGGATCTTGAGGTTGGCTAGAGCCGCGCCCACGTCCGCCTGGGTCACCCCCAGCTTGATGCGCCGCTGCTTGAAGCGCTCGGCGAAGGCCTCGAGCTCTCGGGGGTCCGACTCCACGTCGCTGAGGCATGCGGGCATGGCGCTGTGAGGCGCCACGGCATGTGGGTGACTCATGCCCATGGCCTGGTGCAGGTGGCCCATGGCGCCCAGGTGGTGCGGGTGGATCTGCGCCGGCATCACCGAGTGCTCCGGGGCGCCCAAACCGCTCACGCTCAGCGTGGGAGAGATGTGCTCTAGCAGGTCGCCCTCGAGGCCCTGGTGCACGGCGTGGTGCGGGTGCGAGGTGAGCGCGGCCGGGTGGGATATGGGCACGGTGGACGAAGTGGACGTGCAGGGCACGCTGCTCATGGTATGGTAGGTGGCGTCGGGCTTGAACGGATGGTTCTTGCCGTGGGAGACGATATCCACCGCCGCCAGAGCTTCGGCGCGTGCCAGCAGGCTCTCATCAAAGCTTCCAAATATATTACCCTGCAGCTGCAAGCGAGAAGGCGCACAGCACGGTCAGTGGGGAATACTGTCAACTCAGGATTAAAACACATTTTCAAGCAACCGCGATGCCTCTCCTCAAAGCCCAGGTCATAAAAATTAATACGGAGACAGAGGCTCTGCTGGAACAGACGTGTGGATCAGAGAGACATGAATGAGAGAGAGAGCGCGCCGGGAGAGAGCGCGGGGGAGACAAGGAGAGGGGTTCAGACAGCGGCGATTGTTCTGGGAGACATGAAAAAAACATGAAGCTAGTGCCTGTCAAAAAATGTGCCTTAGAGCGGTAATTATGCTCCACTACGTACCTGCGGGGCTGGGAGACAGACTCGGCGCATGGCCTCGGAACCGGAGTGCAGGCTGGAGAATTTGGGTTCTTGAAGCACCGGGTGCATGCCGAAAGGCTGCTTGGCGTTCATGGCCATCATCTTCGCGCGCCTGGCAGGGAGGCAGCGAGGGACATGGATCAGGCTCGTCTCGCTCGCTCGCCGCGCTCCAAGTGAGCGCTGCTCAGCGCCCGCGCTCCCCTCGCCCTCTCGCTCGCTGCCTCCCCTCTCCCCCACCTGCTTCTTCACTCATCTTACAAGCAGCCTGCCAGGAAGGGCCCGGGCGCGCGCAGGCGTGCTCACGCGCCCGGGACTCGCAGGGGCGGCCCGGGAGGCGAGGCCAGGCAGCCGCTCTAGGCGCGCCTCTGTGCGCCCGCCACGGCCGCCCCCGCCACAGCATTTATACCCGGGCAGGGCCTGGCCTCTCCCGGCCGCCCCGCCCCGCCTGGCTCCAGCGCGGCAGGCCTTCCGGATTCTTTCTTCTTCTTCATGGACTTGTTTCCCCCCAAAGTCTCAAACCTCTCTGTCCTGTTCCAACTCGCACAGCCCAGATCGAAGGACAGCCCCGGGCTGAGCGGGGCCAGGAAGCTGACCCTACTACACACACACACACACACACACACACACACTCCTTGTCGGCCAGGCTGCCGCCAAACTGCCCATTTCCAGGGCGCTCCTGGCCCCACGCCCGAGCGGTCCACCAGTGTCCGGCCCGCGGCTCAGCGAAGAGGCGCCTCCAAGCACCCAGACGGGCTCCAGGGAGGTTGAGGGGCTGCCAGAACGAGCCCCAGGTGACCTCAATCGCCTGGCGGGTGGAAATGGGGGAAGTAGCTGCCTGCCGGGTCCTGGAGGCCTGAGGCTTCCTCCCCACGCTCGCAGTTCTTGCTTGCCTTCGCTAGAAAAAGATAACTTGGTCCTCACCCCCCCCCCATCCCCAACCCGCCAGTCTAAAGAAGTTTACTGAGTACTGTTTAGTAACATTTCAGGACTGCCCACGCCCGCCTTCGGAGTCAGTCAGTACACTTCTGCTGGGCTGCCAACGCTTACAAGCCCCGTTCCCCCAGAACAATAGCTGCCATTTTTGAGCTCCTAATACGTGCTAGGTTGTTTAGAGACTTAGCTCGAGGTATCCTCACATCCTACGGAGTCGGTACTGTTACTCTGTTTTAAAGTTGAGGAAAACGAGGGTCAGAGGGGTTAAGTGAGTCGCCCAAGACAACAGAGCTGGTTGGGAGCAGAGCCATTCACTCACTCTTCCGTTATCCATTCCACGAATATTTACTGATGGCCTACTGTGTGCTAGGCGCCACGTCTGACTTCCCAGGCTCTTCATAATTCTGCACTTTGTCGTCCTCTCGAAGTTTCGGGGACCGGAGTGCCCCGCCCCCGCCTCCCCTCTGCTCTGATCCCCTCGCCTTCCCCCTCCTTCCCCCGCGCTAGTAAACATTGTGAATAATGGATGGGGAGTCCTGGTACCGCGGCAGCGCCGCCCTCCGGGGTTCGGAGCGGAGCCCTGGGCGCCCAGCTGAGCCCACCTCGCCTCCGACGCCGATCCCGCCTCTGGCCCAGAGCGGCCTTTGTGTTTCAGAGTTTTCACAAGCCTGCGGGCTAGGCCTTGCGCCCCCGCGGGTGTGGGCGGAGTTTCCCAGACGTGAACATGGTGGTTGGGCGTGGAGGGGCCAGCCCTTGGCCTAAGAGGAAATCCTGCCTAGGTCTGGGCTCCCCACACGCGGGTCCTGCCAATCTCTTCTCTGCATCGCACGCAGCCAGCCCCCTTGCTTGGTTCCTGTCCATCTTCTGTCCTCTAACCGGGGAAGAAGACTCAGCACAGGGGCCAGAGACCAAGGGCCGCCCTCTAAACCTCTCCGATCCTCGGTTTCCTTGACTGTAAAATGGCAGCTGCCCTACTGTTTGCCTTCTTGGGTTCTGGTGAAGGAGTTTGGAACTACAGGAGAAAGGAAAGCATTGAGCATGGTACCTAGTGCTCAGCAAACCTCACAACCTGATGCTTGGGGCACAGGCTTTGCCCTCACATTCAGCATGCATCTCTGCCTCTTGCTGACAGAGAGGCCACCAGCCGTCTCATACCTTATTGTACTGTAGTCTCCTTATATGTCAAATGGAGAAATCATTTTTCCTCCACTGAGTGCTGTGAACAATGCACTGAAATAAGCAGTTGGCACAGTGCTTGGCACATTGAAATCAGGAAATAAATCTTTGATCCTCTCTTCTTCCTCTCTCGCCTTAAAGATAAAGCATTTGGGAGCCAGAGTGGCCTGAGTAATCTCCCTGGAGAATGGTTGGTCTGAAGTTACAAACTGGTTCTCTGCTGTCCTTCCTTTATTCAACACCTGCTTTGTGCCAGACTCCATGCAGAGGACCAGGACACAGATGTGAATCAGACCGCATCCCTGCCCTCACAGAGTCACCATTCTGAAATCCACTGAAGGAAATGGGCTGCAAGCTTGCTCTGCGGTGGAGACAATGTAGATTCAGGACACAGAGCAAGGCTGGTGGGATTCTTGAAACACAGAATGCACACCAGAACCGTGGGCCTTAGGAGGGCTGGGATTTAGACAGCATTCTAATATTGGGCTTTATGTGACCCTGGCTGGGCTTCAGTTTACCCACAAGAAGAGGGCTGGCCTAGATGATATGTACTTGCAGCTCTAGCCAAATACTACCATTCTGGTTAATTTACATGAAACACATTTGGGGGCGCTTGGGTGGCTCAGTTGGTTAGGTGGGCCGACTCGTGGTTTGGGCTCAGGTCATGATCTCAGGGTCCTGGGATGAAGCCCAGCCCAGTGCATTGGGATCCATGTTCGGCAGGAAGTCTGCTTGTGGATTCTCTCTCTCTCTCTTCCCCCCTCTCTCTGCCCCTCCCTCCCCTCCTGTTCTGTCTCTCTCTAAAATAAATAAATCTTTTTTTTTTAATGAAACACATTTTGAGTAAGTCAAGAGCTTCTTTCCAAGGACGTGTAAATTCCCAGAAGCTGAATGCAGCATTATTTTATCACTTCACCAGAATTTAGGATCACTCATTCTTGTTCTCTGCCCAGTGCAGGAAGGCAAAAGGGGGAAAGAAACGTGGGGATGGTGGATCTTCCAGGGAGAAAAATGTGTAACTTGTCTTGACCACATGGTGCCCTGAGACCAACACTCACTTCATCATACCCTAGTTGTCTATGAAGCTGAACCCCCAGAAACAGAAGGACAGGCCCATCCACATCCATCCTTCTCCACTTTGTGCCCTCAGGGGCCTGGGAGACACTTGCCACGGTCGAGGTCAGGCAGGGGTCAGAGCCAGAGCAAGGCTAACTGGCCCCCTTAGGCCTCCAGTGCTGAACTTCAGCTCTCCAGCCCCTGTTCTAGCATCCGCGGGCATTAGGATCACAAATCAAAAACCACTCTTGCATCAGGTGAGCTGTGTTCCCTGGGTTTACCTCATCCTTCCCCCTCAAGAAGGTCTACTCACAGCTCCACACAGCCAGCAGTAAGGTGACACCCATCCTTCGCGACCAGTCTTTCTGAGAAGGCCCTGGAGAGAGAGGAGATGAAGTAAACACCACACAGGAAAGAATGAGAAGGAGAACCATGAACACTCTATACTTTATAGGATTTGCAAACTTGAATTCTGTCCGAAAGCAAGTCCAGGAAAGTAAACTGGTTGGGTGTATAAAGGGGAAGATGGGGAAGGAGGTAAACTGGAGAGCAAATGTCCCATCCTCATCCCCGTGGCATTAAATTACAATTAAAATGCACACGCACATGCCCCCACACAAACACACAATCCCACATAACAAGATCTGTCTGAGAGTCCAAGTAGGGACCACAGGATCATTTATGGAAGTGACACTAAAGGGGGCACTTTCTTTTTTCTGCGATCATTTCAGAATGCCTACTGACAGCTGGGTCTTGTCATAGGTTCTGCAGGTATAAAGTGCACTGCTTTAAGAGCTCAGAGTCTGGTGGGAACATAAAATTGCCACAGGTAACTCTAAATCAGAATGCAAAGCACTATGTCCCCCAGAAGGATTAGCCCTGGGGGGGGTTGCTGGGGCAGATGGGCAAAGGTGTTTTCCTGTGGGCCAGTGGTTTTCAACTTTAGCATGAGCAGGAATCATCTGCAGCCCCTTAAAATACAGCATCTGAGGACCACACGCAGAGATTCTGACCACGAGGACTGAGTATTTCCTAACAGACATTCGTGATTTGCGTGCAGGTGACCTGGGACCCTCAACTTGAAAACCTTGCTCTGGAAACTTGTTATCTGACGTTACTTTTTTTTTTTTTTAAGCCCTGACCTAACTATGTAAGTTTTGCTAAGACTCAAAGAGATCATTTCTCTTCTTGGAGTCTTTCATGTCTTCCTCTATTATCTGTTGGTAAGAACATGATGTTTTATCATCTCAGCTTCTTGAAGGACCCTGAGACTTACCTGTCCCCATGTCTCCAGTGCCTGCATCTACAGGCCAGGCACCATATAGGAGCTTAATATAACAATTTGCATGGAATGAATGAACGCATGAATAATATCCTCCCCAAGATTCTGGCAGTAGGATGATGGTGACAGCAAGAAAAACCAGTTATGGACTGCCAGGCTCCGGGCTATGTGCTTTAGAAAAGAATTATAGCTGGATCTCCACATCAAGACTTCGAGATTGATATTATTTCTCCATTTTCCGGATGAGAAAACTGAGGCATAGAGAGACTGAGTTCTCCAAGGCATTGGAGACATGTAAGCCTGGTAGGGTGGGCATTGGAACCCAGGTTTTTCTAACCTCTGAGCCGATGCTTTTAACTAACCGTCCTGGGCCGACACCAGTTTCCCCATCCTCCAAGCCCAGAGGCTAAGCCTGGGAGGATGAGCCGGGTTCACTTCTCTCCCAGAAGGGAGGCGGCCTCTACTCCAGAGGCACAGAGGCTGGCCCTGCTCCAGGCACGCTTCCGGCAGGGGCCACCTGCAGAAGCAGGAGCTCCCCGGTCCCACCTCCGTCCCTGGCCGAGCTCCACCTCGGGGGAGATGGGGAGGAGGAAGAGGGGTGGGATGGAAGATGGCCCGATAGGACGGCCGGCCTGAACTCAAGATGCCATCGCGGGGAGGCAGCTGGCGGGGCTGCCGGGCCAGGTGTTCGCAGCCGCCCGCCTCGCCTTCCTCTCTCTTTCTCTCGTCTCCTTTCACGAACTTCTCACATGTACCCGCCGCCTGCGCAGCTGCTGCCGGCCTCGCCTGTCGGCCGCTCGCCTCGCATTGTCTGCGCGGGCTCAGACAATCCGAGACGCCCAGAGGGACTGGGGAGCCCGAGGCCGGGCACTCCTGAGGGGTCGGCACGCGCCAGCCCTCCCCCTGCCCGGCGTCCCCGCCCACTGAGCTCTGGCCCTCCCGCGGGAGGGCTCCTGGCAAGTCCCTGACTCCTTATGGCCTCACTTTCCTCACCTGAAAAATGAGGGGACCAAGCCAGGGAACTCCTAGAGCCCTTCTCCATCATGCATTCTTTCACTGAATACATTTACTGAGCATCTACTGTGCGGCAGTCACGATGTTAGCAGATAGGATTCAGCTACAACCAAGACAGCCCCCTACTCCCTCCCACTTAGCCCTTACCCCTCTAGAGCCGGCAGAGGATTGGAGGTCTCCTTCCAGTAGCTGTGTAGGAACGCTTTCCTGCGGCCCAAAACGGACGAGAGAGGCCCCAAGTTTTCTGGGTTTAGTCTATGAGGATTTCAAGGACAACCAGGCAGTGGTTTGGATCTAACACGGTAGTGCCCAGGACACTCTTCCTTATAACTTCCCACAGGCATGGGGCGCCTGGGTGGCTCAATGGGTTAAGCGCCTGCCTTCTGCTCAGATCATGATCCCAGGGTCCTGGGATGGAGCCCCACGTAGGGCACTCTGCTCAGCAGGGATCTTGCTTCTCCCTCTCCCTCTACTGTTGCCCCTGCTTGTGTTCTCTCTCTCTCTGTCAAGTGAATAAATAAAATCGTAAAAAAAAAAAAAACCAAAAAACTTCCCACAGTCAGCACTTGGCTTTTTCATACCCCCCGACCCCCAAGTAGGTCCTGTTGTGTCATCATTTTTGAGCTCTAGACTTTAGAATATCGCTGTCCTCAGCAGCATGGCCAGCTCTGTGCTTGTCCTCGAGAATCTGAACTCAATAATCACATGGTCCTGTTCCTGGCCCATGAAGACTGGTTTTGCCTTTCTCTTCTCCAGTTCATAGGCATCTTTCGAGTTCAAAGTCATAAAGTCAATCCCCAGGTCACCCAGTTGGTTGTCACCTCTTCCCTGACCAAAGGATTAGGCCGTTTCTCTTACCCAGTCAGCTTGGTTGTGAAGAGGCAGCAAGGGAAAAGGTCTGGATTCAAACAAGTAGCTAACCTGCTCTGCAACTCTGGACAAGTCACTCATGGGCTCTGGGCCCCTGGTTACTCAGGACGGCAAGAGTATTGGTGAGACAGGATCCCATGGGTCCTTTCAGTGTGGATATGTCAAAGTTCTATGTGTGGATCTTGGAAAGATGGTACAGGTCAAATCCATCACCATAAATGGAAACCAAGTTCTAATGGTTCTGCAGGTTGCTCTGCAAACCAAGCAGGAAGCTTTGTTGTTTCATGCATTCATCAAATGCTCGCCAAGCACTTCCTCTGTGCTGGGCACATGCTAGGTCTGGAGATACAATGATAAACAAGGGCTACATGGCCCCTGCTTTAAAAGCTTAGAGTCTGGCTGTTGTCTTATTCATTCCTCACAATAACTCCCCAGAAGTGAATTATCCTTCTGCCTTTTCTTTATGGATGAGGCAACTGAGTCTCAGAGAGGTAAAGTAATTTGTCTGCCAACGCACAGCTCATTGTTTCCTGAGCTCTTACTCTGTCTTCCTGGCTGTGTGCATTACGTCAGTTCATCCTAACAGCCACCGTACCTAGGATGTAGGTACTGTTACTACCTCTGTTTCACGGAGAGGACTGCTGAGGGCTCAGAGAAGTTGTGTTCCTCGAAGCCACACGGGAATAAGCCACAGGGTTAGGATTTGAACTCAGGTCTGCTGCCCTAAACCGTGGGCTTTCCCACCCATACCGGGAAGCCTCCAGGAAAGGGGGTGAAACTTCCTGCAACTTGTTCACTTGCCCTGCAGTCCCCTGGATGAAACAAAGAGCAACAGAACCATTAACCAGTCTCTGTAAATTAACAAGAAGAAGGAGAGGAAAGTGAGGAGGAGGAGTGGGGGAACGAAGAGGCAGTGGAGAAGGAGGAGAAGGAGGAGGAGAAGGAGAAGGAGAAAGAAACATAGCAAAGAAAAAGAAAAAGGGAAAACAAGCAAAGGCTTTGCTCCCATCAGGGGGGAAATCGGCATCTTGTCGCCTAGCTCCATGCCCTGATTTATGATAAAAAATTTAGAGGAAATCATTTATATTTTAAAGGATCTAAATAGCTGCATGAAAGTTTTATCTAAAGTGCCACTGTATTTATAGGCAGTTCTTCCATGCTGGAGGTAATTAATAGATGTATAAATCGCAGGGCTCCGAGCTCCCCTGCCTGGCAGGGCTGGATGGCGGCGCAGGCCTTGGCACTTGGGGACAGAGGGGGGAGGGGGTGGCAGCAGCAGAGACACCTGCACCATCCCCGCCTCCCACTGGCCGGCTGCCCTTGGGGAAGCCTTTGCTGGGACCCCAGAGCTAATTCCCCCAGGACGAGGGGATGCAGCTCCAAAGTGGAAGTTGAGCTGCAGTTCTCAGCTGCCCAACTTCTAGTCCCCTTCAAGAGTTTGTCACTAGAGAGCTCTAGAGGAGGCCCTCCTTCCCTCTTTCCTGCCCCCAAGCCAGCGCCAGGGAATTTGCGGGCTGTGCTCTGGCGGGTTTATAACTCCGGGAGGTCTTGGTAAGTGAAGTCCTGGGCTCCCTCACTCCCCCACCCCAACTTTAGCCCAAGTCCCATTCTCTCTCTGTGCCCCCCCTGCTCAAGATGCCAGGCGCTTGTTTTGTTTTGGAAAAGGAAGCCAGTTGTGAGAGGCTGACAGCTCTGGGCTTACTTTAATTAAGGCTATGAAATATTGATGGTTTTGGCTCTCTCTGTGGCCACCACACCTTACAAGCTGGGAGAGAAGCCCAGGGATGAACAAGTTAAGGTAAGCCAGATGGTTTCCCTTCAGAAACGCCCTTCAGACCCACAGAAGTGTCACAGCCTGAGATCGTCTCTGAGCCTACATAATTGATGGGTCCTCTGAATGTGAAAGAGAAAAAAATCCACCAAACTGGAAAGAAACAGTGATGACTCATTCGGGGTTGAGGAGAGGCTGTGCCTTCGTACTGGGCTGAGGGTGGATAGGCTGGGGGTAAACAGCAGCTACCTTGGCCCTTTTCTTTCATTGGGTTCCTTCCAGCTGGGCCATATTGAGCCACTTTCTGTCAGGATGTAGGGCAGAAAGAACCTTCCCCATCTAAACACCCTCCTTTATCTTCCCTGGGGGACTAAGAGCAGGTATTCCTCCATAAGAAGAAACTATCCATCTCCCTTTTTATTTTATTTTTATTTTTTAAATGTTTTTTTCAAAGATTTTATTTATTTATTCATGAGAGGCAGAGGCAGAGGGAGAAGCAGGCTCCCCGCGGAGCAGGGAGCCCGATGCGGGACTCGATCCCAGGACCGCCGACTTGATCCCAGGACCGCGGGAACTGGGATCGAGTCCCTGGGCTGAAGGCAGACACTTTAACGACCGAGCCACCCAGGCACCCTATTTCTTAAAGGTTTTTATTTAAGTAATCTCTCCACCCTGTGCAGGACTCGAACTCACGACCCTGAGATCAAGAGTCACACGCTCTTCCAACTGAGCCTCCAAGCACCCCTATCCATCTTCCTTTTTAAAGTCCTTTAATTTCCTGTGCTCTGATAAAGTACCACCAAAAGTGGGTTCAAAAGAAACTCACACAGTCACCTCTTTATTCCACCATTAAGTTTGAGCTGGAGGATGAATGTGTGTCTGTGTTTTTTTGCCAGTCATGTGGCTCTAAACAACACTACAAAAGAGTTGCCATCCTGGCACATCAAGATGTTTTGACCTAGTGGATTCATGCACTTATGGGAGTTGGAGGGGAGTGTGTTGGTGCTGTTTGTGGTGGTGGTAGAGGTGGTGGGGGAGACTCGGTCTTCCAAGACCCATGTCTTCTGTGTGCGTGAACAGGGGTGAAACATTATTTTTGACATAGGATGACCTTGCCATTGACACATTTTACTACATCAGTCCAGAAGTGTGTGATAGACAGTTGCTTCTCTTTACTAAAATTCTTTACAAACAAAATCCTATAAATATATTCTGCCCCATTCCATTTCTTCCCATGTATATTTATCCATAATTTATTATATTTCTCAAACAATGTTTTTCTAATATAACAAAAAGGACAATGAAGATCTAGCTCTATCCCTGGGTTCAGTATCCAAGTTCTAGTAGATCAGAAATACAGAAAACCTGTAAGCTCTTATCTCCTATTTCCCCAGACATTTTTCTCTCTGTGAGAATGACAGTTCATCTATTTCTTCGGCTCTTGCATCCTACTTCCTGAACAGGGGGAGAATTTTCCATGCATTTGCAACTGAGTCTTTCTGAATTCAAACAAAATCAGGTCTAGTGGTAAATAGAAGGATCTGGAAGTGAACATCATATTCCAAAGAGCTGTATACATCACAATACAGTAGGTGGTACTGTATTAGATTTCACTTCACATTTATAACCTCCTTTTTCTCCAAAGAGCGTGTTGCACACAACTGGCCAGTTTCAGTGCAGTAAGAAATGACTGCATCCTTTGTGAATGAGCGGGAAGCTTTTGATAACTGCTATCAGTGTGCAGAGTGGCTGTGTGACCGGGAATGGTCAGAGGGCTTAGGGAGGCAGGGAAGCTTCCTCTGAGTTGCTATGAGCTGAATGAGAAGAAGGAACTCGCATGTGACAATCTCTGAGAAGAGTTTGCCAAGGAAGGGTAAGTGCGGCACCCCAGGCTGGGAAAGAGTTTGTGTGTTCAAAGACCAGGAAGAAGGACACGCTGCTGGGGCCAGTGCACAAAGGAGAGGAAAGGGATGAGTTTGGAGGGGTGAGGGGATTATAAATAAGACCTTATAAACCACAGTAAGAAACTAGTGTTTTGTTCCAAGAGCTGTGGAAAGTTTTAAGCAGGAGAGTGATAAGCATTTTGATAAAAGTCTCCTAAAAGGGAACACAACCTAGCAGGCACACAGCAGGGAGGTCTTCCAGAAAAAAAGTGGTACTCTTGCTGTTCCCTCTGTCTGGAATGCTCTTCCTGCAGACAGTCACGTGGCTCACTTGCACACTGCCTTCAGGTGTCAGCTCAAATGTCATCTCAGCAAAGCCTTCCCAGTCCCTCTATTTACCATTTCAGCTACCTCACCCTTCCTGCATTGTCTCTGCCCTTCTCTGCTGTCTCCATAGCACTCATTATCTTAGAAACTTCATAGTCGTATTTGATTTTCTTATTAGTTTGTTGTTCATTTTGCTAATAGAATGTAGGTTTGTTGAAGGCAGGGGCTTGGCTTTAGTCACTCCCATTTACCTACTGTCACAAACACTGCCTAGAGCTTAAGAAATTTGCATGGAGGGGCGCCTGGGTGGCTCAGTTGGTTGAGCGACTGCCTTCAGCTCAGGTCATGATCCTGGAGTCCCGGGATCGAGTCCCGCATTGGGCTCCCTGCTCAGCAGAGAGCCTGCTTCTCCCTCTGACCCTCCCCCCTCTTATGTGCTCTCTCTCTCTCTCATTCTCTCTCTCAAATAAGTAAATAAAATCTTTAAAAAAAAAAAAAGAAATTTGCATGGAATCAATGAACTCACCTGAGCTGAGTTTTGACAACGTCTGGTGTAAAAGAATGACACCACCTGTGCCATTGGTGAGGCGTATATTTGGGTCCTCTCACTCAGGCACCCATGACCAATGGGAGGCCATAGGGTTCTTTGTCACCTTGGAAGGTATGAACAGTAAGTAGCCCACGTGGGCATCAACCTCGCCTCAGACTGCGCTCCCCGTCATTCTGCTCATCATGTCAAGCCCATTTCCATCTCAGAATCCTTGTCTTCATGTTCCTCTACCTGGAACCTTATCCCCCGATTCCTTCCCCTGGCCAACTCCCCCTTGTCTGTCATTCAGTTCACATGCCACCTCATCAGAGAGGACTTCCCTGGCCTTCCCTGACTACTCAATCAAAATTACCTCCCTATACCCCATCCCCCCACTGGTCACTTTCTACCCCATTACTCCATTCTTGTTTTGCAACCTAGCACTTAGCACGATCTGAAAATTACTTCTCCCTTTACTTGTTTATGTGTTCATTATCCATGTGCTTTCGCTAGAACGTAAGCTCCATGAAAGCAGACAAGGCCAACCTTGTATTTCATGGACTCTTCAGTGCCTGGCATACAAGGAGGTGCTCCAAACGTGTGTTGAATGGATGCATAAATGAATAAATAAGTCAGACAAGCTAAGGTTGGCCCAGAGCTGCATGGTGAGTGATTGGCATTGCCCAGGAAACCCAATTCCCAGTTCCTTCCTCCCCTTTAGACGACATTGCCTTCCCGATGTATGTGGGAAAAGATAGCTGAAAAGATATACAAGAAGAGCTGAAACTTGTCTAAGCCCAAACTGAAGGGGAAATGTTGAGCTCTTGTGGAGGAAAGAGAAAGCATGTCCCAGCTTTGGGAGGATCATTGCTTCCATTGTTCATCTGAGCCTTTGGGTCAATAAAGCAGATTTCTGACATCATAAAGCCAATTAAGACAAAAAAAAAAAAAAAACCACCACATACACAAAACTTGACACTGGCTATGGCATGACTGTTCCATTGTACAATCTGATCGAGGAAATGTATCTAGGATTACCCAGACAGTCAATTATTCATGAGCTAAACGTCCAGGCATCAATTACCTGGCTTGATGCTCTTATTCATTAAGGAGATTGAACAGCCCAACTTAACAAAGCAGGAGAAAGTTGCTAAGTAACAGAAGTTACCTGACCAGCCCGCAACACTGCAACTTCCACAATATGAGTCTTTTCATGGCAAGAGGGCCCAAGGATCACCAGCACCAGAGATCAAGTGGTAAGCCCCAGTGGGGCTAGCTTCAGCTTCGGCAAAGGGAAGGGAGCTCAGGGCATGTGGGCTTGATTTAGACAGCAGGAGCAATGTACAAGATATAAGCTAAGTTCCCTTTACCAAATGAACAGGATATTTGCCAATAAGAATATTTCACAACACATATCAGTCAACATTTTAGTTGAAAGTCGAAGATGCCTCTCTAGTATATAATTGAGCAAAAGTAGACTGCAAGTGTAACAACAATTCCCCTGGGTGCTACAAATTCTTAGAATTTTTCTTCAGGCATCCATCTGAGAGTGAGTCTAAAAATCATTCTAAGGATAAGAAAAGAAAATTTATAAATAAGATACAAAAGTTTCTATAGAGGACACAGAGCTTTATATAACCAGCATAATTAACTTTCTCCTTATAAAAACTTGTTCCACTACAGATAAAACTGTAGTTCCCTTGGCTACTACTTCTAGTACTTGTCTGTATTACTTTTACAATAAAAAAAAAGACCCATGTATTCTCAGATTTGAACATACAGATCTTGAGGGAAGGAGTTTCTGTTTGGGGCTTCAAGGGAATATAGCAGTTGACACAGGGTTTTCCAAAAATGGGGGTGCATTACCAATTCCAGTGTATTGTTTTGGGACATAGTGTGATGTAGGCAAGACCAGTTACATAGTCTTCAGGACCCAGTGCAAAATGAAAATGTAGATCCCCTTTCTCAAAAATTAAGAATTTCAAGATGGCGGGGGCACCTGGGTGGCTCAGCCGGTTAAGTGACCGACTCTAGAAGTCATGATCTCAGCATCGTGGGATCAAGCCCTGCATCGGGCTCCAAGCTTGGTGGGGAATCTGCTTGAGAGTCTCTCTCCCTCTCTCTCTGTCCCTCCCACCCTCCTCTCTCAATAAATAAATAAATATTAAAAAAAAAAAAGAATTTCAAGATGGCAACAACAGAGTGTTAAACCAAGCACAGGGCCATTCTCAGTGCAGAGCCCTGTGCCACCTCCCAGGTCGTACACTCATCAAACTGGCCCTGGGTTGCTGAGTTAAGAGCACAGGCTTCCCTGTGAGACAGACTCCAGTGTGAGCCCTGATTTCACCTTTACTAGCTGAAAGGCCTTGATGAGTCTTCATTTTCTCAGAGATAATAATAGGAGCAAAATGAGGATGAAGTGAGACCACGCCTGGCACATGCCAACCACTCCATAGGGAATAATTATCTTTAATGCTGTGGAAATATTAATGACAAGTTAGTGACAATGGAGCAATGCTCCTGGCCCTGCTGGTAAGTGTCTGCACGGGGTGACTTGATTCACACGCGTGAGCTCCAAAACAGGGCAAGCCAGGACTGACCGACACTGCCCTTCTCTCTGCACTTGGGTATCACCTGGTCCAGTTCAGTGGAATTCCTTTCTTCCCACAGCTATTAGCACCTGAGAAGGGCCTGATTTGGGTTGATGTGAATATTTCATGTGAGGTGAGGCTGTTGCAAGTTTGATAACTGAGGTTCATTCTGAGCCAACATAATCTGGCTCGTTCATTCATTCATGAAATACTTCAATGGTCATTCGCTGGCACTGGGGAAGCAGATAAATCATAGGCAGTTTCCATCCTGGAAAATACTGCCACAGCCCTTTGAGGGACTGACTTGTTTTCATCTTTTTAGGTCTCAGCTCAAATATCAGCTCCTCAGACAGACCTTCCTCTCTGCCCTCCCTAAAGAAGATTGCCAATGACTGTCTCATCACCCCATTCATTGCCTTCATAGATCCTGTTGACTTATTTGTCAGCAACAGAGCTGGTATCTTGTTCATTCTGTATCTCTATAACACAGAGAAAGTCCTGGCTTACAGTAGGAACACAGTCAATATTTTTCAATAAATTAGTGAATAAAGGAGTAGAGGAATTGGATGGTGCCGTGGGAACACAGTGCAGGAACACAGCATTCTGCCTGAAATTGTTGCCGATAGCCTCCCAGAGGAGGTGCCATTTCAGATGAGTCTTAAGAGATGGAAAGGAGTCTGACAGGCAAACAAAGGTGGGTGGATGTTCTAGACTGTGCAAAAGTCTAGAGGCCCAAGAGAGGTCAGGGACTGCAGATGTTTTATTGGAGCTGAAGGTAGGGTGCCGGTCACAGGAGGGCAGGAATTCGGCCCAGAAGCTCAAGTGGGAAGCAGATCACTGAAAGCATTAGATGGATCTCCTTCTAAGGAAGCTGAGTTTTACACTGGAGGCAGTCAAGCAAACTCCATTTATCTGCCTGCTCAGTGGCCAGCACCGAACCAAGTGTAATGGGTACAGCAGTGAATAAAACATACACAGTCCCTGACCTCAGGGAGCTTACCCTCTGGCAGGGAAGACAGACGTGATATAAATACAGAGTGCTTTATCACTCCATCATTAAACAAAGACTACTAAAAGCACTGTGATCAAATATTAGAGGGTGGGGCAAGAACCCATAACAAGGATATCTGACCTGGGTTAGGGATTGGAGAAGCCTACCTTTTTTTTTTTAATATTTTATTCATTTATTTGAGAGAGAAAGAGAGAGAGCACTCAAGCCCGAGCAGGGGGGAGGGACAGAGGGAGAAGCAGACTCCCCAATTAGCAGGGAGCCCAATGCAGGACTCGATCCCAGGACCCTAGGATCATGACCTGAGCCGAAGGCAGATGCTTAACCAACTGAGGCACCCAGGCGCCCCAAGTGTCCAACTCTTGATCTCAGCTCAGGTCTTGATCTCAGGCTTATGTTTTCAAGCCCCACATGGGCTCCATGCTGGGTGTGGAGCCTACTTAAAAAAAGAGAGAGATTATAACACCTGTGCTTTAAGACAGTACAGGAAATGGAAGTACGTATGGGGTACCAATTATATCACACATTGCAAAGTAAATAAGCAAAGCCCACAAACGTTTTTATTAGGTCAAAAACCTTCCCCAAGGGGCGCCTGGGTGGCTCAGTCGTTGAGCGTCTGCCTTCGGCTCAGGTCATGATCCCAGGGTCCTGGGATCGAGCCCTGCATCGGGCTCCCTGCTCTGCGGGGAGCCTGCTTCTCCCTCTCCCACTCCCCCTGCTTGTGTCCCTCTCTCGCTGTGTCTCTCTCTGTCAAATAAATAAATAAAATCTTTAAAAAAAAAAAACAACTTTCCCCAATCCTGTAATTTCTTCTCAGAGATTCTGTATATAAAACAAGAAGTAAGTAAAGGAAACTAGGACTCTTTAGTGACTGGCTGGACTTCTTGCAAATTTGGTTTATCTTTATTTGGGAAGGAGGTAACCAAAATGAAAAGCAATCCAGAGAAGGCAGAAGGAGCTAGAACCTCACATTCTCACCAACAGTGCCAAAGTCCAGGCGCCAGGGGAACAGCACCGTGATCGATGGCTAAGTGCATGGGGATGGCTGGTCTTCTGCCCCATTGTAAATGGCTTTCAGCGGTACCCCTTTGAAAGGACACCTGGACTTGCGTGCATCTCTGGGCTCTGCAATCAAGATCAAAGTTGATATAGGGTGGAAGAATGGGCTTCCTTGTTTGAGAATATTTTTCACGAGCCCATGGTGGGTCTCTACGGCCATTCTTAAAATAGCCAGGGAGGAGTAACTGGACTGGCAGCCAGTTATTGATCATTCAGCAGAGTACTAGCAGCTGTCACCAGGCCAGAGGAACAGAGAGACCGTGCACCTGCCCTCTCCTGGCAGAACACATTTCCCCAAATCCTTATCACAGACGCAGAACTAAAAGCTCTACCTGATTTGCTACCTCAGCAGCACAGTATCTGATAATATCCTCTGATAAATGGAGATAAATAGTGTTTGGAAGGTGGACAGTGCTTTCTAGATTGACAGCCCAATTCTAGGAGACACAAAGGCATCAAGCCGTCATCTGAAGTGAAAGTCTATAAAACCGTCGGTAGTGGAGGCTCTTTTCCATCCCAGACATGTTTCTATGGGCCCATTCAATTGCTAAATCCATCCATCCATCTATCCATCCATCAAAACATGGTTCAATGTCTATCTGTGTCAGGTTCCATTTCAGGTTATGAGATATGAAAATGACTGGGATTCGGGCCTGGAGGAGCACACAATCGATGTTGACCACAACCCCGCTGGAAATAGGACCTGGCACTAGAGTTCTTAGGAAAAAATTCTCCCTACAGCTGTGATATGCCAAGTGAATGAGATGATGGGATCAATGGTGAAGGCCCAGATAGTCTTGTCCAGGAATGGCCAATACGTTTGTTATATCCTTGTGTCACTCGTAGTCAACTGGTGATGGCTGTCTGGAACTCTGTGTAAGAATAACTGGGATGGTAAGTTCAGGTGGCGGGAAAGAATACTGAGGTTGATTAGTGATGTCTGTTGCAAGTGAAGAATGGGGGAGTGGCGGCACATATTTGCTTTCTCTGGGGCAGTGGAAAGACAACAGGCAAGAAGCCTATCCAGAGAGACTCTGATTTTATTTCTACCAATAGCTGTGTAGCTTAGGCAAGTGAGCTACCTTCTCTCTGTTCCCTGATCTGTAGAACAAGGATGATAATGTATTCTTTGCTCTATTTTCCTCCCAAGTTTGCTAGTAATAATTGAATGAAATAAAATATGAGAAAGTATTTGTCACCATATAATTATATTGTAGGTTAATATTGTACTGAAAGAATTAGGCTTTAGTCTGGGCAGGGGGAGAAGAGAATTAACCAGTTTGTTTCCCTTTTTTTATGAATTTGATTTTGTTTTCCTATGCAGTCATAATACAGAGAGCACTTGTGTCAGGTAGGTCTTTTTGATGTTAAAGAGCATTCAAGGTAGGAGAAGAGTATCATAAGAATTCCTTTAAAATGAGGAAAACAGAGCTATCACCAGAACCCAGGATAGTGGGGGCTCATGGAGACTGGTTCCCAGTTCAAGATAAGGAGTGTGGTTTATGATCCAATGTCACCGTATGGCCTTATCACTGTCTCAGCAGCTGGAGTCTGATCCCCAACGTCACAACAACTCTGTCATGCTTGCTCCTCTATGTGATGTCGGTGACAGTAATCATGGTGATAAAGATAGTTATTGAGGGGCACCTGGGTGGCTCAGTCGTTAAGCATCTGCCTTCAGCTCAGGTCATGATCCCAGCGTCCTGGGATCGAGCCCCACATCGGGCTCCCTCCTCGGCGGGAAGCCTGATTCTCCCTCGGCTGCCACTCCCCCTGCTTGTGTTCCCTCTCTCTCTGTCTCTCTCTCTGTCAAATAAATAAATAAAATCTTAAAAAAAAAAAAAGATAGTTATTGATGCTGTGCCAGGCACTTCACCCAAGGCTTTACTAAGATATCTTCATTTAATCCTTCCAACCATCCCATGAGGTATTCGTATTTTAGGATGTGTTGGCTGAAGTCTTAAGAGGCTAAGCAACGCCAAGGTCACAGAGCTAGTGAAGATCACCTGAAAGCAAAATCTGGGAGAAGTTAAGATGGCAGAGTAGTAGGGGGACCCTAATCTTGCCTCATCCCTAGAACACAGCTAGATAAATATGAAAGCAAAATCTGTTGAGATCTCACCCACTGCACTCCACTACCATCCATCTCACAAGTCTCCGACTGAGATGATTTGACCACACAACAAAGAGTAATTCACCCATGGTTGGGAGTTGGATTGACAATCCCAAATGCCCCAACAGCTTGGAGCTCTGGGACTCGAGCCCCATGAACACTGGTGGAAAGGACTATTGTCTCAAGTACAAGGGTTATTTTTCAGGAACAGAGAGCCTGATAGATTCAAAGGGAGCACAATTGACCAGGGACATTGTAGTTCTACTATTCACGGGTTGTTGTTTTTTTTTTAAGTACTTTGGATTAAGTTCTAGCAAGGCAGCAAAAATTAGAATTTTCTCCCATTTCACTCACATCACCTGTTTCTGTTCCCAGAACTCGTAAAATATCCATTTTGTAATATCACATTTTACAGAGCCCTTGTCCATAATGTAGACCACATCCTTTCAGCATTTACATCCTAGCAGGTAAATAACTTTCATTTTAAGAAGTTCCCATCATATGCTTCTTAAGAACTAGCTGAAGTCTATATATAGTGCAAGTGCCTGGGCCCGTCTAGACCGCCAAAAGGAACTCTCCCGCCATAGAACACTGGCTGAAGTTTGTTGAATTAACAGCCCCCTCAGTCACTGGTTTCAAAATATCTTGGGGCGCCTGGGTGGCTCAGTCGTTAAGCGTCTGCCTTCAGCTCAGGTCATGATCCCAGGGTCCTGGGATCGAGCCCCGCATCGGGCTCCCTGCTCCGCGGGAGGCCTGCCTCTCTCCCTCTCCCACTCACCCTGCTTGTGTTCCCTCTCTTGCTGTGTCTCTCTCTCTTTCAAATAAATAAATAAAAAATCTTTAAAAAAAAAATCTTGTTGAAACTTCACATCTTCAATTGTGTCCATTTTGCTCACAAAGTGATTATAGGAACTTCTGGATGGGGGGGACATCTGGGGGGACAGTCTAGCCAGATGGAGCTCAGCTGTTTAGTTCCAAATTCAGCTCAAGCTCCACCCTTAG
Source organism: Phoca vitulina (assembly GCF_004348235.1). NCBI lineage: Eukaryota > Metazoa > Chordata > Mammalia > Carnivora > Phocidae > Phoca > Phoca vitulina. The sequence continues at coordinate 69,590,861 of NW_022589709.1, forward strand.
GTAGAAAATTTACAAAGAGTAACTTATCTGCATCCAGAGGATAGTATTTTGTACCTAATCATAGGGTTGTTTAAAGGGGAAAGAATAAATTAATGTGCCCAACATGTTGCCTATCAGTCTGTTCCCCAGGGATCTCTTCTACTCTTGTGGATTAAAACATAATTGTTGTACATTTTGCCCGTGGCATTCAGATTTGGGTCTGTGTACCTGTGGGTGTGTCACGAGGTAGTAGTTAAGAGTGCTAGCAAGATAACTAGTGCCTCCAGTCTGTTCCTTGAAACAGAACGGGATGAGAAAGAACTTAATGGATTCAGCTCCCGAAAAGAACTTGTGGTATGATAACAACCTGCAAAAAGTTGTCAAATGCACAGGCTCGGAAAACAGAATGTTTGGATGAAACACTCTCAGCAGTTACAGAGCTGGGCCACCAGGGTCCCACCCCCACTCAGCCCACAGTCCTGGCTAGTGCTGGAAACCGTAGGTGCAGATAAGACTGTGAGCCTTCCACCACGCGGGCTCACAATCCTGCAGGTGTGAAATGCCACATCGGGATGGGTGTGCGACAATCAGAATGGCAGACAGGGAACAAGGAACATGCCTCTCCTAAACAGGGGCCCAGTGGGTGCACAAAGAGGCACTGTGTACAGCTCCCTGGGAGAGGGTGGGAGATGATAACTGGAGAGCGCCAACTCTAGGGTTGGAGGGACAGGAGCCGGAATCCATGCTGCGCCTCTTCCCAGCTGTGTGACTTGGGGCAAATTAATTAACCACTCTGAGCTACAGTTCCACATTTGTAAAGTGCTATTAGTACCTACTTCCCAGGGTTAGGTGTGGGCATTCATGATGATTGGTGCAGACAAATAAGTGAGTCCTTATATGGGGAAGCTCTTCTGTCACTAGCCATGCTCCCCCAATCACTCGTGGTAAAACCAGCAACAGTACTAACAGTAGCCAGTATCTGCCAGGCATCCTCTCTGGACAGGTGTCCTACTGAGTGTTTACGGGCACTGCCAACCCCACGACTGTAGGCAGCAGGTGTTACTTGTATAGCCGCGTGCCAGCATGTAAACAGATTCGTAGACTGTCAAGTAATTACGGTAATGGAGACAAGCAGTCTCCACCTGGACTTGCACCCTGGTCTGAGTGACTTCAGAGTCTGCCCAACTGAGGATGTTGCCTCCAGCGGTGGATAAAGCTGTTAAACCAGGAAGAAAAAAAAAGGGTACATAGTTGGCGGGCTCAAGTATGGGCTATGCTTAAGCAATTTGTACTTAAAAATCCCCTTTGGCGGGGGGGGGGCAGTGCCTGGGTGGCTCAGTCGTTAAGCGTCTGCCTTCGGCTCAGGTCATGATCCCAGGGTCCTGGGATCGAGCCCCGCATCGGGCTCCCTGCTCGGCAGGAGGCCTGCTTCTCCCTCTCCCACTCCCCCTGCTTGTGTTCCCTCTCTCCTGTGTCTCTCTCTGTCAAATAAATAAATAAAATCTTTTAAAAAAAAATCCACTTTGGGGCTCCTGAGTGATTCAGTCGGTGAAGCGTCCGACTCTTGATTTCAGCTCAGGTCATGATTTCAGGGCGTGAAATCGAGCGCTCCATTGGGCTCCACACTCAGCGTGGAATCTGCTTGAGGATTCTCTCTCTCCCTCTCCTTCTGCCCGCCCCTCCGCTCTCTCTCTCTCTTTCTCTCTCAAATAAATAAATCTTTTTTAAAAATTCACTTTTAGCCTGAAAAATAGTATTTCTCTACATAACTACATAACACTTTCTTCCTTCTTACGCTGTAGTGGTCACTCCCTCGGGGTACTGCCAAGAAAGTGGGTGCTGCTGCAACAGGAAGCAGGCACTTTCAAAAGTTATAGGACGGGTGAGGGCTCCCAGAAAACTTTGCTGCGCTCTCACAGTCCCTAAGTTATAACCAAAAAACACGACTGGATAAAAAAAAATTGTTATTCTCTGCTTATTACAGGAACATTAGAAAATATAAAGAAGCACAAAGAAGGCAATAAAAGCAATTCACAACCACAAATACTCTAACATTTTCTTATATATCCTCCTGTTTTTCTCCCCCTAGACATTTGGATGCATTCATACAACTGTTGATTTCTCCCACCTTCACCCTAAGTTCTCTCCTCCCTCAGAGTGGCCTGTCCCCAAAATAGTACCACCATTTGCCTAGCTGCTCAGGGTAGTATCTAGGAATGATATTTAATTCCTCTCTTGCTCACCCCACATCCAATCCACTGACATATCTCATCTCTCCCGCTTTCCAAATATAGCTACTTCTAAGCCCATCACCATGTCCAGACCACCACCCCTCTTGCCTTTTGACCTCCTGACTTCTACTCTTAGCTCCCTGTCTCTCTAGCTGATTTTCAAAACAATAGAGTGATTCTTTTTAAAAAAGTTTCATCATATCATACCCCTGCTCAGAACCTTCCAATAGCTTCCCATCACACTTAGAATGAAATCCAAGGGCGCCTGGGTGGCTCAGTTGGTTGAGTGACTGCCTTCGGCTCAGGTCATGATCCTGGAGTCCCTGGATCGAGTCCCGCATCGGGCTCCCTGCTCGGCGGGGAGCCTGCTTCTCCCTCTGACCCTCCCCCTTCTCATGTGCTCTCTCTCTCTCTCTCATTCTCTCTGTCTCAAATAAATAAATAAAATCTTAAAAAAAAAAAAAAAAAGAATGAAATCCAAGACAGTCCCAGGGCCTACAAAGTCCTACGTGACCTACTCCCCTCCCTCACTGCCCCTCTGATCTTCTCCTTTCCGCTCGCTGCTTTCTGCACCCAATCTCAGGAGCGACAGGACCCCAGTGGAGCCCTCTGCTGCCATTCTGAGCACATGACTTGTTTTCATGCAGGTCTCAGCTTTCTCTCTTTATGATCTGTTTCTGACCAGGTGAAACTCCATGAGAGCAGAGGACTTGGTTTACCTTGGTCTGAGGTCTCACATTCTAGTACAGTGTCCATTACCTTAGAGATGTGGATCATACATAAGACTAAAAATTAGACTTAGTGAATGTAAAACCACAACTTTGGTAAGAGAATATATGGTCAGTAGAAGTTGGGCTATGCTGCGGTAACAAACAATGCCTACGTCTCAGTCACCTAAAATAACAAAGAATGGCTTCTCTTTCACACTTGTCCATCAAGTGTGGGGACCAGGAGGTAGTCTCTGCCCAGGGCGCCGTCACTCAGTGATGAAGGCTGACGGAATCTCTACCCTGGAGAGTTGCAAGACCATGGCTGGGAGGAAAAATGAGAGCAAATTGGACTGCTCCTTACAGGCTTCTATGGGGAATTGATATATGTTGTTTCTGCACCCATTTAATGTACCAAAGCTAGTCTCATGGCCACCCTTAACTCCACGGAGGCAAGGGAAGCATGATCAATCATGTGCCTAGACAGAGGGGAATCAGAAGTACAGGGTGTCCACAAAGCTGAAAACATAAGAGAATACATTTTGAATAGTTTGTTGATATATTTTTTTTAAAGATTTTATTTATTTATTTATTTGACAGAGAGAGACACAGCGAGAGAGAGAGCACAAGCAGGGGGAGTGGGAGAGGGAGAAGCAGGCTTCCCGTGGAGCATGGAGCCCGATGTGGGGCTCAATCCCAGGACCCCGGCACCATGACCCGAGCCGAAGGCAGACGCTTAATGACAGAGCCACCCAGGTGCCCCAAATAGTTTGTTGATATTATAGTTCATGAAAAAATTATATTTTCTTGTTTCCAGACTTTAAATACTCTCTATTTGGTCAACAGCACTGACAACTTCCACAGTGCTGTGCAGAAAATGTCTTTCTCATCTCTGTGGCCCTGATAAGGTATAACAGGGATCTGACCCCTATTTGTGGGAAGCGATGTTTGAGTTGAGATCTGAAGGATGAGTTGCTTCAGGGAGAAGGAAGATGTTTCAGGAAGAGTGAACTTTTTAGGCCATGGGGCTGGGTGTTGTAGGGGGAGTCAGGGAAAGAGTCAAGGGAGAGAAAGCTGGAGACTGAGTAAGAGAGGCAGGCAGGACCAGGGCTCTGCGCGCATTTGGCTAAGGGTGAGGCTGTGTATGCACGGATTATATTTGCAAAACGGGCATCAAACTAAAATTGTCTCAGAGCCTGGTTTTTTTTAACTTAACATTATATCATAAACAACTTTCCTTGTCACCATAAGCCTTAATGCAACTTATTTTTAATGACAGCACAGAACCATTATATAACCAAATCATAATTCATTTAACCAATCTCCTACCGTTCAGTTTTGAAATGGCTTCAATTTTTTCACCACTGTAAACGATGCTACAGAGAAGACCCTTGTAATTTAGTGTTTGTCTCTTCCACCATCATTCACTTGGGATGAATTGTTCAAAGCACAGTTGCTGGGTAAATGAGTACGCACATTTGTTAAGCTTTTTTTTTTTTTTTTAATGAATTAAAAAATTCATCCTCTGGACAGTTTGTGCCCCTGTCTACTCACACCACAAATACCACTTTCCTTTAAATGTTAAGACATCTGTAAGTTACTTTGTTTCACTATTTTCCAGCCCCATACACCATACCCGGGCAGAGGGAAGGCGAAGCGAGGAGCGAGATCTGCAAGTGCGCGGGGATACTTCCATTGAGACAAACCGGCAACACTCATATATCAGGCCATAGTTTCCAGTAAGTACCATCATCTCGTCCACAATATAGATCTCTCTAGCAGCAAACATTTAGGGGCCATATAATTCAGGAGTCGCTGTTGAAACAGATCAATGGGCCCTGCACATGATAACGAGCTTTCCCCCGCAATTGAGAGCTGGGGAGGCTGCGCCTCTCTCCACCCCGCGACTGGTCCGTGAATGGCGCGTCACCATTCAGCCCTGCCAGGGCGGCCCTGAAGCCGCGGGAGGGGAAGCAGGGCGGCTCTGCGGGCTGAGGAGAGGACTGCGTTATTAGAACTTCTCTTTCGGGCTCTGCCGCGGACTTGGGCCGTGGCCTCAGAGCCGTCTGTCTCCTTTTTCCTAGTGGTGAAATCCACAGCAGCGCTAGCTTCTCCCACGTAAGGAATCCAGGCAAGCGCTCAAAGACTTTGAACACGTCTGCGCCTCGGCAAAGGAAATTTTGTTGCCCAGGGCAATTAATTGTTTGGTTTTTTTTTTTAAGATTTTATTTATTTACTTAGAGAGAGAGAGAGAGAGAGAGAGAACGCGCGCGCGCAGACGCGCACACAAGCGGGGGGAGGGGCAGAGGGAGAGGGACATGTAGCACTTCAGAAAAATCTAGATTTCATGGTCAAGGAAAGAGGGCAAATCAAAATCAAGGCACCAATGAGAAATAAGAAATGTGGCAAACTGTCTTGTCTTTTGCTCTACAATGAACCAGTAGGCTAACATGATACTAAAATATGCAGCTCATTGGAGGTCTGAAAACAATGTAGAGGAAATATTTTTTCATAATTATGGAAAGATAGCAACTTATTTTTGGAAGAAAAAGATAATGAAAGCAATATAATCTACACGATTCCGTTTTTTGAAAATTGTGAGCATAAATACATGTAAATACAGCCTTCACAGAATGTATGTAAATACATTCACTAGAGGTATACACAGGAAAAGTATCAAGTGGTTTTCTGTGGGTTTTCATTTTTCTTCCTTTGGCCAATCTCTATTTTCTGGTTTTTCTACAATGAACATAAATTACTTGAGCAGTAAAAATTACTTTAAAGTAACTGATGAATATTTTAGAGGACAATGATCTCTGTGAACCTAAATAGAGAATAAACCGGGAAGCTTTCATATTCTATATATGGACATGATCCAAAACTGAGTAATATGAAATATTTGTTTTCATTGAAAAGAAGTGAGGAAGTCAAGGGGAGGGGGCATTTTCTGACTTGAAGTAAACATATTTGGGGACCTGATCAGAAATAATATTGAGGGGCACCTGGATGGCTCACATGGTTAAGCGTCTGCCTTCGGCTCAGGTCATGATCTCAGGGTACCGGGATGGAGTCCTGGGATCGAGCCCCACATCTGGCTCCCTGCTCAACGGGGAGTCTGCTTCTCCCTCTCCTTCTCCTGTTCCCCCTGCTTGTGCTCTCTCACTCTCTCTGTCAAATAAATAAACGAAATCTTAAAAAAAAAAAAAGAATATTGACTTTTATATCTCCACTCAGAAAAATTCTGTTTCTAAATGTTGTTACAGATCAAATTCTCCTTCTCTGCAAACGATGTAGGTTTTACTTCCACAGAATGGATTATCTCTTCAAATTACACTAGCAGTCACCGACTTAGCACCTAGAACCGTGCAGTCCCATGTACGTCTGGAGGGCTCTCCCAGCACATCATGCGTGTCCCCACATCCCAAGTACATACTGTACCAAGTAACAGAGCTAAATGGGGTTCATCCATGACTATGATAACAAGCCTATATATGGCAGCTCCTCTTATAGATTCCTTGTTCATACCACTCCTGGGGAGGGATCAGATGAAATGTTGAGAGAATATAATGTTAATCTAACCATCATCCTTTCCCCCTTCCACTATTAGACACTCCAGTTTTGCTTTGGGGAACTAGCCCTTCTTGAACAGATACAGTCTTGGTGGGACTGTCAATCATGAGTCCTATCCTCTTCTGGTTGATGGTTTAGCATATGACTCAGGGTTGGCCAGGCAACATGAATCCTGACTGGACTGACAAGGGCTGTAGGAGCTCATTCACGACAGTTGCGACACCTAAAAGTATGGTCCCATTATTCCTGCTGCCTCAGAACTGCCTGGCTCCTGTCATTTTCTGAGATTTTCAGCCTTTTCCTCAATTCTGTATGCTACTCTATATTTTCAGTAAATTCCTTTTTTTTAATTAGCTAGATTTATTTTCTGTGGCTCATAACCAAAGAATTCAAAAAAGATAGAGACCTCTTGTCACAGACCAGCCTCTGAATCTCTGCAAAGTCACAAGATGATACTGGATGATTACTCCTGTATGGCTGGAATCAGGTGACAAGAGGTCACAAAATATCTATTATTCCCTGGAAATGAAATGAATACAAATATATATGTGTATACACACATGCGTGCATACACACAATATATATATGATATGTAAATATATTGTGTAATGAATAATATTAATGTATATAAATATATATATTTAGTAATAAAGTGCTCTGAAAATAGCACTCTTTTGATATTAAATGAGTCCCCACCACCACCATCTGCTATAAGAAGAGAAAAACATTCTGAATTATAACTAATGCAAAATAAACTAAAATTCTGGAAAACATAATCCAAAGTCATGACAATGTGGCTGCAAAAGTTTCAGTGATCCCCAGGTCAAGAGTTCCTAGAAGGGAGAGCAGGATAAAAGAAGCAAAGATGGGACAACATAACACATAGACTGCTCTAGGCTGGGAATCAAAAGAGCTGGTCTTTAGGATGTAATTCTGAAGCTGACGACTCCAGGCATTTCTGCAAGACATCACTCAGATCTAGGAAGGAGAGAGCATTATTTCTCAACCCTCTCTTTCTTTGTCCAAATTCCCATGGGACAGTTGGCTGATTCTACCCACCCAATGACTGCTCAGGTCACGTGTCCATCTAGGGTTCAATCACCTGAGGTCACAGAAGGTCAAGGTCATGTCATATAAAAAAGGATGCAGAAGCCCAGCCCTGGGGGTGGAGAGGACAGTTCTGAAAGTCAGGGACAAGAGTTGGGAAAGGCTTGTCTGCTGCAGCAGGATAATTTTAGAACAAGAAGGGGGATTAGAAAACAGGTCCCTCGTTCCCAGACAAACGTTTCAGCTACCAGACCACATCATCACTTGGAATACAAATTTTCTGAGAGAGAGGGTTGCGTTAGATAATTTCCAAAGCCCAGCCAGCACTAAAGCACTGTGGTAAAGTTTCATTACAGCGTGAGGATTGCTTTGTTAGTAAACAAAGAACATTTCTTCGAAGTATTTGTTTCAGTGGGGGTAGGTATACTGCGTGGTCATAGAGTGTAGGTTTTGGAATCGGACTCTCTGGGTTCGATCCTGGCTCTCCAGGGTCCCTCCCCATCCACACATAGTCTCTGAGCCACCTCGTATGTTTTTTATGAAAGATACACGAAATAGCCGATGCGAAGAACTCGTTGCAATTCCTGGCATTTTACTTTTATGAGATATAAAAATACCACTGCTGTTATAGCAGGAAAGGATGGATGAAGAAAAGCCTTTCTCGCTCTAAGCCTGATTTCAGTTTTTAGTCCATAGTAAATCTATAATCTGATATTGACCTTTTGTGATATCAACCTGATCTCAGAAATAATTTTTTATCATGATGACCTCTTAGGATAAAGTCAGATGAACAAAACACAAATCACTATCTCATCACATAAGCATTGATCATTAATTTTTTTTAAGTGATGAGGGAAAAGGCACTTCTCAGTAAACCCTGGTTCACACAGTGAATATTAACATAACCTCCCCTCCTCCCTCCCGCCCTCCCTGCTGCCCCCACATTCTCCTCCCTTCATCCTTCCTGTGAGCATCTCCCTAGCATTGTCCTAACTCCTGTGATGTACCCTCCCAGGACTCTCTTCAATAGAGGAAAAAATACACTTTTCATTGATTTCATTTCATATACATTTATGCTGTTGGTTGGCTGCTTTTATGTTACATCCAACCTTCAGAATTCGGGTTGAATATGTCATGCCATGATGCGCAGGAGGCCTGTGGAGAGAGCGCCCCTGGACATTAATGGGAGCCGAGTACATTCAAAGGAAGAATTTTGCTTTCAGTGTATTTAACACTGTTTGCCTAGAGTTCTGTCTCCACAGGGGCTAACATCTGTGTAAAACAGCAGGGAGGGGAGCTCCTGGCCTAGGCCCTGCTGAGAACAAAGCCAGGACACCTGAGAATTAAAGAGCTCCCATCCTTCAAAGCTTTCCCAAGACTTATCATCCGTCTGTCTGTCTTGACGCTTCACGACCTGCGTCCGCACCACTGAACAATTCAGACACAGCGTCGCTGCGCAGCTTGATGAACTTGATGTAAATGGCATCATACGTATACATCTTATTGCCCCTCGCTCTTGTTGATCAGAATGACGTTCCTGAGATTTATCCACCTCGCTCTAGCTCATTCATTTTAATAGCTGGAGAGCATTTTATTGTTCATAATGTTTTATTTCTTAAGCTGAGCAGTGGGTACCTTTGGTATTTGTCCTATTCTTTTCTAAACTTTAGCGGAAGTCTGAGATAATTCATGATCTAAAGAATAAAGTGAGTGCTGTCTTGCGGGTTCTCCTGGACATACAGTGCTCCTTGCAGCCATGCTTGGCTGTCCTGGTGGGTTGCAGAGTGCCTCTCCCCACTCATCCACGTTCCTGGCTCTGTAGGCTTGAGCTCAGCAACTAATAGTTTTGCAATAAGACTAGTTGTGTTTACTGAACACTGATGCTGTGCCAGGCACCGTGCCAAGTGCTTTGAGAGGGTGATCTCACTTAGTCCTCATAACAACACTACAGGGAGGGGAGTGTCATTATTGTCCCACATTTATAGCTGAGAGAGATGAGGCTCGGAAGTTTGGTGACACGTCAGATGGCGAGGAAGGTGTAGCCAGCATTTCTTTGCAAGCAGGCCTCTCTGACTGCAAGATTCACGTTCTCATGAATCACCCCCCCATGTTTTTCCATAGTTTGCGGGGGGAGGGGTGCCTTTGGCTTGGTCTGGACACTGTTGGTTGGCCTGGCCCCTCCTCAGGACATGCTCACCCAGACACCCATGGTAGGACGGAAGGACGAAAGTAGCATTGGGATTGTGACTTCCAGCCAACCCCTTCTTCACTATAGTAAGAGTGAAGAAAATACACTTTAGGATGGTTTGATCTGCATGCTAAGATGGTTCAAAGGACCAGACACTACCCCGTATCCACTTCCACCCCACTGCACACAGGCATTTACCCAGTGGCTGTCTTCCCACACCAAGCCTCCGACCTACCGCAGGGGCTGGCCAAGTGACTTTGGGGAAGGGCCTTCAGACCTGTGAGATTTTTCTCCTAACAAGTTTATACTTAAAGTCATGGTCATTTTTCTTTTCTATTTTTTTCTCCTTTCTTCCCTTTCTTCTTCCTCTTCCTTAAATATGAAAAGCATTTACATTTTTTTTTAAAAACATTTTATTTATTTACCTGAGAGAGGATGAGAGGAGAGAGAGAGCACATGAGAGGGGGGAGGGTCAGAGGGAGAAGCAGACTCCCTGCTGAGCAGGGAGCCCGATGCGGGACTCGATCCCGGGACTCCAGGATCATGACCTGAGCCGAAGGCAGTCGCTCAACCAACTGAGCCACCCAGGCGCCCCAGCGTTTACATTTTTTAATGCAAGGATTTTAAGTATGCCAATTTCAAATTCTTATTTTGTTTAAATGCCTGAGGAGCCTTTAAAACATGGCAGTGGCTGGACCCCTGAGAAGTCTCACTGGGGCTCTGTAGGAGGGGAAGGGTCAGGATCTTGTAGGTCACCCCGCAGTGTGCTGGGAATTCCCTCTGGTACCCTGGAGAACTCTCTGAGTTGCAACAGCCAGACAAAATAAAGCCTCTTGCATGGGTATGTATCCTCTCTAATAGAAGGTAACTTGAGGGGCGCCTGGGTGGCTCAGTCGTTAAGCGTCTGCCTTCAGCTCAGGTCATGATCCCAGGGTCCTGGGAATGAGCCCCACATCGGGCTCCCTGCTCGGCGGGGAGCCTGCTTCTCCCTCTGCCTGCTGCTCCCCCTGCTTGTGCGCGCTCTCTTTCTCTCTCTCTGACAAATAAATAAATAAAATCTTAAAAAAAAAAAAAGAAGAAGAAGATAACTTGAAAGATATCAGGATTTGTTTGTTTGCTTGTTTTTACCAAAATTTGCACTGGCTGTGGATGAATAACTATTTAAGATCAGTGTTACAGGACCAAGCTGACAGGTGGCACCTCTCAGCGGCAACCTTCCCCCAAAATCTATTCCAACAGCCCCACAGTAGGGGGAATTCTCTTCTGTGGCATGCTACCAAAACCTAAACCAGCAGTCGTGAAAGAAAAAAAAAAAAGAAATCAACTTCACGCCCCTGAAAGAATCAGCAGCATTGTATTCAATGTATCCTAGCCAGGAAGCTGCTCCGCTGTTTTAATAATTCCAAACGTTCTGAGGAGGACCCCTGCTCCTTGGAAAAAGGCTGTCGTAACTTCAGGCACTTGTGACAAAACCTGGGTGAATTATTAGACAATTTCATGCTGGTTTGTGGAGTGATTAAAACAAGTGGCCTTGAATGATAGCACATGTTATAAAGAGATGGAGACTTTCAGTTATAAAAGATGTATCAATCAGGGGAAAGCAAATACAAGTTAAAGTTTGATGAGCAATTGGATATGAATTGGTATTAACTCTGCTTTTTATGTCACTTTGATGTGGAGTGGATCATAAACATGGTAAGCGATACTAATAATGTATATTCACTTCAATTCAACTTTATGGCGTCATTTATTAAAGAAACCAGTATTGAGATTGAGTTGTTGGTGCACTGGTGTGCGCTCTTCGCATTGTGTACCTAACTTCGCTCGCGTCGTGTAGGCTCTCGGCCCCAGCCTGCGGGGGGCACTGCAGTTGGTTAGACGTGTGAGACCCATTGCCTGGTTTTTGCTTTATGCACCAATTCTAAATTATAGTGGAAACAGGTTTAATAGCAACCTAGGGTCTTATGCTTTTTTCCAGAATTTTTTTTTACAAGTTGCCTGCTTTTTTCTGAATTTAGACAGCAAGTTCAAGGAAAGGAATGTCTTCTTAAGGTTATTAAGTAAACACCAAATAGACACTGTAGCATACGTCTATAAATAACCACCATGTTTTACGTCAAGTATAACCCAACACATTTTATTTCCAATATAAAAGTAATTTTTTCCAATTACAAAAATGCAAAAGTAATACATGATTACTAATAAAAGAAGAAAAAATTGTCTTCAGGGGGCACCTGAGTGTGTCAGTCATTAAGCGTCTGCCTTCGGCTCAGGTCCTGATCCCGGGGTCCTGGGATCGAGTCCCGCGTCGGGCTCCCTGCTCAGCGGGAAGCCTGCTTCTCCCTCTCCCACTCCCCCTGCTTGTGTTCCCTCTCTCACTGTGTCTCTCTCTGTCAAATAAATAAATAAAATCTTTTAAAAAAAATTAAAATGGAAGCACACTGGATAATCAGGTTCGTAATGTCATTTTTTCCTTTAATAATCCATTTGGACAATTTTTCAATTTCATTTTACCTGGATTCATAGCCCAGTTCTGCCATTTCTTCACTGTGTGACCCTGGGCAAGTTACTTAATCTCTCTGTGCTTTCTCATCTGTAAAATGGGAATAATCTTATGCACCTTAAGGAGTAGTGTAAATGTAAATGAGACATTTTTGAACACATCCTTTTAAGCTACTATTTAGTGCTTAGCACTATGACTAACATGTTCAAAAAGTTACCTCTTTTTATTAAGCCAATACTGTTTCTAATGAGTGGGGTCTAATTGGCTGCATTGCCAAACTATAATTTATTTAATCAATAGACTAATGCTGATATTTCAGGTTGACACTGACATTTCAAGAATACCTGGCATTATTACCTTGGGATAAACCTTCAGGAGCCCACATGGCTAAGAAAACATCTAAGAAATACGGCTTCTCTTTGCTGCACTGGTTGCCATGACTTAGAATTTTAGCACGGCCAGTACTTTATTACTACATTATTATTACTTGCCCCCATATGACAAATTTACTCTACTAGTTCTGTTGTTTTGTTTTAAAAATCAACCACAGTTTCCCTTTGGTTGAGTGAAAGGTAAGCCAGCTTAGAGTGAGGCTGAAAAATCACTGGAGATCTTTGGGAAGTCTAGGACGGTATTTTATTGATATTTGGGAGACAAACTTTGCCTACTCTGGGGGTCAGAAGCAGGCAAACACTGATGTGCATTGGATTTTTTCATAGAAGGAAATCTATTAATTAGGCTAATGCTCTGAGGAAAGTATTTCACCGAGCTGTTTGCCTCAGAACCTATATTTTTATTTTCTGCCCATTAATTTAAACAGATTATTCAAAGGGGATGTGTATTAATAAATAGCAAGGGAAGGGACTGAAGCTAACCTGGGGCAAGGGTTCCATCGTACATGTATGAACTTAGAGGAACGCCCATCAAGGAGTAAAATGGGCTGTTTGTACAAAGCAAAAGGAGGAAGGCAGGCGAGTGCAGAGATGGAAGGGATCCTTCTGTTCCAGATTTATTTGATTAAAAGGCAGGTTTGCTGTCATAGTTTGTAAATATGTCAGGACCATAATTACTACTCACACCACATTGGGGGGAAAAGGCAGGTTTGTGTGAAAATTAGAGGACCAGATCACAGAACAGGCACCCTGTGATGGCAGGCACTTGGCAAACAAAAGACATGTGTTGCATCTCATTAAAAGAGGTTTCCTTTCATTGCCATGGAGGGACTCAGATGTCATATTTCCCCTCCAAAGTAAATGGCCTATTTTCAAAATAGGCAGAGAGTCTCCGCTCCTTGTATCTGCTCTTAATTCAAGAAATATATCTAACGGTAGTCTAACAAGAGTCAGTTTCAGAAGAAATTAATGAGGAACATCCATTAATTATTTATGCTCTGAAACAGTAGGTCTGCTAATGTTTCTGCTAATCACCAAAGCTAAACAGATGTATCTTCATAAAGACAACCTTGAAGGATAGAGTGAGTATAAAGAGGTGCAAATAGGAGAAATCCGTCTAGGTACAGGGATGGAAGGAAGCAATACTAGTAGAAACACTGTCCCCGCCCAAGGCAGTAGTTGTTTAAACTGCAAGGCATAGGAAAATCGCCAGAGCAGGTTCTGTTCACATTTCCCAGTGTTTAAGTATTCTATCAAGCAGTAAGAATGGAAGTTGAGTGGAAGGAGGGGAGGACAAAAAGAACGAGACCACTACTCTGAAACAACTTCAAAAGCTGCCCCCTTTCCGGAGCCGTTCCAAAAGCAGCTTCTTCCGTGGCTGCTGAATGAGTGGCAAGGCTGTAAATGTTGAAATCATCGTGTACAAATCTGGATGATTCAAACCTGTGTTTTTGCTTTCACGCTGATTTGGACAGAATAAAATGTGTCTGTCCCTTTCCTGAGTTGCAAAAGTTGTGTCCGGACCTGCAGTATGGAGTGGCAGTTTGTGTGGGGCCATTTTTTTTAAGATTTTATTTATTTATTTGAGAAAGAGAGAGAAAGAGAGAGCAAGCACAAGCAGGGGGAGGGGCAGTGGGAGAAGCAGATTCCCTGCTAAGCAGGGACCCCGAAGCGGGGCTCGATCCCAGGACCCTGGAATCCTGAGCTGAAGGCAGATGCTCAACCATCTGAGCCACCCAGGTGCCCGTACATGGGGCCATTTCTGAGAGCTAGCCTGTCCGGATTGAAAGCCTGTCTCTTCCACTCACTAGCTTTGTGCTGGGGGGAGTGACCTCTGAGTACCTCAGCTTCCTGACTGGCAACATGGGATAGCAAGAGGTCCCACCACTAGGTTGTAAAATGGTGCTCTTAGGACAACCCAAAATACATGCTCAGTTTTTGTGAGGTATTATTATTATATATTATTATTACTTATAGTTATTATATTCAGGACAGCTTTACTGTGGTCAATTTATGAGTGTGGCAGTAGTGGGTATTTCGCACAGAATTCACATTCTGTACGTCCACAGCTTTCGTGATGGGATGATAGTGACGGTTTCCACCTTGCCTTCTAACTCACACTGTCCGTCATGATTTCTCATGATCCTTTGAGAACAGAATTCCCTTCATGTTCCAAGGAAGATGTACAGGTTGCTTGGTATCATCTTGGGGACCAAAATGGCGGCCACAGGAGACTGGCGTGCTAACCCTGTGCCTTCTCCAGGTGCGCCTCTTCCCATCTACACTGGAGACGGGGGATTAGTTCCTTTCGAAGGCACTTGTAGCCCTCAGACCTTGTATCCAAAGGGTCACAGGGAATGACCCCTCTTTGGGAAGGTCATCTCTGTCTTGCCTGTTGAATCACGTGTCATCAATGTATGGAGTGATCCTAGGAAGCATTTCTCACGCTGCATGCAGAATCACCCGGGGAAGTTTAAAAAACATATATGCGTATTTACATATGTATTTATTTATATTGAGTGTGCAGTGTGTAAGTGCAAGTGAGCATATGTGTTGTGCGTGTTGTGTGTGTGCATGTGTGATGTGTGCACATGTGTGGGCGTGTGTCTACTCAAGCCCCTCTCTAGGACTACCGAATTAGAATCCTCTTTGCTGGGGCCCAATAACCTGCATTTTCTGAAGCTCGCTAGGAAACTTCCAGTGTACAGTCAGATTTTGGAACTACTATTCAAAGGCGAGGATTTTCTACATCCTGTGTCATAGCGCATTTGCATGTTTCTCATCGTTTGCTGTGATTAAAGAGTATCAGTATTTACAAAAGACCCGCTGTCATAAATTAGGGTGGATGTGAGCTTATCCCCGTAGCATGGACACTCTCCCTCACTCCTGTGCTCTAACACTTTCTTGCACGGCAGGAAGAGGGAGTTATGTTGCTAGTGCTGGAACCAGCATCCTGTCTCATCTCTGCAGGAGTCGGCCATGAGCGAGGGCCACTGATGGGCCGTTAGTCCATGCGGTCAAAATAATGCTTCACTTACCAGAAAAAAATGGAGGGTGGGGGGAGGACTACTTTCAGTAGCTAGCGCACTACACTCCTGAGAGTGCGTTGCTCAGGGGATTGTGCATTACCCGCCGAGGAGGTCTACACCAGACCAACAGCGTGTTCTCCCGGGGCCAGAATGCCTGTCTCACCTCTCCAACCAGAACCTGTCCCTGGCATGGGTCCACCCTCTTTCCACGGGCAACCTCTTTTGATGCCTGTGAACATTTTCCGCTCTGAGCCTGGTCAGCTGGGATGGCTGCAGCCAAGGACCCACCAGAGACTCGAGAGGAGTCATGAAACAAGACAAAAACAATAGATTCCTTTAGTATCCATCCCACCCCCTGCTTTCCACCATCCCCTGTGCATACTCCCTTAACATCAATGATCCCTGGACTAGTCATCATTAGGTTGTGAAATTAAAATAGAAATACCACAAAGAGAGGAGAGCCTATTACCTAAAACCAAGCTCTCTGGAAGTAACATTAGCTCATTTGTCCAAGTTTGGGGGAAACGGACAGGGGCTGGGCCAAGTGCGCACGCCATTAGCTGTTCTAACAAAATCAAACCCAACGTGCAGCCAAAGCTTTCTGCGTCACTTCTATGTTTTATTAAACAACACAGCCTGTCAGGCTAGGTAACTGGCGCTGCTTCCCGTACACAGACCAGCTGAATTCAGAGGTGTATGGCGACAGTATATTTAGGTCTTTCTACCCACACTGGTCAGGTTTCTGATTCCTTCTCCACACATTTCTAAACCCCAAGGACATGCTTACTCGCTCTGTGATCTGTAAAAATACATAAACTCTCACAGAGCTGAATGCAATTAATCTGAAGTGGGATCACAGGCACTTTATAAACCATAAAATGAAAAAAGGTGGGGGGGGAGTGAAGAGGTGAATTCTGATAATTCTTACATGTTTTGTGCCGCATTGAAACAAAAAATTTTTAATTTGCCTATGAAGGTATGGAAAAGTACGACTTCCAGACCACTCTTCTATTTAGCTGACCTGCACAAACTTCTGCTCAGATATTTTTACTTTAGGATAGATACTACTACCTTTAAAATGCAACACCCAGAATAGTGCCCACTACTAAAATATCTGCAGAGTGCACTGTAATAACAATTAAACCAGCTAGTGGGAGAAAGGAAGAAAATGAAATCGTTATTCCAGAATTTCTCTACCTCCCAGTGCTGCCAGCCTCTGAATGCTCAGAAGAAGGAGAAAGTCCTTAGAAAAATCTTAGCTAATAACGTCATACAAAAATCAAGTTGTATGGGGGAAAAGGGCAAGGATGTTTCTTCTCTGTTTATCATATAATTTAACATACTCTTGAAACAAATGGGCAGATGACACTCACTTGTTCCGGATGTCATGCAATAAATAAGTTCTTCAAAAATTCTCCGAGTTGCTTTTCAGTATTACTACCAGTGCAAAGAGTGACAATAGCAAATGATCTTTTCCTACAGGAAAGCTCAAAACGTTCGTGTCTTCTGGGATCCCAGTGTGTAAAGTACTGTAACATTGTAAAGGTTTGAATGATTACATAATCCTTAGGTCTGTTGCCTTAAAAAAAAAAAGCGCCTTGTTGGTTATAAGACAGGCTCATTTCTTTCCCTGCAAGAGCTTACTCTTTTGGGTTACAGCGTAGTTTCAGAACGGAATCCACAAGTAATATTCATGACCAGTGGAAAAGGCCCCTTCGCCTAATATTCCAGATCTAGTCCAGATAAAGCCATTATCAAAAATTTTACACCTGCTCTCCTGTTTTGATTTTAAATTTGAAGTGCAACTTCGCCTCTGGCTTCTGGGTAGTCACATTAAGTTAATCATTCCAACAATAAGAAAGAATAAGGCAGAAAACAAAGGAGAGGGACTCCCAGTGAATTACGCACACTACCCCTGGCGATCCACCACCTCCTTTCTCCCTTAAGGGAGATACTTTGCTACAGGAAATGGGTTTTAAAAAAGAAAAAGTCTTGCCGTTTTATGAATAGAGAGATGATGTCCTGAGGAAGTGTAGAGACATAAACACATCCTCAGAGAAGAAAAAGTCTCCGCCTGGTTAATGGTGTGGTAGGTTAGACATGAGGAGGGGAAGCAAGCAAGGGGAAGACTCCATCCTTTCCAGACAAAATGTGTCTGTGTATTTTCAAGTTGAGTGTTTAAAACATTTTTATCTTCCAGAATGCTCAATAAATCAATACATTTGCTTAAATGGTTACAAGAGAACCCACTAAAAAAAGAAATGTTTAATAGTTTTAATAACATGACTTTTCAGAGTTTATCATCTGGATGATAATTTTACAAAGAGGTGAGGAAAATGATAGCTTGCTTTTAAATAGTTTTCTGCCTTTTACCCAGAAACAAAAAATCCATGAACAGTTTGTGCAGTTATTTCACATACTGTGTACTAACGACGTATCTATTCAACAGCTAATTCTTGTGTCCCCCAAATAGACTCCAAATGCAAAATAGTTTCATCAACTTTTCTATCTTAATTGTTTTCCTTTGGGCTCACCGTAGAGCGTGATTCATTGACCACCTTTTTACACACAGGTATACCCATTGTACAGAAACGTGACAGCAAGGAAAAATCTCATTTTATGTAACTAAGAAATTCACATGAAAGGATTTTTCGGCCTGGAGCAAATTGTGTGGCAAATAACACAACAGCCCATGAGGGTGATTCTGAAGTATGCCTTTTAAATTCCCAAGTCACAGGGCTTGAGACTTTGGGGTGATAATTATGCTTCTCTGTGATACACTGTCAGTAGACAAAAAATACTTATCTTCTTCAGGGGAGACTGGTAGGGGGATCCTAGCCAGGAAAGCGAGCCCTTTCATTCTTCTGCAGGAGGTGACTTGGACGACTGTCAAAACACACGGTATTTGACTCAGCTCAGGGCTACGTGTAATGTGCATTTACAACCATTAAGTCGTGAGAAAATGTCATTACCTAGAGTCCAATTGTCTTTATCTGGTTGAGTAATGTGGCATATTATGGAAACATAAAAGTGCAAACTCGGGTATGAAGTATTCCCTTGTCTCCAACATTGCTAAACACAGTTATTTAAGTAATTCCCTAAGATTTAATAGCCAAAGTAGGTAGTTGAATATAACTCCATTTGGACAATTTGATGAGGCTTAGAAGATGTGCTAATAGTGGTTTACATTTCACAAAGTACTTTCAGAGGTTTTATCTCATTGAATGCTTATTGCAACCCTGTGAACATTAAATGGGTACTGATATTAAAATGCCCATTTTATTTAAGTTGAGCGTTTAAGACTAATTAATCCAAGCTTGCACAGGTAGCAGGAATTGGGATGTGAATACAGGATCAAGCAACGGTTAAAAGACTTACTGTGAAGTCAGATATAACGTGACTTTCAAACTGGACTTCGCTTCGAGACTTTGAGGTGACAGAGCCTGTCTGTGACTCACTTTTCCCTTGAACAAAAAGAGAAAAACCAGAGTATACCTCTCAGCGTTGTTGAAAGGACTAAATGAGAACGTTTGAAAACATGCAGCTCAGTGAGTCACATAAGGAACACTGAAATGGTAGCCAGGATAACTGTGACCCTAAGGCTGGGCCTCTCTTGGCCACTGTAGGGTGAGGGACGCCCCAGTTGTGGGAGATGAGTTGCCTGCCTCAGACCTTTGGGTCCTCAGGGTTCTGCCTGCCATCTCTCTTCACAAAGGGAATACTAACAGAAACACTACTACACACAGGGCGCTTGGCTGGCTCAGTTGGGGGAGCACGCGACTCTTGATTTGAGCCCCATGTTGGGCATAGAGATTACTTAAAAATAAAATCTTTTTTTTTTTAAAGTACTACACAAAAAAGGGTACCATGCTTTAAAGAAACCAACACTCAAAAAAAAATAATTCATAGAAAATACATCAGGTAGGGGTGACTGAGTGGCTCAGTCGCTAAGCGGCTGCCTTCAGCTCAGGTCATGATCCCAGGGTCCTGGGATCAAGCCCCGCATCCGGCTCCTTGCTCAGTGGGAGGCCTGCTTCTCCCTCTCCCACTCCCCCTGCTTGTGTTCCTTCTCTCGCTGTGTCTCTGTCAAATAAATAAATAAAATAAAATAAAAAAAAAAAGAAAATACATCAGGTAGTAAGTCTCCACAATTCTTTTTCCAAGTTGACCATAATTTCTTAGTGCCATTAAAAGGGACTGTGCTGAAATGAAATGAAAATGAATCAAATAAAAAGCAGAGATAGTTATTATCCGCCCTGGTTCTTCCAGTCATTTACTCAGCAGTTATTACAGGGCTTGTGTGTGCAGAATATTTCACCTGTCTGATCTAACATGTTTTCTTAATTTCTTATTTATGGCGCACACACACACACACACAAACGGGTCATGTTTCTGGGCAAGCATGGGCAAGGAGTCCCTAGTAAAATGTTGAACAGAATCAAAACTTGTACTTTTCTCCTATTTTAAGTGTGCAAATTCTCAGGAGTCTAACTCACGTAGGCCACAAAGGGAGAAAAACAAGTGAAACCCTCTCCTGACACCAGTCCTGCGGCCCACAGTCTAGGAAGCATAAAAGCACTGCCAGTGATGATCACTGAAACAGCAAAACGTAGGAAAACGCAGTCCTCCTGGGCTGCAGGACACGAGGTGCAAAAGAGGCTACGTGCTGGTTTTAGACGTTTAAAGTCTTCCGAACATGTCATAATGTACCAGGTAGGGTCTTGTTTTTTTTTTTTTTTCTAGATATGGTCATTTCTGAGAAACTGATGGGTTCCTACAAGTCACAAACAGATTTCCAAAAATATGAAGGCCTCAGCACAGAAGCTTGCCATAAAAAGAGTTCCTGTGTAAGTAAGTCCTCGCTTCTGGCAGATTTTAATCATTTACTTCAGTCTTTAAAGTCTTCTCTTTAGCTTTATCTGACTTATCAAGAACAGTCACCAAAAATATAAAACTAAGAGTGAATGAAACTTCTTTGACATACTTGGAGCCTCAGGAGACCGCACGGCAACATTCTATTGAGCTAACTCCAAATAATGTTCACATGAGTGGCTAAAGTACAGAAATGTATAATTTATTAGGATTTAAATAAATCACAGGGAGAGAAGTGCTTTAAAGTCATTGGTAGATTTAAAAAAAAAAGTAATTCTAAGGAATTAAGTTCTGTGTATAAAATTCTTGACCATCTTTAATTGAAGCAAAACATGTTGATAACGCTTTAAAAACAGCACACCTGCTTTTTTAGCATTTAATGACAATGAAATATTTGTTAATGGCAGAATCCAATTTTCAGGGGTAAACATCTAAAAATATGTACTGTTACCAGCAGAAGGTTATAATCACTGTCTTTTGTCTCAGCCATTTCCCTGAGACAGTTGGTATACTGGAAATACTCCCAATGGCTACTAAGTTTGTCAAGAATAAAAGTCTTTTTTCTGTTGAATCTAGTAGAACATGCCTAGATTCCTCATGGGCTGTCAAGGAAAAAAAAAAGTCCCCTTTCTCCCAAGGGTGCTTACATCTGCCTTTTTTTTTTTTTTTTGCAGGTGACAATTACCACTATACAATTAGTAGTCAATAAACACTTCATAGTTGCCAAAATAGCTAAAATTAGAAATTCCCCAAGGATCTAGAATGACATTACTAAAATAAGAAATCCAAACTTGTAAAAAAAAAAATCAAATAACTCTATAAACAATAGAACAATGACATGAACATCAGTTTTATTCACTGAGAATATATTTTTTTTAAAAATCTATGGCATAAACATAACTATAAACGAACACTGCTATTCTCAGCACTTTCTGCCTAGAAAATTCAGTATACTATATGAAAACATCATTAAATTAAAGCATGTAAACTTATTTACGTACAACATGATTTTTTTAATGCCAAGGTTAAAAGGAAGAAGGCACCAGAAATATTGAAAAACACAAAGAAGCAAGGTAGAAATACGGCAAGATTATCATAATCCAGTTTGCCATGGGGAAAATATTTAAGATAAAATTGAAAATAAAATAAACATAGGTTATGATATAGCCAAATTAGTGTGAAATGTATCAAATTGGCTGGCTGTACACTATGGAGGTCACAGAAAATTACTTTAAAATGTTTCCCCACAAATTAGCATATATAAACTGTTGTCTATGGTTTCCAATATGCTACCTAAAAACACAGTTGTTGCTCCCCAAGGGAACTTGGTTCCAATCCAAGGCAGATGAGATAGATGGAGCCAGAATGGCAGTGTTTTGACAGACACTGATAAAAAAGGCCAGTGACATTCTATAGACTTGCAGTATTCCACTTTATTAGAAGCAGCAGAGCAAAGAGGTTAAGAGTATGAGCTCTGGAGTCAGACCAGTGTTTAAATCCTGGTCCTACCACTAAAGGCTGGAATCCACTTAACCTCTCCAAAACTCAGTTTTCAAGTTGAACAAAAGGAGGTTAGAGCACTTTCTTCAAAGGGCAGCCGCAAGCAAGAATGTAGGCAAACTTCTGAACCATTACCTGGTACACAGCCTGCATTCAATACATGCCAGTTATTTTTAAAAAGTGAATAGCTTAAAAATACCAATCAGTTTCATTGAAAACATTTACTTGGTACCATTGGTATTACAGCAAAGTCAGGCTTTATTGCTTAAGGAATCCCACAAGGAATGTACAGAGAGAATAGAAATACTGGAATGTACATATAACATATACTTCCATGATTAGTACTGATTTCATTACTTTGCAGGTTTAATGGCTTTCTCTGCGGCTTTCTGAAGATATGGCAACATTCTCATCAATACATTCCCAACTTTCTCTTTACATTTTAGGAACTGAAAAAGCTCAGGTACATAAAGCTACAAATGACACACTTGCCCAAATTTAAGAAAAGTGGCACGGAATGGGTATTTTTTATACAGGGGTTTATCGAGACCAATCAGAAACCTACAGGGCAATGTGTTTGAAAGGATAAAGTTCAGTGGCACAATGTTGGAATATGTAGTGTTCTCACAGAGATAGCATACTTGATTTGCTTTGAATGGTTGATAGCTAAGGTAAACTCCATATGCAAACTAAAATTCAAAGCCAAATAATTTGTATTGATTCACACCCACTAAGTAGTTGCAGTTGTATGGACTTCACAGGCAGGTCTTTTATATATATAATAAATAATATCTGCAAAGTGACTTGAATTTTGTAAAAAGTAGCACCAATAGAAGAGTATTCCACTCCATTCCCTGGACAAATGACAAAAATTTAAAACTGCAAGTAGGTTTAAAGTCTCTGAGAGTTGTCTATTTAAAAAATTGAAAACTATAGGGGCACCTGGGTGCCTGGGTGGCTCAGTTGGTTAAGCATCCAACTCTTAGTTTCAGTTTAGATCACGATTTCAGGGTAGTGAGATTGAGCCCCACGTCAGGCTCTGTGCTCAGCAAGGAGTCTGCTTGAGATTCTCTCTTCCTCATCCTGTTCATGCACACGTGCACATGCGCTCCCTCTAAAATAACACCTTTGAAAAAACTGAAAACTATAAAACACCTTCATGTTCAAGAGCATCCACTAATCAATAAAGATGTCATTGTATACATTACTTCCACCTTTAATTTTAGGCCAGTGGTCAACAGCACACTCCAGACTGACTACTTTTCCAAGCAAAACACAGAAGATAAAATTTTAACATTTTATATTCAAAATAGTAGTGATGACAGCAAGGGAGAGAGTGGTTTAAAAGTGCAATTCACCCTGCAATTCAAGTCTACTCTTTTCCAAACTGCAGTTCTGAAAGCCAAATATTGGGTCCTGACAAGAATTTTTAATAGACTATAAAACTACCAGGTGCCTACTGCATAAGGATACACATTGGTAAACTTTTTTCTCGTGTGTGTTTGTGTGTACTAGGTCACAATGCAAAATGTGTTTTTCACTGAGTTGCTGTGAAAGATTGAGTCACTGCTCCAAGGCCAGCTAAAGTTTGCCTGCTGGAGCCCCCTACAGGCTCTCAATGTTAAAAACTTCAATCCTACAGTAAATAACCCTTTTGTTCAGAAACTAGAACTCAATAGTTTATAGAGGAACAGATGTTTCCATAGATAAATAGGCAGTGTTTGGTCCAAAAACATAAACTGAACATGTGTGCAAGCTCATTCTTGAAGCCAAATCATCCTCAAGAAACCAAATGAATTTAGCAAGTTCTGTATTAGCCCTTAGATCTAATTTCATTTAAAATCGGGAGAATATATACCCGTATTTCGCAGTAATAGCTGAGGGCAAACTAAGAGAAGGAACCGCAAGGGCTTTAGAAAACTGTTAACCAGACATCCACTTTTATGAAGTTTTCACAAAGCAGTGTTAAAAAAACCAACAGAAACATGAGGAGGGTCACTGAAAATCTTGTTTTCACACCTCCATACCCCAACAAAGGATTGTGTAAAGAACAATTTTGAAATATCAAGTCTATACTTAATAGACTCTATTATTTTAAGAACTAATGGATCATTATACCAAAGTAGTGGAACTCGATGAAGTGGTTGGAAAACTGGTGTAGAAAACACAGGCTGATTTTCATTGAAAACAAGCTAATAGGGTATAGATTAGAGCCTTCTTCCCTTGCTCCTCTTTCATAAAAGGAAAGATAACAAAGAAAAGTTAACAGCAATGTTTATCATGCTTAATCACCACCATCATCAAAAACAAAATAAAATTGCAGAAGCCCAAGAAAAGAGTAGCTTCCATCTACAAATACCTTGCCAATAATCATCAAACACTATCCTGACCTTAATTTCAACTGTATCAAGTCACCTATATCAGAATGCTGGGACAGTTTAGTTAACCTAAGGTCGAATGCAGAATCAGGTTAAGAGGCCAAATGGTAGATGATCCTGTAGAAAGGAGATCACTTGACAGTAAGATCAATGTAGCATAAATGGTGATTCAAAACACAAGCAATAGCAGTATATTTTTTTTGACTCATTGTTAGCCCCTCACATAGATATTTGAGACTAAAATTGAAAAAAAGTGCGCTACCAATGTTGGTTCACATGTTTAAAGCTATCCTGACTCTCTCATCTAAAATGATCCCACACGTTGACATACGCTCACCCCTGTGTTTACAGTAACATAATTAGATCCAGGCTAGATAGTACACTGGGGCTTGGGATTCAAAATTTATCCTTGGCTTTAGAAGAATTGACATCAAAATCAGTAAAAACATCACATAAAACCAGTAATTGCTGTCGATAAGAGCTCCACTGTAGCAAAATATTTGCCTTGCTACCATTAAACAGATATAACTATGTTTAGAAGTATGCTTGAACCCTTCCAAATGCCCAATTAATGTTAATTATAAACATAATGCTGGTTAAATCATGTATTCAAAACAAATGGTCACACAGACCTTGCCATTTACTTAATTCATAAAATACAGATAAAATTTATTTGAAAAGAATGAAAATGAAATTTGTTCCCATTCCTTGGTATTTTCCTGTAAAGTTGACATTTAAAGAATTCTTCGTAGACAATGCCTAATCATTTGAAGGGGAATTTTATAATAAGAAAAGCAGTTTTTTTAAAATGAGAAAATAAGCCCGAATGATATCTCCCCTTCTCATCACCATCCAGTCCTTGATGTGTATTATCACTTCCTTCTCCTGTTATTCCTTACAAATACTCATCATGACCTATCTGTAGGTCATCTCTTCAAGGTGTTCTTTCCCTTCTCTCTATTCCACTGATGGAAAATGTCCTTCCAATTCACTGGTAAGCATACTGAAAAATCTCAAGATAACATTCAAGTAACTTTTTTCATAAAAACTGTTTGTGTTTTTTGTTTCTGGGATACCAGGACCCATCCACAACCAAAAAAATATGGTTATCCAAGGTTACTCACAACTACCACTTCAATACCCTTCTCATTCATTTTTAAGACCGCCCTGTTCATTACATCTTCTTGAATTCATTGAATATTTAATAGCTAGGGACTTCGGTACCCAAATTCATATTGAGTGCATTCTCTCATGTACATGAACCCAACATGAAACACACAGGCATATCCACTGCTCACTCATTCTCACATACAAACAAGCATACACACACATTTTCTTTCTTTCCAGAACAAGCCAGAATTACAGCTCTTTCGGTGATTGTTAGAATTTTTGGAATGGTTCATAAATTTTCCAAATTATTTTAAATTTGTAATACTTTTATCTTTTTTTTCTTTTTTTCCAATTGTGAACCATTCCATATTGCATCTTTATTGCAAAAGTCAACATGCTTCTTAGAAATTCAGATTGTAATCGATAAAACAAACATTACATATATGAATTTAAATGTATAAACAGTTAGAAATTCAACAATATCTCCTATTATACTATTACACAAGTTCACAATTTTGTAAAAACTATAATACAGGCATACTATACATCAAGAGGAACCACTATTCCTTTTCACATGATTTTTTCTTCTTTTTGAAATAATGATCCATCACCACGGACCTACCTAACTAGACTGTTTCCCAATTTATCATCTTAGCTGGTGACAATGTTTTCCCAATGTTACAACACGAAGAAAGTGAGGGAAATTCTGTATTCCCTAGGGTTACCTTGTTAAGCTTGGGCAGCAACCCACTAGTAAACGAGGCTAACCTATCTAGACTGGTGGCTGTTACTGCTCATCAGCTTCTTAGATGTCATACTCATTAAAAAGAACAACATTTGCCTCAGATGGAGTATGTTATTTCCGTAAGGGAAGATGCCAGGAAAACAAACCGTGGTAGTTACTCACTTTTAAGAGAAATTCTAGGGCTTGCGGTTTTGAGGGTGGGGGTAAAAAAATCCTAAAGGAAAAAAATATACATTTAACTATTTTATGCTAACCTTAACTAAATTTTCTAATATTATATTTAACCCATATTTTGAATTCATTTTGGAGAGTCAAATATGTCTTAGACTCTTAGGACATTTTTAAATTATTTTAGTCCTATTTTAAGGTGTATTGAAAACTACACTATTTTATAGAAAGAGCTTCCAATCTTCCTGAAAACAGTGTCCGTCTATTCTTTACTTGAACACCCTTTTCTTTCATCCCCTCTCCCCCAGTAACTAAAAAGTCAAACAAATCTTCTATGCTGAGAGTATTATCAAACGATGTCAACTTTGAAGTTAAAAAAATCATATGAAAAGGAATCTCATTCTGCTAAACTGTCAGTCTACTGAAAATTTTCTTTTACAGCTCCATTAATTTACTGTAATTTTCAGTTTCCAAATACAAAAATACAACAATTCTTATTGAAATCTATACGCTGGTAGTTTTAGTACACAAAAAAACCAAACAAATTATTTACAAAATTATACAGTTTAAGAAAAAACTTTGTACAAAAAATATATAAATCCTTTGTTCCCTCTATCACGTTTAAACTGTCAGGACTCAAAATATTCACCACAATGAATCTTTCAAAATATATACCAACTGAGCCACAGACATCAAAATTTCATTAGAGATGATGGAGGAGGAAGGAGCAAGATTGCTTATTCTAGGTACCCCGTTGTAAGGTTTTCCTTTTATGAGCTTATTTTAGCTTCAGTGTTATCAGAAATATAATAACCTAGAAAAAGGAAGTCCTTATTATTGTGAAGGGAAAATTACATGAACTAAAAAATGATCCTGGTTTGAGACATCATTCCAGGAAAATACGTGGAAGAGAAAAGATAATCAGAACGTGGGATTTAACTTCTTACAGCTAGGTAAATCTAGAGTCCTGATGGTTTTAGGTTTCTTAGCGAACAGTTTCTATTTTGAGAAACAGCCTTTACCTCAGGAAACAAAATCCTTGATATAGTAATCACCAAGAACCTTCTGAAGCCAACAGGAAGTTTCAAATTTTCACACCACACATATATAAAAACATAGATGTGTATATCCTTGAAAAAGTGACATCCTATGTACATTAATCATTTTATTTTCCCAGGGGTCAATACAGTGTAGTGTTGCTCCTCTGCTTTTCCCTCTAACATTCAGAACACAAGGACATAAATTTACATATATATTTTACTTAACAGATATTCTACTCTATACAGTGTACAGTAAAAATGCACACAGTGAAGGAAACTGTCTACTGAAGGATGCATATGTTCATGGATAGCAACAAGCTACAAAATTATGAAAATATAAAGTCATCTGATCAAAGTCAAGTTATGACTCCCATTTATTACTAGCATCCCCATCCCCCTACCCCACCCCGCCCCCACCCTATCCCCAGTCACCTCACCATCATGGTTTAAATTTAGGAAAAGAATTTCAGACACTTTTTAACCCTTTTGTATAACTATTAACTAGACTGAAGCTTCGAAAAAGAAAAAAGAAAAGCTGGTGACTCTCTTCCCCCGCCCCGGAAACCTTCCATTATTCTCATCAAAACATCACTTATTTATCAAGGTGCTGGTTTAAACTTTTTATTGGGGACTGACTTTTGGTGGCTCAAAAGAATCACTTATCTCAATAGTTGGTAAGTCAGGGCTGTTAATAAAAAGGCAGGAGAAAGAAAATGGGGATAAGAAAGGGGCAAGACGTGAAAGCCTTTTACATTCTGAGAATATTTTTAAAGAGGACCAACTGAACCAATACTCACTAATTTCAAAGCAAACTAAGGGTCAGTAGCATAAATCCAGGACAGTTAATACGACAGAAGGGAAATACCATGGCGCTAGCTACCACTGCCGTACAGCATTTAAGAATACAGTCTGATTTACACTAAAATAGTACTTCTACTGCACATAAACACCCCCCCACCTCGAAAATTTAGATTGAATACAAACTGGGCTCCTCCACAGTAAAAAAAATTAAAATAAATTTACTTTTCTTCTTCCAAGACAACTCTTGAAAGCAAAAGGGTATTTTAATTACAAATATCTCCTTCTATCTGACGACCCATCCATAATAGCTGAGAGTTAAGAGATTCCAGGCGATTTTGACATTTAATGAAATTTTATCAGATTATAATCCAAAATAAAATTTCTGAACACCCTGTCATTTACATCATAATCCAACACCAATAGCAACAAAACAGGTGGTGTGGAAAATAAGGCTCTAGAGATTATCCATATCATTCCTGTGGATCTTCACAACTGTGTAAAAGTCACTAGGCCTTTGGTGCTTTAATATCATGAACAGTTATGAGATGTGTTTAAATAGCAAACTTGCTGTCCTTAAACCTACTGTGTGGAAAAGAAAAATAAAAAAAATTTTTGGCTCATTGACTTCTTTAAATAATTTTAAAAAGTTGTTCTTCTAAACAATATTCCTAAAAATTATACAGCTCGCATCAGATTTCATCTTCGCCATGAACGAGACTCATATTCATCTTCATCTTCATCATCATCATCATGCAGAAACAAATCTGAGGTCTCTGTTTCCTGAAGAAAGAGAGGGTAAAATCTGCTTAGTGGTACAAGAAAGTTAAATTATTAGGCCAAAGGACAAATAGACTAGTATACAAAACGCAGGCTGGATTTACAAGCGATGCACTCAGAGAGTATCCTTCAGGGCAAAAACACCCAAAACAGTTTTTTAACATATATATATTCTCCACCCCCTTGCTAATTTTGCTAGTTTTAATAGATTTCCATTCTAATACCATCAGGAAAATAAAGAAAATAATATATGAATGTTTAGTAGGAGAAATAAAAAAAATCTATGAAATGTTTTTGATAGAATCTATTAATTTAATAAAATTAAATAAATTTAAAATTAATTTTATTCCATTAACTTAAAAAGAAGGAAAATAAATGACCAACCTCCTAAACCTTTCCTTTAATATCCAATTATCTGTGAATGGAGAACATACCAATTTCCCCATGACGCCAACATTCTCAACCTTACATAAAAATCTAAAATCTTACAGTAGAAATATCTATAAACTCCCAAAACACCAAGATTTTTCTTTCCTTTTGTTTTTAAACATGGGAAATGTTTCTGCTTTTGCTTTTTAAAATTACCCACATAGTCAGAGGACTCTTGATCAATGATAAATGCTAACATCTTTTAAAACCAAAATTACAACAAATCAGGAATAATTTACAATGTTGGCTAAGTGTCCATTTTAATAAAGAAATTAGAAATAGGGAGTAAAAAAACAAAATTATTTTTCATGTATTTTAAGAGTTTCATTATTTAGCAGTTCTATTATGTTAACTCCTTGGTTTTCATATTTCTTCCCTATTATTCCCACTTCCTTACTCTCATTTTAACCAATTGGACACAGAAGGAAAATAAGAAACTCAAATCTCTTACTTATGGTACATGAACAAAAAGCTAAAACAACCAGCTAAAATTAAATCTGTTCATGTAATCCATGTCCTCACTTACCAGAATAAAAATTTTTAGAGCACAAATAAAGCCAAATAAATGCAAAGAAAAAAGAAAAAAAAGTCTCTCCTACACCAGAAAATATCCCCCCGCAAAGAGGTTTTTATGTCTGCAACTGTTCTGATTCTTTAGTAAACTTGTAGACTAGTCTTAAGTTACTGCATGCATAAAAGAACAATATTTTATTTACTTTAATGTCAAGAAAAATCTTAATTGAGAAAAAATCTAATCTGAATGCTTATTTTCAATCGTTACATTTACCTCCTCCTTGACTTCTTCTTCCTCGGTCTCCGTGGATACAGAAGGCACCTTGGCCTTGTGCCATGATATTTGCAGCCGACGGTCTTTGAATTTTGACCCTTGGTTTGCAGTCTAAAATAGATTTTAGAAAAACACAAAAGTCTGTATTCAAATTGTATACTATTTAAAAAGTGTAATGACTTGGGGAGGAAAATATTAAAGTGGATCTATACAATCTCCAGTAAGAGCTAGAAAAAGTGAAATCCCTTCCTCCCTTTTTAAATGTACTAATTTCAATTAGTGAGCATATAGTCTATCATTAGTTTCAGATGTAGAGTTCAGGTATTCATCTGTTGCATGTAGCACCCAGTGCTCATTACATCACGTGCCCTCCTTAATGCCCATCACCCAGTTACCCGATCCGCCCACCGACCTCCCCTCTAGCAACCCTGAAGTCCCTTTTAATTAAAGAACCACATGTACTATTTTGCCCAGATAATTTATGACTTGTATTGATGTCATGTTAACTTTAAAACTTCCTCTTGGTTTAGATGATACTGTCACTCCACTTAAAAAAGTCATGATGAAAACAACAAATACTATCTTTTTTTTTTTTTCTGCTCATGATTTTATTGACATCAGGAGTTTATTGAACAAGGGCGCCTGGGTGACTTAGTTAAGTGTCTGCCTTCAGCTGAGATCATGTTCCCAGGGTTCTGGGATTGAGTCAGTCCCGCACTGGGCTCCCTGCTCAGCGAGGAGTCTGCTTTTCCCTCTGTCCCTCTTCCCCACTCGTGCTTGCTCTCTCTCTCAAAAATAAATAAATATTTTTTTTACAAAAGAGTATTGAACAAGATTCTAGGATTAAAAATCTTGATCCAGCTCTACCATTAACTGGCACGTAACTGAACATAAATGAGCCTCCATAAGTTGCTTAATATCAAAGTATCTCAGTTTTCTTTTATTTTTTCCTATTTTAGGATTGCTCTAAGGAGTCCATAAGAACAATGTGAGTGTTCTATCCAAATGCACAAAACCATTGTTAGCACAATTATAAATATTAAAAGGCATTAAACCAAAAAACAAATTAATATACACCCTAACATACAAATTATTAGTGTGTAGCAAAGTATACAGCTATGCAAATGACACACTTGTTTAATCTCAAGCTTTTTAAAATTTAAATTCAATTAATTAACATATAATGTATTACTAGTTTCAGAGGCAGAGGTCAGTGATTCATCAGTCTTATATAACACCCAGTGCTCATTACATCACGTGCCCTCTCTAATGCCCATCACCCAGGCACCCCATCCCCCCACCCCCTTCCCCTCTGAAACCCTCAGTTTGTTTCCTATGATTAAGAGTCTCCTATGGTGGGGCGCCTGGGTGGCTCAGTTGTTAAGCCTCTGCCTTCGGCTCAGGTCACGATCCCAGGGTCCTGGGATCGAGCCCCGCATCGGGCACCCTGCTCCACGGGAAGCCTGCTTCTCCCTCTGCCACTCCCCCTGCTTGTGTTCCCTCTCTCGCTGTGTCTCTCTCTGTCAAATAAATAAATAAAGTCTTAAAAAAAAAAAAAGTCTCCTATGGTCACCCTCTCTGATTTCATCTTGTTTTATTTTTTCCCCTCTTCCCCTATGATCCTTTTTCAACAAATACTATCTTAATACAATTGCTGGTCTTTAGCTTTGATAATCTACATAGACTGAAAACTTAAAAGTGTAATTTTTTTTAAATGCCTATTGCTGTCACAGCATCTCTTAGAGCCCAACCCATAGCTGATAAAGCTATTCCCACTTCCTCTTCTGAAATGCCATACAAGACAAGTACCAGCCATTCTACATATTCAACAAATGTTAAACACCTACTCTCCTAACTCAAGGTAAAATTGCTCTGTTTCAAATGTATTTCTTAGTACTACCACCCAATTTCTTCCCCCCCCCAAGAAATTTCATTAAGAGAAAGTAAAAATTTCAAAGAAAAAGCAAGAGAGACAAAAGAACAGGGCCCCAAAGTATCACTGAAGTGAAAGCTCAGTCATTCCTACAGCTTTTCTATCAATGATGCTAGATTGCAGAACATCCCCAATTCTGGGTTCAATCCTGAAAAATGTAATAGAAATGGTTCTTTCTAAATATGGGGGTTCAGTCTAGTTTTTCTAGGAAAAATGCTGATAAATGTCATTAAGCTTTTGCCAAATGTTTCCACAGAACACTCAGATCACTCCATGTTAAGAGTGTATGTTCTCTCTGTCAAATAAAATCTTAAAAAGGTGGGGGTGCATGGGTGGCTGGGTCAGTTAAGCATCTGCCTTCAGGTCAGGTCATGATTCCGGAGTCCTGGGATCGAGCCCCATGGGGGGGGCCCCCTCCCTGCTCAGCGGGGCGTCTGCTTCTCCCACTCCCTCTGCTGCTCCCCCTGCTTGTGCTCATTCTGTCAAATAAATAAAATCTTTTTAAAAAATTAAAAATTAAAAAAAAAAAAAGAGTAGTGCATGTTAAGCCAGATCCGTAACCAGTCAATTACTGTCTGCACAGAAATCAGCCTGTGATCTAAGGAAAAACTCTATTATCCCTGTGGGGGCTGCATTTTTATACCCTGATACCAAACATTTTAACTCAATGGGACATACTAAAATGATGTATCAAAATGGCCCCATCCAAATATATATTTACCATCTTTTTTAAAAATCAAATAGATGCTAAGAGAGTAGCTCTCATCACCAGGAAAAAGAGAATTCTTACTATGTGAGGTGATGGATGTGAACTACACTTATTTTAGTAATCATTTCACTATATGTACATATATCAAATCATTATGTTGTATAACTTAAACTAATACAATGTTGTATGTCAATTAGATCCCAATAAACTCGGAGAAAAAGTCTGGTAATGTGTGTAGTAGACATCTTTTGCCCTTATTTGTTTAACATACACAGCCCAATTAGAGAGACTTTTTCACTATTTTGCTCACTTCGGTATTACTTGAATTCTTTCCAGCATTACTGAGGTAAAACTGACAAAACTGAAGGATATTTGTAAGTGTAAAACATGATTATCTGATATACATATAGAGTGAAGATTCTATCTAGTTCATTAACAACACATTCATTACCTCACAGTTACCTTTTTTCTGATGAGAATATTTAGGTTCTACTCTCTTAGCAAATTTTAATTATACAATACAGTGTGATCAATCATAGTCACCTTAGACTTTGTTATTTAAAAATTTAAAAAAAGATGTATTACTTTTATAACCACAGAAAGTGATGAAGATTTTTTAACCTATATTTACTGGGTTGCCTTCCAAAGAAGGTAGCAGTTCTATCCTCCAAAAGGAATTTTAGGGCATTAAATGTACTGCATATAAACTACTGGAGGAAGAATTAGAAATTTACTTTGTATGCAGTCAGGAATTAAGAATATATAACTCCCACAATCTAACTTACAACAATAAACAAGATTAGTGATTAGAAAAATATGTATTTTAATAATACCAAGTCAAGAATTTTCGCATGTAAACTACTGGCAGGGATCTACATTAATGAAACTGATGTAATTCATTCAATAATACCATGTACATCCAACATAAATTTATACACATATACAATGAAGGATCTAGAAGAATACTCCTATCAACAGTGTTCGTAAAAATAAAGCGAAAATAACCCAAATACCTATCCACAGGAGAACTGAAGAATAAACTATGTTATATTTATAAAACTGAAAATTATACAGCAATAAAAATGGCAAACTATTGTTACATATGACATTAATGAATCTTACAAACATAATGTTAAGGGAAAAAAGCAGACACAAAAGAATACAGACTGTGTGGTTCCATTCACATTTTTAAAACAGAGTAATATTATCATCTTTAAGAACGCACATTTAGGTGATAAAACTACAGCTGGTTCTCATTCGCACTAGTCGTATGAAGTTCACTGCAAGCACAGAATTAGCAAATACTGAACCACTGCTCCTGGGGCCAAGAGAGGGTTAGGTTCCTATGAGCCCCTGTTCAAAATATTTTCTTCAACTGATCAATACATAACCTTGTTTTATATTTAAAGACACCTTATTTAAAATACACTGTTGATTCACTGACATTGAACTCGGCTAAAAGCACTCATTCCTGAACAAAGCTTACATAACACACGGATCTTCACCATAAGGCACATTTCAGCCTTCTTGAACTTTCAACAGTGCACTTGAGAACTACACTTGGGGGGGGGCATTTCAAATAGCAAAATCACCAATGAAAAGCACAAAAATGAGAAAAATTTGGTACTAAATAGACTGCAAGAAGGACAGCTGTTTACAGTATGAGAGCTGAAACAAGAAGGACAGAGCATCACTTTATTTGAACTGAGCTGGGAACACGTGCATCTGGTATCTCAAATTTTTCACAGCTCTGTCAAAGTCTGAAAATGACCACAAAAGCACCTTGAATATTGATTTTTGATCTTACAAATAATTTTAGTAGGTAGGTTAATGTGCAAATGCAAAATCCATGAATAATAAGGATCAACTGTATAACAAAAGCAAGGAGGTGATTATCATAAAGTGAGGATAATGGTCACTTTTCTAAGGAGGAGAGAAAACAGTGACTGGAAGGGGGCTGGGAATATTCTTTTTCCTGACCTGAGGGGTAGGTATATACACATTTACCTTCTGCTAAATCACTGAATTATATACATTTCTACTTGGTATAGTTTGTTTCAGTAAGTATTTTAAATTGAGTATTATCCTTATAATTTTAAGAAAACACCAAACAGCTAAGATATTTATGTTAAAAAAGCAAGGCTTAAAATGCAGTTCTGTATTTATAATATAAGCCCACTCTGGTAAATTTTTTCAAGTGAGAGACTTTGTGTATATATTCTTATATTAATAATTTTTTTCTGTACAGCTATCTACCTTTTAAGAGTAGGCAGAGATCAAGAAAAGGGGAGATTTTTACTTCCAATTAACCATATTTTAAATGATTTGCATGTACTCTTTTGTTAAAAAGTACTTTAACAACTTTAAAACTGGCCTCTAAAATGTCACATATCTATTAAAATACGTAATTTTTCTATACCCACATATATATTATCTCACACACATATCTATAATTTGGCTTGAAATAATGAAATAGTAGGCAAAAGTTAGCTCTCCATCACTATGGGACAGTTTAAATCCAGTGTGGTACATCGATGCAATGAAACACCACGCAGCCATTAAAAAGAACAGAGCAACACCACATGCACTCATATAGCATCATTTCTATTAACAAGCTAACACATATTAAATGAAAAATGCACATGCAAGAGAGTACTGTTTAACATACCACCATTTGTGTTAAAAGAGAGACAAAATAATACATATATACAGAAAGAATATCTTCAAGAAGATATGTAAGAAACAGAAAACAATACATGCCTATGGGGAGTGAAACTGAGTGACTGGGTATAGAAGGAAACCTTATCTTTCACTGCATACACTTTTATTTCTTTTACACTTTGTACACGTGTGCCGCCCCTCAAAATATATAAGATAATTCAAAAAAAATTATATACTGATATATAGGTGAATATGAGAAAATCAATTATAGGCCATCAATGAAAAGTTACATGTAGTAACTCAGAGGTACTTGGAACCTTAGAGGCAGAAGTTATGCAGAGAGAGATTTATCTAGCCCAACCATTTTCCCAGATCACAAACCGATGCCAGTTCTGTCAGTTATCATTCATCAATCACCTGACTAGCAAATATGAAAAAACAAAACTCAAATGCTATTGAGGATATAAGCAAACAGGTACTCTTATCCAATGTCACCGCAAGTATGAATTAGTACAACATTCCTGCAGGGTTATTTGGCAAGCTGTCCCAAAATTTTAAATATGCATGCCTTTGATCTAGTCATCTCACTCCTACAAACCAAAGTAAAACAAGGTTCTCAACTGAGACAGTAACATTACCCTGGGGGCATTTTGGGTGTCACACAGACCGAAGAGCACTTCCTGGCATTTAACAGCAGTGCTAAAGGTCTTGACATGTGCAGGACTGTCCCGCATAACAAATTATTCTACTCAAAATCACCAAATCCAGTAAGATGTTATTAACATTGTTCGTAACAGCGAAAAAAAGGGAAAACATGCTAGCCATCAAATGGCAGTAAGTATCAGTAATTCACAAAAGATCTACCACTTTTTTTTTTTTTTTTAACAAGGCCTGAGGAAGGGCAGTCACTGAAGTGCTATTCAGAAAAGTTTCTCTGAATGTTAAATGCAGAGAAAGGGTAACTTTTGTTCTGGTAAACACAAAAGCTATTACTTGTCAAACAATAAGGTATCACTTTCATATACAGTAAAACTCTCAAATGTATTTCCACACACTTGGAAGATGGGAAAGGGTAAAAACCGTATCTAGAGAGGCTACAGGGAAAATCTAACCATATGTGAGAAGTCTTTAGTAATTACAACAGAAGTATTCCATTGTCTTACATGAAGTTCCAGGCATGAAGAAACAGGCAAATTAGAAGTTCTTGCCAGTAAGAACACAAAAATTTGAATGAATTACATAAATATTTTTGGGAGTACAGAAACAGATTTCTAAACCTTTTTACTTTCTTAAGACTCAAAATGCTCTCTGGCTACAGATAGAAGAGTGCATTGCATCCATAGTATGCAATGATACTAAAGTGATTTATTTTTTAAAGGCATAAATCCGTAAGAAAAGAGAAAATAGGAGAGAATACAACACAGCCAAAAAAACTGGGGAGCTGAAAAGCAAAAGGATTAATGTCAATATATAATGCTTATAATTTAAAAATCAAGAAGTAACAGTAAAATCACATTATTTAAAAATGAAAAAATACTCAAAAATTCAGCTAAAAGATTTAAAAGTAGACATCCTTAAAGAAGAGAAAATGAGAAATCGAGCAGGAGAATGTTTAACAACTCTGTAAATATAAGTTCATTTGGGTTTTCAAATGATGTACACATATAACTTTTAAGAAAACTAAAACATTCCTATCAAAAGAATCTAAGGTACTTAAAGTTGTTTGCTTCTTTCTGTAACTAAAATGCTTTCCAAGTCTTCTTCAATGAACATCATAGAAGACACTGTCTTGCAGAAGAATGAAACTGAACCATTCTCTTTCACCAAACACAAAAATAAACTCAAAATGGATTAAAAACCTAAATGTGAGGCCTGAAACCATAAAAATCCTAGAAGAGAGCTGAGGCAGTAATTTCTCTGCTATTGGCTGTAGCAGTGTTTTTCTAGATAGGTCTCCTGAGGGAAGGGAAATAACAGCACAAAAAATTCTGAACTACATCAAAATAAAAAGCCTCTGCACAACGAAAGGAAACAATCAATATAAAAGGCAACCTATAGAATGGGAGAAGATACTTGCAAATGACATATCCGATAAAGAGTATCCAACATACATAAAAAACTTATAAAATTCAACACCCCCCCCCAAAACAAATAATCAAATTAAAAGATGGGCAAGAGAAATCAACAGACATTTCTCCAAAGAAGATATCCAGATGGCCAACAGACACATGAAAAGATGCTCAGGGGCGCCTGGGTGGCTCAGTCGTTAAGCGTCTGCCTTCAGCTCAGGTCATGATCCCAGGGTCCGGGGATCGAGCGCCACATCAGGCTCCCTGCTCAGTGGGGAGCCTGCTTCTCCCTCTCCCTCTGCCCCTCCCCCTGCTTGTGCTCACTCTCTCTGTCAAATAAATAAAATCTTAAAAAAAAAAAAAAGAAAAGAAAAGATGCTCACCATCATTTATTATCAGGGAAATACAAATCAAAATTACAGTGAGGCACACCTATCAGAATGGCTTAAATCAACAACACAAGAAACAACAGGTGCTGGAAGGATGTGGTAAAAGAGGAAGCCTCTTGCACTGTTGGTGGAAACGTAAACTGGGGGCGGTCACTGTGGAAGAGAGTATGGAGGTTCCTCACAAAGTTAAAAATATAACTACACCTCTGCCCCCCAAAAATAAAACTACCCTACAATCCAGCAATTGCACCACTGGATATTTACCCAAAGAATACAAAAACATTAAATCAAAGGAATACATGCACTTCGACATTTATAGCAGTATTATTTACAATAGCCAAATTATAGAAACAGTCCAAGTGTCCACCGACTGATGAATATATAAAGATGTGTTGTGTGTACACACAAGACACAGACAATGGAGTATTATTCAGCTATAAGAATGAAATCTTGCCATTTGCAATGACATGGATAGAACTAGAAATAGAGAGCATTGTGCTGAGCAAAGTAAGTCAGAGGAAGACAAATACCATATGACTTCACTCATATGTGGAACTGAAGAAACAAAACAAATGAGCAAAGGAAAAAAAAAAAGAGAGAGAGAGAAAGGGGCAAACCAAGAGAAAGACTCATAACTATAGAGAACAAACTGATGGTTACCAGATGGGAGGTGGGTGGGGGATGGGTGAAGCAGGTGATGGGGATTAAGGACACTTGTCATGATGAGCACTGCATGACGTATGGAAGTGTTAAATCACCATACTGTATACTGGAAACTAATCTTATACCGTATGTTAACTAACTGGAATTTAGATAAAACCTTAAAAAAAAAAAAAAAAGACACTGTGTTAGTTGTCTAAACCAACTACTTAATCTCTTTCCATTCTAATTGATCGTGATTTTTATCATTGGCCAACTGGCATATGGAACCATGACTGATTTAATTCAATCATGGTAATGGTTTCCTCAAGAGGGATTGGCTTACAAATGGGTAAGTGACAATTCTGGCTAAGACACATGAGGGCACAAGTCCTGAGTGAGAGTGGCGCATGTCAGGAGTCAGGTGGGCATGGAGGATGAGGGTTAAGGCAGGGATATTTTCTGGGAAGGTTATCTCATGATTTTAAAAAATGTCGTAAGAAAGGTACTGTTCTTTTCTGCCTTTGGACACTCTTTTTAGAGGCCGTGAAGTCTGTGGTTGCTGCAGACATCCTGGTGTCACACCATGAAGAAAAAAGCCTAAGAACAAAAGCCAACATACTAGGATACTAGAGGAAAAATATGAAAAGAAGTTGTGTGCCTGAGTTTCTGAATAAATTAAACCTAAAACCTCCTTACCTCTAGATTTCTTGAAAAGAAAGAAAATAAATGTTCACATTTCCCAAGTTATTCATATTTTACTTGTAGCCAAACACTTCTTGAAATGCATGTATTACTTTCATAATCAAGAAGAAAAAAAAAAATCAAGTTCCACCCTGTATCATTGAGTGCAACAGCTAAAACACACTACACCACAGTTCAAAAATCTTGTAACTGATGAATACTACTTGAAAATGCCTAAGTGCATTTCAAGTATTCCAAACATTTAGTTTAAGTAACTCTTCTGTTGCAACTTGCCAAACCTCTCTTTTAATCAGGGGCAAAGGAAAGTACCTTAGCTCTTGTCCTGTCTGTGCCCTCAAGCAAGGCTCTATGACTTAAAATTTTCATCTTCTGACCTAAATTTTAATATTAAAATACTTAGAGGGAATTCTTCATAAAGGTCTGTATTATCCTCAGATCTCTGTCAAATTTTTAAAAGTTCTTCTTGCCAGACTGATTTTACCTTTAAAAACATAAAATTCTATTTATATGCTACATAATACTATTTTATATTTTTTAACTTAAATACTTAATATAAAAAGTAATATGATAAGCATATACCATCTCTCTGCAAACTATAGTCATCAGGCCAAATGTGATCCAGTAACTTGTTTTTGATAGCCTGTGAGCTAAGAATGGTTTTTATGTTTTTAAAAGGTTATTAAGAGTGAAAAAGAAGTTGGGGCGTCTGAGTGGCTCAGTCGTTAAGCGTCTGCCTTCGGCTCAGGTCAGGATCCCAGGGTCCTGGGATCGAGCCCCGCATCGGGCTCCCTGCTCGGCGGGAAGTCTGCTTCTCCCTCTCCCACTCCCCCTGCTTGTGTTCCCTCTCTCCCTCTGTCTCTCTCTGTCAAATAAATAAATAAAAATCTTTAAAAAAAAAAAAAAAAGTGAAAAAGAAGAGAGGCACCTGGGTGGCTCAGTCAGTTAAGCGTCTGCTTTTGGCTCAGGTCATGATCTCAGGGTCCTGGGACTGAGCCCAGCATCGGGCACCCTGCTCAGCGGGGAGTCTGCTTCTCCCTTTCCCTCTGCCCCTACCCCCACATGTGCTCTCTCTCTCTCCAAATAAATAAAATCTTTAAAAAAAAAAAAAAGGGAAAAAGAAGAGCACCTGGCTGGCTCAGGTGGAAGAGCATGTGACTCTTGATCTCAGGGTCCTGAGTTAGACCCCCATATTGGCTGTAGAGATTACTTAAAAATTTTTATTTTCTTTTATTTTTTTAAAGATTTTATTTATTTATTTGACAGAGAGAGACACTGCGAGAGAGGGAACACAAACGGGGGGTGGGAGAGGGAGAATTCTGCAGGCACCCCGCTGAGCAGGGAGCCCGATGCAGGGCTCGATCCCAGGACCCTGGGATCATGACCTGAGCTGAAGGCAGATGCTTAATGACTGAGCCACTCAGGTACCCCTACTTAAAAATTTTTAAAAATTAAAAAAAAAAACATAAAAAAGAAGAGGGAGAGGGAGGAGCAGGTGAAGGAGGCGGTGGAAGAGAAGAAAACTCAAGAGACAGTATATAGTCCACAAAAACCTAAAATATTTACTATCTGGTCCTTTACAGAAAAAGTCTGCTGACCTCTGATATATGCTATTAAAATATTTATATATAGGGGTGCCTGGGTGGCTCAGTTGGTTAACCA
Organism: Phoca vitulina; assembly: GCF_004348235.1. Classification (NCBI taxonomy): domain Eukaryota; kingdom Metazoa; phylum Chordata; class Mammalia; order Carnivora; family Phocidae; genus Phoca; species Phoca vitulina. The sequence continues at coordinate 69,631,878 of NW_022589709.1, forward strand.
TGCAACTCTTGGTTTCAGCTCAGGTACGATCTCATGGTCATGGGATCGTCATGGGATCGAGCCCCAACTTGGGATCCCTACTCGGTGAGGAGTCTGCTTCAGATTCTCTCTCCCTCTCTGCCCTTCTCCATGCGCATGCACGCTCCCTCTCATAAAATCTTTAAAACATTTATATATTATAACATATGCTTTATGTTATATATAGTTCTCACTGTATATTAGATATATTATATATTTTAAATATGTATATAGTTTAATTTACACATATTTTTTATGTAAGCATCTGGGATCTAAAAGCCCAACATTAATAAATATCCTCTAATTTGGTTTTAAAATATACAGTATAAAAACACTAATATGGGGGCACCTGGGTAGCTCAGTCGGTTGGGCGTCTGCCTTTGGCTCGGGTTGTGATCCCGGGATCCTGGGACTGAGCCCCACATCAGGTTCCCTGCTCCGCGGGGCTCCGCGGAAGCCTGCTTCTCCTTCTCCCACTCCCCCTGCTTATGTTCCCTCTCTCCCTGTGTCTCTCTCTCTCTGTGTCAAATAAATAAATAAATAAATAAATCTTAAAAAAAAAAAAAACCTAATATGGGGTGCCGGGTGGCTCAGTCAGTTAGGCACCTGCCTTCTGCTTAGGTCATGATCCCAGGGTCCTGGGATCGAGCCCTGAATCGGGCCCCCTGCTCAGTGGGGAGTCTGCTTCTCCCTTTCCCTCTGTTACTCCTCTCCACTAGTGCTCACTCGCTATCTTGCTTGCTCGCTATCTCTCTCTCTCAAATAAATGAATAAAATCTTTAAAAAAAAATACTAATATTGGGGTGCCTGGGTGGCTCAGTCAGTTAAGCATCTGCCTTTGGCTCAGGTCATAATCTCAGGGTCCTGGGATCAAGCCCTGTGACCAGCTCTCTGCTCAGCGGGGAGTCCGCTTCTCCCTCTCCCTCTGCCCCCACTTGGCACGCTCTCTCTCTCTCTCTCAAATAAAATCTTTTAAAAAAACAACAACGCTAATTTTCATCCTAAACGTGAATGTGATGTTAAAAAGTCTGACTTAAGAAGTAATATATGTTCATTTGGAAAGCAAAGAAAATAGCTCCTCAGAAAGAAAGAAATGAAAAACCAACTTGAATTCTGCCAACCCAGAAATATAAATTTAACGGACTTTCATTCCAAGTTTATGTATAATCATCTTGTATCCCACTTTTTTTTAACCTAAAAGTCAATCCTGAGAATTTTCTCGTATTATTATTTAAAAACATGTTTTCAATAGCAGCAAAATGCCACTGAGAATTTAGATTGATGCTTTTTTACTATTACAAGGGGTGCTATACTTAACATCCTTACAGCTCTTATTTGCAGACAACCGTAATTCCCTTATGATAAATTCTTAGAAGTAGATTACTCGATAAAAGAATAAACTGAAGGATTCCAGAATTAGGTCCTCATACTGCAAAAGAGCTTCATTAAAACCCATCTACCATCTTTTCATACATATATGGTTCATCCATGATCCTTTCACAATCTAAGGACAATAAAAGAATACTGAAAATATCCATGTTACCTTTGCCTTTGTGGGATATGAAATACCTCAAAGAAGAGTTACCCTTTATGTTTGCTAAATCTATTTACAATGCTGTCTAGGCATATATATTTCTGTAGTTCTTTCAATGAAAACATACTACACTGCCCAATTATCCATTACTAGGGTGTGTTTCTAGTACTTCAAGACTGTCTAATAGCACCCTATTAAAACAAACAACAAAATACCATCAAAACTGATGGCAATGTCTCCTTCTTGAAGTTACCTCACCTGCATTGGCTTTGTTTGCTCCTTCCCCAAATGCCTGGACATGCCCCTTTCCACAAACCAAATGCCATATTTCAGATTTATAAATATTTGTACATGAAAATTGGTTATGAGATGCTCTAGAATGACCCCACTTATGAGAAAGACAGAGATGCATGTGAGCATGAGTTCTGGGCTAAAACTTAAACATCTACATATAGTCTCCAGAGACCCTCAAGATACAACACACAGCCTCCTACCTAACAAAGATTACCTTGTTTTTGTAACTAGAACTTTCTGCAAATTCAAATTTACAATTCCACTTTACTTCAGTATTGCTTCACCAGAGCTTGTAATGGGTCTAAATGCCCAACTTATTTGGCAAGGAGATATTAATTTTATATATTTCAACATCAAAAGACAAAAATCAACATTTACCCTGCCTCCACAAGAATACTCTACACATGTGTAGTGCTCCTCTCCCTATTTTACTCCTCAAGAAGTCACTTTAAAGCTAGTCTCCCAGTTTACAAAAAAATATGTATATACAATGATCAGACTGGTGAAAGAAACTGGCTCAAGAGTGAACAGAATGCAGCCAACAGAGCTCTCAAATCTGGACACTTTAACAACCCACCATTCTTTAAATGTCAGGGTGAAAAAGGATTAAGGGGCATCATACTAATAAGAAACAGAGTGAAGTCTTGCTCTTTAAGATTTCCTTCACCATCTTTAACACATAATAGGGCTGAAAATGGGGGCGGCCCTCAGTCGGTTGAACGTCTAACTCTTGACTTCAGCTCAGGTCATGATTTCAGGGTCGTGGGATCGAGCCCTGCGTGGGGCGGTGCACTGGGCACGGAGTCTGCTTGAGATTCTCTCTCTCTCCCTCTGCCCCTCCCCCCAACTCATGCTCACTTGCTCTCTAAAAAAATAATAAAAAAATAAAAATAAATAGGGCTGAAATGTTTTCTCCAAAAAAAGTCTGATGGGGCGCCTGGGTGGCTCAGTCGTTAAGCGTCTGCCTTCGGCTCAGGTCATGATCCCAGGGTCCTGGGATCGAGCCCCCCATCAGGCTCCCTGCTCTGTGGGAAGCCTGTTTCTCCCACTCCCCCTTGTGTTCCCTCTCTCGCTGTCAAATAAATAAATAAAATCTTTAACCAAAAAAAAAAGTCTGAGGAATAGGGATCCCAGATGTTAACAGTCAACTGTGTGTATTTTTATCTTGGTTCTGCCACTTACTAACTGTATGATCTTGGCTGGTTTACTCTTAAGTTTTAAACTTTCATTTTCTCATCTGTATACATGGAATTTCACATGCACTTTATACAGTTATTTAAGATTAAATGAGATCATGTATGAAAACACTCTAGCACAAGTAACACTCAGTATTTATTAAATGAATGAGTGGAAAGAGGATATGCTCTGTTTAAGGAGCAAATTAAAGACAGTTATCTGTAACAAATCTCTATTTGCATGTTTATCTAAAAGTGTTTGCCACTGTATACAGAATATAATGATATATGTGTCTTATCCTAAATAAATTCTTCCTTTGAATTCTGCCTTCATCCCAGATTATTTTCACTTATTGACTATAAACACCTGGTAAACCATGTAATAACCCCCCCCCCCCCCACAAAAATCAAATATTTGCTTAGAACAACTTGTCACTACAAATGCATTTAGGTGGAGTATTATGGAATTACAAAGCATGAGCTGCTTCTTGACCTTCAAATGTATTAATAAGAATTTGCTAATACCCATTTTTTTTACAACTTTTCTAATCTATAAAACATTTGACATTTATACAGAATGCAGCAAAAAAATGCTGAATACAGTGCTTTTAGAGCTGCATCTGTCTACTTTAAAAACTTACTGAGAAATGCTGAAGTAATTCATCTTTCTCCTCCTCAATGAATCCCCCAACTGATAGTGCTTTGGGGCGGTGGTCCACAACCATGTGATTCAGTGAGCCCCTTCCTCTTCCTCCACGGCCTCTGCCTCTTCCTCGACCTTGAGAGGACATGGTCTTTCCTCGACCCACAGGTAAAATACCTAATCGTGCAGCCTGAGTAACAACAAAAGGTAGAATATAATATACACTGTCAGACTGAAGCCTGGAAAACAGAGGAAGAAAAAAGTATTATTTGAGGCGTTAAATGTAGTGGGTAACTCCTCTTAAATCTCACCTCAACCTGTAACTGACTGAGTTTTTTCCGTAACTCTGTTGTGTCCTCTCCTGAGGATAGCCTCTTGTGAAGGTCCAGTTCAGTATCTAATAGTTCTTTCTGAGCCTTTGGAAAAATTAAGAGTAAAAATGTATTTGTTAAAAAAAAAATGTATTTGTTAGATAACATCTAAGATCTTATTCAGAATAGTATACTAACAAGATGACACACATCTCTTTTGGCAAAATGAGAATAAGAGGATGCAATAAACCTGAGTGTTTTAGGGAAGGTTAACTGTGCAAAAACACATAGAGAGTATACTGACATTAGTAAAGGTATTAAGCAGTATTACTGCTTAAGATGACCTAAAAATCAGACCTTGGAAACAGTCAACTGAGAAGAGGGAGCTGAGAATAATTCTCTAATAATAAAGAGTCATAAATGAAATAATCAGGCAAAATAAATTACATAGGAAATATTCGTTAATGGTACAAACATAAATAATAGCTACATAATTGCTTTCAGATTTGAACACTACAACTATTGCCATTCTTTTTTTGGTGTGAGGGACAAACTATCCATCTTTAGATGGCGTGACCGTGAGAGAACTAACCCCCCCCATTTACTTTCTAACTTTTAAAATGTGTATATGTTCCTTCTCTAATTGGGGGACATTTCAATAAAAATATTTTATTACATTTTTTCAAAGCAATCTTGATGAAATACTTTATATCCCTCCAGTAATATAGAGAACCACAATTTCAACTGTATTATAATATTGTACATAAAAATTTGCATTCTATAGATCTGATAAAGTTATTATTCTGAGTTCTCAAAGGGCCAGAAATTAATCTAAAACTCCACTCAGAGCTGTGGTATAATGGAACCACTGTGTACAGCAAGTACTCTCCTAGGGTAAGGAAACAAATGGCAATTAACAAAATTAGACTATAAATGATCTAGAACTTCTGATTAATCTTTTCAACAGAATGCCCCATTTTTACCCATATAAAGCCAATGATACCTTTTGAGTATTAAAAGAGATGGTTCCACTGTAGTATAATAGAAAAACAATCCATGAAACAGGAAAATACACTTTTTTTTTTTTTTTGCCATCACTCACTCTAGCAATTTCATCTTCAGGAAAGGGAACCAAAAATCCAGTCAAAAACACATCTTTGTTCAGAGAGGATATTACCACCTCTTTCAAAAGGCGTGCACAGAATATATAGAGACATTTTTTAAAAACTATTACTCTAATGGTCTCCCCATTAGACTATTAGCTACCTAAGGGTTTCAATGTACTTTCAAAGAGCCAAGCATATAACAGATGTTCAACAATCCTATGCTGAATGGAAAATGCAAATAGATACCTCTGTTTTTGTCTTTACTTTAGATGGTGTGGAGACTGTGGAAGATGTTTTTAATTCATCTTTCAACTGTGAGATCTTTTCACCAAGCTCTTTCAAAGTCTTCATTATGTTTGCTCTCTCTTCCGGTTTCATGTTTTTGTTCTTTTCTAGCTTAGATATTAGCATCTATAAAATAAACAGAAAAAGGTAAAACTACACTTAGTAAATTTTAATATAAATAACCCTTATAAACTTTACTATGAGGGATATCTTTGTAAAATCCATTGTATCCATCAATTCCAGCAGGCAAATAATGAGCTCTTATCTTACCTTCTGACATTCTATTTGTTTTTCTAGCACTTCTTGCCTCTTTTTCCTCATGTCTTGTTGTAGCTTCAATGCTTCCTATATGAATACATTAAAAAAATTAGTAAAGGATAACAAAATTGGCCAACGTTTGCATACATTTCATAAAATACCAACGCATTTCTTCTGGGTCTTCCCTATGCTGTACAAGAAAAATTTTGCTCCTAATCAAAACATAGCTGAAACCAGAGATGAAACCTTTAAGTATATTTTCTGCATAAGAGTTTATAACTGTACTTTAAAAAATATTTAAAATGCCGAACACTGTATCTATGACATTTACATTCACTTTTGAATGTATTTATGAAGAAAATGACATGACATGAATGTATTTATGAAGAAAAACAAGAGCTGTTCTCATTTACCAATGTAATAAGCCAATCCTTATTTTTCAAGTTTAAAGTTTAAAAAATCTGAGATGAAGCTAGAGGACAGAAGTCATAGCAAATTCTATGGATTTCTGCCAGGAAAATATTGCCTCTCACCCCTCTCTGTTAATCAAATCTCTAATTATACTGAGACAATACATATAAATACCTATTTTATTTGAAAAACTCTATTTGAGTTTAAATCTAAAATGATAATGAAACTCAGAAGTGAGTCATATGAATAACAATTACATAAATGTTTTACTTTATGTGAAACACTGTCTAACTTACAAAGCAAGAGATGAATTAAAAGAGGAAATAATGAAATAAAACTGTCTGCTTCTTTACCTTGGAGGAAAAAACAAACAAAAGAGGACAACTTAGTGTCGTTTATTTTTATACGGAAAAAATTCTTTCCTTGTGCTTGATGTAGCCACTGAAAGGCAACTGCAAAATACTTTTTCGTCTGTTCATCTCTTTTTTCCAAATGTACACTACATAAAGAAGCAGCTAAATAAACATTTTAATGTAGTTCCATAACAACATGAACTATTCAAATATGTTAACATAATCACTTAAGAATTCAATGGGTCGTTTCCTCTTTAAGGAAATTAGAATCAAGGCTGTTACCTGCTTCTTTTTAAGAACTTCTTGAACATCATGAGATTTAGACCCTGAACAAAGTTTTGAAGGTGTCTTTAAGTTTGAGGAGCTGTAAATCATTTTTGGATGGCCTGGAGCTGAAAATATCTATGAAACACAAATATAATTAAATTAAATTTTAGAAAAGCTTTCAAGTAATTTTTTAGAAAGACTGCATGTATTTTGTTTTTTTCAGGAGTTAAACTTTTTTTTACATTTAAAAACTTCATTTATAAAACGAGTTTCTTATGTATACATAAATTCAACTGTCACTCAAATATAAAAACCAAAATTAATTTTAGCAATAATGTTGTGTTTCAGAATGCAATCACATTATTCCTCTTCTCCTTATATTTTTTTAATTGAGAGAAAAAGAACTGCAGCCCCTTATATCTAGGAGCTGACCAACTACTCTGAGTGAGGCCTTACTGTTCTGTTAAACAAAAACAATTTCACAAAATATCAACCTCCAACATGGCCACTCTTGGGACCAGGATGGGTCAAGACAAAAACAAGATCACTCCACAATCATTACTGAACAGACACAAAAAAGAGGAATACTATCTAAACAGTAAAAACGACGAAGTATCTCTCTAACCTGACTAACAGGAATGACTGCAGCTTCTTTACCAATTACAGCTTTAGCCTCATTCTAGTTTTCCCTCCTTCTAGGTTAAGACTAATTAAGACATTTGATCACAGAATTACTCCTGTTTCCTTAAACCCTCCTTCAAATCACCTAACACAGGATTAAGGTACTTTGTAATCATAATCTTATTATATTTAATCAAATGTAATAATCAAACATAAGTAGTTAGATCACAGATCTGAGCAAAATGGTGGTCATCTCTACTGTGCTGGTTTTGGTATTTAGATTCCTTTCCCCTTCTGAACAGACCACTCTCCAGTTAGTCTTCCCTAAGGCATAGCAGAACTACATGGTACAGTACAATCTCTCTGGTTCAAGTCTTTCCTAACACATGCTCCTCTTTTATTTTTTAATTAAATGTATGATATAAGGGACACAGAATATAATATTGAGAAGTTCATAGAAAACTCAACTGTGTAAATAATATCATTAAATATTCATAACCAAATACAAAACTTCTCTCAATCATACAATAGCTAACTGTCCTCAAAATTAAGCTACTTTAACTACACAAGAGTCTCTGAGGTACTGTAGGAACCCTACGTAGCTGAAATTTATGTTTTTATTAAAAAAAAAATGGCAACACCTACAATTTACTGAGCACTTAGTATGTATTAAACACTCCCCTTCCATGCTTTACTAACAGGAAATTTTTCAATCCCCACAGCAACTCAACTTATTGAAAAGGGAACCAATGTTCCCGAGTTATCTAATACAGCCAGTAAGAAGCAGGTCAAGTCAGTCAGGGCTGTCTGACTTCCAAATCTGTAAAATTGTCTTTGTTTTGGTATCTTTTTTTTTTTTAAAGATTTCATTTATTTATTTGACAGAGAGAGACACAGCGAGAGAGGGAACACAAGCAGGGGGAGTGGGAGAGGGAGAAGCAGGCTTCCCGCTGAGCAGGGAACCCGATGCGGGGCTCGATCCCAGGACCCTGGGATCATGACCTGAGCCGAAGGCAGACGCTTAACGACTGAGCCACCCAGGCGCCCCGGTATCTCTTTATAATAGAATTTTTGAAACAAAAGAGTTATATTACCAATTTGATGTATCCATCACCAAGCACCAACAATTATCGGGACATAAAATACATTAGTTCCCCCTTATCCACAGTTTGGCTTTCCATAATTTCAGTTACACGTGAGGTCAACTGTGGTCTGGAAACAGATGACCCTCTAACTCATCAGAAGGTCATCAGTAGCCTAACACTACGTCACAATGCCTGTATCATTCACCTCACTTTACCTCATCATGTAGGCATTTTATCATCTCACATCATCACATGAATAAGGATGAGTACAGTACAATATTTTGAGAGTGACCTCTCTTTTATTAAAGTATATTGTTATAACTGTTCCATTTTATTATTGTTGTTATTCATTTCATTGTGCCTAATTTATATATTAAACTTTATTATGCATAGGATATACAGGAAAAAAAATACTATATATATAGGGTTTGGTACTATCTATGGTGTCAGGCATCCACTGGGGGTCTTGGAAAGTATCCCCTGTAGATAAGGGGAGACCACTATAATCTTGTTTTACTTAAGTCCCCAACTCCACATTCATACCAAACACCATGCTGTTCTGTCTGTAAATATTTCAGTTGTATCTTTAAAGGATAAATACCCCTTTTTTAAACATAACCACAATATGGGGAGCCTGGGTGGCTCAGTTGTTAAGCGTCTGCTTTCAGCTCAGGTCATGATCCCAGGGTTCTGGGATCAAACCCCGCATCGGACTCCCTGCTCCACGGGAAGCCTGCTTGTCCCTCTCCCACTCCCCCTGCTTGTGTTCCCTCTCTTGCTGTGTCTCTCTCCGTCAAATAAATAAAATCTTTAAAATAAATAAATAAATAGGGGCGCCTGGGTGGCTCAGTCGTTAAGCGTCTGCCTTCGGCTCAGGTCATGATCCCACGGTCCTGGGATCGAGCCCCACATCGGGCTCCCTGCTCAGTGGGAAGCCTGCTTCTCCCTCTCCCACTCCCCCTGCTTGTGTTCCCTCTCTCACTGTCTCTCTCTGTCAAATAAATGAATAAAATCTTTAAAAATAAATAAATAAACAAACATAACAATACCATCATTACACTTAAAAGATAATGACTCCTTAATATGATTAGATATTCACATCCTAAGACTGTATTATAATTTTCTAAACATTTTTCCCCATTTGAATTGGGATCTATTAAGGTCCATCTACTGCAACTGGTTATATCTCTTTTAAGTCTCCTTTAATACTGTTTCATTTCCCATCTCTTTCTTTTCCTTGCAAATTGCTGAAGAAACCACGTCACTCATCCTGCAATATTCACCACAGAATTATATGATACTCTGGTAACATGTTCTGCTGTCCTATGAATTTCCTTTAAATTAGTGAGTAGATCTAGAGCCTTTATGACAATTTCTCATTCTTTGACAGGATTCTAGAAATCTCTGACAACTTCATTTTCTGGCTGGATAAAATATTCTAGGATCATCTGGAATACTGTCAGCCCTAAATCTGAGGAGAGCCATTTCTTCAAGAACCCCTGGCTCCTCTGAGTGCTTGGGAGGGTGCAGGGGGTAATTACCCTTGGAATGATTATTATTTCTAGATCTTTCCAGTGAGCAGATTTAAGAAATGTTCTAGAGTTTTTTACTGCTTATTTGTTTTTTAAGATAAAACTATCTGAATTTGTATCAGTACAGTTGATCCTTGAAAAACTCAGGAGTTAAGGGGTGCTGACCCCCCATCCCACAGCCAAAAATCCACTTATTTAACTTTTGACTCCCCCAAAACTTAATAGCCTACTGTTGACCAGAAGCCTTACTGATAACATGAACAGTCAATTAATACATACTTTGTATGTTACATACTGTATTCTTATGATAATAAGCTATAGAAAATGTTTAGAAAATCATAAGAGAAAATACATTTACAGTCTTTACTGTAATTATTTAAAAATCCATGTTTAAAAGAGCCCAGATGTCCATCAATGGATGAATGGATAAAGATGTGGTATTTATAAATATATATACTCAGCCATCAAAAAGAATGAAATCTTATGGGCACCTGGGTGGTTCAGTTGGTTAAGCGTCTACCTTCAGCTCAGGTCATGATCTCAGGATCCTGAGATCCTGAGACCCACATAGGGCTCCTTACTCAGTGGGGAGCCTTCTTCTCCCTCTCCTCCCTGCTCATGCTCTATCTCTCTGTAATAAACAAAATCTTAAAAAAAAAAAAAAACTTGTCTGAATAAGTTTAAACACGTAATTGTGTACCAGCAAAAGAACTCTTTAAAAAAAAAAAAAGAATGAAATCTTGCCATTTGAAACAATGTGGATAGAACTAGAATGTATTATGCTAAGCAAAGTAAGTCAGAGAAAGACAAATACCATATGATTTTACTCATGTGTGGAATTTAAGAAACAAAACAGATGAACATAGGGGAAGGGAAGGAAAAATAAAATAGTATAAAAACAAAGAGGGAGATAAATCATAAGAGACCCTTAACTATAGAAAACAAACAGAGGGTGGCTAGAGGGGAGGTGGGTTGGGGGTGGGATAACTAGGTGATGGGCATTAAGGAGGGCACTTGATGTAATGAGCACTGGGGGTTATATGCAACTGATGAATCACTAAATTCTACCCCAAAATTAATAATATACCATATGTTAACTTGAATTTAAATAAAACCATAAATAAATAAATAGACAGATAAATAATGAAGATCCATGTTCAGGTGGACCTGGCACAATTCAAATCCATGCTGCTCAAGGATCAACCATACTTTCAATTCAAAGCAGGACTACAGTGTTTTTACTTAATTCCATCTACCGTACACTTCTTTTCAACCACACTAAAAATCTCAGTTGTCAGTGACAACAATATCATTCTTCATTTGATTTATCCTGCAATGCTCACAAACCAGTTTCAGAATAACAACGCTGCCAACATGACTGCTGAAAAATACTTTTTAAAATTGCTTTTTGTGGGGCGCCTGGGTGGTAGAGCTGGTTAAGTGTCCAACTCTTGGTTTCAGCTCAGGTCGAGATCTTAGGGTTGTGGGATTGAGCCCCAAGTCAGGCTCCAAGCTCAGTGCAGTCTGCTTGGGTTTCTCTCTCCCTTTCTCTGCCCCTCCCCGCCCCCCACGTGCTCACACTCATGCACACGCACTCTCTCTCAAATAAATATTTTTTAAAAATTGCTTTTTGTCCTCAGGGCTTATCTCACTACGATCTATAGTCAAGTAACTGTGTTTTAAAGTACCTTTTATGCAAACATTAGTTAATTTGTTTCATTTTTCTTTTTAATTTTGAGATGACTTTTTTCATTTTATTTTATAACTGCATTCACCATTTACATGGTTCCAAGACAAATCTCCAAAACAAGACATAGTCAAAGTTGTCTAGTTTCTTCTATTCTTGCTGTAACCACCAAGATTTAAATTTTAGGAATTAAAAAAAATTTTTTTAATTTTAGGAATTTTTGTTTCTGTTAATAAGCAAATATTTATGTGTTCATGGGACCTACTTGTTTATACTAACAGGGCTGACTATATATGTTTTGTTCCATTTAACTTTTTTTTACCTAATATAGCCTGATGATCACCTCATGGTTCATATGAAGATACTCCTCATTCCATTGTAAAGTTGCATATACGCTCTTCTATGGATGTACTACTACATTTTAAGTAACTAGTCCCCTATTGATGGGCATCTGGGTTGTTTGCAGTCCTTTGCTATCATAAAGAGTCTACAATTACTAGCCTTGTACATATATTTTTTCACAGTTTGACAAATGTACTTTTGGCATACATTTTGAGGAGGATTACTGGTTTAGAATAAATGCATACATAATTTTGCCAGACACTGCCAAATTTGCTTTCATGGGGGTTGTACCACTTAGCATTTCCATCGGCATCTAAATCTCAAGATCTTTCTAGAAATTATCCTAGTTTACTATGTAATTTTAAAAATGGATCTAATTTTATCTTTTCTATATGGCTAGCCAGTTATCCAAACACCATTTATCAAAAACTCTGTATTTTCCCCACTGACCTAAGATACTGTTTTGACATCTAAAAATTCCTATTTGCCAATAAGTCTATTTCTCGTCTTTTATTCTGTTCCGTTGGTCTATCATTGTGCCAACTGACTTGGTTATACAGACTTCGTAATATTTTTTAATGTCTAGTAGGGCTAGTCCTCCCTTGTTCTTTTTCAGAATTTTTCAGACCCTCTTTGAAATAATCACCATTGTGGAAAGTCACTGTACAGATATATTCCTAAAAGCAAAGAAACTACTTAAAATACATTCCAAAGTTTGACTTCTGATTACGATAGAATCTTCTTCATTAAGTTCTTACTTAAAGAGGAAAAGAAATGGACTAAGAAAGACATCTATCTATTAATAAATGGCTAAAATTCTCAAATTCCTACTTTGCTTTGAATAGGAAAAAAAAATTTAGCCAATTTTTGGCAGAATCATAGAAATTAGAGAAGTATACCTGCCACACTTAGGTTAGCTCTCACATTTACCTTGATTGAAGAAACAAGACACTACAAACCTGGATGAAAGTCAATTTCTTAATTTCTCTGTGTCGCTGAACAGCTTTAAATATATCTGAGGATCGCAGAAATACATACCTGGCAATCCTCTCCAGCACCACCTGACTGATTCAATAAGTGTGATGCATCACTCTGGTTACCACTTGCATGTCCAAGACGATGTTTAACAGGAACTTTGTTAAGAACATAGGCCCCCGATGTCTGTGGTTTACTCATTATCTGCACACACAAAATAAACACATATGTGGTATAAGTTTTTAAAATGCCCAGGAATGATACAAATTCAGGGTGGTGATTACAATGGGGAAGAAAATAAAGAAATGAGAAGGGAGGGTGCTTCAATTATCTGTAAGGTTTTATTTTTTAAGTGGTACACATACAAACGATTGCTATTATCCATACTTCTATGGATGTCTGAAAAATGTCATAACAAAGTGCATGCATATATGTATATATGCTCATATAGATAAACATTTCTAATAATTTTTTTTTAAAAGATTTTTTATTTATTTATTTGAGAGAAAGAGAATGAGAGACAGAGAGCACGAGAGGGAAGAGGGTCAGAGGGAGAAGCAGACCCCCCGCTGAGCAGGGAGCCCGACGCGGGACTCGATCCCAGGACTCCAGGATCATGACCTGAGCCGAAGGCAGTTGCTTAACCAACTGAGCCACCCAGGCGCCCTATTTCTAATAATTTTTTAAATGTTCCCTTTAAGGAATTTGGGGGTTTTAACTGATGGTAGTTTATACCAATAACAGTAGTTCGGTACATGCATATATGCATATATGCTCATTTGGATAAAAACGCATGCATATATGTATATATGCTCGTACAGATAAACATTTCTAATAATTTTTTAAATGTTCCCTTTAAGGGATTTGGAGATTTTAACTGATGGTAGCTTATAACAATAACAGAACAGGGTATAATAGATCATAAAGCTGACAGTATCACTTTTATACACCATTTGGCCAACATCTAGGGGAAGCATTTGCCTTTGGGCTCTAACATGAAGTGGAACAGACAAAAGAAATCCAGGCTTAGGTGCAAATAAAAAGGACGATGACTGGAGTTAAGACTATGTATGGTAAAAATCTTTTTAAAAAAGGGGGGGGGCGCTCGTCTGTATCATTAAGCGTCTGCCTTCGGCTCAGGTCATGATCCCAGGGTCCTGGGATCAAGCCCCGCATCGGGCTCCCTGCTCTGCGGGAAGCCTGCTTCTCCCTCTCCTACTCCCCCTGCTTGTGTTCCCTCTCACACTGTCTGTCAAATAAATAAAAATAAAATCTTTAAAAAAAAAAGAAGACTATGTACGGTAAGAAATCCTTTTTAAAAATCTGAATGCATTTAACTGAAACAAGAGAACACTAGGAAAAGGTTATCATTATCATCAATATTGGAATGGCTCTAGTGCATAGTAGTTTGTTCTTTCCTTCCTTCGTCTATTCATTCAAGCGTATTGTGAGCCAGGCCTTGTTTTAGGCACGGAAGACAGAATGAATAGACAGAATCCCCATTTCCTTGGAGGTTACATTTCAGTTAAAAGTTTTAAGAGCTTTTTTTTTTTTTTTTTTTTTTTTAAAGATTTTATTTATTTATTTGAGAGAGAGAATGAGAGACAGAGAGCATGAGAGGGAGGAGGGTCAGAGGGAGAAGCAGACTCCCTGCCGAGCAGGGAGCCCGATGCGGGACTCGACCCCGGGACTCCAGGATCATGACCTGAGCCGAAGGCAGTCGCTTAACCAACTGAGCCACCCAGGCACCCTTTAAGAGCTTTTTAAAAGAGTTTTCTACATGGAAAAATTAAGACAGAAGAGCGGGTACAAGGATGACTGATTCTAACACAAAACAAAGCAAAAGTTCTAGATTCAGAGTTGTTTGATAGTGGACAGTTACTATATTTTACTGCTGAGAAGAATCACTAAGGGTACTTCTTTAACATGTAGATTTATGCGCCTCATATCTAGAGACTGACTATAAGTTTGGGGAGATAAGGCCCAGGAATTTGTACCCAGGTAATCAATTCCAGTAGAAGAACAGCACTTGTCAAACTTTACAGTTCCTAAGAATCATCTGGAGAGCTTGCTTAGGCCCCAACCATAGTGATTCCAACTGAGTAAGTTGGGGTGAGGTCCAAGAAACTGCATGTCTAATAAGTTCTCAGGAGATGAGATGCTGCTCTCTGTAGATAAAACTGAGTGGCTTTAATGTAGAAGACCTAAGGACCCAAACTGAGAAACAATGATCTAGATAGAGGGTGGGACCAGAGGACCTCTCATTCTCTGTGAACCAGTGGATTACCTTCTGGATACCCCCATGTACCGTTGAGGGAGGAGACTGGGCCACCAGCACCTGCTGCTGATGAAGGTGCTGTGGCAGATGATGGTGCTGCTGTGACAGGTGACTAAGCGTTTGCTGTTGCTGCAGGAGTAGCTGTGTTGGAGACTGTAGTGCTGGCTGCTCGTTGTTTTCTCTATGCCACAGAACTCGAATGAATCGGTTGTTTAGAACTGCTTCAGTACTGGAAATGGCCTTCCTGGCCTCCTCATTAGTAAGATACTGGATGAGGGCTGCTTCTGGATCTCCCTTAAAAGCAACCTGTAAGAAAAAACAAAAGCATCAACAAAAAAACCCCACAGAAATTAACAAATAGTTAAATTCAAGTAAATTATTGATAAAGAATTCAAAAGCAGAGAACAGCCTGCTGAAATCCATTCTGAATACTTTGTAAATAAAGTTCTCCATCCTCTAAGAGATAATACGCATATTTTCCAAAATTATACATAAAAGAATATAATATTATTCAACAAATAATCCTAGTAATGTTACCTAACCACTTGGGGAAAAGTTGTTAGATCCCTCCCAGATATCTTACATTCAAATAAACTCCAGAAAAAGAAACTATTTTACAATAAACAAAAAACCTGATAAAAACACAAAGGAAAAAAGGGTGGATATCTGTATAATCTGAGTGTCTGGAAAACCTTTTTATGCATACATATAAAAGTCGGATCCATAAAGACAAAGAACAGTAGATTCTACCACATAAAATTTTAAAATCTGTCAGTCCACATATGCCCTAACCTGAATGATGAATGGAAAAAGTATTTTTAATATAGATGACAAGCAGTGGCTTAGAAAAGCACTACTGTAAATACTTTCATAAAAAATGGGCAAAGACAATAGGCATATCCAAAAAAAAAAACCCTACAAAAGATCTATATAAATTAGAAACCTATTTTAAAAAAGCAAATTAAAAGAAGTATAATTTTTCACATACGAAACTGGGCTAAAAAAATTTTAATGGATCCATATTACAGTGTTGATGAGGCTTCATACAGTGCATTTAGGAGTACCCATTGGCACAACCCTTTTGGAGAACAATTTGGCAGCTCAAATAAAAAGTCTTAAAATTCTCTTTAATTCAGCAATGCATCATAAAAAAATAATGAAGGTGCAGCGACAAGGTGGCTCATCACAGCATTGTTTTTATATAAAGCAACAGAAACAAAAGAAATTCCCCAAAACAAAGAACAGTAAATAAATGATGGCCTATAGCTAGGGACTGATTTATAACCCCCCTCCCAAATTCTTATGTTGAAATCTTAACCCTCCAACGTGATTACATTTGGAGACAGGGCTTTTAGGAAATAATTAAAGTTAAATGAGGTCATAACAGTGGGGCCCTAATCAGATGGTACTGGAAGCCTTATAGAAAGAGGAAGAGCTCTCTCTCCCCTTCCACAATTCAAGGACACAGCAAGAAAGTGGCCATCTGCAAAGCAGAAAGAGAACCCTTGTCAGGAACCAAATTGGCCAGTACCTTAACTTTGGACTTCCCCCCAAATAAGTTTTTGTTGTTTAACCCACCCAGTCTATGGAATGTTTTATGGAAACCAGACGAGACTCATCTACCAAACTACATTAAGCCATCTTATTTTTCTAAATGCCATAAATAATAATGACCCAGGAAACATGTAAGAGAAAAAAAGTAATCAGAGACATTTGGTATGACTTTGTATTCTTGAAGTGTGTAAAGTATTTTTTTTTTTTTTAAAGATTTTATTTATTTATTTGACACAGAGACAGCGAGAGAAGGAACACAAGCAGGGGGAGTGGGAGAGGGAGAAGCAGGCTTCCCACCGAGCAGGGAGCCCGATGCGGGGCTCGATCCCAGGACCCTGGGATCATGACCTGAGCCGAAGGCAGTCGCCTAACCGACTGAGCCACCCAGGCGCCCCAGTGTGTAAAGTATTTTTAAAAAGAGAACATGTGGGGTGCCTGGGTGGCTCAGCTGGTTAAGCGTCTGCCTTCGGCTCAGGTCAAGATCTCAGGGTCCTGGGAACGAGCCCCGCGTCGGGCTCCCTGCTCAGTGGGGAGCCTGCTTCTCCCTCTCCCTATGCCTGCCACTCCCCTTGCTTGTGCTTTCTCTGTTAAATAAATAAAATCTTTAAAAATAAGTAAATAAATAAACAAAAATAAAAAGAGAACATGTGTAAATGTGCATATGTGTGTTCTCCCATATAAACAAATATAGTATGTCTTTTCATTAAAATATTAATAATTGTTATTGCAAAGTAGTGCTATTTAGGTGATTTGTTTTTTCACTTTTGTTTAATGTATTTCCAATCATCTATAAAATTAAACATGTACTACATTCAGACACAAAACCTGCTTAAAAATCTCTCAAAAAAAATCTTTCAAAAAGATTTGAGTTCTTTGAAATATCAAATTTCCTAATACTACTTTCTTAAACTCAGTTATATAAATCACATTTTGGTTTGATGACAACACTAACCATCAGGGGTGACTAACTGAAACTGCAAATTAATGAAACCTTCAAGTACTCTCAATCACAGCATAACACTTAACCACAAATTCATAAATTGGAGACAGAATACAAAAGCTACAATTTATGAGATATTAGATAACATGTTACACTGACTAAAATTCTCAAGATTAGAACCATCCTTAACCAATTACTATTTCACTACAATATGAGTCATTCAGTAGACAAAATTGCTATCTTAGAAATCACCAAAAATCTCACCTACCTAGTGAGAATACTAAAGCAGATTAAAAAGTCACTTGTCCTGAGATAGCACTATGAACAAAAATACGCTAACTCTGTGTCTTTCAGGAAGAAGTTGTGGATAAGAAACAAATGCATAAAAAAACAAATTCAACTTAACAATTTCATCATAAAGTTGGGCATAGAGCTATATAGTGGAGCTTAAAACACTTAGCAGAGACAATCAGACTAATTACTGGCTCATTTAAGCAAAGTGAACTTACAAGAGTAATTTCAAAGATGCGTAAAACCACATTAATTCTGTCACCAACCTAGCCACATTTACCTGGATGTTTACAATAGTTCCAAATTTGCTGAAGTGTTCGTTGAGCTTGGTAATGTTGTTCAATTCCTGAGGGATTTTCTTGACTTCTAATTTGGTGTTTGTATACTGATTCTTTCTCAAGAATCCTGGTTTACTCTGACTGTTATTCCCTTGCCTGAAAAGAATATTAATAGATCTTGATTAATTCCCCCACCTTATGCCTAGCCACGAGAAAGGCCAACAAATAATTTAAGCTTTTATGTATTGAAGTGTCATCTGTAAGACATTCTTAACATTCTTGAGAAATTATTTAACATTCTTCAGAAATTACTAAATAATTTTCACATCTTCCTTTTACATGGGAACAGAACAGGTGGAGAGAAAGAAAAAAGATTAAATAGCAAAAGATCACAAAATGAAAGAGGCCCAAATAAGAATAAAAATCATATCCTAAAGAGATCCACCACAATTACCAAGGAGTCTAACTTTAAAGCAAGGAAAGAACATCATTTTTTTTACAGAGTGTTTTTCAACTTCTGCAAAAGTATGTAAGTTTTTCTTCTTTTCTCTTCATTTCCAGTGTCTCAATAATTCTTAATACTGGGCTAGGTCTATATATAATAAATACAAATTACTAATATCTATTATTAATATTGTTAGCTCTTCCATTTTTAAGATGTTCCAATGATGCCTCTGGGAACCCTAACTTTGAGACACATAGTTTGAAAATCATTGGTTAATGACAACTCTTAATTTTTCAAATTTACTAATGCACACAAAAATAACAAAAACACCAATTAGATGTTACTAAGTAGCAAATTATCTTACTTTCCCAGCCAAGGTTTCTTTGTGAGCGGCCCTTCCAAACCACTTATAGCTCTTTTTCGGCTATCTGGTTCAAGAACTACTCTGGTTATGTTGCTATTAATTGAAACAGGAACTGGTGGTTCAGTCTGGATGACAATATTAGCAGCTGTTGGAAACAAAAATTAACATTACTAACAATGCATGGTGTTTGGGGAATTTCAAATGATTAAAATATTTAGCCTAAAAGCTAAAAAAGCACCGTGAACAGCACCCAACTACCATTTCCTTTTCAGAAATGCTTAACAGCAAGAAAAAATTATCAACTGCCTCCTTTTTCTCCTTTGTTAAAAATACAATATCCAAAATACAATATCCAAGTTTAAAAAGTCATAGGCAACTCCAATGTAATAACTGATTCAGGCAAGGATCCTCAATGGATGCAACAAAAGAAAAAAAAAAAATCAGTGAAAGACTGTTACAGAACAAGATTTTTTTTTTTAGAAATTTCTTTTTTTTTTAAGATTTTATTTATTTGAGAGAAAGAGAGTGTGCACGGGGGGGGGGTGCACAAGAATGGGGGGAAGGATAGAAGAGAGGGAGAAGCAGGCTCCCAGCTGCCTGGGTGAGCAGGGAGCCCAATGGGGGGCTAAATCCCAGGACTCTGGGATCATGACCTGAGCCGAAGGCAGATGCTTAACCGACTGAACCACCCAGGTGCCCTGAGAACAAGATATTTATGTGGTGCCAAAGTACCACTCCACAAATGATTACACTACAAAGGAGAGATCTAACAATTATCATCTCAGGCAAGCAAACTTAGCACCATAAATATAGTGAAATTATTTGTATTCTGATGTGATTCAACAAAAAGTTCACCCAGACAGGATATTATTATGAAATTATGATTTTCCTATGTGTAGCAAAGATACTGTGCTTATATAGGACTACACCTTACTCTTGGATGTAAAATAAAGGATCTAAAGTGCACAATCTCTACAATACACTTTCAAGTAGTTCAAGAAAAAAAAAATGTGAAGGGAGAGGGGAAGAAAGAAGAAAGAGAAGAATGTACATGTATACAAGCAAGTACTCACACCCGAAGGTGATAAAACGGTAACAGATGGTAAACCTAAGTGAAGGTATTCAGATGTTCATCGTACTTCTTTTAATTTTTTGTAGGTTTAAAATTTTTCAAACTCAAAAGTTGGGAGGAAAATCCAAAGCCAATACTATAAAGTGGTATATTTCATTCACAACATTTAAGACTAAAATACTTAAAAGAAACTAACCTTACAATGGCTTATCTGTGGGTGGGAAGAGATGTGTTGAATAAAAAAGTAAGTAACACAAATCTGTGCCTGATATACTCTGAATATTCTCCTTAACTTCAGTAACTCCACCAAAAGTAAAACTAGCAGCAAAGAATAACATGTAGGGCTAGTTGTTAGGGCAGGGATGAGGGGTGGAGGAAGTATATACCATTTCACTGTGTGACAGTCAGGGAAATTGTGAGGCAAGTTCACTCATTTAACATATATTTCTTCAGCAGCTGCTATAGCTCCAACAATTTTATTAGACCTTATGCGTGAATTAGTGAATAAAGTAACTATGATCTCTGCCCTGTTATGGCCTTTCTTTTCAGAAGACTAATGGAGGAGATAGCAATTGTGATGGCATAAAGCATTCTAGAATTTGAGATGCCATTATATCTTCCCTAGAACAGTTATGATTACCTCTTAACATTGCCTCGTGCTTTTCTTTACTGAAGTGTTTTATAATAAAAGGAAAGTATAGCTAGAACTTCGATGACTTGCCAACATGACAAACCAAGCCTGCTATACAAAAACCACATGACTTCTACCTCAGTGAGATTAGCCATGAATTACTATACATGAATGCATACAAAGACCAGACTAGTGGCAAAGGGAAAACATGAATTTCTGAGAATATGATCTTCCCACTAATTTCAAGTAATCTGGTAATAATTTATGCATCATAGCACAGAAGGTAAAAGCATATTCTTCAGAATTAGATACACCTGGGTTCAAGTTCCAGTTCTGTTATTAATAGCTGTGTGACCTTGGGCAAGATCTTTAACCTCTCTAACCCTCACTGTCTTTATCTGTAAAAAGAGAATAAATATAGTACCACTTTCAAGGAGTTGTAGGAAAGGAATACAAGAGATAATAATACATATAAAAGCATTTGGTTTCATCTTGACACAAAACTGTTAGTCTGTGGTGGTAACACTGATATTAATGGCAGTAAAGAAAAGTTAATAAAAGCAAGCTAGGAAAGAAAGTAAGAACAGGAAAATGGACACTATATAATTAAATCAGGATGGCCCATGGCCAGTCATTCAAATTCAAATTAAATATTACAGATCAAACTACATAAGTAAGAAGAATTGGAATGTCATCAAACTTTCTAGCCCAATCTTTCAGAGGGGAGTAAAAAGAAGGACATCAACCCATATTAAAGGTAAATGCTTGCATTTAGTCTTTATTTTTTTACATTTAGTCTTTAAAGGTTTGTGACTATGCTTTGCAAAGGTCCTAACATATGGTTGTAATCATAAATACTAAAAAAGATCAAATGATTTTATTACAGTGTTTCAGATTCTCAGTTATTAGTATGAAGCACAGCTCTTATGATACAAAGTAGGCCCTTAAGTGATCAATTTCTCTGAGGGCAAGAGGCATGTCATTTCATCTTTCTTTACCTAATATCTAACACTGTGCCCAGTAAACAGCTAAAACAGCCTAAAGGTCTACAAAAATAGCAATTAAAAAATATAAGTACTGGGGCCCCTGGGTGGCTCAGTCGTTAAGCATCTGTCTTCGGCTCAGGTCATGATCCCAGGATCCTGGGATCGAGCCCCGCATCGGGCTCCCTGCTCAGTGGGAGTCTGCTTCTCCCTCTCCCACTCCCCCTTGCTTGTGTTCCCTCTCTCACTGTGTCTCTCTCTGTCGAATAAATAAAATCTTTAAAATATATATATATATATAAGCATTATTTTTATTTTAAAATAAATATATTCTAATTATAGCTTTAAAATAAAATTTGGAGATACAGTTATTCAAACAAATTTACTTGATATGATTACATAGCACTCTTCAAAAAGACAATGTATAAGTAATTCTGGACTTTGGTGAGGTCTGAAATGCTATACTGAACTCCTGTATAACAAGAGCATCAAAGAAAGTATGAGGCAGTCTCACCTCTTGGATTTGCATCCATATCTCCAGATGTTAGGCCAATCAAGTTTGGGCGCTGTGTCTGTGTTCTTGAAAAGAACTGTCTGTACTGAGATCTACCAGAACTGGTAATACTAGGAGCTTCTGGATTATAACCATCTGGTTCATATGTATCTGGGGGAAAACAAAACAACAAAACACGTAACAAATCAGAGAAGTTAATTTCTCATTAACAAACAACTGCAAAAAATGAATTTTTTCTTCAACAAATATATCAACCTATACATATATATCTGAATTACAGTATATAGACATACCTGTTGAAAGTGAAAGAAATGAAAATGCTCCTGTCCCAAAACACAGATACATAGATCCATTCTTGATTACAGAGGTATTTCCAGATTTATGTACCTAGCCATTTTTATCCTCTATATTAATCACCTAATCCTAACATCAATGAACATTTTAAGAGAAACATGTACATACACGAATACAATATATAAAGGATTGGTTGAGTTTCCCCAGTTATCATGTCTCACCAATTTCCAGGTACTCTTTTAATTAGGGGGAAAATCAATCTACTAATTTGGTTATCTACATTTTAAAAGGGAGATATAATAGCTGGTTTCATACATAAAACATTTCAAATGCTTTCTTTCAAACAGCTAAATAAGATAAATTTTGGATGTCTAAACATAATCATGATCTTACTACCAACAACCTCATCAATGTCACTTTTATCACGTTCCCTTTGTTTTCTCTAAAAATACTTAATTTTTAAAATTCTATTGCTAAATAACTATTTTGTTAATGTTAAAGAAATTGAGTGTTCATCTCTAAATAGTATATATCCTCTTCATCCTACATAAAATCAAAGAACAGTAAAGATTAAGTGAAGACACTGGTTTTCCCCACTGCGCTTTAGAAGTCCTTGCATCTCTTTTTTATTTTCTTAGTGGAAAAATCTCTATGGCGTTCATAGGAAGTTTCAGCTACAAGGTAAGAGACATTCAGATCCTTAATAATGGCCAATCAGTTCTATGATTCTAAGTAGAAGATCAGCAAATTAATTATAAAAAAAAGTTTTCAGTTACTACTTGGTAGTCTTGACAGAAGATCTCCTATAGTTAAATCTCCTATAGCTGTAGAAAGTTTTAAAGAAGTTACATAATCAAATGACCTTATTCTCTAATTCCTGAGAATACACAGAACCCCTAGAAACTTAAGTCCTTAAGTCAATTATGATGAACTGAGATCCAAAGGCAAAGTGAGAAATGTTAAAAACCTCATGAGACACCCACAAAGCACTCCACACAGGTCTTCAACATGTACACGTAGGTAGGAGGGAAGAATTTTCAAGAAATCAC
Organism: Phoca vitulina; assembly: GCF_004348235.1. Taxonomy (NCBI): domain Eukaryota; kingdom Metazoa; phylum Chordata; class Mammalia; order Carnivora; family Phocidae; genus Phoca; species Phoca vitulina. The sequence goes on from NW_022589709.1 coordinate 69,655,468, forward strand.
TACATTATACACAGCCAGTCCACACATAAGGCAGAGGGGGGAAAAAAAAGACATGTTCATCCTTGATCAGCAAGAAATCAAGATGGTTTTGTTTTGTTTTTAAAAAAATTAACCTAGTTTTTCTTGAAATGTGTAACTGATTAGAAAACATTCAAGTAGATATCCTCTTCCTATTTATTGGATTAGAAATCAAAGAACTAGCATGACTTTTGTTTCTGAGGCATTAAAACTCAAAATAGAGGACACCAGAGATAACAGACACACAGGAGGCCTCATCATCTACCAACCAGTAGGGACAAATCAAAGAAGCAGAGAAACAGGGTAGAAAACTACCTAAGAGGTTTAATGGGAATTTGTGACAGCAGATCAGGATGCCAGTCACCACTTAGGCTGGCAAGCTGTGGTACAAAAGATCAGAGAGGTGGATGGCCATTTGGAGCAAAGCTTACCTGGGACCAGAGGGGTGGGGCTGGAGACTGAGGTATGGTACCCAATGGAGGATCCCATGAGGTTTCGAGGTGGCACCAAACGAGCTGCCAACAGAGGAGGCGGTGTCCCCAACTGAAGTCGCTCAGATGCAGCAGCACCATGTTCACGAGAGTACATGGGCTGTCCTACAGAGGAAAGAATAGGAGGGCAGCTGGGAATGAGAGTCACAAGCTTCTCAGGTAATGACTTACTTCCTGAGACTTCAGCCAAGAACAGAGAAAAGTACACCAATGTGAATGGCAGTCGAGAAAGGTATTACTGAGATTCTTCCTAACTCCAGAAACGGACATGCAACTGGTTAGGATGCACTGAGGTATAAAGAAAGAGTAAGAATTAGGTAGTATGACTGTATAATCTCCATCTTTCATAATCTGAAGTGAGTAACTATGTGCTAACTGTACACAAAACTGAACAGTCAACCATATCACACTATCAGACAAAGGTGCCCTAAGCTATTATTCGTGTAGAAACTTGTATCCAATAAAACATGCAGTTTTGAAGACTGTCATACCCATTAAAAACAATTCTTCTCCTAAAACTCACATAATTTCAGGTTCACACAAAACATACTCCCATATCTGAGGGCAGAAAAAAGAATAAAGAAATTAAAAAACACACACACACATACACACACCCCCCCACAAGGATACCCTCATAGAGAATAAGAAACGTTCAAAAGAAAAAAACTAAACAAGATAGTGAAAACTTGCTACCCCTTAGCAGGTGGATAACAAGTACAGACAAAGAAAAAAAAGGACAAAACCTCAGATACACAGACCAAACACTGTACATATGAAATTACCTCAGACATGAGGAACCACTTTTTGAAAGAAAGGAAATTTAGTGCTCACATTTACTAATGGAAGAATGTCTGACACAATGAAGTCAAATTTGGTAGAACAGGATTTAAAAAGAAGTATCAAGGAGGAGTCTTTTTCTTTCATTGGTCACTTACTAGTATCTGTTTTACTGACTACCCCCATGAGACCTATTATAATATTTACTCAATACTTTATATCTAAAGTCAGACATTCACATGTGGCTCAAGATAAAATAAAGTGAATTTAGAATTTTTTTTACACCCAATGAATGTCCTTAACAAGTTATAAATTTCCAAAAGCTTTTTAATACACTTTAACAGAACAAGCCATAAAGCAACCACCTGATTTCATAGGAAATATAGAAGGGAAACAGATGTACTAAATTTTACTATCCTTCTCTTCCTATATATGAAGCAAAGAGGCAAGTGACAAATCATACTGTACAGCAGACCACAAAACTCTGCGCTTAGCACCAATTCTTTCAATATTTACATTTAAAAAGTCTCTTTCAATCATTACGTTACAAAAACAATCTAACATATCAACAATCTAAAAATAGTTGTAAGAATGACCTACTGCGCAGAATTTCCTGCAGAATGAAGGAGTGTACTAAAGAGAAAAATGGGGAAGTACATTCTCAGTCCATATGACTGGTTTAAGTTTTTGACACAGCATTCAATGTACCCAGTATATTTAACTAATAACTGTCTCAAAGTGAATTGAAAAGTTAAAGGCTAATTTGCGCAATGTCCCTTCAACATGAGTGACAAAGAACATGCATTTAATTTATTCAAATGAAGCCTGATGTTCTTCAACAACACCTACTGCAATCTCTAAATACTATTTAAAAACAAAAAGCTTCCTTAGACAAAAGGCTGATTCTAGGTCTGGGCAGAAAATTAAGATAAACCTGGTATACCGTCATATATATATACAACTTGTGTTTCCAGAAGCAAGACACTATCAAACATTAGGTGTGGGGGCGCCTGGGTGGCTCAGTCGTTAAGTGTCTGCCTTTGGCTCAGGTCACGATCCCAGGGTCCTGGGATCAAGCCCCGCATCGGGCTCCCTGCTCCGCGGAAAGCCTGCTTCTCCCTCTCCCACTCCCCCTGCTTGTGTTCCCTCTCTCGCTGTGTCTCTGTCAAATAAATAAATAAAAAATCTTAAAAAAAAAAAAAATTAGGTGTGTCAAAAACAAAACAATCTGCAGGAGCCAACATGAAGAGGCTCCCATGGTCAAAGATGAAACAATGTGAACACCAAAAAGGATGTAATGGGGTGAAACATATCAAACATGTTAAAAATCCATGAGTTCATAATGATCCCCTTTGGAAGATACAAGGAAAGCAGTAATTCATTATTCTGAAAACTAACAAATGAAAGGAAACAAGTATTTATCCTTTTATAAAAACTGCATTTCAAGTTAACCAAATGGTTAACACTACTGAGTTTCACTTCATAGAATGCCTGTCAATAAACGTAGAAGAAATTACAGAATTAGAATCACACTTTTATAACCCCTAATGAAACAACAGATCTAAGCAGTGATCACAAATGGCTGCTGAAACCATGAGCAACTTTTAAAATGGATGAACCAGAATGAAAACAACTGTACACATTGATCAATGTTTACAACAAAGGAAAAAACCCAACATTATGTACATCATGAAATATTGCAGTAGAAAGTACATCAATAAAATATTCATGACCAAACAAACAAACAAACAACCACACCAACCTGAATCTAAAGTCTCCAAATTTAGCCCCCAATTTACAGGAAATATAGAGGACTGAAGAATGTGTTAAATGACACAAGCGGAAGCAATATGCCAAGATCAGAATGTGAAAAAATTCTTCAGGACAATGATCTGTTTCTTAAATAAATGTCAAGGAAAAACCAAAAACCAAGGAAAAACCAAAAAACAGGTAAGGGAAATCGTTACAGATTTAAAGACTTAAGAAAGGTCTCTTCTTAATGTAATATATAACCTTGGTTGGATGCAGCTTCAAAGAACCAGCTGTAAAAGGACACCTATGATACAATTTGGAAATATGAACACTGATTGGATATTTGACAACAGTAAATATTTTGGGAGTGTGATAAAGTATTGTGGTAGTGTGTGTTTAATCCTTATCTTTCAGAGATATATACTTAAGTTCTTACTGATGAAATGTTATGTTTGGGGGTGGTTCTAAAATAATCAAGTCAGTGTTGAGTTATAGATGAAGTAAGATTAACCATGTATATTGAGGAGTGTTGAAGCCTCTGAGTACCTGAAGATTCCTGCAGTATTTGTTTTCCTTTTGTGTATATCTGAAATTTTCCAAAATAAGTTTTTCTTAAATCAAATAGGTTACAATAATGGTGAAGGTGAGCTGGTCACAATTTATATTCATTCAGTTTAGTTCTGATGGGCATAGAGAGTGACCAGATAATTCCAAACTACAAACATCCCAAGTTCGTGCTCCTATCTTAAGTTTTTCATATATCTTACATACCTGAGAGCAAAATTTTCACATTCTTAATGTTAACTCTAGTCGGGTGAAGACAGTCTTTATGCAAACTGAAATTTTAGCTACTCTGTAATTTCCTGATTTTGTCATTTAGAGTATTCCCAGGAAAAAAATCTTAAGTTTTAAACTAAAAGCTCAATTAGGAAACAAAAAAGCTACACCTTCCAATTATTGGCCATATTTATCATGTATCTTCTGTATTAGAATCCAAGGTACCTGGCACACCATCTGAAGCTCCAGGGCCTAAACGTGCGTAGTAGGAACTCAATAGTCACTTAACGAAAGGATGAAAGCTTATTTATTAAAAGTATCCCAATGACAAGTATTTTGGATGCAACTCTGTTGAAATGGGCAGTAAGATATTGAATATAAGACAAACCAAAGTAAAACACAAGAGGAGAGAAACCCCAACAATATTCAGTGACTCTACTGGATATCAATACACTTCTCTAGACATCAAAATCCATGATTCTGCACTGAGAAATGTTCCACAGAATTAAACAAGGAATCTCAAGTTTAATAGGAGTATAGTGTTTCACTAACTTTACATATTGGTAAGAGGAAATATATTTTCAGAAAGATAAAGATAATTTACATAAATTCATTTGAAGACTACAACTTCCCTTCAACCTAAAAATCAATTTGTAGAATACAGAATATTATATTCTACTATTACTTTTTCACACACTCATTAGAGTGAGCTTAGCAATCATAAAATATTCCTACTATGTCTTCTTCAAATAAACTTAAGAAACAGGTTGAATTTAAGGGAAAACAGAGAATATACTTGAAAATGGTACTGTGAAAACCAAGAATGTATACAGTGAGTTGGTTAATTCAAATTTGGGTAAAATATTTTAAGTACTTCAGAGGAAACAGTTGATTTTAATAGGTGTTACGATATTGCTCTCTTTCCATAAAATTTCAATTACATCTATTATTTAAGTCCTTTTCAGATATCTGTGACATTTTTAATTCAAGAAACAACAAAATTTCAGAGTTTTTTCTAAACTATATCCATTTGACATCACCTTTTAAATACCATTACCATGAGCCACCGATATCCTGCCCAGTTATATGATGTGGATAATTTCTTTTCTTCTGTTAATATTCAATTGGCCTTTTCCAAAACAAGTAATAACCACAGCCAAAATGACAGTTTTTTTGACAGAATTAGTTCCTTTGTCACCTCTATTTCTGAGCCACTCTGTTCATCCAGTCATAACAGCAAAATATACTGTACTTGTTTTTTTAAAAAAACATTTATTTTCCACTATTAAATTTTTTGCTTCTTAGAAGAATCATTTCTTATTCATCTGTATATTCCCAGTACCTAGCATTGAGCAGACTCCTATTTTTATCTCTAAAAATCCAGATTTCATTTTTCTCTGTATATTCCAGGTCTCTACTGAAATAATTTTCATAACTAAATACCATCTGATACACTCTATCCCACTTATAAACATTTTCTATGTAATGAATTTTAAAGATAATTTTGACAATAAAATATCCGTAATTTAAACTTTCCCAACTTATTAAACTTTGAGAGCTAATACATTGTAAACATAGTTTTTTACTTCATTTGAAGTGAAGTTCTAATTTTTTTGGAAATTACTGATTATACTATTGAGGAAAGTATACCTGAACAATTTGAAAGATTTAACTTACCTGCCTAGAATGAAATTTAAAAAAAACCTTTTTAAATCAGGTGAATAGAAAGATACAAAAAAATGTATAACAAACTACATTACACCAAAAAAAAAAGTTGTACTGTTTACACTGAGATCAGAAACTATCTCCTACGTTTTCAAATTTCTCTATAAATTTTAGAATCAAAATTTAACTTTTAAAAAAGGAAGAGAGGGGCTCCTGGGTGGCTCAGTCGGTTAAGCGTCTGACTCTTGATTTCAGCTCAGGTACTGATTTCATGTGTCATGAGATCAAGCCCCATATCAGCCTTCAAGCTCAGCGGGGAGTCTCCTTGAGATTCTTTCCCTCTCCCTTTGCCCCTCCTCCCACTCACGTGGGTGCGCTCTCTTGCTCTAAAATAAATAAATCTTTAAAATAAATAAGGAAGAGAGTAGTTTGCATAGTACAAAGTTTTAAATTGTCTGATACAAATAATTCTGTAACTTTCCAAAACATTCAGTTGCCAACCAACTAAATCTCTTTAAACCGCTGATGCAATATATGAGACTATACCCTAAAGCAGTAATTCACAAATGCCAAAAGGATGTTATCACCTTTTACTGGTCTGACACAAAAAAGAAGGAAAAAATGTAATTAGCATTTCAGAAAACCAAATGTAAAAGGATAGTCTTTTAGCCTGTATTTTAATGTAAAAATGTATTTTTTAAATTGAAATGACCCTAGATATTTTCACATACAATTCTACAACGTGGCAAATAAAAAGTTGCTAACTGCACTGCTCCCCCAGATTTTCTTAAAAATGTTACCAGCATCTGAAACAGAAGTTTGGAACTTATATGTTTTAAAAGGCCTTTACACAAAATATTTTTGCTTTTAAAAAGAGAAAAATGGTGTTCAAGTAACATGAAGTTTGCCTTTTTTCATGTTGGCTCTCAAGCATGTAGCACAATGCCTGGCACACAGAAGGCATTCAATAAATACTTGCTCCATTAATGAGTATGAAGCTAAGTCATAATGGTAACTGCCAGATTTTTATAAATTAAAATCAAAATGGAATTTTTACAGGGTGAGTCACGATGTTAAATTTAACAATATTAAAATAAATGGTAATTGCCAGACTTTTTAAAAAATTCAAAACAAAATAGAATTTTTATCGTGAGTCACAATGCTAAATTTAACAGTAAGAAAATGTGCCATCTGCAACAAACTCTCAGATAAATAATCCATTTTTTGTACTTACAAGTCCAAAGGCATTAAGAAATAATGTTAAGAGATGAACTGGGGAGAATAAATGATACAGGATTGATAAATCTTGAAGCTGAGTAATAAGTATATGAGAACGCATTATACTATCTTCTTTACGTTTACGTTTAAAATTTCTCTAAAAAATGAGAGAAGCAGTAAAACAAACATGCGCTATAAAAAGACACTATAGTAGTTAGAAGACTGAGATACTAAGATGTGGTTTCTGTTCTGAGGCTCAGCTGAACATAAAATTAACATACATGAAAGAAATCTAACAGTGGGCCTGTGTACAATTATATGTCATTATGTAATAAATACTTTTTGGTCCTGTAGGAGTTTACAACAGAGCAATAATGTTCCCCATGTACTTAGAAGATTTAGGCCTTGAAAGAAGAGAAGAGAGAGCAGATTACTAGGAGTGAAGACAGGAAAAGAAAAGTTGAGTCACAGGGCACCTGGGTGGCTCAGTCGGTTAAGCGTCTGCCTTCAGCTCAGGTCATGATCCCAGGGTCCTGGGATCGAGCCCCGCATCGGGCTCCCTGCTCAGTGGGAAGCCTGCTTCTCCCTCTCCCACTCCCCCTGCTTGTGCTCTCTCTCTCGCTGTCTCTCTCTCTCTGTCAAATAAATAAATAAAATCTTTAAAAAAAAAAGAAAGTTGAGTCACAACGGAGGCACAGACAAGGTATAATTGGCCTAACCAGAGAAGATACATGTGGGAGTATAGTGAAAAAAGGAGATTACCAAGAAGGGCAGGGTATATTATAGAAAGAGAAACTATAGGGAGGGGTTCATTGGTAGTCTGGGAGGAGGGGCACCTGGGTAGCTCTGTGGCTGAGCTTCAGACTCTTTATCTCAGCCCAGGTCTGGATCTCATGGTCTTGAGTTCAAGCCCTGTGTTGGGCTCCACGCTGGGCATGGAGACTACTTATAAAAAAACATATATATGTAATTTAGGGGGAAATTGTGGACACTGCAGAGTTCTCATGAGGTACTGTTCTGATTCATTTTCTCAGGAAAATTAGCTTAGCAACATTATATGGTGTGACTGAGGGGGACTGAAATATAATGGAGTCAAGAAGATTATAGCAATAACCCAAATGTGAGGTGATTCAAGTGTGGATGAGGGCAGAAGCCACAGCAGGAATAGAAAGGGACATTTCAAAGAAAAAGAGAAAGGATTTTTTGATTAACTAGATATAAATAAAGCAAAGCAATGAGTCAATCATGTCAAGGTTTCAATTCTAGGTGACTGGATGGTGTTACTTCAATTTATAAAGACACACAGGGATAGTGGAGGTAGACACTTCAAGAGAAGATAATTATGTTTGATTTCAGCAAAGTTGCAATTTAAGGAGACAACAGTAACCATAGTATTATAAAAACTAATCTTTATATTTAGCTTACTAGATGCCAAGTTCTATTCCAGATAGATGTATTAATGCATTTATTCCTCAAATATGCTTTTGAGGTGAGTAACGTTATTATTATTCCCATTTTACAGAAGAGAAAACTGAGATTCAATGAAGTAACTTGCCTACGATCACAATGACAGTTAAGTAATGGAACCAGGATTTAAACCTGGGCTTCATTATATTGCTGAATTGCCTTACCATGACATGATAAAGATGAAGAAATGTTTATGATAAATACACTGCACAAAAGATGAATTTATTCATAAAGCTACATAGCTCTGTAAATAAAAAAAAATCTCGGGGCGCCTGAGTGGCTCAGTGGGTTAAATGTCTGCTTTCAGCTCAGGTCATGATCCCAGACTCAAGTCCCACATTGGGCTCCCTGCTCAGCGGGGAGTCTGCTTCTCCCTCTGACCCTTCTTCCCCTCATTCTCTCTCACTTTCTCAAATAAATAAAATCCTAAAAAAAAAAAATCTCACAATCTGACTTTTTTTTTTTTAAAGATTTTATTTATTTGACAGAGAGACACAGCGAGAGAGGGAACACAAGCAGGGGGAGTGGGAGAGGGAGAAGCAGGCTTTCCACGTAGCAGGGAGCCCAATGCAGGGCTTGATCCCAGGACCCTGGGATCATGACCTGAGCCGAAGGCAGACACTTAACGACTGAGCCACCCAGGTACCCCATAATCTGACATTTTTAACAACCAATTACCTTATTTTTGTTTCTGGAGAAAGGAATATTTTAAAAAGCTTTAAATAAACTAAAAATAACGACAAAAACACCTAAGAAATCAGAGAGAACCAAGATTTAAGAACAAATTATTATAGTTAAACATAAATGTTATAAATAGCATTGCCACTAAATATTACAGTTAAATGATGCTCTCTATCATCACTCCAACATACAAGTTAAATAATTCGGCGTATTTTATCCAACCTTTTGTATACTCTTAAAAGATAAGCCTTATGTTTTTGAAATTTAATCAGAGGAACGATTTTTGAACAGAAGCTTCAAAATAAATTTCCTTTAGAATAAGAGACTAAAGCTTCAAAATACATGTCCTTCAGAAGATACTAAATGTTGCTACTTCCTTTATAGCAGAAGGCCTTGCCCTGTTCTTCCATTAGCACACAAGATAAAATACAGCCTTACAGTATAATCACACAGTAAATTGCCTTGTGAATACAAATATAATTTTTATATGGTACAGTCCATAAGAAGAAAAATTGTATTTTTTAAAAGTATGACACTGGAACTTAGCTTTTCTATACCCTAGCAATTTTAAGTCAAGCAATATTTACTTACGTTCTGATACTGTATAAAGGAGGTTCTGGGGTAAAGGAGGAGGTAGTCTTGCTCCCACTGGTGCAAGATTGGGCACTGCACTTGTCCCAGGCTGGTCACGGTTGTTTATCAAGCTTGACTGTGTTATCGGTGGTCCTAAGAATTTAAAAAAAAAAAAAAAGAAAAGAAGAAGAAAAAAGGGAGAGCATTAATGTTTCCTAACTAATAAAAATACTCACTATACTAAAACTAATTTGGATAGCCATAATTAAAGTACCTACTTTGGCATAGAACAGAATTAAGGAATTTGATAAATGCAGGCTTCAGCACTGTAAGTTGCATAATTAATTAAGATGACATTTTAGTTCTAGAACAGACAAAACAATTCTAGGGTGAAAAAAAAGGACAGTTACCGCTGGGGAGTGGGAGTGAAAAATGGCTGAGAAAGCACTTGAACAATCTTTCTGGGATAATGGTAAGCTCCTTTTTTAAAAAAAAGATTTATTGATTTATTTGAGAGAGAGAGAAAACTTGAGCAGGGGGAGGGGCAGAGGGAGAGGAAAAAAGAATCATCAAGCAGACTCCGCACTGAGCACGGAGCCCAATGCAGAGCTCCATCCCAGCACCCTGAGATCATGACCTGACCCAAAATCAAGAGTCAGACGCTTAAGATTGAGCCACCCAGGCGCCCCTGGGATAATGGTAGAGTTCTATAGAACTCTTAAGTTCTACAACATTAGGAACATGTTTAAATGTACTGATGTCTGCAACATACTAGGAAATGCATCAAAAATAATAATGGGAGAGAGAGAAAGATACGTGATAATACAAATATAGTAAAATATTAATCACAGAACCTAGATGGTGAGTATATGGGTGTTCAGTGTACAATTATTTCAACTTTTCAGTTTGCTTGAAATTTTTCATAGCAAAATGTTGGGGGAAAATGACATTCTTGGGTTTCACTTTTAAACAGAAATATTCCCACATATCACATCTTTAATTGTGACAATTTCTATATAATAAGATGCTTTTTTATCTGGGGAATAAAATCTCTAGTTGAGCTTCACAATTTTATCATTTACATGACAATGTTAAATCTATGTATCAGGTGCCTGAGCGGCTCAGTCAGTTAAGCGTCTGCCTTCGGCTCAGGTCATTATCTCAGGGTCCTGGGATCAAGCCCTGCATCGGGCTCCCTGCCCAGAGGGGAGTCTGCTTGTCCCTCTGCCTGTCCCCTGGCTTGTGCGCTTGCTCGCTCTCTCTCTCAAATAAATAAAAAAAATAAAAAAAGAACCTAATGTAGCCAATGTCTCCAAACCTTTATCAACTTTAATGTATTCTATAAAGAATATTAATGCAGGAATGCTAGGTGATAGGTACATGGGTTCATGCTAAACCATTTTTGCCAACTTCTTATGAATCTATAATAATTTCAAAAATAAAAAGTTTAGGGGCATCTGCTCTCCCTCTCTCTCAAATAAATAAAATCTTTTTATAAGTTCTTCAAGAGTATTAAAATAATTTTTAAAGTCTTTTATTTTGGAAATTTTCAAATACACACAGAAGTAGAATAATATGTGTACCATATGTACTGTCATAAGATTTATTTATTTGAAAGAGAGAGAAAGAGGGAGAGCGGCGCATGAGTGGGGGAAGGAGCAAAGAGAGAAAATTTCAAGCAGATTCCCCGCTGAGTTTGGAGCCCACTGCAGGGCTCAATTTCATGACCCTGAGATCATGACCTGAGCCGAAATCAAGAGTCGGAGGCTTAATTGAGTGAGCCATCCAGGCGCCCCGAAAGAGATTTTCTTTAAAGACTAGGAAATTTCATTAAACTACTGGCATGTTCTTTTTTCTGACATCTTCAAGACAACTGGATCTTAAGATGTTGTCAACTAGCAAGATTTTGACACCCAAGATTTTTTGAAGGTACTATAAATAATCTAATACAACAGTGGATAGAATGAAGAATAACATTTTAATTACAGGAATATATTCTAAATTCTACTCTTTCAAAAACTTTAAATCTAGTATCAAGTTAGTGAAGAGATAGGTTCTTCTAAATACAATTCTTTGCTAAAGGACAAAATATTTAATGAACATGTACTTACTTGGTATGGGAAGCACAACAGAAGGCGGAGGCTGGCCATGTCCCTGGGGGACAGGAAGTCTCATACTGTGGCCAGGACCTGGACCTGGACCTGGGCCTGGGCCTGGGCCAGGGCCTGGGCCTGGGCCTGGGCCTGGCATCGGAGGCATTAACATTCCAGGAGGTGGTGGAGGAGGAAGCCCAGGAGGAGGTGGAGGGAAAGGAATCATGCTTGGCAGAGCAACTTCATCAACAACCAGGGGATCATTTCCGTGATCAAACTGACAAAGGTCACCAAGTACACAAAATCCTCTTTCTGTAAGAATATAAGAAGAATCTTATTATGATCTTAGAGTTCAGAAAACAAATAAAACAAGGCCCTGAAAAGCCTACCAATCTGATTTACAAAGTAATTTTTCTCCAAGGAATTTAAAAGCCTTAGTGTTATTCTGTTAATCATCACATATCCCTGAGGTAAGGCCTGATAGATGTACTCTCTACTTTCTATGAGACTATGCTTTGTTGAGGTAGCAAGTAACAGGGTCCAAAACAGGCTACTAGCCACTTTAGATTAACCGATTTGCCATTACAGTTTCCTAATAAAAATTCAGATTCAGGGTGCCTGGCTGGCTCAGTCAGTAGAACATGTGACCCTTGATCTTGGGGTCATGAGTTCAAGCCCTACATTGGTCATAGAGATTACTTTAATAAAAAAAAAAAATTCAGATTCATTTTAGCAAAGGCAGGGTATGGGGGTAAGGACTTGACAATCTATTTTCAATTATCTATTTTCATGGTATTATTCTAAATTCTACATTCTTGCTGTATCTGCAATTTGAAACTAGTTTAAAATACTTAAGTGGGGGGTCAGCTGGGTGGCTCTGTGGGTTAAGCATCCAACTTTTTTTTGGGGGGGGGGGATTTATTTATTTATTTGAGAGAGAGCATGAGCAGGGGCAAGGGGCAGAGGGAGAGGGAGAGAGAATCCCAAGCAGACTCCACACTGAGCATGAAGCCTGACGCAAGGCTCGATCCCACAACCCTGAAACCACAAAACCAAGAGTCGAGCACTTAACCGACAGCACTACTCAGGCGCCCCAAGCATCCAACTCTTGATTTCGGCTCCAGTCATGATCTCAGGGTTGTGATATTGAGCCCCAGGTCAGGCTCCATGCCAATCTCCCTCTGCCCCTCCCCCCTTAAAAAATAAATAAAATAAAACAAAACATTCAAGTGGGAAAGGGCCCTGGCTGGCTCAGTTGGTGGAATGGGTACCACCAACTCTCGGGGTTTTAAGTTTAAGCCCCAAATTGGGTATAGAGATTACTTAAAAATAAAATTCCAAAAAAAAAAAAAAAAAAGAAAGAAAATATTCAAGTGGGCATTATTTACTAGGTTATTCACAGCAGCACTGTTTATAACAACAAAATATTAGAAACACCCCAAAAGCACAATAAAGAATTAAGTTAAACATATTTTTCTACATACATATTTTTCTACATATAGAATACTTAGAAACCTAAAAAAGGTATTAAGGAAGCCCTAATGTATTAATATAGGATAACTGCCATAAAATACCACTAACTGAAAAAAACATGCAGAAGAGTATGAAGAGTGTACTAGCGTTTATGCAGAAGAGAAAATAGGGGAGACTATACGTATCTGTTTATGTACATATACATAGACTATGTTTAGAAAGATAGACAAGAAATTAATGACATTAAATTGGCCTTGGGAATGAGAACTCTGTGGCCAGGAGACCAGGGTGAGAATGAGATAATGCTTGAGTTATGATCTGATTGTATTTCCTACTTAAAAATAAAATGTAAAAATATATATTCTATATTTATAGAAAAAACATTACAATGTCTGTGATTTGCTTCAAATGATACAGGTCTGGGAGAAGCAGGAGAGAAGTATCGACGAAAACAAATTTGCCCATGACCTCCTAACTACTGATGTGAGATCATGGATACACTAGGGTTAATTACATTGTTTTGCCAACTTTTATTAATATTTAAATATTTCCATAATAAAAAATTAAAATACACACACACACACACAGGTTCATTCAAGTGGAAAGTCAGCAAATTAAAATTTTAAGTAGGTTATAATGCTTAACAAATTCCCAGCACCAAACACTACACAAAAAAAATTACAATTCCTAATGTCTACCAAATTTTGTGGTATACTTACAGTGTTTGAAGTAACAAGAACAACAAAAAACAAACGAATGGGTCAAATTTGAACATTCTCTTAACCAGAGCCAAACTATTAAATCAAGAAAGTAAATAAGCATACGCCAAAAGAGGCTTTCCTCCTCATTCATCCCTTTTAACAAAATCTGGACTATAATGAAAAGATCTGCAATATTAACAACATTTGCTTTACTAGTACTTTTGGGTACAAGATAAATCAAGAGAATTTTTGCCATCATAAGTTCTGCATACACTAGCAATATTAGCAACATCTGCTTTACTAGTACTTTTGAGTACAATATAAAAGAGAATTTTTACCATCATAATCTCTGCATCGCCTCTTTGGTGGTGGGTTTCGACCAAAAGAATTGGAAGAGCTATGATTGTTATAGTAATTAGACCAACTCTCTGTTGTGTTTTCAGAGTGGTGCGCAGGTGCGATCACAGTAACAGTGCTGGGAATAGACTGTGCCCCAGAGGAGTACTGCTCAGAAGAGCTCGGAGGTGGTGCAGACACAGGCACATAGGAACTCTCCAAGTCATTCCTTTCACTCTTAAACTTTGATCTTTCCCTGTGCTCTGCTTCAGAGACAAAATAAAAACAAGAAACAAGATTAGACATTTATGTTCTTAACGATGTTTATTTTCTCACGGAACAGGGAAGAAGAGTATATTGCAGTAAACTCACTGAGCTGTCCATATTTCAAAGTGCTCTCATTATTAACATATCCTAAAACCAGGAACATCAAAAACGTGACATATCTTGACCAGTAATTTGTGTAAAATCATCTTTTATAACACCAGCATCAATACATAATGAAGAAAGCCTGATATTTAATAAGAAAGGTATCCAAGAACTGACTTCCAAACTGATATCCCGAGAGATCAGTGGTTGGGATCCCAGTTATCCACTTATCTTTTTTTCTTTTTAATTTTATAAACTCTAGACAACCTTAAAGCAAAACAATGGTTTTTAGTGACGGGTTGAGGGATGGAGCAGGTAGTCCTCTTCCTTCAATGATAGCTTTGTTGATTAAAAGACGGGGGGTGGGGGATGGGTTAGCCTGGTGATGGGTATTAAGAAGGGCACGTATTGAATGCAGCACTGGGTGTTATACGCAAACAATGAATCATGGAACTCTACCTCAAAAACTAATAATATAATGTATGGTGATTAACATAATAAAATAAAATTTAAAAAAAAAGACATTACTTTCAATTATACAAAATGACTTTAAGTCCAGACATGTACTATGATATCCTTACAAACAGCTTTTTAGTCCAACTCCTTTGACTCCATCCTTACAAGAGATCCCTGTCTTTGTAACAAAATTAGTATTAGGTTTCTGAGACAATTCTAGATTTTACGTTGCTCAGACATGTTAAAGGTACATGTGCGTTTAAGGGGAGTTCTAATACCCTATGACAGAGGAAGATAAGCAATACAGACTTTTTAGGAGGAAGTCTCATCTACTCACCAACATTCCTATTTGGATCCCGGTCTTTGCTGCGCCCTCTACTTCGGCTTCGGCTTCGACTCAGGCCTCGGCTCTTACTCCGACTCTTACTCCTGCCTCTTCTCCAGTCGTATTTCTCACGGTACAGTTCATTCCGCTCATAGTACCGGTCATAGTCTCTCCATTTGCCATCTTCTCTTTTTTTCTCACGTGTCCTATAATACACCGATATAAAAGCCATATGTACACTATAGAAACCAAGTATGCAAACAAATCAGGAGTATGAAATACCCTGATTCATCAAAATTCATAATCTCTGTGCTTTTTCAGAAAGCTGTAAAACCACAACATAATTCCTCTGATCCATTATATAAAAAGAAAAAACATTCCCTCAATTACACTGGGTGGGGAGAAATGAAAAAAAGAGATGAAACCAAAGTATGGGGAGGGGCAGGGGAAAAATGGAAATTCAAAACTAGAAAAGAAAAAAAGGCAGAAACACAGTTTTCCTAAACAAAAGACTAATGTTTTAATGGCAGGCTGATGAATCAACATATAAACTAACTATTTATAGTATAAAATACTATGGATGATTTTAATAGTGAGCACCCCTAACCAAATGGAACATTTCATTCATTAATATCCTCTAAGGAGACTACTCCCACCCCTGTGCTCTTGGGGAAAGCACATAATGATGACTGTTTATAAAAGGAAGAGAAAGTATGACAAAGACAAAAAATACAGAACGGAGAGAAGGAAGATAACCTCTTTATCGGTTTAGAGAGAGGCGTCGGTACATATGTTAAAAATCCCATTAATGCCCTTATGGTAACTAAAAAGAGAGTTATCAGTGTCTCCCTAATTAAATATAAACACACACCTTCGTTCACTAGATTCTGAGCGAGTCTTCTGGGGACTAGGATACTTCTTTTTTCTACCATCTCGTTCTTCCTCTGCTGGCTCCTGAAATACCTATATGAAAGCATTCAATAGGAACAAGATCAGTCCTTCTATTAATTACGAACACATCTATCTGATAATCTTTCTAGTATAAGAGAGGGCACAAATACAATGAAATACTGAAGTCAAATTATATCCAAAAAAGTTAGACAAGAGAGAGGAGTAAAAAAGATGCTGAAATTACTTTAACAGTAATACACTAATTTTTAAATGTTAATTTCTCTTTTTTTTAAGATTTATTTATTTGAGAGAGAGAGAGAGAACACACGAGAGCAGGAGGTGCAGAGGGAAGAGAATCTCAAGCAGACTCCAGAGCTGAGCATGGAGCCTGACACAGGGCTCCATCTCACGACCCTGAGATCATGACTGAGCCAAAACCAAGGGTCAGACTCTCAATGGACTGCGCCACCCAGGCGCCCCAAATGTTAATTTAAGGTAAGAAGAGCAGTGCAGGAGCAAAACAGCAATTCATCCCTTATAATAAAATCATAGAAAGAACAAGTCTTTATCTCTAAGTATCATATAGTAAAATGGGTTTATGTTTTCCTAATTATAAAATATACTCATAATTTGAGAACTGTAGATTTATTTCATAGAAAAGGTTTCAAGAATAAATGGTGAAGTTAATAAGTGCCACAAAACTACACATTTTACAAGATTTACAGAAAATGGTATTGGAATTCATGGAAATACTATCTTCTTTTAAAGCCTAACAGTTAAGACTGACCAGAAATCTGTGATTTTATTATTTTTTATAAAAGTTAATCTCAACACCAAAAATTAATGATGTAATGTATGGTGATTAACAATAAAAAATTAAAAAAAAAAAAGTTAATCTCAAAACAAATATATAGCCTCTACTACAGAAAGGTGAAATAAAGTCATTTGCAAGAGCTAAACAAATGCCCACCTAATGGAGAAGCTCACTTAACAAACAGAAGTCAGTGAATGGAACAGATGATAACAATTTAGTAAAACTCAGGCAACATGAAATGGTAGCCACAATACGGCAACCATATGGCACTGGTTAAAACAGGATTCATTTGTTTAGACTATATTTAAAAATCATTCTCTCTACCTATTTACAGGAAATACAGAGTATATATTATTCCCCTTGGATACGATCTGCAAATACAGCCAGTAAAAACTCTACAGGACAAAAGACTGAGTTCCTTCAACAAAATAAAATTTAAGGAAAAAAAGGGGGGTGAGGAAAAGAAGACATAGAGAAAAATATAGGTAGGTTTATAAAGGGATTTAAAGATTAAGAGAAACTTAAAAGACATCAAGTTGGAAATCATTTTCCTTTTCTATATTTTGCAAGGATTTTTTTGATGGACATGTATTAACCTCTAATGGAGAAAAACTTTTCTTAAAAAGTTAAAGGATCCAGGGAGCCAGGGTGACTCGGTTGAGTGTCCGACTCTCGATTTCAGTTCAGGTCATGATCTCAGGGTCATGGGATCAAGCCCTGCATCGGGCTCTGTGCTCAGCACAGACTCTGCTTGTCCCTTTCTCTCTGCTCCTCCCCCTGCTCATGCTCTCCTTCTCTCTCTCTCTCCAAAATAAATAAATAAAATCTTCAAAAAAAAAAAAAAAGTTAAAGGATCAAAGAGAAATAAAAACATAACATCATCTAAAAACTTGGGCATAGGGGCATCTGGGTGGCTTAGCTGGTTAAGCATCTGCCTTCAGCTCAGGTCATGATCCCAGGGTCCTGGGATTGAGCCCCACATCGGGCTCCCTGCTCACTGGGGAGCCTGCTTCTCCCTCTCCTCCCCACTCATGTGCTCTCTCTTGCTATCTCTCTCTCTCAAATAAATAAAAATCTAAATAAATAAATAATAAAAAAAAGAAATAAAAACTTGGGCATAAATGTTCACAGCAGCATTATTTCTAAAAGCAAAAAAAGGATTAACCACTTGCCTATCAACCCAAATATGCATCAACTGAGGACCTAAAAAAGAAAATGTGATATATCCATAAAATGGAATATTATTCAGCCATTAAAAAAATGAATACATGATACAACCAAATGAACCTTGAAAGCATTATGCTAAGTGAAAGAAAGAAGCCAGTCACAAAAGACTACAAATGGTATCACTCTATTTACATGAAATATCCAGAATAGGCAAATCCATAAGGAAATAAAGTAGATTAGTGGTTGCCTAAGAGAGGGGTATGGGGCTGGAGGAGAAGGTGATAGATTAATGGGTACACTGTTTCTTTTTTGGATGATGAAAATGATCTAAAATGGATCATAGTGATGGTTGCACAACTCTGAATACAATAAAAAACCACCACATTTGTACACTGTAAATAGGGGAATGGTATGGTAGGGGAGCAGTATTTCAATAACGCTATTAAAAAGTCAGAGGGCATGCACAATACGGATGAACCTCACGTAATAAGCTAATGGGGTATGTGACCAGCTCAGTTGGTGGAGCATGCTACTCTTGATCTCGGGGTTGTAGGAAGTTAGAGCCCCACGTTGGGTGTAGAGATTACTTAAAAATAAAATCTTAAAAAAAAAAAAGAACTAAAAAAGGCAAAACTATATGATTCCTTTTACATAAAATGGAAAAAAAACAGGAGAAACTAGTACATGGTATTAGAGGAAAGAATAGTGGTTACCCTGGAAAGAGTGAAATGAGAAGGAATAAGGAAAAGGAAATTAAAAAAATTTTTCAGAGGTGCCTGGGTGGCTCAGCTGATTAAGCAGTTAAGCGTCTGACTCTTGGTTTTGGCTCAGGACACAAACCCAGGGTCCTGGGATGGAGCCTGACGCAGGCTCTGCACTCAGTGCAGAGTCTGCTTGTCCCTCTCCTTCCCTTTGTGCTCCTCCCCCCTCCTGCATGTGTGTGTATGCATGCGCACGTGCTCGCTCTCTCTCTCAAATAAATAAAATCTTTAAAAAAAGAAATTTCAACCAACCTGGTTATTTAGATCTTGATTAAAACATATGGGGAAAAATGGACATTTATGAACAATTAGAAATTTAAACACTAGGTATCTGTTAATATTTTAAGGAGTTACTGCTATTTTTATATAAGATAAAATATTTTAAAAGATTACTTTTAAAATATAACCTTTTAGAGATGCATATTAAGTATTTATAGATAAAATGATATATCTGGGATTTGTTTCAAAATAATTTAAGAGGATGAAAACTGGCTGAAGTATAGTAAAAGACCACTGCTCATTGATCTGTAATTATTGAAGGTGAATGATTGGTATATCGAGGCTCATTTTATTATTCTGGCTTCTTTTAAATACTTTCTTTTTTTAAGATTTTATTTATTTATTTGACAGAGACACAGTGAGAGAGGGAACACAAGCAGGGGAGTGGGAGAGGGAAAAGCAGGCTTCCTGCAGAGCAGGGAGGCCGATGCAGGGCTCGATCCCAGGACCCTGGGATCATGACCTGACCCGAAGGCAGACGCTTAATGACTGAGCCACCCAGGCACCCCAAACCAGCTATCTTTCAAACAGATACTTCTAGTCCACTGAACTTCAATGACTGTAAAAAAGGACACATGGCACAAAAATTTTAACTTTTTATAAAAGATTTGACATATACACATACACCCAAAATTATACATTATCAAGTATGGCAGAAAAGTTTCCTCTTATTTCCATTACTTGAAGTAACATACTGGGAGCCTCTCCTATTTTAATAAGATATTATGAAACAATTACAAGGCATGAGCCAAAAGCAGAACTGTGACAGTGGTTTCGATTGATCTGAAATATAGTCATATTATGTTTTCTTTTAATGATGGATCAATTCAATCAGCCTAGTATTTTATGATGGAGCAGAAATGACAGCTAAATGCAATACATGATCCTTAGATTGAATCCTGTGCTGGAGGAGGAAAAAAGCTATAAAAAAGGGGACACTTTTTTGGGGGGACAAAAAAGGCAGGGGGGACATTGTTAGGTCAACTGATAAAACTGAAATACAGATAGATTAAATTATTTTATTAAAATTAAATTTACTGAAACTAATAATGATACTATAGTTATCTAAGAGGACATCCTTGGGGTGCCTGTGTGGCTCAGTCGGTTAAGCATCTGACTCTTGATCTCAGCTCAGGTCCTGATCTCACGCTAGTGAGTTCAAGCCCCACAATGGAATCCACACTGGGTGTGGAGCCTACTTAAAAAAAAAAAAAAGTAATAGAACATCCTTATTCTTATGATATGCAGAGTATCATGAGATCATGATGTATCTAACTTATTCCTAGATTAAGAACATGATGATAGTCTTTTTTTTTTTTTTTTTTTTTTAAAGATTTTTTATTTATTTATTTGAGAGAGAGAGAATGAGAGAGAGCAAGCACATGAGAGGGGGGAGGGTCAGAGGGAGAAGCAGACTCCCCGCCGAGCAGGGAGCCCGATGCGGGACTCGATCCAGGGACTCCAGGATCATGACCTGAGCCGAAGGCAGTCGCTTCACCAACTGAGCCACCCAGGCGCCCAGAACATGATGATAGTCTTGCATGTGAATATATAAAGAGAGCAAATGGGGCAAATTTTCAATAGGTGAATAAAGATAGTGCATGGAAGTTTTAGGTAGGATTCCTGTCATTTTTATGTAAGCTTAAAATTATTCCCAAATAAAAATCGTATTAATCATAATAAAAATAAAAGGTAATATTTCTGTATAATAACCAACTTTTATGTGCCAGGCAGTTGATTAGGATGTGTATGTATATAAAATCTCATTTAAACCTCAATGAAGTAAGTACTACTATGATCATCATTTTCCTGATGTGAAAATGAAGCAATAAGTAACTTACTTTAGAGCACAATTTTAACTCATGCAGCCTGATTTTAGAACCCATATTCTTATCATACAACACTGTTTTGTCTATACATAAAAAGGATTACAAATGAGCTCTAAAATTTTCCCCTCGGTTCAAACAATTAGATTGCCATAAATAATCATGTTTTTGTACTTCAACATTATAAAAACATTTTTTTTCTTCACTCATTCACAATGATATTTATAACTACATTAACTATAAAAAATACTCTCTGGTAAAAAAAGAGAAAATGGTTTGTCTATTATATGGAAATGTGTTACTTAATAATGTCTCTTAAGGTTTCATCAATACTTTACTTTTAGTCAAACTTCTACATTTAACCAAGTTTTCTTTTTCTAAAGTCCCTGAATAAGATTTCTCTGAATTCCTCAATATTACTAAAATTTCTCTTGGAACACTAAACAAGCTATCTGAAATTCTTCCAACATTTCAAGTCCAAAGAAATTAGAAGCCCTGATAAAGAATCTGTATCATGTACCAAACATAGAAACTTCAATCAACAGATAATTACTTTTAAAGAGGTCAACTTCCAACTGAAAATGATACTAGTAAAAATAGGATCTAAGAAGCCCCCAAAAGCAAAAGAAAACTTTGCATTACCTCTTCTTTAATTTCCTCTTTTTCTTGGACTGGTGGTTTTGGCTCAGGCTTAACTGGTTCCAGAGGTGGAAGGTAGTTCTTAGTATAGAGACTTTCGAACAGTTTATCCACAAAACCTGAAGTTTCTAAGGAGAAGAAATAGTATTTAAGTGTTGCACAAACAAAAACAGATGTTTACTCTACGGCAAAGCTGAGGAAAACAGGACATCTCAATACTGGTGGCAGAACTAAAAATGAGTCTAACCCTTATGAGGAAGAATCCCATTCTTGGGTTTTGAAACTACTGTAAACTAAATAGTAGGAATTAATATGTTTGGAAAGAAAATATCCATCTAATACTGGAGAAAGTATTAGATTTTTTATGTGTAAAAAAAAAAAAAAAAAAGCCTTATAATTCACCAAAAACTATGTAATACTATCTTTTCAAGTGAGAAGCCATATTTACTATCTTTCCTTTCTCACGAGATATTTGAATTAAAGGGTACCTTCTCATACCAACTGTTAGATCAACCAGTAAGTGTGCATTATCCACATTCCTTTCATCTATTCAATAATATTTACTGAATACATTCTATGTGCCAAGCACCGTAGGTTCCAAGTCACCACTCTCAACAAAGGAAAGACAAACGGGGGGGGGGGGGGGGGCGATACACAAAGATAAAAAGGCAAACATATAACATGGCAGGAAGTGACAAGTTCCATGAAAAACAAAATGAACCAAGACTGGGAAGTGGAGATGATGATTAGAGGCATGAGGCACTCAGGAGAAACTACTCTGAGAAGGTAACATTTGAGAAGAGACCAGAAACCATAAGAGAAGAAACCGTTTCAAGCAAGAGTAAAATGAGTTCAAAAGCCCTGAGTTGGGAACATGTTTGCCATGCTGAAAAAAAGGCAAGGGGGAAAAGGTGGCTAGAATGGAACAAGTGAGGGGAAGTGGTAGGAGATGAGGTCAGAGAATTAGCCGGGGAGGCCTTCAGGAAGCTCTGCAGGTATGGAAAGGACTTTGGTAAGAAGATGGGAAGTTAAAGGCACAAAGAGAAGAGGATCATGCCCATCTCTTCCTGGACAGCAAGAAGCTCCAGCCAAGAGGGAAAAAAAAGAAAGTAGCTTCAGTCCTAATAAGCAGTAAGCATTAGCAGCTACATTATCCACAAGTTGTCACCCCCCAACCATCAATTAGATTTTGCCACAAGCTACAGAGGACCCATTCCCCTAAAAAGCATTAGAGTTACAAATGCTTCAACAAAGGAAAGAAGCAGAGAAGAAAAGGAAAGGGGAAGAAAAGTCTTCCCAAATACATGATAAATAATTAATAGGAATGGATATATTCAAATGTTAAAGGATGCTGACTGATTTCTTTCCTTCCAAACTTTTATTTCCAAGATTTTATACAAAGTTTTAAATTTAAAATCTTAAATATGTGGCTGAAGGCACATAATAATTACCTTTTTGTAAAAAGACGTCAAGTTGATCAGCACAAAAGGCTTTCAATTCTTTCTCAGGTTTGTCCTTCTTGACCAGTGCTACAACATAGTTGGCTAAGGCTGAAGGGTCAGCATCACATCTAGTTAGACAAAGAGAAAACAAAAATTTTCAAACTTTTTTTTCAAACAGCGATGTCATTAATAAAGTCATCCCTATTTTAGAAAGATAAAGGTCTTTAAAATAAAGTGATTGCAAACAAAGGTGACTTGTATAACAGCATATACATAGTGCAAGCAAGACTGTCCTTTTCTGCTTATTTTTATAAAATTATTTGTCTATGTTCAATGTTCTAATTATACCCAGGATTTTGGACCATATGTACATTTATTTGCTCTCTCAATGGTAACAGGGAAAGGGTGGCAATTGACCCCTGAGTTGCAGGGCTGTAGAAGCACTGTTGATATCCTCAGGAACTATCTGTTGTTCCATGTGACCAACGATGAAGAACCAGGGCAAGTGGGACACCTTTCCCCCATACCTTATAACCCCAGGCACCAGCATCTAAAAATAGCGATCAAGTTCACTGATAATCTTCTCAGTATCTTAAGGATCTCTTTAAAAAATAAGAACACAAGAAGGTTGACACCTTAAATATTACTGACAAACACTCTAGCAGCTATAGGCAGGAAAGAAAAAATCTGGCACCTAGAAGAGAAAGAAAACAAGTGGCAGAAGGGCAGCAGGGACAACCTCTATCTACTTCTCTTTTCTTCCTAGTCAGTAGTAACCTATCTTTTGGTGGTGGTGGTGGTTGTTTTTTTTAAGATTTCATTTATTTATTTGTTTGTTTATTTATTTATTTGAGAGTGAGCGAGAGTGAAGAAGCACACGCAGGAGGAGCAGAAGAGGGAGAGATAGAAGCAGGCTCCTCGCTGAGCAGGGAGCCCGATGTGGGGCTCGATCCCAGGACTCCAGGATCACAGACTGAGCCAAAGGCAGACCACCCAAGCGCCCCAGTCACCGATCTTTCGACATTCAAAATCATCTATGCCAGGGCAGCACATGTCAACTCCTGACATGTAGCAATCTTCAGACCCAATATTTTATCTACACTACAAGAAACAGAAAGCTTTTGTGCTCTAAATATATGTATATATATATATATATATATGCATATATATATATGGGAAAATATATTTTTTAAGTAAATAAAGCAAATTTTATAAAAAGAAAAATAAAGCATCAGCACCTTTACTTCCTTCTAGTCTATATTTTTAAAGTTTATAATTCAATAAAATAGAATTTTTTTATTGCCAATATTGCTGTGGGAAAGGCTAATTCTTTGAACATCAATGCACATTTATGCACCAAATCCAAGGGAGCAAATTTCAATGACTGTCAATCTTACAAAACTCAGAGCTAATAGGGCACCTGGGTGGCTCAGTTGTTAAGCGTCTGCCTTCGGCTCAGGTCATGATCCCAGGGTCCTGTGATCGAGTCCCGCATCAGGCTCGCTTCTCCCTCTCCCACTACCCCTGCTTGTGTTCCCTCTCTCGCTGTGTCTCTCTCTGTCAAATAAATAAATAAAATTAAAAAAAAAAAACAACTCAAGAGCTAATAAAATAAGTTGTACTTAAGGGTCAAAGTGCACTAGGAAAGAGTGTAAGTGTGCAAGATGAGGAGCTACATATTAATAAAAACATGCAATTTAAAAGAAAGCCAGGATTTTTCTTAAGTAAAAAATGTAAATTACATTTTCAAACAGATTACCTTGGTAAACCCAACTGCTAAATTCTAAAATGGATATACAGATCAATATAAGAAAAACAAACAATCTGACCAAAAAATGAGTAGAGGGCCTAAAAAAAAAAAACCTGTCAACTATACTTCAATTAAACAAAGAAAAAATTTAAAAAGAAGAAAAAAAGAAAAAACTGGCAGAGCACCTGAATAGGTATTTTTCCAAAAAAGACATGCAAATGGCCAACAGGCATTTAAAAAGATGATCGACATCACTAGCCACCAGGAAAATGCAAATCAAAACCACAATGAGATCTCACCTCACACCTGTCAGAATGGCTATTCTCAAAAAGACAAGAGGAGTGCCTGGCGGGCTCAGGGGTTACAGCATGTGACTCTTGATCTCGGAATTTTGAATTCAAGCCCCATGTTGGGTGTAGAGATTACTTAAAAATAAAATCTCAAAAAAAAAAAAAAAGACAAGAAATAACAACTGTTGGGGAGGATGTAGGGAAAAGGGAACCCTCATGCACTGCTATGGAGAACAGTATAGAGGTTCTTCAAAAAATTAAAAATAGAACTATCACATGATACAGTAATTCCACTTCTAGGTATTTACCTGAAGAAAATGAAAACACTAATTCAGAAAAACATATGCGCCCTTATGTTCATCATAGCATAATTTACAATAGCCAAGATACGGAAGCAACCAAAAATTCCACTGATAGATAAAGGAATAAAGAAGATAAAGATGACATGGTATATATAATGTATTATTACTCAGCCATAAAAAAGAATGAAATCTTGCCATTTACAACAGCATGGATGGACCTATAAGGTATATGCTAAGTGTGCTAAGTCAGAAAAAGATAAACACCGTATGATTTCACTTACATGTAGAATCTAAAAAACAAAACAAAACAGAAATGCTCATAGATACAGAAAGCAAACTGATGGCTGCCAGAGGGAAAGGGAGTTGGGGGGAGGATGGATGAAATAGGTGAGGGGGATTAAGAGATACAATCTTCCAGTTATAAAATAAGCAAGACATGGGGATGTATTTAATAGCATAGGGAATACAGTCAATAATATTCTAATAACTTTGTATGCTGACAGATTGTAAGTTGACTTATTGTGGTGACCACCATACAATGTATAAATCAAATCACTGTTGTATACGTGAAACTAATCTAACACTGTATGTCAACTACTCAATCTAAAAAATACTAATACTAAATAATAAAACGAATACATAGTAGGTTCAAAAATGTTACACAGGCCATGCCCACCTTGGCTAATCCATAAATCCCTTAAAACAGAAATGTGTAGAGAGATTTAATCTCACTCCTGAAAACAGTAAGGTATTTAATCAGTATAGTTCTAATGGATCTAACATTCAAATGGAAGGGAGAGGGTAAAAAAAAAAAAATCTATCACATTTCTACCTTTACGTAGAAACGTTCAGATCCTGGAAAAGGAAGATATTTTAAACAGAGAAAGAAAAGGATTTTTAAAAATAAGAATGGCAGGGGCCATTTTCTATTACATTACATAGTAATAGTCGTCTAAAGTTACTATTCTCATATAGTCTTTAAAAGGCCTTAACAGCACAATCAGTGAGTTATTATTCATTTTATAGATACCTAAATTTGTAAATATGTAAAGACAAATGAAGCGATCCACTCAAGATCAGGCAGAAAGCACACCTGTGGAATTAAAACTCAGCTACAGGGGCGCCTGGGTGGCTCAGTCGTTAAGCGTCTGCCTTCAACTCAGGTCATGATCCCAGGGTCCTGGGATCGAGCCCCACATCGGGCTCCATGCTCCGCAGGAAGCCTGCTTCTCCCTCTCTCACTCCCACTGCTTGTGTTCCCTCTCTCACTGTGCCTGTCTCTGTCAAATAAATAAATAAAATCTTAAAAAAAAAAAAAAAAACTCAGCTACAATTCCACAGAGTAAAATCTATTTTATACCACATACACCTTCCTACTGTAAATCCACATGACAATGCATTCTATGGCTCAACCAGTAGTTACCTTCCAATGAAAAGAAAGAACAAACAAAAGAAATTTCCGTAAGTTTAATGGAAATTAGAAATATGAGGACTCCTTAAAATTCACATCTTGCATAATAATGTCCTAAGAACATCTTTCAATTATCTATATTTTATTTAAAAAATAAAAGTCAACTAGAATGAATTTTCATCAGGGGACGTTAATAGAAATATTGCCTTAAAAATGTCTTATCTGTAAAACCTCAAATTTGTCTTTTTCCTCCTTAATGAAATCTCCACTGCAGGTATATGACACATCTGCTATGCTGGTATATCAGCTTTACAGATTTCAGACATATACCCAATCCCGAGACCAAAGAGTAAATAAAGGTCTTTCCTTACCTTAGGCCCCAAGTCAAGAAATACTACTTAAAAATTATCAAAGTCTACTTGTTTTAGGAAAAAACCAACACTACTTAAACCTTTTCCACTTTCAGAAAAAATCTACAGGTTCTTGAATATGGGCTCAATTTTAAGTTCTACCTTGGTGTAATGTGTTCCCTCTCTCACTGTGTCTCTCTCTGTCAAATAAATAAATAAAATCTTTAAAAAAAAAAGATTTTATTTACTTGAGAGAAAGAGAGACAGCATGCGCATGAGTGGGGGGAGGGGCAGAGGGAGAAGCAGACTCCCCACTGAGCAAGGAGCCCCATAGGGCTCAATCCCAGGACCCTGGGGGATCATGACCTGAGCAGAAGGCAGACACTTAACTGACTAGCCACCCAGGCATCCCTGAAAACAGCATTATTTTTAGCAGAAAAAGAAAAGAAAAAAAAAGTCAACATAACCATTCTCATTGTTAAATGTTTATGAAATATTAGGCCTCCAAAGTGATGGTTATAAAAACAATACACAAATATGAAAAATGTTTCTGATGTAAGGTCAAATGGAGAAATACAGATAAAAAATTTAAATTGATTCTGATTATAGCTATATGGAAGTTCATATACACAAGAGAAACTAGAAATAAATAAACACAAGTAATTTTATTAATTTTTTCTTTCTGCATTTTCTGGAATAGTACTTTTATTTTTACTTTGTAAGACAAAAAGTAAATATAAAAACAAAAAGTCTGCCTCTGAGATCTGTGTTCAGATTATTCCTTTGATAAAACAATATTGGAAAAACAAGTAAAGGGAGGTGGGGGGTGCCCAGCTGGCTCAGTTGGTAGAGCAACTCTCGATCTTGGGGTTTTAAGTTCAAGCCCCATGTTGGGTGTTGGCTTTACTTAAAAACAAAATCTTAAAAAAAAAAAAAAAAAAAGAAAGAAAGAAAAGAAAAATAAGTAATATTGGAGTTGACATTTTCAATTGTTAATGTAACTATTAAGTTCTAAGAACCTGCTAACAGATACTAAAGAGAGAGAAATAATGGCACTTCTACTTTTCAAATAAAAGCTTTCATCTTCCCCTTAATTAATTAGAGGCTTTCATGAACAGAAAAAAATACTCCTAGATTTATTTTGGGTAAAAACATATATATACATACATCCGTCATATGCAAACACCATTTTGATATTTGGACTATGGCTCACAGAGCAATAGTCACCACCTAAGTATAACCTAAAAATCAGACTAGTAAAAAAGAAAAATCTAGGGGCGCCTGGGTGGCTCAGTTGGTTAAGCGTCTGCCTTCAGCCCAAGTCATGATCCCAGGGTCCTGGGATCGAGCCGCGGCAGGCTCCCTGCTCAGCGGGAACCTGCTTCTCCCGCTGCCTGCCGCTCCCCCTGCTCCTGCACTCTCTCTCATTCTCTCTCTCTGTCAAATAAATAAAGTCTTTAAAAAAAAACTTATGTTTCAAATTGTCAACCAACCTACATATACATATAAGGACATTGATTCATTTAAACGTTTACTGACTGTTCACTAAATGCCAAGCATCTTGCTTGGTAATGGAATTACTCTGAGCAAGACAGACCTTGCCTTGCAGTCTAGTGGCCAAGAGATGAAAATGAAAACAAATAATTATGGTACAAAAAAACAAATGGTTAAAAAAAATTTAACAACGAAGTAAGTAATAACCCTGTGAGAAGATGAGACAAAGCAGTGATAGGAAACACAGAGCTATAAAAGCAACTTCTGGCTTCTAGCCTATAGCAGTTGGGCCAGGATGAAGTCAGATGTATTTAGGAGGCAGACCCAAGGACATAAGAACAAATATGTCCTTAACTTAGGATACTAAAACTTGCCAAGAAGTCTTCTGGTCAAAATAAGTCCTTTTCTGTGAAACAGTTAACAGTCTCCTTAAACAAGTCCCACAGCAGTTTAGAGGCATACTAATTCTTTGAAGTCACTAACCACATTATCAGAACTTCTCAGTCTTAAGAACATACCTCCAAAATACTCATTTCATCTTTGTAGTTATTTATCTGAGAGGTCAGGTCTCATAGCTGCTAGGTGACAATTTTTCCTCCCATTTGAGCAGCCCCAGACATTACTAATGAGAATTTAATGTGATAAGGATTGCAAATCTATGGTAGCATGTAAACTCTAGAGTTCAACCTAAGTATAACCCCTCCACGACCACTGAGCCAATAAAATGATCTCAGTCTGTGAAGCTTATTGCTGCCTTATCCATCATACTCAGAGATGACAACATATTCAATCTCCTAGTGCACTTAAAAAGACTTTGATATGGACTGAATTCATAGAAGTGCACATCATGGCCATGGCTTTCCCTAGCAATTCCCAGTCCTACCTACAGGGCCAGCAGTGAGACTCTAGCTCTGGCATGCATTAGATTATTATTTTGTAAGTGACAGTAGAGCTTAACATTAGTAAGTAAAATTTTTTGCAAAAACAGTTTAATATATTTTCATATTTCAAAAACCATAAAATTTCATTTATATTTAATGATTCTAAGGTACACAGGCCCTTTTTATAGTCTGCACATTAATATTCATATCATATCTGTGAGGTAGGTAGAAGGCTAATATGATGAGAAAATTTAGAGAATTTCTCCAAAGTCACAGAGTAAATCAGACATAGAGACAAAACTA
The DNA here is from genome assembly GCF_004348235.1 of Phoca vitulina. Classification (NCBI taxonomy): domain Eukaryota; kingdom Metazoa; phylum Chordata; class Mammalia; order Carnivora; family Phocidae; genus Phoca; species Phoca vitulina. The sequence goes on from NW_022589709.1 coordinate 69,685,240, forward strand.
GAAACTAAATGCCCGATTCACATAATGATGTTTTACTACAATAGACAAATGCAAGTGTCCAAAAAGTATTACAAACCCATCACTCTTTTTAAAACATATGCCAAGACAAATTTTTATAGTAAGCCAAACGAGCAGCCTTGAATTATATGTGTTTATATATATTTAATATATCTAGTGTAAATAACTTAAAACATTTCCCATTAAAGAACGTTTTTGGGTAGAAATGCATGTTTGTTATTGAAAAGTGCTTGCTTGAACTTTTTCTAAACTTTTAATTTCTTCAGTGATAAATATATCCCCTAGATTTACTTAGACTTTACTCTTAAAGGGCTCACATACTGAAAAGTGAGAAGTTATTTCTGATAGAAAGAAACCATGACATCTCCCAATTGCGCATAATCCCTACATAGTCTCTATGACTAAGATATCTAGGATATTTTGGAAGTGAAGGAAGATAAAGACCTCAAACAAGACTTGTGAGTTCAGTCTGCTCATGTAGCAGTAAGAAAAGAGATATAAACTTCTTGAGTAAGATGGTTTCTCTCTCTTAACTGCACTGCCAACAAAAATGGTACTAGGTTTTTCCCAACCAGTTAAAGGAGTCATTTCTTCCAGGAACCCTCCTTCTGTCTTTCCTCTAGTAAAAATGATAGGTCCCACATCTACAAAAGGAGTGGAATGGAAAGTAACAGATAAGCTCTACCAGCATATGATATTTCTAATTTGTCTATAGGGAATAATTACATGTAAACTGGCTTGGTTCACAAATAACCCCGCATGCCTTTGTTTCACCAGTGACAAGATGCAACATGCTTAAAAATCTTTTATAAATTTAGTTAACTAACTGTAAATTAAGCTAAATAAAACACACAACAGTGTGTTTACTAACTGTAAATTAAGCTAAATAAATCACACGCAGAGAGTATGAATCCAACATATCCACTGCAACTCCATTATCTGAAAACCTAACAACTGCTCTGAAATGCTATGTTGTAACAACATGCCAATCTGCCATGAAAATTTTCTTCAATTTGGAATATGCAAAAAGTAAATTTACAAATACAACCCATTTTAGTATATCATCTATTACATTTTAGGGTATCTAAACAAACAAAAAATAATCTCCCATGACAACATACTAAGAATGAAAATATGTGGGTGCCTGGGTGGCTCAGTCAGTTAAACGTGTGCCTTCAGCTCGGGTCCTGATCCCAGGGTCCTGGGATCGAGTCCCACACCGGGCTCCCTGCTCAGCGGGGAGTCTGCTTCTCCCTCTGCCCCTCCTTCTACTCATTCACTCAATCTTGCTCTCTCTCTCAAATAATAAATAAATAAAATCTTAAAAAAAAAGAATGAAAATATGTATGATATCGGCATTTGCTATCTCTTTCCTTTTTTTTGCATTTGTTATTTCTTATTACCACTTCCATCCAAAACCATTAGTTATATGTAGTACTTTTATTTTGTACTTCTAGGAAAGCCACCTATATTATTAAAGTTTAAAGTGATTTTTTTGCTCTTTTTAACCCTAAAAAAGTAACGAATTTTTTTTTAAAGCATGATGTGTGCTTTCAGTTGAACATGTAACTCAAAACAAATGGGGAAACCAAATTCAATCACTTTAAAGATACTTTCTACCCATGAAAATTACAGAATATCTATAAACTTATCAGTATAAACAGCCAAAAAAAGCCAAGAGAAAACACTATTGGGAGGTTTATTAAGTTCCTACCCAAACTAAATTTCCACATTAAGAAAAAAACCAGGGGTGCCTGGGTGGCTCAGTCAGTTAGCAGCTCCCTTCGGCTCAGGTCATGATCCCAGGGTCCAGGGATAGAGCCCGTAATCAGGCTCCCCGCTCAGCAGGGAGTCTGCTTCTCTCTCTCCCTCTGCCCCTCACCTCACTCGTGCGTGCTCTCTCTCAAATAAATAAAATCTTAAAAAAGAAAAGGGGCGTCTGCCTCCGGCTCAGGTCATGATCCCAGAGTCCTGGGATCAAGCCCTGCATGGGGCTCTCTGCTCAGTGGGAAACCTGCTTCTCCTTCTCTCACTCCCCCTGCTTATGTTCCCTCTCTCACTGTATCTCTCTCTGTCAAATAAATAAATAAAATCTGTAAAAAGAAAAGAAAAGGAAAAAAAAACAAAAACCACTACCCAGAATAAAACATTTTAGGGAGCTTACAAAAGAAGGGCAATTAACTGTAAGGTTAAAACTTGTCGCCTTCTACCAAAGACACACATATTTAACTCTTTTAGAAGGATCTCTACTAATAAACTCAGAGCCTGTATGCAAAACTGTTGCACACACACACACAAGGGTTTATGTTAAATAACATGAAGGTAAAGAATTTTTAAACACAGACCTTTTTCCTTTTTCTTTTTTTTAGCCTGTTCCATATACGATCATTTTCACTACATCTATTTCCTTTGTTTCCCACCTTTGTCACAATCCATCTCCATTGCTGTGTTCCAAAACTATACTGTAGAAAAAGTATGATGCACACTCAAGAGACCCATATTCTTCTACAAAACTTTCAAGTAGACCATCACTAATATAAAACCCAAAAGTCCTAGTGTACTTTCATTCATACCTGTATTCTACTCACATACTCCTCATCCTCAGAATGTACATAGCACTTCAGACATCAAAACTCCCCTAATGCTGTCTCCTTTAACCAGCCTACCTTCAAAAGGCTGACACATCAGACTACAGGTGACTCTCTTCCTAGGTGTTAACATCCAAGAAATCAAAGTAGCAAAACAACAACAAGAAGAGTTAACAAGATTTCTCAGGAGGACCAGGAAATAGATAATCGGGGAAGTAGCTGTCTCCCAAGAGCCCCAACTTTACCATACCTCCATCCCTTCCAAACTATCCCTTATTTCCGCCTCTGAAAAACTCATTTTCACTAAAACGATCTAATCTAATGAAGCATAGCCTGCCCACCTCTTCCTCTTCTACCCCGTTTCCTTTAGTCAGTAAGTCCTCACCTCTAATAGAATAACTAAGCAGTAGAAATGAGGAGAGGGCAGGAAATGATCCCTTCCCTTCCCTTTCCATGCCTTCTTTCCCAGGAGAGTTAGATATCATCTCTCTCCCAATCCTCCCTTCACCATTCCCTCTCTTCCCTGTATGGGAGAGCTCAGAAACTACATACCCCAGTACCCCAAATAAACACAAAACAATCCTACCCTCTTAAAATGGTTTTAAAACAAGCAAACAAAGCTGGTACCTCTGCTATCCCTTTGAAGCGTCCCAGTATTTCTACAGCTAATACTACCGAAATATTTTTTAAAAACGAGCCCTTCTCATTTTTTTTAGGTCCTCAACAAAAATCCTACACCTCAATATCCTCAGTTGCCCTCACAATCCTTCAACAATATTTACAAAACTCTTACTCTTTCTGCTACCCTTTTATTCTTCCAATAGCTATAACTAAAAACGCTTACATGTTTCAGTTATACAACCCTTTCAAATACTCCTCCAATAATACTAAATACCAGAGTAGCCCTTTCAACCCTTAAAATTTTAAACCCCTATTTTTTCCAACCCTTAATGGTATTTAGAAGTTATTAGTCCTCCTAGCACTAACAACTCCTGGATAATATTTTAAAATCCCTTCATATCCTTGTTATCATATTTAACAGCTTTCCAGTAATTCCCAAAAACACTTCAATGCCCACATATCCCTTTCAACCACCCCATGTTTCTCAAATCCTTCAAAATTCTTGAACCCTTAGAGCTCATCAATAATCGCTATAAAGCCCTCAATGTCCCTACTATTCTTTTCTGCCCTCACGTTTTTAAAAGGCCCTCGATACTCCGCTTCTGGATCTTTTAGTCCCGTACTAATATTTGTTAATAAAGCCCTCGACATCCTGCTACACCCTTCGAGATCCCAATATTCACATTTAAAAATCCCTCGATAGCCTTGCGATCTCTCGCAGTTCTCAAATACCAAAATTTTAAATTCCCTCACTATTCCTACTACCCCTTCCAGCACCCCAATATTTATATTTAAAAAGCCCTCGCTGTCCTTGCTGCCCCCCACCCCCCACTCCGGTCCCACAGCCACACCGCCTCTACGCCCCTGGCTCTCGCTCCCCCCGCCACCGCCCCCCCCACAATGGTGATAGTACTACAGAGAAGACGTCGCCGGGACCTCCCGACCGCGGCCCCTCCGCTCCGCCCTCCCCCAGGCCGCCTCCCCTCCCCCTACGCCCCCGCGGGCCCCCAACGCCCACGTTCGCCGGCCCTGGCCCAGCCTGGCTCACTCACATCGGCTCCAGTAACTTGGCCAGCCAGGACTTGAGGGCATCCACATCCTCTATGAGCATGGTGCAGGGAAGGCGGGCTCGGCCGCCGCTCTTGTTCAGGCCTGCCGCGGGTCTCCCCTCGCCGCCTCCTCACGACCTCTTCACAGCTCCCGGTGCCCCAGCCCACCGGGCATCTTAGGAGACTTCAACCTACTCCCCCGGCCGGGGCCTAACAGGAACTAACCCAAGAGCCCTCACTCAACCTAGCCCGACGGCTCAGGCGGGCGGGAGATAGCGTCGAGTGGCGGGCGCAAGAACCAATAGAAGTAAGAGGGCTGTGCGCGCAAAGCCAATGAAAAGGCTCGCTCGCCCCGCCGGCCGGCCGTACCCAGTTAAGGAGGAGGGATATAGCAAGGTAGGTGGAGAGCTTACGTGAACTCCTGGTGCAAGATGGTATCTTGGAGAAGGTGCTGTGCCTCTTAAAGGGGCCACGGCTCCTTTTTTGACCACGCCGCCGCCCGCCGCGGAATACGGTGTCTGCTGCTGGGAGTGCCTGGGGGAACCCGGCGAGCCCCTCAGCCTGGTTCCTTCCTCTCGTTTTTTTCCTGGAAACACATTTGTGTCCCGAAATGACTCAGCTGTAGTAAATCTGCAACACAGCGTGCAATACGTTCACGTTCGACACATTACACAGAATGCAAAATTTTACTTTTTTTTTCCTTACACAATCATTTTGCTCAGCACACATGCTTGTATTTCTCGCCGCTATGCTTAAGTTACGTAGAATGCTTCTGACAACCATGCCTTGGACTCCAATAATCGTCATTTTTAAAACGTGGCGCACAGTTGTAGAAGGCTGAGGCCATTCCAGTTTTAGCAATATTTTTAATATATGCTTTATTTAGGAAGAAGGACGAGTCTAATATTTTTTTTTTAATTCTCTTTTCACTAGATATCTAAAATTCAGTAGGGTTTTGTTTTTGTTTTTTTTCAGGAAGAACTTTGGTCAGCAAAAAAAGTTTTTAAAAATAATTTTTTTTCAATCGAAATTACCAAAATAAGCAACTTAGTTTGTACTGTGTGCGAAATTCCTTTTGAAGTTTTGAAATTACTAGCTTGGCACTGCTCTTACAGTGCTTATTCAACACTGAGCACCTGCTATATGCCAGCACTATGTAAGGCACTAGCACTTGGATTCCGAAGGTGAGCAAAACAGTCTCTCCTCTTAGAAAGCTGAACAGTTTATGGGATTATGCTTTACAATAATAACATTTTTTTAAAATACCTGATGAGCACACCCCTCCTATAATAGAGATGGGTCAGCCTAAAATAAGCAGGTATGCTATCTATGCATAGAGCAGGAAAAAGCAAACTTTCTCTTAAAAGGGCTAAATAGTAAATATCTTTGGTTTTGTGGGCTGGGAGGTCTCTGGCACCCACCCAACTCTGCCCTCTTGGCATGAACTGGCCATAGGTAATATGTAAACAAATGATTAAGACTGTGTCTGCATAAAACTTACATAAGATTTTCAATTTTAGATAATTTTCAAATCTCACAATATATTTTCTTGATTTTCTAAAAAAACATTTAGAAGTGCAGAAGCCATTGTTAACCTTGCAGATAAACAAAAGCAGGTGCCAACCAGGGTTGGCTTGCCAGCTGCAGTTTGTGGACACCTTACATAGAATAATAAAAGCAAAATGCACTTAGAAATCATCTAATGAACTCCCTTCACTGACACCTTCTCCCCAACATTGCAAATAAGGGAAAAAGGCCAGAGACTGAGTGGTTTACCCAGAATCACACATATCTGCAGATGGAGCAGAATTTGCAATTTGCAATCTTAGCAAGCCCAGAGCTTTCCCATATCCAACTGTTGCCTCTTCCTTCTCTCCTCCTCCCCTTCTTTATGCTTATCCACATGTTTCGTTCACTTCTTCCTACTACATAGATGAGGTGTTACCCAAAAATGACAAATTAAAAAAAGAGAAATGTAAGTGATGTGATTAGGCCTAGGGCTAGGAAGGAACTTAATAGTAGTGTGATAGAAATGGAACAGGAATTGCTTTTATCACAAAAGTTTGAAAAGTTATATCCATTTATATCGATCCAGGCTTTTGGGAGTTCAGATTCCGGGAGCCTAAGAGTCAGGCATTGTAAATAATAATCCTAGCCACAGTTGTTGAGTACATACTCTGTGCTGGCCCTGTGCTAAATATTTCAATGTATTGTTGCTTCTCCTCTTCACAGTCCCCCGGTATAGTAAACAATATTCACAATGAGAAAATTGCATCCCAGAGAGATCATGAAACTAATGAGTGGAAAGGTCTAGCCTTGATTGTGTGTGTTTGATCACAAAGTCCACAACTATAACCTTCACTTAAATATCTCACTAGCAAACACTGAAATATTAACCATGTGGTTCATTCAAAATTCATCCAACAAATATGTATTATTACCCATTACCCATTACCATCTATTAGGTACTGTTCTTGGGATAGTAGAGAATAAGGCTAATAACATTAAATAGTTAACCTTAGTTAAGGTGGATGTTAAAATGGATACTTTACAAAGATTGGCTTTTCTCTCAGTTTTATCTTCACAAGAGGAGAAAGAGATGTCGATTTATCTAAGAGAGGTTATTGATATAAGGCATTGGAAAGAGAGAGTGACTACAAGAAGAATATACATCTAAACCATCCCTACTCAAACCACGTTCCCTTTCTTGGCTTGAGGGTAGCTGGGCCTCAACCAGGAAGAACTGTTAACTATACAATTTCACAGGTGTTGACAGAAATGGATAGGCCTTCCATAATCAGAGTGGATTTGCCCACAATTTTTTTTTTTTTTTTTGGTCCTGTTCTCTAACCTGTGGCCAAGAGCTGTCCCAGATGTATGATAAGGGAGGTTAAGAGTAATTTTTCAGATTTAAATTTCTGTGTAATTTACAATCACAATTTGTCTCTCTGAAATGCAGTTAGACACAGCTTTGGTAGAATTTCAAACCAGGAGATTCATAGTTACAAACAGACCCTCTAATGCCTCTACGTTTATAGATGATCATTTAATTAAACACACATCCATCAAAATATCAGTCTCTGCTGAGTCTGGGTCACCAGTAGCAGCCCATCTGACTCAGAGAAAAGTCACTTGGGGGCACCGGCTGGCTCAGTTAGTGGAGCATGAGACTCTTGATCTTGGGGTCATGAGTTCAATTCCCACATTGGGCGTAGAGCTTACTTAAAAAAAATAATAAATAAATAAAAGTCACTTGAATCTTGGCTATGCAAAGGCAAGGTGAGTTAGCAGACAAATAGCAAGTCAATTGGAATTGTCTCTCTTCATTATGGAAATGTAGATTTGTTTTCTAGGAGAACTATGTTACAAGGGTTTTTTTTTTAAAAGATTTTATGTATTTATTTGATAGAGAGAGGGACAGTGAGAGAAGGAACAAAAGCAGGGGGAATGGGAGGGGGAGAAGCAGGCTTCCCGCTGAGCAGGGAGCCTGATGCGGGGCTCTATCCCTCATGACCTGAGCCTAAGGCAGACGCTTAACGACTGAGCCATCCAGGTGCCCCTGTTATAAGGGTTTTTTTTAAAAAGTTCTGTCACACTACATAACTATAAGAATGGCTAATATAAATGGTAAAATGGGGCAGCCACTCTGAAATGCATTTTGATATTTCTCTAAAAACGAATGCAGCTACCATATGAACCAACAATTACACTCCTGAGAATTTATCCCAGAGAAATGAAAACATGTTCATGGACGAAAACCTGCATACAAGTATTTATAGCAGCTTTGTTTAAAATAGCCCCAAACTGGAATCAGCCCAGATGACCTTAAACACGTGAGTGGTTAAACAAACTGTGAGACATAGATACCATCATATGGTGGAATGCTACTCAGCAACAGAAAGGACGGAACTATTTTTTTTTTAAAGATTTATTTATTTGAGAGAGAGAGAATGAGAGACAGAGAGCACGAGAGGGAAGAGGATCAGAGGGAGAAGCAGTCTCCCTGCCGAGTAGGGAGCCCGATGTGGGACTCGATCCTAGGACTCCAGGACCATGACCTGAGCTGAAGGCAGTCGCTTAACCAACTGAGCCACCCAGGCGCCCATGGACGGAACTATTGATACATGCAAAAATTTGGATGAATTAATCTGAGTGAGGAAAGAAGCCAATCCTCAAAGGTTACATTGTATGGTTCCATTTATATAACATTTTGAAAATGACATAATTTTAGGAATAGAGGACAGAAGTGGGGGTGTGGAGGGAAAGTTGGTGTGGTTATTAATGGCAGCATGAGAGATCCCTGTGGTATTGGAAGTGTTCTTTTTTTTTTTAGATTTTATTTATTTGAGAGAGAGAGAGAGTAAGCAAGCACGAGCGGTGGGGAGGGGTAGAGGGAGAGGAAGAAGCAGACTGCCCCCTGAGCAGGGAGCCGACACAGGGCTCCATCTCAGGACCCTAGGATCATGACCTGAGCTGGAGGCAGACCTTAACCAACTGAGCCACCCAGGTGCCCTGGAAGTGTTCTGTATCTTGACCATGGGGGTAGACACAGGAACTACAGAGATGATAATATGGTATAGAATCTAATTTATACATGTATACACACACATGCAAACATGTATAATGAATAAGTATAAAACTAAACTCATATTGATGTCAATATTCTGACTGTGATATTATACTATGGTTTTGTAAATATTACTACTGGGGAAAATTGAGAAGTGTGCAAAAGTTCTCCCTGCACTATTTCTTACAGTTACACATGACTCTACCAGTATCTCGATTAAAAAAAAGTTACTTCCCACACTGAGACCAGTGTCAATACGGAGAAAAAGTTGAAAGTAGCGTATCTGGGTATACACGTACCAGAAATAGTCTTTGCCCCATCCTCTGACTGTGTCATGGGTTCCCACTGGACCTGTGTTAAGGACCCAGGTCTAACATCCTTGCAGATTAGAAGGATATCTAGAAGAGATGTTCAAAGCTCTACTGCCGTAATGACTTTTTTTTTTTAAAAGCAGGAAACATCAACAATGAACTAACTGGACTTTGGTTCCCTCTGGCTATTCCTCTGATAATAGAAGTGAACTGCTCTCCCTTCTTTAGATAGAATAAGCCCCTTGGGATTTGGACACATAAAATAATAATACCTCATACTCTTGTGCCGGGGACTCTGCCAAGCAACTTCTCATGGATTAGCTTCTTTCGGTTCCTGCATTTATTCATTTATTTACTTATTTATTTAAGGGGGGAGGGCAGAGGGAGAGTGAGAGGGAGAGAGAAAATCTCAAGCAGGCTCCCTGCGTAACGCAGAGCCTGACTCGGGGCTCAGTCTCACAACCCTGAGATCAGGACCTGAGCCAAAATCAAGAGTCGGATGCTTAACCAACTGAGCCATCCAGGTGCCCTCAGTTCTTGCATTTAGCCTTTCTTTTCTTTTTTTTTTTTTTTAAGTTTATTTACTTATTTTTTAGTTATCTTTATACCAATCATGGGGCTTAAACTCACAACCCCAAGATCAAGAGTTACATGCTCTTCCCAACTGAGCCAGCCAGGCAACCCTAGCCTTTCTTTCTTTCAACAAATACTGGGGGCACCTAGCTGGCTCAGTTGGTAGACCACGCGACTCTTGATCTCAGGATGGTGAGTTCAAGCCCCTTTGGGCATGAAGCCTACTTAAAAAAAAAATACTTATTGAAAACCTATAATATGCAAAGCACCGTTATAGGCCTTGGGGATATAGCAGTGAAGAAAATAGGTATTCTCTTGGAGATCTATTTTAGAGGAGGAGAATGATGCCAAATGAACAGCCATATAATATGTCAGGTGGGATATATTCTATAAAGAAAAAAAAGTAAGTGTGGGGATAGAAAGTGATGGAGAACTTAAAAGCACTCTCTGAGCAGTGGTCAGGAAGCAGTAAGGGTGTTAATCACATGGATATCTGGGAGAAGAGCTTTCCAGGGATGTGCAAAGACCTTGAGTCAGGAACTAGTTTGGCACATTTGAGGAAAGTGGGGAGCAATGGGGCTGGAGTGGAGTGAGGCAGGAGGAAAGTGATGGTAAAAGAGGTTACAGAAGTCGTTAGAGACCAGGTCATGGAGGACTCTGTTGGTCATGGTAAGGACTTCAGGTTTTTACTCTGAATGAGACTGGAATACACTGAAGGTTTTAAGCAGATGAATAAAATTATCTGATCTAGTTTTTAATTTTTTAAAACAGGATCGCAATGGCTCCCTTATGGTAATCAGGCTGGAAGGGATAAAAGCGGAGGTAGGGAAACCAGTTAGGAAATAATAATCCAAGCATAGGATGATGGTGGTTTGGACTAGAATAGCAGTGAAAGAGATGGTAAGAAGTTGGATTCTGGATATATTTTGAAAGTAGAGTCAATGAGTTTTACTGAGAGATTAATTGTTGGTATGAAACACAAAGAGGAATCAAGGATGACACCAAAGGGTTTGGCCTGAGTAACTGGCCTGAGGTGGGGAAAACAAGTGGGATGCATATTTAGAGAAAGGTTGGTAGATCATGGATTCAGTATTGGACATAAAGTAGACATTACATATTTTCCTAGACATTACACATTGTGGTAGCCAGCCTCCAAGATGGCCCCCAATGATCATCACCTTCTAGTATTCACACCCATGTGTACTTTCTTCCCACACTGGATCAGGGCTTAACTGTGTAAACAACAGAATGGTCTAGAAGGAACAGCCATTGACTTCCAAGTCTAGCTTATAAAGAGCATTGTAGCTTCTACTGTGGATCTCTTGTTCTAGGGAAAGTCAGTTGCCATGTTGTATGACAATCAACCCTGTGAACAAGCCCAAACCTTGAGGAACTGAGACCTCTTACCAATAGCCACAACTAACTTTCTAGCCTTGTGAGTAAGCCATGTTAAAAGTAGATCTTCCAGCCCCAGTCAAACCTTTGGATGACTGCAGCCCTGGCCAACATTTGACTGTAATCTCATGACCCCTCAAGCCAGAACCACCTGGTCAAGTTGTTCCCAAACATCTGACCCACAGAAACTGTGAGGGATAATAAATGGTTATTGTTTGAGGTCACTAAGTTTGGGGGTAGTTTGTTAGGCATAACTGATAAATAACATAAAAATCCAAGTGGAGATGTCAAGTAGACTCTTTGGTCTGTGAGTTTGGAGTTCATAAGAAAGATTGGGCCTGGTGTTAAAAATTGAGGATTCATCAGCATGTAAATTGTGTTTAAAACCATAGGCCTGGAGGGCGCCTGGGTGGCTCAGTTGGTTAAGCGACTGCCTTCAGCTCAGGTCATGGTCCTGGAGTCCCGGGATCGAGTCCCGCATCGGGCTCCCTGCTCAGCGGGGAGTCTGCTTCTCCCTCTGACCCTCCCTGCTCTTGTGCTCTCTCTCTTTCATTCTCTTTCTCAAATAAATAAATAAAATCTTTAAAAAAAATAAAACCATAGGCCTGGATAAGATCATCTAGGGAGTGACTATATCTAGAAAGGCCATTAGGGCATTCCCCTATTTCGAAAGTAAGCTGAGGGGCACCTGGGTGGCTCAGTCGTTGAGCGTCTGCCTTCGGCTCAGGTCATGATCCCAGGGTCCTGGGATCGAGCCCCGCATTCGGCTCCCTGCTCAGCGGGAAGCCTGCTTCTCCCTCTCCCACTCCCCCTGCTTGTGTTCCCTCTCTCGCTGTGTCTCTCTCTGTCAAATAAATAAATAAAATCTTTAAAAAAAAAATTTTTTTTTTAAAAAAGAAAGTAAGCTGAGAAGGCATGGCCATGAGGCAGCAGAACAGAGAGAAAAGAAATAGGTCTCAGGAAAGATGGAGTTTTCAACTGTGTCATATATATAGTTCTTGGATCAAGTAAAATGAAGATAAGGAATTGACCACTGATTTTGGCAGCGTGGAAATCACTGATGACCTCGATAGTTCCATGGAGTGGAAGGAATGAACCCCGGACTGGAACAGGTTCAGGAGAGGAATTACAGATAGTAAGACAGTTCTTGTGAAGAGTTTTACTGTAAAAGGGAATAGAGCAATGACGGTACTAGAAGGCATTGTGGGATAGAGAAGATAGGGTTAGCTTGCATTTTGTTCTGTTTTTCTTTCACTTCTTTGTCTGCTTGCTTGCATTAGGTGAGATGATATGTATGGATTCAGATGAGTATGATGTAATGAAGAAAGAAAATCTGATGATGTGAGAGGCGGGGTGAGCAACTGCAACAATAAAATCTCTTAGTAGGAACAAAGAATGGGATTTAGTGTACAAATGTTGTGTAGGTCTTAACTGGAGTTCTGATTGTTCATGATATGTAGAGAAAAGAGCACCTGTTGATAGAGGTAAGAAATGTAACTCAAGGACGTTCTTTACTGATTGCTTCTATGTTTTCGGTGAATTAAGAAGAAATCATCAGTTGAATGTGAGGAGGGTATGCTGGATGTTTGGGGAGAGAGGAGTGAGGACAAAGCATCTTTGGTTTCTCAACCATTTCAAGGTCCTTCCCAACTCAGGGCCTTTCTGGTCTTTTTGCCTGGAACTCTTTTTCATATGTATTTGCATCGTTAACTTTTTCTTGTCAGCTCAAATACCACCTCATTAGGAAGGCCTTCCGAGACCATCCCATCTAAAGTGACACCTCACTTCCCTCCTCTGGTTATTTTCTGTCACATAATTCTGTTTTATCTTCCTCATTTTCATGGTCTGAAATTTTTTTATTTATTGGTTTTCTCTACCTCATCCTAACTAGAATATAAATTTTCATGGAGTCAAGAATTTTGTCCTCCTTTTTCCTTAGCACTGAAAACAAAACCTGGTAGGTAATAGATGTTCAGTAAATATTTGTTTAAAGATTTCTAAAATTTACTTGTCAGAGAGAGAGAGCATGCACAAGCATAGGGAGCGGCAGGCAGAGGGAGAAGCAGGCTGCCCACTGAGCAAGGAGCCCGATGCAGGACTCGATCTGGGACCCTGGGATCATGACCTGAGCAGAAGGCAGACGCTTAACCAACTGAGTCACCCAGGTGTCCCGATCCTCAGTAAATATTAATGGATGACTAATATAACATTACAGCAATATTACCAAATAAGTACTAGGTACTATTATCACCATGTTACTGTCCTAGAGGGGTCAAGTGATTTGCCCAGGGTCACACAACAAGTTTGGAAGAGAGGGGGTGGAGGGTGTCCATGATTCAAAGCCAGGCAATCTAACACTAGAGCCTGCATTCTCAGACACTATATGGAAGAACATCTAGAAAAAGATACTGACTTCTGGCTACTAAGATGTTGAGAGTGTGACCAAAAAAAAAAAAGCAGGCCTATGGTTGTGCCCCCAATTTAGATAGTTTAGAGCAGTCTCATTTCATTGATACTGTAAAAAGAGGAATCTTAAATGTCATAAATGTGCAAAATAAATTTTAAAAATAAAGTCCTCGAGGGGCACCTGGGTGGCTCAGTCGGTTAACCATCCGACTCTTGATTTCCACGTGGTTCAAGATCTCCCGGTCATGAGATGAAGCCCCACATCAGCCTACTGCTGGGCATAGAGCCTGCTTGAGATTTTCTCCTTCTGTCTCCCTCTGCCCCTCCCCCCTCCCCCAACTCACTCATACGCTCTCTTGCTCTCTTCAAAAAAAAAATATATATATGTATATATATAAATATATATGGTCCTCAAAATTGGAATCTCATTAATAAATAATTGTTTGTCTTTAGCTGTTCCTTTGCTTTTTCTCCTCCCTTTCTTTCTTCCTTTCCTCCTTCCTTCCTTTCATTCCCTGAGGAGCCCTAGGACTCTGCTCCACGATGGTGATGTTAATGGTGGTGACAATTCGGATAGGTAGGCTATTTAGGAATTACAAGCAGTGTTTTGATGACTCAGGTGTCACATTTCCCATATGAGCCCATGACATGGCTGGCAATGCTTTGTGGAATGTTGACAAGATGGCAGGCTGAAGCTTATGGTTCCTGAGTCTGGAGTGGCATAGCACGAGTGAGTGATTGCTAATTCCTGAGAATTACAAGTATCACTACTTTAGCAGAAATCTAGGCAACAGAGGTTTCTCAAAATTTTAGGACCTATGAAGTGCAACTTCTCTAATTTGGTTACATTTGTCTTAATATCTAAGTCTTCCCAATTAGCATGGCTACTTGTTCCTAACTCATATCAGTCAGATTTAGAATTTCCATTTATTATTCCCTTTTGGGCTGCTATAACAAAATACCACAGGCTGGGTGTCTTATAAACAATAGAAGTTTATTTCTCATAGTTTTGGAAACTAGAGGTGTGAGATCAGGGTGCCAGCGTCAGGGCTGTCTTCAGGGTCCCACATTTTTGTTTGTTTATTCACAAAGTGGAAGGGTGTGCTGAGCTTGTGGGTTCTCTTTTTGTTTGTTTTATTTTGTTTGGGTTCTTTTTTTTTTTAAGATTTTATTTATTTATTTTAGACAGAGAGTGGGGAGAGGGGCAGAGAAAGAGGGAGAGGGAATCTCAAGCAGATCCCCTGCTGAGCTCGGAGCCCAATGCAGGGCTTGATTCTAGAACCCCGAGACCATGACCTGAGCCAAAACCATGAGTCGGATGCTCAACCAATTGAGCCACACAGGTGCCCCTGGATTCTCTTTTATAAGAGCACAAATCCCATTCATAAGGGCTCCATCCTCCCGACCTAAGCACTTTCCAAAGGCTCCACCTCTTAATACCTTCAGACTGGGCATTGGGATTTCAACATATAAATTTTGACACAAACATTGAGACCACAGCACTGATCAAACTGGCTTCCAATATTCTCCACTTCTCTTTCTTCCTTCCTTCTTTCCTTCCTTCCTTCTCTTTAGCTTAATATTTCTTGAACATTCACTTACTATGAACCAGGCATTGGGCTAATTGCCTTGCTTGGTGTAGCTCATTTTATTCTCACAGCAAGCTCAAGAGATGGGTATTATCATTATCCACATTTTACACATGAGGATCCAGAGTCCCAAGGTTGAAGGAATAGAGAGCTAGCATGGGACAGAGCGTCAGTTTAGACCCAGGCATCTTACTCCAAAGCCTTTGAGCACAACCACCACACACTCTTCCTCAGCTGCCTATTCACTGTCAAAGGCTGCACACAGAGCAACTCCAGGATCAGCTAAGCCCGGAAGTCCTAGAAGGATTCTTCCTTCTTCTCTTCATACTCATTGCTTGTATCATTACAAAAAAAAAAAAAAAATCCGTTCACCATTCAGAAAGTGTAAAAGTAAAGACAGAATACTAATGCAGGAAAAAAAACCAATTTAAAAACAAAAGATGTCTAACTGGGTAGGGAAGTAACAGTATTCTTTGAGTGCTGCGTACCTGTGGAACAGAAGTATTAAAAGAAGTGCCCACAATTCCTTCCTCTGACTCTGTCATCTCAAGATAGGGAAGTTAGGTAAGTATGCATGAAAAACAAACACAAAGAGACTCAGAGACAAGCTAAAGCTAATTATAGCTTTATGGATCTAAATTGAGATGTGGTGATTCAGTAGAATTTAGTAGAGTGACTGGTGGGGTGAGTTTGGACAAAAACAAAAAACAAAAAACAAAAAAAACAAGAGGAAGTGAGTTCTGTTGTGGAGTTTTGAAGAACGAGCAGTATGGTCTGACAGTTGGAGAAGGTGTATCATACAATTATATGGTGATAAGTAGCTCAGTTAGGTTAGGAAAGAGATTAATGTGGGGCACAGGTAAACTTTTCTATTTTTAATCAGACTAATGTTTATAGACCAACTTTCCTAAAATAATAATAAAATAGCTGACATCTTAAAGTTCTTACTATATGCCAGGTGTATACATATATATGTATATATGGTTTATACGCATATTATTATATGTATACATATTATTTCTTTAATCCTCATAGGGATCCTATGAGGTACTTATTTTTATGACCCTTATTTTACAAAGTGGTTAATTGAATTGCCTGAGGTCACCCAGCTAGTAAAATGATGAACTCGGTCTGTCTGATTCAGAGCCTGAATTCTTATCCACTATGCTACCTTTCTAATTTCATTTATCTAGAAAGGGTATTCCATACAGCATAGTAAAGAACTGACAATTCTCAATTAAAAAGCCATATTACTAAGGTGTAATAAATTTCATTCTCTAAATATCTCTTGAATCTGTTTGCCTTTCTCTACCTTGATTGCCATCGCCATAATCTAAAATATCCTCACCTCTTACCTGGACAATTGCAGTAGCCTCCTTCTTGCACTTTCGCTTTCTTCCAATTCTTCTTCAGAATGAACTTTATAATACACAAATAGGGCCATGTCCCTTCCTCGCTGAAAACACTTTCATGGGTTTCCTTCTCTCCATTTGCTTCAGTGTTTGCCTCTTCCACTAGACTGCGATTGCTACGAAGGAGGCGACTGCGCCTGTCTTGTTCAAGTGTTGTATCTCCAGGCGTGCCTGGCTGGCGCATTCGGAGGAGCAAGCAACTCCTGATTTCAGGGTAGTGGGTTCAAGCCCCATGTTGGGTGTAGAGATTACTTAATAAACTTTAAAAAAAGTGGTGCATCTCCAGCACCTAGCATAGTGCTTTGTACATAGTAGAAGCTACATAAATTTTTGTTGAATGAATGGAATCCAAATGATCCTTAAAAAAAAAAGAATATTACTCATTTACATAAGAAATGGGTTAATAGGGGATAGGGGATGGGGGCATTTATTTTTTTTTTTTTTTTAAAGATTTTATTTATTTGACAGAGAGAGTGAGAGAGCACAAGCAGGGGGAAGCAGTAGAAGGAGAGGGAGAAGCAGGCTTCCCGCGGAGCAGTGAGCCCGATGCGGGGCTCGATCCCAGGACCCTGGGATCATGACCTGAGCCGAAGGCAGATGCTTAACTGACTGAGCCACCCAGGCGCCCCGGATGGGGGCATTTAAATAGGGGATAGATTTTTCATAATTTGTAATCACATAATAACCTGTTTATTTTCTTTGACGTCTCATACCCCATAAGGGCAGGAACCATGTCTGTCTTGTTCCCTACTATATCCTAGCTCTATGTCAGGTTCACAGGAGGTAACCAATGAATATCTATTGTATGAATAATTTCAATTACCAGTGTGAATTGGAAGCTGATGAATCAAAGATGACAAATAGTACAGATAAGGGCAGAATTAGAACAGGAAACTATAACCATAGTTATGGGAGATGTGGAGGATGAGGATTCTTATATTCATTCAATAAATGTTTATAAGGCCCCTACTATGTGCCAGACTCTGCTAGGCAGCCTCCGCTGTCATATAGCTTCCAGTCTAGTGATAAATAAACAAGGCAATTAAAATTCAATGAGGGGTGCCTGGGTGGCTCAGTCGGTTGAGTGTCTGACTCTTGATTTCTGCTCAGGTCAAGAACTCAGGGTGGTGAGATCAAGCCCTGCCTCAGCCCCAAGCTCAGCAGGGTGCTTGAGATTCTCACTCTCCCTCTCCCTCTGCACCCCCCGCCCCTGTCCCCTGTGCACGTGCTCTCTCTCTGTCTCTCAAATAAATACATACATGTTTTTAAAAAAATTCAGTGAGAGAAATTTCCCAAGGGAAGGCAAAAGGGTGTGCTTCAGGGAACATTTAGGAGGGGAGGACATTTAACCCAGACTTGGGCTGTCGGGAAGTATATGTCTAAATTGTTAGTAGCTAAAGTAAGAAGGTATGGAAAGTGATGGAGAATATTTTTGTGTGTAAGAGCCCAGAGGCAGGAGAGTTACTGGTAGGTTCTCCATAGCCTAAGTTTCCTTGTTCACATCCTTTCATGTAACAAATTTTATTTTATTTATTTTTTGGAAAGATTTTATTTATTTATTTGAGAGAGAGAGAGAGAGAGTGTGCAGAGCAGGGGGGAGGGGCAGAGGGAGGGGGAGAAGACTACCTGCTGAGTTGAGAGCGCTATAGGGGACTTAGTCTCAGGACCCTGACATCATGACCTGAGCTGGAGGCAGATGATTTACAGACTGAGCCATCCAGGCGCCCCTCATGCAACAAATTTTATCGAGTCCATACCATGTGCCAGGCATCATTGGGTTATTATTAAATTTTTGTCTCATAACTAGTTATTGAAAAATATAAATATAGGGGCACCTGGGTGGCTCAGTCCGTTGAGCGTCTGCCTTGGGCTCAGGTCATGATCCCAGGGTCCTGGGATCAAGCTCCATATCGTGCTCCCTGCTCAGCGGGGAGTCTGCTTCTCCCTCTCCCTTTGCTACTCTCTCCCTCTCTGTCAAATAAATAAAATCTTTAAAAAAAAGAGAGAAAAGTATAAATATACATATACACATATACTTTTAAAGTCATTAAATTTATTAAACTTTTTATTTAAAATTTCTCTCCCTTAGTCCTTTAGGAAGACACACTTCTGGGCTGGGCATCTACATCCCTCCCGCCCCCCCCAAAAGTGCTTTGTAGATGCTTTATAAATGTTTAGTGAATTAATAGATAAATGCAGGTGAGAGAGTACGTAATCTGACCTCAGAAAGTAAAAACCTCGGATCCTTGCTTGTCAATACATCTTTCTTCCTATGATGTAAATGTTCTACATCTGCGCTGTCCGATGATACCTTAACCACTAGCCACGCGGACCATCGAGCACTTGAAAAGTGGCTAGTGCGATTAAAGAACTCAATTTTAAATTTTACTGAATTTTAATTTAAACGTAAATAGCCACATGTGACTCGTGACTACCGGATCGGACAGCTCAGCCTTAGTACAGTTGAATAGTGTGAGCTTGGCACTGGAGCCCGGTAGGTTTCAAGCCTCCACGTTTAAAAAGAGAGATTGTTAATACGGTTATAAAATGTCTGGATTCCGGGCTGTTGAATGCTATCGACAGTAGTAAATATCTGTGCACAGCGGCAAGCCATAATTAGCACCTCAGTCACTGAAGACTAATAAACCTTGCATCCTGGCATCCTGACAGACACCCAACCCAGCGCCGCAGGGTGAAAAGGTTGAAGGTCGGGGAACTCCACCTTAGCCAGGGCGCGCTCCCGAACAGCCTCATGGACTTTGTAGTTCAACATGCCAGTGACATCACTACTTGCGTGTCACCACAGGGTGACCCCTGGGTCAATTTCCGGTAGCCTGTTCCTCTCTGGGAATTGTAGTCAATAGGCGCCTGCTGGACCTTGGGTCTAGTGGTCTGGAAACTACAATTCCCGGCGGGCTCGGAGATGCGCAACGCAGTAGTTCGCAGTGGGCGGGCGATTGCCTCATCAGGTGTAAAGTGTGTGCTTCAGTGTCGTGGGAGGCCTGTCTGTCCCCCAGACGGAAGGGAAAGGTGGTAATCACTGCTTTGAGAGGATCACCGAGGTCACTGTCGTGGGGTTGCAGAGTTAGCTGGGCGGTGCCATGGCGGTGAGTTCTGGCGGGAAGAGAGTCCGCTCAGCCCGGCCCTAGAACGTGGCTGATCTGTCGGCTTTTGCCAGAAGCTAGGGGCTCCACGTGGTAGCTGTTGTCCTGAAGGGAAAAATGTTTCTCTAAAGAAGGGGAATGCCTTGACCCCCACGCTAAAGATGTGGATGTT
Source organism: Phoca vitulina (assembly GCF_004348235.1). Taxonomy (NCBI): domain Eukaryota; kingdom Metazoa; phylum Chordata; class Mammalia; order Carnivora; family Phocidae; genus Phoca; species Phoca vitulina. The sequence continues at coordinate 69,705,045 of NW_022589709.1, forward strand.
GTGAGGATGTGCCTTTTCTTGCTAGCTGTTGAGCCAGGAGCTGGTATCTTCAACTTTACACCCTACTTAATGTTATGTGTGTTAATTTCACCGAAGTGTCTGAAACCTATTTGGAGAGAGAGGAGTAGGTAACCTCGTTCCTCCTTTTAACAAAAAATTATTGAGTGCTTCCCGGTAAAACAGTCACAAATCTCTACATTCATGGTGTTTACATGTGTGTGTGAGAGTTACGTACTAATAAGATACACGGTAAAATAATGTCAGGTGCTGGTAAGTGCTATAGAAGAAAAATAGAGCAGAAAGGGGAGACCACTGAGTGTGAGGTGGGGTAGGGCTGCAGTTTTAAAAGGGTGATCAAGAAAGGCTTTGCTAAGAAGGTGGCATTGTGGCAAAAAGGAGGTAAGGGAGCAAGCCAGGCAGCTATATGGAGGAAAAGATTTGTAGGCAGAAGCAACAATGTGAGTGAAAAGCCTAACGGACTGAGCCACCTAGGCACCCTGAGTATGGACAACTCATGAGGAATTTTATAAAGGAGAGCAGAGGATTGGGGTAATAGGTGAAGGTCAAAGGAGGACTTTTTTTTTTTTCTTCTTTTTTTAGAGGTAGAAATTACCCAGTGCTTGTATGCTTATGGGAATTACCCTGTAGATAGGAAAAATTAATGTGCTGTTCCTGAATAGACTAAAGGGGATGAGATCAGGTCATCAGTAGAGGGGTTAAGCAGGACCACACTCATCTATGTAACAGGAAAGAAGACAGATTGTATGGGTACACATGCATGTGGGTAAGCAGATGTGATGAGGAAGACTGAAAATTTTTTGTTCATTTCTGTTTTCTCATTGAATTAAGAGCCAAGATTACCAGCTAAAAATAAGGATAGGAGAGGAAATGTTGGAGGCTTGAGGAGAGAGGCTTGTTTAGGACATTGCTGTCATTAGAACTTTCTGTGATGAAAATGTTCTATATTTGCACTAATTTGGTAGCCACTAGCCACATGTGGCTATTGAGCACTTGAAATATGACTGGTGCAATGGAAGGACTGAATTTTAATATAATTTTTTTTTTTAAAGATTTTATTTATTTATTTGACAGACACAGTGAGAGAGGGAACGCAAGCAGGGGGAGTGGGAGAGGCAGAAGCAGGCCTCCCACGGAGCGGGGAGCCTGATGCGGGGCTCGATCCCAGGACCCCGGAATCATGACCTGAGCCGAAGGCAGACGCTTAACGACTGAGCCACCCAGGCACCCCATTATAATTTTAAAATTAAAAAGTTACATGTGGCTAGTGGCTACTGTATTGGACAGTTACACATTAAAGTTTGAGAAGCACTAGTCTAGAAGGAGTAAGTAACTAAGTGGATTTCAGAAATTAGTAGTATTGCTGGGTATCACTTGACATTAGTGGACATGATTTTAAATTGAGGCCGGTCAGCATGGTTGAATTCTTATCTCCTGCCACTTTCAGCTGTCTGGCTGAGGGAACAGAGCAGGTGCATGGGAGGGTTGGAGTTTTGCCAGGCAAGAATGGTAAAGAGAATAGTGAAGGAGTGATTATATAGATGATTTAAGGGATGGAAATAAGGACTTGTGGTGGGAGGGGCCTAAGGATTAGTGAAAAAAGGTCATGATCAATAGATCCTGTTGGGGTTGAAGAATTATTGGAGTTGGAATTTTAGTAGAGTTAAGACCAATAATATCAATAACTAACATTTCTTATGTGTCATGCTTTGTGTTTAGCATTTTATTTGAATTGTCTCATTGAGTCTTCACACTAATCTATTTGAGTTAGGCACTCTTATTTGCAGAAACCCAGGCATAGATTGCTTAACTAACAGGTCCAACTTCTCATAACTAGGACATGATGAAAGTGGATTAGAACTCGAAGAGGTTGACTCATTTCTCAGTCACTATGTCATCTTGCTTTCCAGGAAAACACATGCCTTCTGAGTCCTGGTCCAGGGCTTTTTCTTCTGTTCCAGGTTGCTCGATGACTCCCCACCAACCCCACTCCCCTACGGTGATATCCTTAGCTAATGTGGAATTTGCAGGTCTTTCTCTTTTTTTGGTGTTAATGGGAATGGGCTTTTCAGTTTGAAAGACTTTAATACATTCTTTTTTCTTTTTAAGTTTTATATTTCCTTATATAAGGAAACTGGCAACATTTCTGGTAGATATGATTGTTTTGCTTTATTTACTTCTTGGCCTCTGAAAATATTCATGTTTTACACTGTCATGATACTGGGCTCACGTTAAAGTTCATTTTATTGGAAGAATCCAGTAAGAACTCCCTTTAGAAAGAATAAGTAACAATAAAAATAATAAAAAGTACTGATTGCTTATTCTGTGCCATGCATTAGTGTTTTACATATTTTTTCATCAAAACAACCCTGTAAAAGTAGGTGCTATTTTTATCCCCATCTTACTGATGTGGAAAATAAGGCATCAGGTCTACTCAGAGGAGGAATTAGAATTCATTTGTTTCCATTCTGGAGCCCATTCTCTTAATCATTGTGCTACCCCCAGTTGTAAGCTAATGAGGAAATGTCTTTTGCAAACACCTCCCATAAGGAAAGTTTTCTCTTTCCAGAGGAAATCTTACCAATATGAAGTGTGTAAGACAATGAACATGTGATAGCATGGGTAGAATATTGAATATGTAAATACCAAACTATAATTTTCTTCACATCAGGGTAGTATTTATTTTTTAGAGCTTTTGACAGTTTTAATCTCTTCTAATTATATATCGGACTTTTAGAGGGGATCTGGGGATGTGATATAATACACATAATAGCCAACTTAAAAAATACTGTTTTTAAACTTTCATTTGGAAAATTTAAATAGTGAACAAAACAGAGATAATAATAGTGTTAGGCACTTCCATATACCCATCACCCAACTTCAATAATTGGCAGTTCAGGGTCATCTTGTTTCATATATCCCTCCCTTGGACCCTGCCCCTCCGGATTCATTTTAGGCAAGTTCCAGGCATCATGTGTACATGTTTGACATATTTTAGTATAAGGTTTTTACATCAATACATAGTTTAGTAAGCTTTTTTAATGTAATGATAACTTCTCTTAAAACATAACCCCAATGCCATTTTCATACCTAATAAAAATCACATGATGTCTAGATGTCTCTTTGTGGTATTGGTTGACATTGTGCATTTACCCTATGTCCAGCACTATGCTAAGTTCTTCATGCATATTAAGTCTTTTAATCCTCATACTAACACTACAAGGTAGGCATAATTTTTATTCTCATTTTATAGATAGGTAGAAAAATGGAGGCTTAGAGAGTTTAAGCAATTTGCCTAGGGTTCTATAGCTAGTAAGTGGTGGAGCTAGGAGATGGCCAGAGTCCCAAGAGAAAGCAGAAATAGAAGTCAGAAGATGAGGATTTTTGTCCATCTCGATCAATTGTTGACATGACGATCTCTGAGCTTCAGATTTATCATTTTTGAGAAATGATAGCTGTTAGTCTGCCCACTTCTTAGGGTTGTTGTTAAGATCAAAAAAGTTAATGTTCATAAAAGCTTTAAGCTGCAAGATACTATGAATATATGAAAGAGTTGTTATCTATTTAGAGATTCTTTACTGGGGATGATTTTGTCCCCCTGAGAACATTTGGTCTGGAGACTGGATTATCACACCTGGGGCGTGTGCTGCTGGCATCTAGTGGCTAGAAGCCAGGAATGCTTCTAAGCATCTTAAAATGCACAAGACAAAAACACAAAAAATTATTTAGCCTAAGCTGTCAATAGTGCCAAAGTTTAGAAATTCTGATCTTGGCAAATAACCTTCTAACTAATTATTATAACCAATTGTCTAGTTAAATAGCCAGTGAATAAATTAAGGCGCAGATTGATGGAGTGACTTTCCAAGGTTATATAACAAATTGGTGCTGGGGCCAAAGTCAGATTTCATTACAATTGACTTTGATGTTTTGAGAAGCAAATTTTTTCTGAGAAGCAGAAACCTCAAAGAAGAGTTTTTGTGTATTTAGTGTGCTCAATAATAATGAAAAGAAATATATAGTTCTAAGTAATTTGTGACGACTATTGCTTTCATGTTCTTCTTTAAATGGGTGACATGGTCCTTTTTAAGCAAAAAATATTTGTCCTGTAACTTCTTTGTCTATGGCATTGTACTTGGGGCTGAGGTGACTATAAAAGTTCTGAAAGTTGCTGTCTGCCAGGAGTTCACAGGTCAACTGGGTAAATGTCTTAGGGATCATTTGGTTGCATGCAATGGAAGCCAACTCAAGTTGGTTAAAGAGGAATTTAGTAACGATACAGTGGGATTTCATATCACTCATGACCCTAGGGTAGGAGGTACAACTAGGCTTCACAAGCTAGGCTGTTGGTATAAAGACAAGTATGTTAATATTATATTTATTATATGTGTTGCTAAATACATATATTAAATATATTAAAGTTTTATTAATATGTTAATAGTATTAACATATTAATAATCCAAAATGATAAAATTAATATTAATTAATATTAAATGTATTAGTTTTTCTCTTCAACCTTAAAGTTGGTTTTTTATTTCTGACTTTAAAATAAATTAAAATATTTTTGTGAGCCCCTATAGGTTAGAGAGTTCAAGGAATTGGTCTAGGGTTCTATAGGAAGCCTATAGACAAAGGGTTCTATAGGCGACCCAGGCTTCTGTAGGCAACCTAGGCACTTTGCCTATTCTATTTACAGGTTAAATCAGCTGTTAGGAGTTGTACAGGCTGTTTTTTATTTATTTTTTATTTTAAGATTTTATTTATTTATTTATTTAAAAGATTTTATTTATTTATTTGACAGAGGAGACACAGCGAGAGGGGGAACACAAGCAGGGGGAGTGGGAGAGGGAAAAGCAGGCCTCCCACTGAGCAGGGAGCCCGATGTGGGGCTTGATCCCAGGACCCTGGGATCATGACCTGAGCCGAAGGCAGACGCTTAATGACTGAGCCACCCAGGCGCCCCTAAGATTTTATTTTTAAGTAATCTCTACACCCAATGTAGGGCTTGCACTCCCAACCCTGAGATCAAGAGTCACATGCTCTAGCGGCTGAGCCAGCCCGCCACCGTGGAGTTGTGCAGGCTCTTGTAAGGGCTAGGTGGAATCTTCTGCCTAAAACTCCTTTGCTGGAACATAGGTCCAGTCTAACTGGGAATTCATCTGGAAACATAGAAGAGTACATTTAACCACCTCTAATGCACTGCCTTAAATAAGACTGGGCTTTTGTTGTTGAAGAAAGAGAAGGAACAGGTATTGGGTAGGTGATCTGCTGTCCCTGCCATAGCTTATTTTCAAATGGTAGTCTTTGTATATTACTATTGAAAACCGGTTTGCATGTATAGAAGTAGAGAGACTTGTAACTTATAGGTTACTTGTTAGGAGGAGGGTTTTGTAGTAAGAAGGAGCAAAGGAGCTGAGGGTCTGAATGAAGGTGGTTAGCAGCAAAAATGGAAAGGAGTGAATAGATGAAGGCCCTTATTCTTTCCTGGAAAAGGAAATAACCTTATGCAACCACACTTACTTTTATGGAAATTCTTGGGAAAGAGTCCAAATTGCTTAGTACCTTGATTCACATATGCACCTAGTTCCTAGTCTGTTATTTTTTTATGGCCACAATATGCAAAAGCGGGCAATGTATTGTTCACTTCTCTTTTTTTTTTTTTAACATTTTATTTATTTATTTGACAGAGACACAGCAAGAGAGGGAACCCAGGCAGGGGGAGTGGGAGAGGGAGAAGCAGACTTCCCGTGGAGCAGGGAGCCCGATGCGGGGCTTCATCCCAGGACCCTGGGATCATGACCTGAGCCGAAGGCAGATGCTTAACGACTGAGCCACCCAGGCACCCCATGTTCACTTCTCTTTTAAAATCTTTAAATATTGAACAGATATTTGTTGAGAACCTGCTATAAGCTAGACCTTGACGATATAATGAGATACAAGTTATCAGTCCCCACCATGAACAGGCTTCAGTAGTCCTGTGAGGAAGACAGACAGATACCGACACCACTGTGTCATAAGTGCTGGCATGGGGGAAATATTGGTAGGTAGGAACATATTAAGAATGGCATATCATAACCTCTTGGTGACCAGTGCAGGTGATTAGCTGAGACCTGAAGGATGAGAGAGCAAGGCAAAGAGATTGGTGAGGCATGAGGGCAGAGAAAGTACTTTGAACAGCTGCTCAGGTGACAGAGGGAGCTTGGCACATTTGGGAAAATACAGATGCCTTGATGGGCCTGCAGTGGGGGAATGAAAGAAAGGGGAGGAGGGAGGGATCTGGCAGAGATTAGACAAGAAGGGCCTGGAGTGCCAGGTTTTACAGAATAGACTTTATCCTGACAGCTACAGAGAATCTCTGAAAGGGAATTGACTTGATCAGATATGTGTTTTGATACCATTTCCAGTCACAGCAATTATGATCTGGTCAGGGTTTATAGAAACAAAAGATTTCCTTGTCACTTTCATTTTCCTTTGGTTACTGGAGAAACTTGTTATGTCCCTGATTTTTTTTTTTTTCTAAGTAATCTTTACACCCAACAGAGGCTTGAAATCATAACCCCAGGATCAAGAGTTGCATGCTCCACTGACTGAGCCAGCCAGGCGTCCCCATGACTTCTCAAATTATGGAATTCTTTCTCATTTCCTCTCTGCCTTTGTATCAGGGTTCTTACTTTAATCCAATATTTCACCTCCTCCTTGTAAGCTGACTTGTCCTTGTCTTCTATCTTAAACATGCTTCACCTCCTCCTTGTAAGCTGACTTGTCCTTGTCTTCTATCTTAAACATGCTTAAAAAGTAGTAAACCATTCTTTGGTTTAAATGCAGGGAACTGGGGCGCCTGGGTGGCTCAGTTGGTTAAGTGTCTGCCTTCGGCTCAGGTCATGAATCCAGGGTACTGCTCAGCGGGGAGCCTGCTTCTCTCTCTCCCTCTGCTGCTCCCCCTGCTTGTGCATGTGCTCTCTCTCTCTCTCTCTGTCAAATAAATAAATAAAATCTTAAAAAAAAATTCAATAGCTTAAAAAAAAATGTAGGGAACTGAAAATAATGAAACAGAGCTGACAACTTTATAGTAGATTTGTACTAAATCTTTTTTTTTAAATTAATTTATTTATTTGACAGAGAGAGAGCACAAGCAGGGGAGGGGGCAGGCAAAGGGAGAGGGAGAAGCAGGCTCCCCTCAGAGCAGGTGGAGCCCGATGCGGGGCTCGATACGAGGACCCTGGGATCATGACCTGAGCCAAAGGCAGTCGCTTAACCAACGGAGCCACGCAGGCATCCCTTGTACTAAATCTTAATTTTAATACTGTTAGTTATTTTTATTACATAATACACAAAGTATATTTAAGATAGTTATTGGAGAAATAGTGTTAAGGTTGGGGTTCTGTTGACTGCACAGAATTCCTCTTTGCAAAGTGCTCAAATTTGTGTAACCATTTAGAAAACAGTTAAGAATCCAGTATATCTGTGATACGACTAGAAAGCATTTTGTTTTTTAAGTAAACCACGTCCAGTGTGGGGCTTGAACTCACAACCCTGAGATCAAGAGTCACATGCTCTACTGACTGAGCCAGCCAGATGTCCGACTTTTTTTTTAAGTAATATAAAATATATGTATAAATATATATTTAAGTAAGCTCTGTGTCCACTGTGGGGCTTGAACTCACAACTGCAAGATCAAGAGTTGCATGCTCTACTGATTGAGCTGGCCAGGTGCCCAATTGGGAAGCATTTTTTAAATTGTTGGTTGAAAGGAGAGAGGGAGGCATGATTAAAGGAGACTGAGTTGCAGGTGTTAGGTGACTTGGCAAGGTCACCTGTTTAGTAGGTTGTAAAAGTATGAGTAGAGCCCAGGGGTGCCTGGCTGGCCCAGTGAGTGGAGCATGGGACTCTTATCTCAGGGTTGTAAGTTAGAGCTCCATGTTGGGTGTAGAGATTTCTTAAAAAAAAAAACACAAAAAAAAACTTAAAAAAAAGTATGAGTAGAACCCAGATATTTTCTCATTTGAAAATGCTGCAGAATCTGGAAATGTTAGCATATAAGAAGGGGAAGAAAATCTAATTTTAGTTCAGATAACTTTATACCAGAGAATAAAATTTTAGAAACTAAAAGTAAGTTTGAAAACAGAATTAGATTTGGGGATGGTCCATTGGTATCCAGCTTTCACACTTCTCTGTTCTGTAAGTGTTCATTCCACTCCAGCTTCGGCACACTTGCTTTTAGCAGCTAATTTTTTTTTTTTTCCCCACAGAATCAGCAACTGAGAAAGGAGCTCTGACCTTTCTTTTTTTCAGAAATAGGATGATCGTGTGTGTGCTTTGCTTTCGGTTTCAGCCGAAATCAGGATGATGATGGCAATGTTGCCATGTAGATCTGATATTACTAGAGACATGCTTGCTATTCTGTTTCCTTTTAACTTCATATTAATAGTCTGTTAACCATTTGAAGAGAAGTTCTTCATCAGTTTCCTTGAAAAAAAACCATGTAGATGACTAATCTTCCCTCAGCGTCTTCCCACTGGGTCTCAGCATCCTTCTTTGGTGGGAATAATTGCAGCTTGGCCAGCAGGTACTACTCCATCCTATACTTTTCTAAGTATTTATACATTTTAAGTAAATAGGAACAGTATCTATTTGACAACAGTATCTGTTTTGGTGTCTGATTTAAAAAAAAGTGTTTCAGAGCTTTTATATATTTAAGTAATTCATTGACCATCCCTTTGAGGTTTAAAGTGGACAGATCGTGATAATCATAATTTTTAATCATGTTTAAAATTCAAGATAACCATGGAAAAATTGCCTCTCAGTAAACAGCTCAGTTCTGTGAACCCACTTTTTCTAAAGCAAGCCTGTCAAAGTATAGAGTGGATTATTCTATCTCTTTTGTGTCCAATAGGAAAGAAAAGGAACAGCCAAAGTAGACTTTTTGAAGAAGATCGAGAAAGAAATCCAACAGAAATGGGATACTGAAAAAGTGTTTGAGGTCGATGCATCTAATGTAGAGAACCAGACTAGGTGAGTAATACTTTGTGAAGTTCTAGACCTTGTGTTTCTAAAACCATTGGGCACCTGGCTGGCTCAGTTGGTAGAGCATGTGACTCAAGCCCCACAATGGGCATAGAACTCACTTTATTTTTATTTTTTTCCCCTAAAGATTTTATTTATTTATTTATTTATTTATTTATTTATTTATTTGAGAGAGAGCGATAGCACAAGCACGGAGGGAGGAGCAGGAAGAGAGAATCTCAAGCAGACTCTGGGCTGAGAATGGAGACCAATGTGCAGCTCAGTCTCACAACCCTGAGATCATGACCTGAATCAAAATCAAGAGTTGGACACTTAACCAACCGAGCCACCCAGGCACCCCGTGCTTACTTTAAAAAAAAAAAAGACTTCCAAAGGAAAGAGGATCCTAATTTCAAATGCAGAAAGTAGAAGTTACCTCCTTCAGCCTGTTTCAGACATTATAAATACACTCTGCCTTATCCTTTCCACAAAGTGGGGTGAGGAGCACACAGTACAGCTACAGTGGGCTCATCGGTTGGAGAGTGTGCCGACAGGTGTTCATTTTATTGTGCTTCATAACATGTATGTATGTTACACATTTGACTCATGAGAAGAGGATATAACATAATTAATTAAGCAGCTTTAAAAAGGTGCTTTTTAACTTAATTTACCATGTATCTTATAATACTGAAGATACTTTATTTTACCTGACGGACTTTGAATTGCTTTATATATATCTAATGAAGGCAAATCTTGTTTAGTTACTAAAACATTAAATTAATCCAGTTTCCTAAGAGTATTAAAATCATCTTTAGTAAATTATCTTTACTCAGCATTTTAGCTTAAGTTAAACCTCCAGTATTTGCTACAAGGATATTTATTTCTTTAATGTCTACCTATAAATATCTTATTCTTTCTAAATCAAAAGTAAGTTTCAATTTCAGAGGGCTTTTAATTTCCAGACTTATAAATTTAACTTAATTTAATTTTTAATTTTTAATTTATTTATTTTTAAAGATTGTATTTATTTGAGAGAGAGAGAGAAAGAGAGAGCATGAGCAGGGGGGAGGGGCAGAGGGAGAGGGAGAACCAATTTTAGTATATGTGCTGCCGAAGCGAGCACAAGGGAGAGGGAGAACCAGACTCCCCACTGAGCAGGGGGCCCCATGAGGGGCTGGATCCCAGGACCCCAGGGTCACGACCAGAGCCGAAGGCAGATGTGTAACTGACTGAGCCACCCAGGTGCCTCTTAAATAATAGAATTTAAACAAGTTGTTTGTAGTACGCTTTCCCTTCACCCCACCCCGTCATTGTAAAAGGAACTTAACATTTTCTTCTCTGTACTTTGTTTTTTACATGATTGTTTTGCAGCAAGGGCAAGTACTTTGTAACCTTCCCATATCCGTATATGAATGGGCGCCTTCATTTGGGACACACATTTTCTTTATCCAAATGTGAGGTAAAGTTTCCTCTGTGTATAATAAAATGGGGTGGAGGGTCTTTGATAAATACTATTTTGAAGAAAATGACATATATCGAATTTATTTCCTGTTAAGGGAACTTAGAATTCCTTAATTTTAAGCATAATTTTAATATTTTACTTCTATTAAATATTTTTATATTTAATTTGCATATGTGGTATGTAGTAAGTATAAGTAATTCCTAGGATGGTGAAAAGACAGAAAAAAGGAATAGTGGACAGAATTTTGGAATGACTTCCTTCTAAAGGAAGAGAGGAAAGGAAAACTAAATTGATAATCTTTGTGAAAAGTCAGTATTTTATATTTGTCTAGCATTTGAATTTGTAATTTAAATTTAGTTTGCTTTCTGTAGTTTGCAGTAGGATACCAGAGACTGAAAGGAAAAACTTGTCTGTTTCCCTTTGGTTTACACTGTACTGGAATGCCCATCAAGGTAAGATTGCTTTTGGGATTGGTTTCTACTCTTTTTAGGTTAAAACAAATGTGATGTCCAATTTAAGAGCTTGAAATAGGATTTTCAGATACTTATATATTATATTGCAGTGTTTTTTGAAATGAGTTGAATTTATTATTGTGAATATTAATTTTAATTTTAATTTTTTAATTTTTTATTTTTTTAAAGATTTTATTTATTTGAGAGAGTGAATGAGAGAGAGAGAGAGAGAGAGAGCACATGAGGGGGGGAGGGTCAGAGGGAGAAGCAGACTCCCTGCAGAGCAGGGAGCCCGATGCGGGACTCGATCCTGGGACTCCAGGATCATGACCTGAGCCGAAGGCAGTCGCTTAACCAACTGAGCCACCCAGGCGCCCGAAAATTAATTTTTAAAAGATACTTGAAGAAGTGCATAAAGGGCACACAGTAAGGTCTAAGTGAGCTCTAATAATTTTGATATTTCTGTTGGTGACCTTACATATTGATATTTCAACTTAGATTATAACTATTAAGTAAAATAGCGTGATATTTTGTGTACACATGAGGTGTAGGAAGTCAGCATCAAGTAATAAAGTTTTTTTATGTGTATCAGCTCTTTTTTTTTAGTTGTATCATATTTTCATCATGTTTGCAAAGGTCTTCGTCATAAATGTGTATTGGAAATAATTCTAAGTAAAGAAGGGGCCAGACAGTTAGAGTTGAAAGGATTTCCTAAATGCAAGAGGGTTGGGAAATTTAATTCCCATTTCTTTTGCTTCTCCAACCTTTTATTTTGAAAAATGTCAAACCTGCAGAAAAGGTGAAAGGTTAGGAGAATGAACACCCATATACCTTTCACACGTAGTTACCAAGTATTAACATTTTGCCATAACTGCTTTAGTTCACACACATGTAATACATGCACACTTTTTTCTCTCTTTTTCTATGAACTCATTGAAAGTAAGTTGCACCCATCATGTTGTGCCACCTCCTAGTACTTTAGTGTGTATTTTTTGAGAACAAGGGCATTCTGCATCATCACAGTCTCATTGTCCCCTCCAAGAAGTTTAACATTGATGTAATATTATCTTCATCTAATCTCTAGTCAGATGTTTCTAGTTGTTCGAAAATGTCCTTTCTGGCAGTTTTTTACTCTGTGTGCTGTGGATCACACGTTGGATTTTGTTATCAGTTCTTCTTGGTTTCTTTTAGTTTGTCATGACATTGATGTCATTTGAGAGTTAGGCCAGTTATTTTATAGAATGCCCCATCATCTGAGTTTTCCGATTGTTTCTTCATGATTAGATTTGAGTGAAATATTTTGACAAGAATACTATATTGGTGAGGTAAACCTCCCGCTGTATCATATCAAAAGGCGTATATTGGTAGTTTGTATAACCTCAGATAAACCCCTTCATCTCTAGTGTGTGTTTTGTAATTTATTTATTTTATTTTTTAAAAGATTTTATTTGTCAGCGAGAGAGAGAGAAAGGGAACATGAGCAGGGGGAAGGGCAGAGGGAGAGGGAGAAGCAGGCTCCCTTCTGAGCAGGGAGCCCGATGCGGGGCTTGATCCCAGGATCCTGGAATCATGACCTGAGCCAAAGGTAGAGGCTTAACCAACTGAGCCACCCAGGCGTTCCATGTGTTTTCTAATTTAATGCCTGTCCTGTCTACCTTGCAGGCTTGAGATGATGATAGAAGATACAAGACAGTAATCTTTAAATTGAGAGATACTATTATTCATGTTGTTATTCAAAATGATAACACTATATCTTATGTATGTTGGTACTTCTAATACCTAACATATAGTATACTACATTGAGTACTTTGAATGTTGAATAAATGCTTGCTGAATAAATGAAGTAAAATACTAATTTATAAATTAGTGAATTTTGATGTACATGAATGATATCATATGGATTTTCTGTAATGATTCACATGTGTATAGATGTATTGTAGAAAATCTCAATTTTAGTTGGCCATAGAAATACCAAAAAAATTCAGATTGTTTCTGACTTGAATTTTGAACTTCACTCTAATGTTGTATTTGTTATAGGCATGTGCTGATAAGTTGAAAAGAGAAATAGAGCTTTATGGTTGCCCCCCTGATTTTCCAGATGAAGAAGAGGAAGAGGAAGATATCAATGTTAAAACAGAAGATGTAATAATTAAGGATAAAGCTAAAGGAAAAAAGGTTTGGGGTTAATACTATTTATTTTGGTTGAAATTTTATATTTTTGTCTAATTTATATTTATATTCCCAGGACCTGGCACATAAAAAGTACTCAGTAATTTTGAAAAAGTAACAAAGCCAAAAATTATCTTTCTGACTTTTTGATGGCCTTTTTCCCCTTTTTACTTTATTTTGAAATACTTTAGATATAGAGAAGGATTGCAAGGTAGAGCAGAGTTCCCTTATATTCTTTACCCAGTTCCCCTTATAGAACCACGTACAGTCCTCAAAACTAAGAAATCAACACTTGAACAATACTATTCACTAAACTACAAACTTATTTGACCTTCAGTGGTTTTTTCGTTGACATCCTTATTCTGTTTGCAGGTCCAATCCAAGATCCCACATTGCATTTACTTGTTATGTCTCCTTCGTATGTCTCCTTAGTCTCTTCCATCTTTGTCTTCCATGACTTTGACACTTTTGGAGAGTACTGGTCAGATCATTTATAGAATGTCCCTCAATTTGGCTTTGTCTAATGCTTTCTCATGAGTAGAATGAGAGGTGATGTGTCCTCCTCAGTGCATCATATCAGTGAGTATATGATGTTGATATCTTACTACGGTTGACGTTAACCTTGATCATTTGGCTTTGGTGGTGTCTGCCACGTTTTTCTACTGTAAGGATTCCATTTTTTCCTTTGATTCATAAATATTTTGAGAGAGATACTTTGAGGCTATGGAAATAATATCTCCTTTTTAAAAAATATTTTATTTATTTTAGACAGAGAATGATTGAGCAAGAGTGGGGGTCAGTGCGGGGGAAGGGGCAGAGGGAAAGGGAGAGAGAGAGAATCCCAAGCAGATGCCCTGCTGAGCACAGAGCCCAATGCGGGGCTCAATTTCATGACCCTAAGATCATGACCTGAGCCAAAATCAAGAGTCAGACATTTAAGTGACTGAGCCAGCCAGGTGCCCCTGGAGATAAAATCTTCTTTTTAAATATTTTCTCACTAACTTTAGCATTTGTCAGTGGATCTTGCCTGCAACAATTGTAACTGTATTGCTCTAATGGTGATTTTCCATTTCCTTCATTCCTTCTACATTTATTACCTAGAATTCTTCTGAAAAGGAATAGTTGTCCTTTCTCCCCCATTTACTTATTTATTCAGGCTTTTTTTTTTTTATATATCTGTGTGGGTTCATGCATATTTATTTTATTCTTTGAGTTATACTCCAGTACTGTGTGGTGTTTTGGGGCAGTTGTTATTGTTCAACTTCCTCTGGTTTTGGCCACTGAGAGTTTTTTCGGTTGGCTCCTATGTCTGTCTGACGTGCCTCCATCTTTTTTCTTTTCTAAGCACTTTATTATTTCCTAGTGCCCAACATACTCCAGGTTCATCTTGTATTTTCCCTGTTGCAGCCTGGAATCAACCACTTCTCTCAGGAATCCTGTTTCCTTTTATTGAGAAACTGTATTTAGAAACTAAGTTCTGAATGCTAGGTACACTCATTGTTTATAGCCCTTCTCAGTAGAAAGAGCAAGGAAATATATATAATAATCCTGGTAACCCACATATATGCACCTGTCTATATTTCTTTACCTATCTCTATATACATTCAAAAAGTTCATCCTACAGGGCACCTGGCTGGCTCATTTAGTAGGACATGTGACTCCTGATGTTGGGGTCATGAGTATGAGCCCCACATTTGGGGTAGAGTTTACTTTAAAAAAAAAGTTCATAGTGATACTCCTGGCTCCGTTATAACCATGGGCCTCATTCTAGCATTCTCCCTTTGCTAATTTGTGACTTCTTTCTCCAAACAGTGAGAAACCTGGCTCTCATTATTTATAGTATATAATTTGTTCAATCCTAGTCTACTAGTAGTTCCAGAATTGCTAACCCATACCCCTGGGAGAAACAGTTTTACTAATGAAAGTACAGTGTTTGTATATGCTTTTTGTCTACTTTTTGTCCTTAGAATCTAGTCAACACGTTCTTTTCCAAAGTTATTTTTTTTTTTTTTTTTTTTGAGTAGCTCTACACCCAACGTGTGGCTCAAAGTCATGGTCTCTGAGATCAAGAGTTGCATGTTCTACCAACTAAGCCAGCCAGGCACCCCCCAGAGTTACTTCAAAAGCTCCTTTCTTTTTAACCCACTTCAAAGTGTGGCTGTATCATATATTTATAATACTGTTAGATACATTTGTCACAGTCTACATTTCATCTTCCATTCCTCCAACATCCTGGTGGATTTTTTTTTTTTAAAGATTTTATTTATTTATTTGACAGAGAGACACAGCGAGAGAGGGAACATAAGCAGGGGGAGTGGGAGAGGAAGCAGGCTTCCCGCTGAGCAGAGAGCCCGATGCGGGGCTCGATCCCAGGACCCCGGGATCATGACCTGAGCCGGAGGCAGACGCTCAACAACTGAGCCACCCAGGTGCCCCTATCCTGGTGGATTTTTTAAACAAATGCATATACAGTAAAATTCACTCTTTGTAGTAGATAGTTGTGTTGGTTTGACAAATATGTGGAGTTATGTTCCTGACACCATAGTACCATACAGAGCAGTTCTGTCACCTCCAAAACTCCTTGCCCTGCCTTTTTAGTTCTTTTTTTTTAAAGATTTATTTATTTATTTTAGAGAGAGAGAGGGAGAGAGAGCACGTTTGTGCACACTCATGCACGTATAAGTTGAAGTGGAGAGGGAGAGGGAGGGGGAAATCTTAAGCAGACTCCCTGCTGAGCATGGAGCCCAATGTAGGGCTTGATCCCATGACTCTGAGACCATGACCTGAGCTGAAATCAAGAGTTTGACGCTTAACCGACTAGGCCCCCAGGCGCTCTTCCTTTTTTTTTTTTTTTTACGATTTTATCTATTTGTTTTAGAGAAAGTGAGCAAGTGAGCAGGGGGAGGAGTAGAAGGAGAGGGACAAGCAGACTCTGCGCTGAATGTGAAGCCAGACATGGAGCTTGATCACATGACCCCAAGATCACTACCCGAGCCAAAACCAAGAGTCGGTTGCTTAACCGACTGAGCCACCCATTTTTATAGTTTGATAGTTATTTTTATAGTTTTTATAGTTAACTTGTTTACCCATCTCCAACCCCTGACATTTGGTTGCCTTTTTGATATTGGTAAATATTAGAAAAAGACAAAACTCTCGTTAATAGCTTATTTGTAACTAAAACAAGATACATGTGGTATTAGAAAAAAGGAAATAGAGATTGGTGCTGACATCCTATCTTTAATGATAATTCTTTATGGTTCCAATGATTTAGTTATTTCTCATATCAGAGTCTTAGTATTGGACTGTAAAATTTGGCAGACAAAATAGTATGTCAAAATCCATTAGTATTCTGACATACCAACAGCATGTTTTGGAATATAAAAAATTACCAAATCGAATATTCACTTAAAATTATTGCTATCCTGGAATTTGCTAACCATTTGTTGGTTGGTCCTTGATGGAGTTTGTTTTTATTGTTTTTTTTTTTCAGAGTAAAGCTGCTGCTAAAGCTGGATCTTCTAAATATCAGTGGGGCATTATGAAATCCCTTGGTCTCTCTGATGAAGAGATAGTCAAATTTTCTGAAGCAGAATATTGGCTTGATTATTTCCCACCACTGGCTATTCAGGATCTGAAGAGAATGGGTCTGAAGGTATGTCCATCACTCCCATAGTTTAAGAAAATATGAAGAACACATTGTGTTTATGATTATATGAGATTTGGACCACTCTTAATTTAGAATAATATATTCCACCTGTATTGCACTAATGAATTAGTACTGTTATTGTTATGGGTCTTGATGTAAGCAGTGAAGTACTTTAATATTTGTTGTATTGGAATATTTTTTTTTTAAAGATTTTATTTATATATTTGACAGAGAGCGAGAGAGCACAAGCAGAGGGTACAGCAGAGGGAGAGGGAGAGGCAGGCTCCCCACCAAGCAGGGAGCCTGATGCAGGGCTTGATCCCAGGACCCTGGGATCATGACCTGAGCTGAACGCAGATGCTTAACCATCTGAGCCACCCAGGCGCCCCTGGAATATGTTTTAATAACAATTAGTAGAAGGGAATTCTGTTCAAAGAATATGAAGAAGCCAAAGTTTAGCTTATATATTTAGGAATACTTAAAGGTATTATTTAAGTGTTCTTTCTTAATTTATTATAATTCATATATGCTTGTTATATGAATGTGCGTATTTCAAAATTGACCAATTAAACACAAGTTAATATAATTAATATATTTAATAGATAGAACCTGAAAATTGTTTTCTTTTTAATGTTTGATATAATTATAGGTTGGAAAATAAAGAGTAGAAGAGTAAATAATTGATTCGTGGGAATTCTTTTTCATAGAGACTATACAAATTTCTCAAAAATTACCTTTTTCTTTTCTCTTCTATAGGTAGACTGGCGTCGTTCCTTCATCACCACTGATGTTAATCCTTACTATGATTCATTTGTCAGGTGGCAGTTTTTAACATTAAGAGAAAGAAGCAAAATAAAATTTGGGAAGCGGTGAGTTTGTTGTCCTTCAATATAATAAAGCAAGAATCATAAGTCTTGCATTGTAATTCACTGCTTGATAGATAGCCTTCTTTTTCCCATTATCCTTTCTCATTTTGTAAATTTTTTCTTTTTGTTCTCATGTCTCATTTGTTTCCCTTTTTGTCTTACCAGTATTTTAATGCCTCTGAGCTGCTTAGTGTTTATGACAAATAAAAACAGGGAGAATAGAAGTGTTGGCTTTTTTTTTTTTAATATAATACCCAGTGCTCATTATATCACATGCCTTCCTTAATGTCCATCACCCAGTTACCCCATCCACACACCCCCCTCCCCTCCAGCAACCCTCAATTTGTTTCCTATGATTAAGAGTCTCTTATGGTTTGTCTCCCTCTTGGAGTGTTGGCTTTTATGATCTCCCTAAAGATTCTGTTCAGTATTTCCAGCCAAGCACAAAAAATTTTATTTATGTGTTAGTTTGTCCTTTTTTTCTATAAATTAAGATTCTTCCTTGATTCTGTGGATTAATTAAAAGCTACTTGTATTTCATAACTGAAATTATATTTCATAATCTTTTGTTTCATACCACAAAGCCAAGATCAGTGCATATTTTTCAGGGTATTACCTTTGATGAAGGCAGAAAGCTTTCATTAAATAACTAGGCTGGCAACTACTCATAAAAGCATAAATAATTGATGTAGACATTTGTTCAGTTAGAAGTTTTAGAAGAAATATTGTTAGATACTAGCAACAAAAGCAAATATGTTAGGATAAAACTTGTATATTACAATAATATTTGTCACTTATTGTTTATTTTTTAGGTATACCATTTATTCTCCAAAAGACGGACAGCCCTGCATGGATCATGACAGGCAAACTGGAGAGGTAATTATTTGTGACATAGAGTCGCTATTATAATATTTCATAATATGGCCATAGAGTTTACAGAATAGATCAGAAACCTGAAAATAATTTTATTCCGGTGACTGTGAAGAGGGAGGCACAGCGGCACTGTAGGTGTCTGTGTCTTGTCTAGGACCTTGTTACTCCAAGAGAGGTGCTAGGACCAGCTGCATGTGCATGTGATACAAAAGCACATTCTTTTTTTTTGACAGAAAGAGACACAGCAAGAGAGGGAACACAAGGAGGGGGAGTGGGAGAGGGAGAAGCAGGCTTCCTGCTGAGCAGGGAGCCTGATGTGGGGCTCGACCCCAGGACCCTAGGACCATGACCTGAGCCGAAGGCAGACGCCTAACAACTGACTCACCCAGGTGCCCACAAAAGCACATTCTTGGGCCTTAGCCCGAAATTGCTGAATCAGAAGCTCTGGGGGTGGAGCCCAGAAATCTGTCTCTAATAAGCTCTTGATAGGATTCACATGCAGACTAATATTTGAGAAGCACTGCTTGGAGAATACACTGTTCTAAAAAGAGCATGGGGCAAGGTAATGAGATATGTGGCTAACTGATATACACAGATTCCATTTATACTTGTTTTGATCATGTGCCTACTTGCTTATTTCCAAAGTGCTTCTAGCCATGCCATGACATCAGTTCACTCTACATTCCTGTAAGACACATTAGTAGCATTATTCCTTGTAATACTTGAGTGAAGCCAGGGTGATTTGCCTAAAGCCATAGCACAGTCAATCAGTAACAATGACAGAATCTGACCTTAGGATTCCCTATGCTGTATCTTCCTTTATTACCATCTCTGAATGCATTTGTAGTCTAGTGATTACTTTTCAAAGTCAGCTTTCAATTATGATGTAACTTATCTAATAGAAGTGAGAGTTGATCAAAATTTTGAATTTGGAAGACCGAGTTTACTGTTAACTTTTAATGTAGTCAACACCACAGCAATATCCTAAATTCCGGTAGTATGTTATAGTTTTTCAAAGCATTTTCTTGTTCATTGTCTTACCTGCTCCCCAGGACAATCCAATGTGAGTCACAGTACAGTTATTTTACAGATGAAGAAATGAAGGCTCAGAGAGACTGTGACTCCCTTGGGTCAAGCCATTAGTAATGGCCTAGGTTAGGTTTTGAATGCACATCATCTGACCCCAGGTCCAGAGTATTTCTTTGATGCCTGTGGGATTGTTTGATTACATATTCTGACTCCCATTTTGGTAAACACCGTTTTGGGTGATTATTCTAATTTTTTTCCTCTTGTCCTCCACTCTCAAGTGAGCTCTTAGCCAACTGTTTTTACTTAGTAGTGTCTGGGCTTCCTTTATGGGTTCTGATCTGGTGTGGGGTGGGAGGGTGGCCTTTCAAGTCACTCTTCTTTTTTTTTTCCCCAAAGATTTTATTTATTTATTTGAGAAAGAGAGAGAAAGAGAGCACGAGCTGGAGGGGGGTGCAGTGCAGAGTGAGAGGGAGAAGCAGAGGGATCATGACCTGAGCCGAAGGCAGTCGCTTAACTGGCTGAGCCACCTAGGCACCCCTTTCAAGTCACTTCTTACACATTAGACCTTGATTTATTTTTTTAATTTATTTTTTAAAGATTTTATTTATTCATTCGAGAGAGAGCATGAGCAGGGGGGAGAGGCAGAGGGTGAGGGAGAGTCCCTGCTGAGTTGGGAGCTCGATATGGGGCTCGATCCCAGGACCCGGAGATCATGACCTGAGTGGAAGGCAGACGCTTAACCATCTGAACCATGCTTAACCATGTGCCCTCACATTAGACTTTTATGTGAATGTAGTCATCTCCCTACTCGTAGTCTCCTCATTGGAAGAAAGAATTATTCTAACAATGCGAGAATCCATCTAAAAAATTTGACTCAGATCTCTCACATAGATTGGTGGGTTTAATCCAAGTTTTTTTATCCTCTCAAATTTTTGTTTATTTGTTTAGGGCGTGGGACCTCAGGAATATACTTTAATCAAGTTGAAAGTGCTTGAGCCATACCCATCCAAATTAAGGTAGGTTGCCAAAGAGTTATTGCTTTATCTTTTTGAAATAATAGATAGATGTGATAGAATCCACAACATTTTTTTTACATAAACATATATTTTTTCTTCTTAGTGGCCTGAAAGGGAAAAATATCTTCTTGGTAGCTGCTACTCTCAGACCTGAAACCATGTTTGGACAGACCAACTGTTGGGTTCGCCCTGATATGAAGTACATTGGGTTTGAGACGGTGAAGGGTGATATATTCATCTGTACCCAAAGAGCTGCCAGGAATATGTCATACCAGGGCTTTACCAAACACAATGGAGTGGTGCCTGTTGTTAAGGAATTAATGGGAGAGGTGAGTTGGGTAGCAGATTTTTTATTTTAGTGCTTAGATTTAGAGGAGAATTTCAGCCATGATACTTGAGGAAAGAACATTGAAAAAAATCTTTTTAATTGAGGTATACATACAATGCAGTGTGTAAATCCTAAATTTTGTATTTTGGTGCATTTTTATACGTGTGTACACTCAGGCAAGCACCACCCAAATCAAGATATAGAACAGTTCCAGTAGTCCAGAAAGTGCTGTCTTGTCCATCTTGCAGTCAGTACTTACCCCTCTTCTGCAAAGGTAACCACTGCTCTGATTTAAGTCACTGAAGATTAGTTGCTGTTCTTGAACTTTTCATTCAGAATTATATAATCTGTACTCTTTTTGTGTCTGGCTTCTTTTGCTCAAATTATGTCTTTGAGATTCATACATGTTGTGTGTAGGAGTGGTTTTTTTCTTTCTTTTTGCTGTGGAGTAGTCATTGTGTAGACTATATCACCATAGCATTTTGAGTCTTATGTTTCAGTTCGGTAAGTATCTGGTTGAAAAATACAGACAGTCCTTCCTAAGAGATTTAATAGCTGCAGTAGAAGATGATTACCAGCATTCCTGGTATAGAATTGCAGCCATTTTTTTCCCTGAAGAATTTTGGTTGATGGTAACTAAATCTGGATGATTATGTAGCTTTTATCCTTACGGTTTATTTACTTATCAGTATTTCAGAGCATATTTTACTCCCTTTGGTAAATGCTGATCTTAGGTATCTTAATAAATAACATTTATTTATTTTTTAAAAAGATACTATTTATTTGAGAGAGAGGGAGAGAGAGCATGAGCAGGAGAGGCAGAGGGAAAAGGAGAGAGAGAATTCCGAGCATACTCTGTGCTGAGCAGAGCCTGATGCGGGGCTCGATCTCATAACCCTGAGACCATGACCTGAACCAAAACCAAGAGTCAGACGCTTAACCAACTGAGCCACCCAGGTGCCCCAATAAGTAACATTTTAAAAGAAAAAGATGAGTAGAATACTATCTCAGTTCTTTTGAATTGAGCTTTTATTTCTTGCTTATTTTGTAAACTTACTTTTGGACTAGATTGTTACACATTAGTAGAACTCAAAATTTGAAAGACAAAAAGATACAAAATATGTCCCTAGTCACTCAGTTTCCCCTTCCATAGGCATTCACTAAAATCACTGTTTTATATATCCTTCCAGAAGTATTTCACATATTTATAAGCAAATGCCTGTGTATGTATTCTTTCTCCCTCATATTATTATTTATTTACTTTTTAAAAAGATTTTATTTATTCACTTGAGAGAGAAAGAGCACACGTATATAAGCAGGGGCAGAGGCAGAGGGAGAGAGAAAGAGAATCTCAGGCAGATACCCTGCTGAGTGCAGAGCCTGACTCGGGGCTCAATCCCACTACCCTGACATCATGATCTCCGCCAAAATCAAGAGTCAGATGCTTAACCAGTTGAGCCACGCAGGTGCCCCTCCCCCTTTTGAATATTGCAATGGCAGTATACTTAATCACATTGTTCTCTGTCTTGCTTTCTTTTTTACTTAATTATGTCTTGGTATGTGCCTTATCAGTGCAGAGCTTCCTTGTATCTTCTGTTTTACAGCCACATAGTATTCCATTGTTTGGCTCTACCACAGCTTATTTAGCCATTCTCTATAATGGATATTGGAATAGTTTGGCTTTTTCTGTGATAAGCAGTGCTGCCGCATCTCATTAGTTCCTGATGTCGGAGTTCTGTCTGAGACGTTTTTAGGAATTGTGTGAATAACACAAATATTTTCTGTTCCTAACACAGTTTCTTTCCATGTAAATTTGAGCAGATTCTGGAGTGTGTGATATAAATAAAAAAATAGCTTGCAGCCCTTATTGAGACTGTCATGATATTTAGCCTTCACCCATGTGACTATAAGTAGCTTCTTTATGAGTAAAGTGGATGGGTGGGAACTGTGTGGAATTGAAAAGTGCATTCCTTGGCTCAGCAAGCAGCTGCAAGCGCTTTTGTTCCCATTCTAAGGGTATGGGTTCAGTATTGTTGAATCTTCGGAATTTTTTTTTTTTTAAAGAGAAACTGGTTATATCCTTTTTGTTCAGTTTGTCTTTGTAATCATTGTTTTAAATGGATATACAGTATTTTATTTTGTTGGTATCTCATTTTGTTAAATGATTTTCTATTCTTTAAAGTTTTAGCTGTCTCCAGGTTTTGCTGTTGTAGTTAACACAGCATTGGGCAGACTTCTCAAAGAAAAAAAGTTATTTTTTCCTTTGAGATTAATTTCTAGGATTGGATTGCTGGGTCCAGGTTGTGTGAACATTTTTGTGTCTCTTGCTATGGTTCCTATATTGTTTTCCTCAAGGAGTACACTGTCACAAGCAATATATTAGTGTACTAATTGACTCACAACCTTACCACATTACATTTGGGTATCATAATTATTTACAACTATTTGTAGTCTAGTATGTATAAAAAATGTATTTTGTTTTACTTCATTTATTTTTATTTTTTTTATTTTTTTTAAAGATTTCATTTATTCGACAGAGAGAGACACAGCGAGAGAGGGAACACAAGAAGGGGGAGTGGGGAGAGGGAGAAGCAGAATTCCCGCTGAGCAGGGAGCCCGACGCGGGGCTCGATCCCAGGACCCTGGGATCATGACCTGAGCTGAAGGCAGATGCCTAACGACTGAGCCACCCAGGCGCCCCTACTTCATTTATTTTTAAATACTAGCTTCTCAGGGCTTAAAAATATTAACACTGTTTTAAATTTTAATGGTTAAAATAAGTTTTTTCACCTTTATGCTGATCTTTTTGTTGCACAGGAAATTCTTGGTGCATCACTTTCTGCACCTTTAACATCTAATAAGGTGATCTATGTTCTTCCAATGCTCACCATTAAGGAGGATAAAGGTAAAGAGTTTATTTCTTTCTTTCTAGAAATACTTTGGTAATTGCATTCTGGTTGTATTAATTAATTGCACACTTTCTTTTATAAGGCACTGGTGTGGTCACAAGTGTTCCTTCTGACTCCCCCGATGATTTTGCTGCCCTCAGAGATCTGAAGAAAAAGCAAGTGAGTATCTGAGTTTCATGTTCTTATTTCTTCTTAATCATCTAATTAGGTACCACTGAACTATGAAATTAGGCTAAAAAGCTATCATGTATCTTTGAACTATTATCTCTGCCTTCTTTCTTGATGTTTATGTATTTTCCTTTTTTTGTATTTTAAGTATAATATTTCATAGAATCTTTTTTTAAAAGACTTTCAGAGCAGTTTTAGGTTTACAGTAAAATTGAGAGGAAGGTATAGAGATTTCCCATTTACTCCCTGCCCCCACATGTGCACAGCCTCCTCCATTATCAAAATCCCCACCAGAGGGGTGCATTTGTTACCATGATGAACCTGCATTGACACATCATAATCCACCAAAGTCTGTAGTTTACCTTAGGGTTCACTCTTGGTGGTGTATATTCTTTGGGTTTGGACAGCTGTATAATGACACAGATTCATCATTGTAATATCATAGAGTATTTTCATTGCCCTAAAAATCCCATGTGGTCTTTCTGTCATCTCTCTCCCCTGTGACCCCTGGCAATCACTGATCTTTTTACGGTCTCCACAGTTTTACCTTTTCTGGAATGACATGTAGTTGGAATCATACAGTGTGTAGCTTTCTCAGATTGGCTTCTTTCAACTACTCATATGCATCTAAGGTTTCTCTGTGTCTTTTCATAGCTTGATTGCTCATTTTCTTTCTACCTGGATGTACCATAGTTTATCCATTCACTTTCTGAAGGACCTCTTGGTTGCTAATAAGCACTGGTAATTATGAATAAAGCTGCTGTATACATCCATTTGCAGGTTTTTGTGTAGACATAAGTTTTCAGCTCCTTTGGGTAAATACAAAGTTGTGTGATTGCTGGGTCCTATGGTAAGAATATATTTAGCCACCCAACTGTGTTCCAAAGTGGCTGTACTGTTTTGCATTCCCACCAGCAGTGTATAAGAGTTCTTGTTGCTCCACATCCTCACTAGCATCTGGTGTTGTCATTGTACCAGATTTTGTCCATTGTAATAGGTGTGTAGTGATATCTCTTTGTTGTTTTAATTTGCATTTTCCTGATGACATGATGTGGTCTTTTCATATGCTTATTTGCCAGCTATGTATCTTCTTTTGTTGAGGTGTGTCTGTTAAAGTCTTTGGCTCATTAAAAAATCAGATTTTTTTTTTTTAAGATTTTGTTTCTTAGAGAAAGTGCATGAGTGCACGCACACACAAGTGTGTGTGGGGAGAGGGGCAGAGGGTGAGGGAGAAGCAGATTCTCCGCTGAGCAGGGAGCCTGATGTGGGGCTCAATCCCAGGACCCCGAGATCATGACCTGAGCCACCTAGGCGACCTGGATTGTTTGTTTTCTTATGATTCAGTTTTGAGAATTCTGTGTATATTTTGGATAATAGTCCTTTATCAGATGTGTCTTTTGCAAATATTTTTTCCTGATCTTTGGCTTGTCTTTTATTTTAATTCCTGATCCTGTCTTTTGTAGAGCAGCTTTTAATTTTAATGATATTCAGCTTATTATTTCTTTCATGGATTGTGTCTTTGATGTTGTATCTAAAAAGGCACCACCGTACCCGTGGTCATTTAAGTTTTCACCTACATTTTCTTCTAGAAATTTTATAGTTTTGTGTTTTATATCTAGGTCTGTGATCCATTTTGAGTTATTTTTTGTGACAATATAAGGTCTGTGTCTAGATTCATTTTTTTTTTTGCATGTGAATGTCCAGTTGTTCCAATAATATTTGTTGAAAAGACTGTCTTTGAATTACTGTATTGCCTTTGCTCCTTTATCAAAGATCAATTGACTATATTTTTGGGGTCTATTTCTGGCCTCTGTGTTGTTCCACTGAACCATTTGTCTCTTCCTTTCTTAGTACCACACTGTGTTGATTACTGTAATTTTATAGGAAGTCTAGAAGCCAGAAGCCAATTTTGTTCTTCAATATTGAGTTGACTATTTTGGGTCTTTTGCCTCTCTGTATAAACTTTGCAATCAATTTGTTGATATTCATAAAATAACTTAATGGGATTTCAGTTGAGATTACATTAAATCTGTAGGTAAGTTGGGAAGAATTGACATCTTGACAATACTGACTCTTCCAGTCCATGAACATGAAGTATCTGTCCATTTATTTAGGTTGTTTTTTTAAATTTTATTTATTTTATTTTATTTTATTTTTTTAAAGAGTTTATTTATTTGACAGAGAGAGACACAGCGAGAGGGGGAACACAAGCAGGGGGAGTGGGAGAGGGAGGAGCAGGCTTCCCGCAGAACAGGGAGCCCGATGTGGGGCTTGATCCCAGGACCCTGGGATCATGACCTGAGCCAAAGGCAGACGCTTAATGACTGAGCCACCCAGGTGTCCCTAGGTTTTTTTTTTTAAAGATTTTATTTATTTATTTGACAGAGAGAGAGAGAGAGAGACAGCGAGAGAGGGAATAGAAGCAGGGGGAGTGGGAGAGGGAGAAGCAGGCCCCCTGCTGAGCAGGGAGCCCGATGCGGGGCTCAATCCCAGGACCCTGGGATCATGACCTGAGCCGAAGGCAGATGCTTAATGACTGAGCCACCCAGGCGCCCCTTATTTAGTCTTCTGATTCTTTTCACAGAGTTTTTTGTTTTTCTGGTATAGATCTTATGTACGTATTGTTACTTTTGTACCTAAGTATTTGATTTTGGGGGGTGCTAATATAAATGTTACTTTATTTTTAATTTTGACTTCCACTTGTTCATTCTTAGTACATTGGAATGCAGTTAACTTGTATAATTAACTGTGTATCTTGCAACCTTGCTATAATTGTTTATTAGTTCCAGGAGTTTTTTTCCTTGATTCTTTTGGATTTTCTATATAGATGTTCCTTCCATCTGTGAACAAAGACAGCTTTATGTCTCCCTTCCCAATCTGTATACCTTTTATTTTGTATTCTTCCCTTATTGCTTTAGCAAGGATATTCAGAACGATACTGAAAAGCAGTGAGAGGGGACATCCTTGCCTCATACCTGATCTTAGTGGGAAAGCTTTGAGTTTCTCATCATTAAGTATGATGGTAGTTGTAGATTTTTTGCAGATAGTCTTTATCAAGTTTAGAAGGTCTGCATCTATTTCTGTTTATTAGGAGTTTTTATCATAAATGGGTGTTGGGTTTTTGTCAAATGCTTTTCTTGCATCTGTTGATAGGATCTTTTTAAATCTGTTTTGATGGGTTTCATAAAACTTTAAAAAAAGTTTTCTGATATTCACATTTTCATTGCAACCTGGATATGAAACTCATTTTCATTGGGGGGTGTGTGTGTGTGTGTGTGTGTGTGTGTGTGTGTATGTGTGCGAATTTTTGCTTTTGGCATACTATTTTTCATCATTTAAGCCATTCATTCTAACTTAAACAGTTGAGTTTTTAAAAGTCATAGGTCCCTTCTTGAGATATTTAGTGAAATTTTATTTTTTTTATTTTTTTATTTTTTTAAAGATTTTATTTATTTATTCATGAGAGACAGAGAGAGAGAGGCAGAGGGAGAAGCAGACTCCCAAGGAGCAGGGAGCCCGATGTGGGACTCGATCCCGGGACGCTGGGATCATGACCTGAGCCGAAGGCAGACGCTTAACCATCTGAGCCACCCAGGCACCCTTCAGTGAAATTTTAAAAAAATATGGAGAGGAGAACAAAGAATTTAAAAAAGTTTTGGTGTTGGTTCTCTCAATGGTTATGCTGGTAAAGTGCTAATCATGAGTGTTAATTTACAAAATTTTTTTGCAGGCCTTACGAGCAAAGTATGGAATTAGAGATGACATGGTCTTGCCATTTGAGCCGGTGAGTACATAGGTGACTCAGAATATCCATACCCATCTCTTTATCAGTGAAAAAAAAAGAGCTAACATTTTCCTTGTAACAAAATTGAATAATTGGTGAATGTAAAAATGAGAGGGAGTTTGCATAAGAGTTTACTTACTTTAATTTGGTATTTGCTGTCAGTTAAGAGTGAGAGAAAGACCAACAATAAGCATTTTCTTAGCGCCCGGCAC
The DNA here is from genome assembly GCF_004348235.1 of Phoca vitulina. NCBI lineage: Eukaryota > Metazoa > Chordata > Mammalia > Carnivora > Phocidae > Phoca > Phoca vitulina. Next base: position 69,732,977 of record NW_022589709.1, read on the forward strand.
CTGTAATTCTGGAACAAACGACTTTCTTAGCATCACCAATTTTATAGATGCTTATTTTGCTACTATGGCCGGCCTGTTTCCAAGCTTCTAAAGACAAAATTTTGCCATTTAAGTCATGAATGGTTATGTTTCATATTAATGCCTGGAGAAGAAAAAAATTTTAATCACTAGCAAATAACTTTCATGAAGAATCTAGAAGACTTATCATAAACCAGAAATAAGACCATCCATAAATTTAATTTAAATTGTTTACATCATTTTCCTAGTTTCACTGTTTATTATTTAGTTAATTATATGCCAGTGTGGGGTTGTGAGCTAGAGAAGGTGTGTTCTGTAGTGGGGGAGGGACAATTTGGGTGTTGGTGCAGAGAATTTGGATAGTTCCTGTGGAGGAGAATAGGAAGACACATTCACATCTGGATGTTAGTCACTGTGATTGCCTGATGTGTGTTGCTTCTGTAATGATATATAAAATCTGAAATGGCTTCATTGGACAGTAGAGGCGAGAGGATTATGCCCCATGGGGCTGTTTTTATGTTCATTCAGTGTGAATAAGTTCCCAACATTGCTGTTCTTTGCAGGTGCCAATCATTGAAATCCCAGGTTTTGGAAATCTTTCTGCTGTAACCGTTTGTGATGATTTGAAAGTTCAAAGCCAGAATGACCGAGAAAAACTTGGAGAAGCAAAGGAGAAGTTATATCTAAAAGGGTTTTATGATGGTGTAAGTAATAATTTTTTAGTTTTGCTCTAATTTTTTCAGTGATTTAGAAAAAAATAGAAAAGTTCAGGATAGTTTCAACTATATACTGATTTGAGAGAGATTAATATGAGACTGTGTTCTTCTGTTTCCAGATTTCTTTTTTATTATTTATTTATTTTAAAGATTTTTTTTTTTTTAAAGATTTTATTTATTTATTTGACAGAGAGAGAGATAGCGAGAGCAGGAACACAAGCAGGGGGAGTGGGAGAGGGAGAAGCAGGCTTCCTGCCGAGCAGGGAGCCCTATGTGGGACTCAATCCCAGGACCCTGGGATCATGACCTGAGCTGAAGGCAGACGCTTAATGACTGAGCCACCCAGGCGCCCTATTTTAAAGATTTTTATTTAATTGAGAGAGAGAGAGGAGAGACAGAGCACAAGCAGGGGGAGGGGCAGAGGGAGAGGGAGAAGCAGTCTCCCCTCTGAGCAGGGAGCCCAACTTGGGGCTCGATCCCAGGACCCCATGATCATGACCTGAGCCAAAGGCAGACACCTAACGACTGAGCCACCCAGGTACCCTTCCAGATTTCTTTTTTCTTTTTTTTTTTTTTTTTAAAGATTTTATTTATTTATCCGACAGAGAGATAGACAGAAGAGCACAAGCAGAGGGAGTGGCAGAGGGAGAGGGAGAAGCAGGCTCTGCACTGAGCAGGGAACCCAATGCGGGACTCAATCCCAGGACCCTGAGATCATGACCCGAGCTGAAGGCAGATGCCCAACCATCTGAGCCACCCAGGCGCCCCTAGATTTCTTTTTTTAATCTATTTTTTATCCGATAGCATTTACAGAAATTATATTTTTGTGCCCTCTAGGAATCTCTAAGAAATGAGTTTACTGAGAAGATTATTTAAAGTTCATATTATTTTGCAGTAAATTCCATAGATTTATTGCATGGACAATACCTGGTTCCTTCTTTTGCTCTTTTAATTGAGGAGTTCATATTTTAAATTAGCAATTTTATTCAGTTCATTAATTTACTTACTAATGCATAGTAAATGTCAGGTGAGCACAAAAACATGTTTTAAACCTCTCTTTTCTCCTTAATTGTGCATATGTTAATGTGGCTTACATTTCCATGGAAAGAAGACTAAGCTAGAGAAAGTAAAAATCCAGCCAAGTTGCTATGACTTGAGGTTGAAATGAAGATTTTTTAAGGCCATGAATGAGAATTCTTTATTTTTACCTTTACTCTCATTTTTCTAGATAATCAACAATTGGTTATATATCTTTTTTTAAGTGACTTACACATTTTGGGTGATAATAAAAGCCACCACTTATATAGCACTTACATGTTAACTTATTTAAATCTCAAAATAACCTTGTGAAGTAGGCAGTATTCCATTTTATAGATGAGGAAATAGAAGTACTAAAATATTAAGTAATTTACCTAAGATCAGCCAGATAGGTAGCCAGTGGCAGAACTGGTACTCACACTGGGCAGCTTGGCTCTAGGATTTGTGCCTGCTTGCTTATTTATTTATTTATTTATTTGAGAGAGAGTGAGTACGGGCATGTGCAAGTGGGGTGGGGGCAGGAGCAGAGGGAGAGGGAGAGAGAGAATCTTAAGCAGGCTCCACACGCAGCACAGAGCCCGAGGCGGGGCTCAGTCTCACAACCATGAGATCAGGACCTGAGCCGAAATCAAGAGTCAAACACTCAACCGACTGAGCCACCCAGGTGCCCCTAAGATTTATGCTCTTAACCACTGTACTGTGATGATCAATAAGTATAATTTTATAATGATGAATTAAATAGATAATAAAGCATTTTGGCATGGTAGAGGGTTTGGAGGGTCAAAAAAGAACTTGTGTCTTTTCCATTTAAGATAGAAGCTATTTCAGAGAGAAATAGGAGTCACATAGCTGAAGATCAGAACATCAGCTATAAGGGATTGTGTGGCTTAGATCTGTGACAACAATGGGCAAGCTAATACTTGGCCCTAGAATTAAATTTCCTCACTACATAAAAGGCAGAGTTGGAAAACAGGCCTTCCTGTAAGGGCTAGGTTTATCACATGGCCAAGCAAAGGAAAATGCTCGCTGGCAACAGGCAGAGTTGGAAACAGAAGTCTAAATGGGGCTGAGCGGCATGCACTCAGTTCATTTTCCCAAAGCCTTCAGGAATGAGGTGAGTGAGCATATTGAAATTCTCTCCACATGGAAATCTGAGAAGTGGGAAGTGAGGGTTCCTTCCTAATCATGTTCATGGTAGCTATCCTAGTTACACCAAAAGAGAAGCAAGTGTGTTGTAAATATTAGTTGTCTAAGCTATGGCAAAATAAAAACTTAAGATTATAAATGTGATAAATTTCACACTAAAAATATCTTGGTTGCAGATGGAAGTAAATTCAGTTAGGAAAAAGTTTGGAGGGAACACAAAGCAAATTTTAATTGTTTTGTCTGTTTTTTTCCCCCCACTTCTCATTCTTTTAGGTAATGTTGGTGGATGGATTTAAAGGACAGAAGGTCCAAGATGTAAAGAAGACTATTCAGAAAAAGATGATTGACACTGTATGTGATAGGCTATCCTCTGAAGGCTGGTTTAGGAGAAAACCTTTTAGTATCTTTTTTTTTTTTTTTTTTAAGATTTTATTTATTTATTTGACAGAGAGAGGCACAGTGAGAGAGGGACACAAGCAGGGGCAGAGGGTGAGGGAGAAGCAGGCCCCCCGCTGAGCAGGGAGCCCAATGCGGGGCTCGATCCCAGGACCCTGGGATCATGACCAGAGCCGAAGGCAGATGCTTAACGACTAAGCCACCCAGGCGCCCCTAGGAGAAAACCTTTTAGTTAATAGACTTCACTGTTAATTAGTGGTGAGTTCTGTAATAGAACCTGGAGCTGAATTAAAGATAAATAATTTTGTGGCAGAAAATAGGAGACTTATTTAGCAATTCATTTAACTTGAACATCCCACCTGTAACGTTGATGAGTGTAGTGCTATAAAGTTGGCATGTGCAAAGCACAAACGGAGAACTTTAATGATGCTTCCTGGCAGCGGCCATTTAAGATACTGGTAGTTACAGTTCTCTTTGTGTAGTGCTTTACTTTTTACTTCATTGTTTTTCTTCCCCCTCTGTCTTCATTTTTGTTGAAACTTTTTTTCTGTTGTGCTGCTTAATTAGTTTTTAAATTAAATTTTGATTTCTGACAGTTGTATATGGCCTTAGTAGAGAGAGACAGTGGTCTGTAAAGCTTATTAAAATAAAAAACCAGCAGTTTCCTCTCCATCCTTCCACATTGTCTTAAGTTTCTCTTCCTTGAACAGGCTTACTTTTAACTGTTTCAATTGCTTCTTTTAATATTAACCTCTATCTCTTACAGATCTATAATCTAAATGCTAATACAATTTCTGAATTTTGTTTTTCAGTTTTAGGCATTAGCTATTGACTTCCTACTGTAGAAAATCAAGATTTAACTCTTCCTTATAACTGTGTCTTTCTTTCTAACCTCACCATTTGTGTATACTTTTCTACCTCCTGTCTTCCTAGCATAGGTGTATTATAACTTGTGAGAGCAGTACTACAAAAATGTACATTTTAGAGGCATCACTGATCCACAATGAAGTGTACAATGAGAACTTTTCTTCCCAGCTTTCATTTTCCCCTGGCGTTAGTAATTGTCTTTTTTTTTTTTTCTTCCTTTAAAATATATCAATACTCCATCCCCAAACTCTGCCCTGTTTATTTCTTCTCTTAATACTTTCACACATCAATATGCTATTGGTTCCCTCTTGGAGAAAGTTCTCCCAGAGCCTTCTGTCCTATTTTAATCTGGACTAGTTGCTTACTCTCCTGGTGCACAAATGTCATCTGGGATCTTTCTCCACTATTACTAAGAATTTCCTTTGTTTCTCTTGAGTTGGACCTGTTGTTTCCTTGATCCCATTGCTGCTGCTTTATTATTTACTCTCTCATTTTGGTGAAGCTCTGCTTCTAGTGGCTTTCCTGAAAAAGGGTACCTGGAAGGTAAATTTTTGCGAGCTTCCATCTCTGAAATATCTTTAGTCTGTCTTCATACTTGATAGGTTGGGGACAGAATTCTAGATTGAAAGTAATTTTGCCGTTGAATTTAATGGACATTACCCCTGGTGTTCTGTTTCAGTAATGTTGCTGAGAAGTCCAAAACCATTTTGGTAATAACTGATTTTTTGTTAATGGCCTGTTTTTTCCCTTCCTCTGGAAGCTTCTAGAATCTTCTTTTTCTTCCCAGTATTCTGAAATTTCATGATTTTCCTTGGTGTAGGTCAATTTTTATTAATTTTTGTGGGTGCTTGGTGGATTCCTTCAGTTTGGAGACTTAATTTGCTTTAATTTTGGGAAAATTTCTTGACTTTTTCTTTGATTGTTTATCTCTTTCTGTTCTTTATTTTCTTTTTCTGAATTCTAATTATTCAGATATTGGTTCTCTTGATTCTGGAAGTCCTTTTCTTTCTGGGAGAGTTCTCAACTTTTTCTCCCTATAAGGTTTTGTTTGTTAACTCTGTGTTTTTTATATCTGCTATTTCTGAGCATGTGGAAAAGTTTTTTTCTTGGTATGGAAAATTCAAATTTATAAAAAGTGGAGAGTAGTATGACGAATTCCTATATACCTGTTATCCACCTTTGAAATTACCAACTCAGGGCCAGTTTAAGAGCTTATTCTTGCTATCTGATTGATCCTTTTTTATGGGATGCTACTCCTGTTTCATGGATGTGAAATCTTAATCTCTTATTTCTCTGAGAAAGGTTGTTGATATTTAAGAGTAGGTACAAAAAGGTGATCAGGATCTTTTTGCATGTGAGTAGGGCTTCACTGGGGGAGATCTAGAAGGGCTGTTTGGGAAAAAAAAATAGAAGGGCTGTTTGGGTCTTGGGAAGCCTTTTTTTTTTTTAATTTCTTTTTTTTTTATTATGTTAGTCACCATACAGTACATCATTAGTTTTTGATGTAGTGTTCCATGATTCATTGTTTGTGTATAACACCCAGTGCTCCATGCAATACGTGCCCTCCTTAATACCCATCACCGGGCTAACCCATCCGCCCACCCCCCTCCCCTCTAAAATCCTCAATTTGTTTCAGAGTCTATAGTCTCCCATGGTTCTTCTCCCCCTCGATTCCCCCCCCTTCATTTTTCCCTTCCTTCTCCTAATGTCCTCCATGCTGTTCCTTATGTTCCACAAATAAGTGAAACCATATGATAATTGACTTTCTCTGCTTGACTTATTTCACTTAGCATAACCCCCTCCAGTTCTATCCATGTCGATGCAAATGGTGGGTATTCATCCTTTCTGATGGCTGAGTAATATTCCATTGTATATATGGCCACATCTTCTTTATCCATTCATCTGTTGAAGGGCGTCTTGGCTCTTTCCACAGTTTAGCTGTTGTGGATATTGCTGCTATGAACGTTGGGGTGCATTTGGCCCTTCTTTTCACTACATCTGTGTCTTTGGGGTAAATACCCAGGAGTGTAATTGCTGGGTCATAGGGTAACTCTATTTTTAATTTTTTGAGGAACATCCACACTGTTTTCCCCAAAGTGGCTGTACCAACTTGCATTCCCACCAATAGTGTAAGAGAGTTCCCTTGGGGAAGCCTTTATGTTAGCCTTGATATTAGAGCTTCTTGGATTTGTTAGATTCCTCCCAAAAGAGTCTTCCAGTTTCTGGCTTAAAAGAGCTAAGCTAACTGAGCATTCTGGGAGTTGAAAAGATTGCTAGGGGGAATACCAATCCCCAGTGTGCTGACTTTCCGGTTAATTCATTTATTCCTACTGTGATACCCATAGCCTCAACTTAGTTGGTTGAGTTATTCTCTCATCCTCTCCAAAAAAATATACCTTCATTGTTCTGCTGGCATAGGGAGGGGCAGTTGCAAATCTGTATAGTGTGGGATTAGGGTATCTGGGGTTCTAACCTCTTCTTTAAAAACTTCAGTTAGTCCTCTTACTTTCAGCCTCATGTTGCCTCCGCTTCCAGAACTATCTTGTACCACAAATTGTTGAGTTTTTTGGAGGTTCTGTAATGCAAATTGGATGGCTTTTCACCTTCTCTGCTGCTGGTTTAGGATTCAGCTAGCTTTCTTCAGCCTGCTAAATATCCTGTTTTTTAGTTTCGAAAATTTGATTGATATTATTTTTTGTCTTATTGTTTTGTCTCTGTAAGTTCATGCTGTCAGAAAAAAGAAAAACCCTCTTTGTTGTCATTTTGTTGAAATTTTGAGAGGCAGTAGAGTTAAATGTCTGTTTTTAATTTACCATCTTTAAACCAAAGTCCTAGCTATTTAACAGTTTGAAGAATTACATTAAAAACACAGAAAAAGGAATCATTTTATGAATAACAATGTTGGATTTATTTTTAAAAATAGCCTGATAAGTTTGGGACCATAATATGTTAAGAGATATTTATAGTTGATAAATAATTAAATTCATGGTTAGTTTTCTAATGGGCTTTTTTTTTTTTTTTAAAGATTTTATTTATTTGACAGAGAGAGACACAGTGAGAGAGGGAGTGGGAGAGGGAGAAGCAGGCTCTCCGCCGAGCAGGGAGCCCGACGCGGGGCTCGATCCCAGGACCCTGGGATCACGACCTGAGCCGAAGGCAGACGCTTAACGACTGAGCCACCCAGGCGCCCCTAGTGGGCATTTTTCATGACACTATAAATCTTTAGCAACAATATTTTCCATGTTTAATTTTTGTGCGTCTGTTTTTTTAAAAGCAGTGGTTCCATGCATTTAATTTCATAATTTTTTATATTTTTATTCTAACAAGGATAAAAGGCTTCCATAGGCAGTCTGACCTTCAGACCACAGAATTAGAAACTATTGAACATCTTTTACATTCTACTGAAAAGGAATAATCTAATATAGGAAAGATGATCTGTTGACAAAGATGCTCACCTTTTCAAAAGCAAATGTTGTATAGAAAGAAAGGCAGATAACTTCTACTGGGAAGAGGGAAGACATAACGAACATGTGGGGTTTGGGTTATGGGTGGTGTAACATTTTTTTTTTTTTTTTAAGATTTTTTTAATTTGTTCATTCGAGACACAGAGATACAGAGAGAAAGAGAGAACACGAGCAGAAGGAGAAGCAGAGGGAGAGGGAGAAGCAGGCCCCCCACTGAGCAGGGAGCCCGATGTGGGGCTCCATCCCAGGACCCTGGGATCATGACCTGAGCTGAAGGCAGACGCTTAACCATCTGAGCCACCCAGGCGCCCCAACATTTTTTTAAGTTGTTTTTATTATCCCTGAGGAATAGAGATTGACTTAATATCTGATATATTTTTGCTTTTGTTTAGGGAGATGCATTTATTTACATGGAACCAGAGAAGCAAGTTATGTCCAGATCTTCAGATGAATGTGTCGTGGCCCTGTGTGATCAGTGGTTAGTCTCTCTTACAGAAAGAAATTTCCTTCAGTCACTTTACTTATCCTTTTGACTTTTATTTTTTTTTTAATCAATCTTTTCACTCCCAAGGTACTTGGATTATGGAGAAGAGAACTGGAAAAAACAGACATCCCAGTGCTTGAAGGGACTGGAAACGTAAGAAGGGAAAAAGTGATGAGGGAAGGGAGAGGAGATGAGAAATGTGGAAGATACTGAATGTGAAGGAAGGCACTTTATCTTTTACTCTCTCCAGATTCTGTGAGGAGACCAGGAGGAATTTTGAAGCTACCTTAGGTTGGCTACAAGAGCATGCTTGCTCGAGAACTTATGGTTTAGGTAATGTATACTTCAAATTCTTCTGTTTGAATGACTTTGCCAATTACATGGCAAATTAGCACTTTTACCTTTTCTCCCTCTTTTGTATTATTTTTCTGAATTGGAAGTGAGAGGCTTCAGTTAGAGGGTGAAGGGAACTAAGAGGTGATGCCCTACCATCTACCTGGTGGTAGAAGTATGACCCACATAACTTTATGGATTTTTTTTTTAATAGAAAGTTTCTAGTGCTTTAGCCATTTGGTTTTTTATTTACCAGTCTATTTTATTAAGTATTCAAGCACATTTAAGACCTTCTTAAAATAAGGAGCTTTGTAAATGCTATATGCTTTGAAAATGTGGATTCTCTAGATGAAGTATCTCTCGAGTTCCTCATGCATTGATTTTTTTCTTTTTATCTTGCAGGTACTCGTCTGCCCTGGGATGAGCAGTGGCTGATCGAATCACTCTCTGATTCCACTATTTACATGGCATTTTACACAGTTGCACACCTGCTGCAGGGGGGGAACTTGCGTGGACAGGCAGAGTCTCCGCTGGGCATCAGGTTGGTAAATGGATGAGGCAAAGGAGTATAGTTTGTTAGCAAGGGATAGGATCTTTTGATTTACACACTGAAAGTTCTTTTTTTTTTATTATTTAGTTTTCATAAGAATTCATTTAGCAGAATTTTGTTACGATGTTTTCATTTTTTTGCTGCTACACTGAGAAAAAGTAATAAATAGTCCCTCTCCTGTTGTTACCATTCTTCATTCTTATCTGAGTCTATTGTCATCATTTGTTAGTGTAACTATATTAAGAGAGAGATTCCTACTTCATGATTAGATGAAAATATTAATTCTTTCAAAGAAATTACCTATATATTTTGTTGTTGTTTGTTTTATTTTTAATACAGACCGCAACAGATGACCAAGGAGGTTTGGGATTATGTTTTCTTCAGGGAGGCTCCATTTCCTAAGACTCAGATCCCAAAGGAAAAATTAGATCAGTTAAAGCAGGAATTTGAGTTCTGGTATCCTGTGGATCTCCGAGTGTCTGGCAAGGATCTTGTTCCAAATCATCTCTCATATTACCTTTATAATCATGTGGCTATGTGGCCAGAACAAAGGTGAGTGCTAAAAAGGCTGTAGATTAAATTTATGCCTTGCGGCTTCAAATATTTAAGAAGTTACTATGCAGGGTATAGTTAGGTTTGCCAGTTGCCTTCTTTTTCTTCTGTTAAATGTATACTGAAGCAGAAAGTACACCTTCTCCTATCTGTTACATCTAGAAATCCTCATACTTACTTTGGGCTCACCAAAGCACGTCACATTTCATACCTTGACAGCCTTTCAGTACTTTATTTGACGTGTTTTGTGACTCTGACCTCTTAGGTACAGAAATAAAGGTGATTTAAGACAGAGCCTAGAACATTAGAATTGGAAGGAAACATCCCTTTAGAGCTCAGAGCCCCAAGGTTACAGCATTAGTTGGTAGCGGTATTCTTTTTTTTCTTTTTTTTTTTTTTGAGAGAGCATGGAGGGGAGGGGCAGAGGGAGAGGACGTGAAAGAATGTTAAACAGGCTCCACATCCGGCATGGAGCCTGACACAGCGTTTGATCCCGTGAGATGCCTGAGATCATGACCTGAGCTGAAACCAAGAGTTGGACACCTAATTGACTGAGCCACCCAGGTGTCCCTGGTAGTGGTATTTTGACTAGAGTCTGAATCTAAGCAGCATTTTTAATCCTGTGTGCTCAAAAGTAATCCTTCTATCATCTTCCCTCTTGACCCAGATATGTCTCTGTGCCTTTCCTTCCAGTCTCTCAAGTAGCCTATAAAATAGACCCCTCCCTCTGTTCAAATTTCATTGCCTATCACCAAAACAATCTCATGTGACTTCCTGTATTTAGAATGAGATTACATTTTCTTTCTCAAGAATAAAAGGAAGATTTCAAAGTAGAGGAATAGAATAAATCTGATGTGGTTCTTGTTATCCGATTCTTTTGTTGTTATTGTTTAAAATGTATTTTCGGAGAAATTGGATATCTCAGAAGTACTTGTTGGTAATATGGTTGAGGCTTCATCCCTTTACATCAAGTTTTTGACATGTATTAGATTTTACAAATTATAGGTAAGTAATAACATCAGGTACTTGTAAGTCATAATGATCAGTAACACCAGGCACTGTTCTAATCACAACAACTCATTTAATTTTCATTACAACTTTTCGAGGAAGGTCTATAATATCCTCGTTTTACAGACAAGGAACCTTACTGAGGCATAGAGAGCTCAAATAATTCACCCTGAGTTACCCAGCAATGGCAGAATAAGGATGCAGTCTGGCTCAGGACTCTTGTTCCCAACCACTATCCTCGCATAATCTCATTGCTAGAATGAATGAGTGGTACATACATAGTTCAAAAATTCGAACAGGTCATAAAAGAAAAAAGTAAAAAGGGAACTTTGGCCCCATGCCCCCACATCACTCTACTTCCCATAGGTAATCTCTGCCACTGCTTTCTTATGATTTCTTCTAGATGACATGTTTCTGAAAAAAACCAGCATCAGATTATTTATTTAAGTAATCTCTACCCCAGCGTGGGCCTCGAACTCACGACCCCAAGAGCAAGAGTCATGCTCTTCTGACTGAGCCAGCCAGGCGCCCCATGCTTATTTTTTTTTTTTAATTATACAAAGATGCCACATTGTAGACACTTTTTTTCCCCATGTAATGTTTCTAAGATCTATTTATATTCACACATCTAGCCCTGCCTGAATGAATTACATAGTATTTCATTGTATGCCTATGTAACCAGGCCTTTACTAATGGACACTTCTTGTTTTCATTTGTTTCCTGTTATGAGCAGGACTCAGTACATTTGAACATTTGTCTTAGCAGACTGTTATAAATCTTTCAGCATTTACCTCAACTTTTTAAGCTTAAACTTGAACCTTAAAGTTTTGTTTTCTGTCTTTAAACATTTACCTGTAAAGTGACAAATGGCCTGCTGCTGTGAGAGCAAATGGACATCTCCTCCTCAACTCTGAGAAGGTAAGAAAGTTTAAAATTCTGCAGAAAACTTTTCAGATGTAGGAAGTTGTACTTTTTTTTTTTTTTTAAGATTTTATTTATTTATTTGAGAGAGAATGAGAGAGCGAGAGCATGAGATGGCGGAGAGTCAGAGGAAGAAGCAGACTCCCTGATGAGCAGGGAGCCCGATGCGTGACTTGATCCTGGGACTCCAGGATTGTCACCTGAGCTGAAGGCAGTCGCCCAACCAACTGAGCCACCTAGGCTCCCCAGAAGTTGTACTTTTTAAAGAAATGAAGAGTATAAAAATCAGTGTTAATCTTCCATTTAAAATGTTTAAGACTACCAGCATAAATTAGGGAGTGATTGGAGTAAATAGTATTAACTGAGGGGAGGGACTGGGAAAACTTACCTATTTTAACATTTGTATTTAGAATGGTAGAAGGTGACACAAATTGTGACTGGAGGAGAGGGAGAGGGAGAGAGATAAGAAATATAAAAATCCTAGCATTGTGACCCTAGAATATCTTTCTCATTAAGTTGAGAAAATAATTTGGTGGGATTTGTTCTATACTGTGGTCAGCCACTGAATTAAAATAATAGAACTTTGGAATTTGTTGGATTCTTAACTGTTATTTAATGCTTCTTCCCAGGCAGTATACTATATATCTCTCTATACTACTATTGCTTCTGGTATTGTTAAAACTACTAATATATATGATTTTTCATAGGCTATGTAAGACTTTATCTCATTAATCAATGTCTTCAAACCTCATGACAAAGCCCTTGCTTACCCTGTGATGCTTTTGTGCACATTTGAAAAGGGTACCCCTCCTCACCTAAACTGAAAATTGCTTTGTTATTTATTTCTTAGTGATAATATTTGTAGCAAGTTGATTTTGTTACAATCAGTGAATTTTGCTACAACTGATGGAATATTAATTGGAAAAGAGTATTCTTTGCTATAAATATCTGTCATAATGGAAATAGGTGTAGATTTATTTTATTTTTATTTTTTAAAAATATTTTATTTATTTATTTGAGAGAGAGAGAATGAGAGAGAGCACATGAGAGGGGGGAGGGTCAGAGGGAGAAGCAGACTCCCTGCCAAGCAGGGAGCCCGATGTGGGACTCAATCCAGGGACTCCAGGATCATGACCTGAGTCAAAGGCAGTCGCTTAACCAACTGAGCCACCCAGGCGCCCAGAAAATAGGTATAGATTTAAACAAATAGCAGATGGTATGAATTGCAAAATGAAATATCATTTTTAACTGGCGCCCTAATATTGAAAAGGAATAAAAAAGTTCATTTAAAATAATCTCTCTTTTTTTTTAAAAGATTTTATTTATTTATTTGACAGAGAGAGACACAGCGAGAGAGGGAACACAAGCAGGGGGAGTGGGAGAGGGAGAAGCAGGCTTCCCACGGAGCAGGGAGCCCGATGCGGGGCTCGATCCCAGGACCCTGGGATCATGACCTGAGCCGAAGGCAGACGCTTAACGACTGAGCCACCCAGGCGCCCGCATTTAAAATAATCTCTATATTGGCGGTGCCTGGGTGGCTCAGTCGGTTAGGCGTCTGCCTTCGGCTCAGGTCATGATCCCAGGGTCCTGGGATCGAGCCCCGCATCGGGCTCCCTGCTCGGCGGGGAGCCTGCTTCTCCCTCTTTCTCTGCCTGCTGCTCTGCCTGCTTGTGTTCTCTCTCTCTGTCAAATAAATAAAAATCTTTAAAAAAAAAAATCTCTATATTAGACTGAAAAACAGCTCTTTGATTAGAAGCATGGGCTCTTTTATAGATTTTTTAGATCAACAAGGACTTTTGGTTATCAAACTCATTTTTTACTTTGTAAGGCAAAGTAGCACTATATATATACATTTTCATGTTTGTATATATGTGTATGTGTGTATATAAATATAAATTGTGTTATAACGTGGCATTTTCTTTGGTCTCAATGTTGTTGTACTATACATTGTACTGATTTTATTAGAACTAGATACTTTATTGCCATGTAGTAGAAGACTGGATTATCACCTCTCTTTGGTATCAGCAAAGTTCTGATAAAGACAACAAATTCTTTTCTTTTTAAAGATTTTATTTATTTGAGAGACAGACCAGGAGAGCAAGTGAGAGAGAGCAAGAGAGCACATGCAGGGGGAGAGGCAGAGGGAGAAGGAGAAGCAGATTCCCTGCTGAGCAGGGAGCCCAATGTGGGATTCGGTCCCAGGTCCCCGGGATCATGACCTGAACTGAAGGCAGACCCTTACCCGACTGAGCCACCCAGGCGCCCCAAAGACAGCAAATCCTTAAATAGTAAAGATTGTCAGGCCGTGCACAGTGCATCCTTAAATGCGGTGTCCTTAGGTAGAGCACAACTTGAAACAACCACTTGTTGTGAAGCCAGTGAAGTTCCCTAAAACCCTAACTCTGATGTCATATGCTAGTCCATTCATTTCTGAATGATTCTCATTGCTCCAAAGCTCTTCTTTATGACCAGCTGTAATGTTCCAGAGATATTGTGGAATCATTATGCATGTCTAAACCGATTCCTAGGGGGCAGTATGGCCTACTGGAAAGAGTAGTGCATTGAGTATCAGACTTGAGACCTGTCCTAGCTCCGTCCCTGCCTAGCTGAGTGACCTAGATAAGTCACTCTATTAACTGGATTTCAGTTTCCACCTCTGTAAAATTAGTGCAAGATATCTTTTGCTTTCCCCCTCTAATTTTTTTTTTTGTCTTTATTTGATTGTGGCTAACTTACTTGCTTTGATTTGGCTGATTTGGTTTATTTTATTTATATATATTCTTAATAATGCCTGATCATTGACTTTCTGTTTCAGATGTCGAAGTCCACAGGCAACTTCCTCACCTTGACCCAAGCGATTGACAAATTTTCAGCCGATGGTGAGTATTATTGCTATTATATAGGGTCTGATTCTTTTCAGATTATAGAAGGCAAGTTAAAATTATTGTTTCAGTTTTACTGCTTTTTTCTTTGCTTTTTCCAGTACTTGAAAATACATTTTCTTTTGTGTATAAACAATGTAAGAATTGCTGATGTGATCTGTTTAGGAACAAATTCAAGCTAAGATTATTAGAGTCTTTTTTAAAAAGAAACTCACTGTAATTGCTACCTGGCTTGTTTCTAATTTCTTACTACTTGTAAGATTAAAGAGTTGGTTTGTAGAGATGTTGACTATGAAGGTTTTCCAATTTCCTTCATACTTGATATAAATATAGGTGACTTGAACCTGGGATCATTTGTTTTTTTCAAGAAATATTTTCTCCTTGGTCTCAGTACTGATTTCATCATTACTTTGTCCAGGGAAGAAATGCACTGTCTGATCTGAAGGAACCATTCATTGCTTTGGTCCTCATGGCATGTCTTTCCACGGATCTTGGCTTAGCACAGTTTGAGGCCATGCTGAAGGGATTGGGAAAGAACTAACCTAACTAACTTTGAGAAAGTGTTTTGACTGGACGCTGTAAGCCAAAAAGAACTACACACAAATACTGTAATTAGTAAAACTATTTCTTACATGAGGTGTAGGTTAGCAATTCTGAAACTAATTTTATGTGTGGACTGGGATTGAACAAATAAATTTATTGTAGATGAAAGCTTACTATTAAAAAAGATACAGATAATGAAGGGGGAATGCTAGAATGTACCCTGTGTTGTTGGATTGGAATTGGCAATTTCCAATGGTTTTAATTTTATATACAGACAGAATGATGTAAAAATAATGTAGATGTAGGGGCACCTGGATGGCTCAGATGGTTAAGCGTCTGCCTTTGGCTCAGGTCATGATCCCAGGGTCGGGGGTTCAAGCCCTGCATTGGGCTCCCTGCTTGGCGGGGAGCCTGCTTCTCCCTCTCCCTCTACTTTTCCCCCTGCTTGTGCTCTCTTGCTCTCTCTGTCAGATAAATAAATAAAATCTAAAAAATAAAATAAAGACTGAGAGTAATAAAAAGAGATATTGTATAACAATAATTAGTTACAAGGTGTAATGAGAAATAACAAAAAATACTGTGGCAGGGGCCAGCATAGGGGGCGGGGGGACCGAAAAGAATAACACTCACTGAAAGGAGCAAGAAGAAATGCTGCAGACTTTTCAGTTTTTCTATTAAATGACTATTGTGTTGGTGATAATAACAATCTTGACATGGCTCAGAGGATAAAAAAAAAAAAGTAAAAAAAAAAACGTAGCTGTATATGGTAGGTTAGTATACGTGCATACATTTCCCTAGCCATGTCTGCTGAGAGGGCTTATGAGCAGTGACACACTAGTAGCAGGGACACACCTGGCATTTAGAACTTGGTTTCTAAATACCATTCTCCAATAAATGGAACTCGGGTGCCTGGGAGAAGTGATTGATTGGCGGGCTGGAGTAGGAAAAATACAAGATGAGCATGAAGCATCTTAGGGTGCCAGAGAATAAGGAAATGTTTCAGTAAGGATGAGGACATTTGCAAGGACACAGATTTATTTAAGACAGAAGATCGTGGCAGAGTAGGAGGAGGACCCTAGGCTTGCCTTGTCCCATGCATACAAGTAGATAATTACCAAATCATCCTAAATACCCCAGAAATCTGTCTGAAGACTAGCAGAACAAACTCCACAACTAAAGACAGTGGAGAGGGTATACTGAAGAAGGTAGGAAGTGCAGAGATGTGGTTTGGGAGAGAAACAGGTCATGGCCACTGACAGGGGGTGGGGAGGTACGTAGGCACAGTTGCAGAGAAGGGCAAGAGACAAACTAGTACACAGGGGAGTGCACAGGGAAAACAAATCCCCATAGCAATTGGCTTGGAAAGTGAGAGGGCCAAAATTTCATGAGTTCTTGAAACCAATGGAGCTTAAAGCCTGGAGTTTTAAAGGTCACTGTGCTTGGCTCTGGGAGAGCTCAGAGCACATTGGGGCTGCTCTTGGAGAGAAGGCTAGCAAACATGGTGTAGACATATAGAATGGAAAGTGATCTGAAGAGTGCCTGGGGCACACAGTGGGGAGGTTAGTTGCATGTCACAGAGAGGCAGTGTTCACAGAGAAACCCTTCCAAGAGCAAAGGAATTGGCAGGTCCGATTCCCTTCCCCACCCCTTAGCATATGCATAGGGCCACCTGCAGGAAGCAGCACAGTGCTGACACTTGCCACCTAACTTGCTTACACCAAGCCCCACCCCTCCATGCTCTGGTAAAACTACCCCTCCCAGTCATGCTTGCCTCAGTCAAGCCAGCCTGGCAGGCTCCCTTCCCCAGAAGACCAGCTCAAACCCCTGCCCACACTGTGTTTCTCACCCTAAGAGTTTGATGTGTCCTTGGTTCTGGCAGCGACAGATCTCATTTCACAAGCAGATCAGAGCACACCTATTTAAAATGCCACCACTTTCAGGCCAGGGACCAAACACTGCCCACAACAAGCAAAGAGAGCCTTTGCAGACCACTGGCCTGAAGGATAAAGTGGCCAGGACAAAACGGCGCATGCAGCACATTGGAGACACTCCTAGGAGCACCAGGCCCTGGGGAACAGGGGATACTACACAGTAGGGCACTACAGAACATCTTCATAAGGCCATCACCCTCAAGAACAGGAGACATAGCTGACTTTCCTAACACACAGAAATAGGCACAGAGATTTAGACAAAATGAGAAGACAGAGAAATTTGTTCCAAATGAAGGAACAGGACAAAGCCATGGCTGGAGATCTAAGTGAAACAGATATAAGTCACATGCCTGATAGAGAATTTGAAGCAGTGATCATAAGGATACTCACTGGACTTGAGAAAAGAGTGGAGGACATCCCTGAGACCGTTAACACAGAGATAAGGAATACCATAACAGAGAAAAAGGCTCAATAGACAAAATGAGAAAGATGCTTGATGGAATGAACAGCAGGCTAGAAGAAGCAGAAGAATGAATTAATGACCTAGAAGACAGAGTAATGGAAAGTAATCAAACTGAACAAAAGAGGAGAAAAGAATTATGCAAAATGAGAATAGACTTAGGAAACTCAGTGGCTCCATCAAATGTAATAATGTTTGTATTTTTAAATAATCTCGACGCCCAACATGGGGCTCGAACTCACAACCCTGAGATCAAGAGTTGCATGCTCCACCAACAGAGCCAGGCAGGTGCTCTTACAAGAGACTCATTTTAGACCTAAAGACACCTGCAGATTGAAAGTGAGGGGATGGAGAAACATATGTCATGCAAATGGATGTCAAAGGAAAGCCAGAGTAGCAATTCTTATATGGACAAAATAGATTTTAAAACAAAGACTATAATAAGAGTTAAAGAAGGATACCATATAATAATAAAGGGGACAGTCCAACAAGAAAATGTAAGAATTGTAAATATGCACCCAAATACATAAAAAGCTAGTAACAAACATAAAGGAACTAATTGATAATAATGCTATAATAGTAGGGGACTTTCACACCCACTTACATCAATGGACAGATCATCTAAACAGAAAATCAACAAGGAAACAATGGCTTTGAATGACACACTGGAATGGATGGATTTAACAGATATGTTCAGAACATTCTGTTCTAAAGCAGCACAATACACATTCTTTTCAAGTACACATGGAACATTCTCCAGAATAGATCACATATTAGGCCACAAAAAAAGCCTCAACAAATTTAAAAAGATTGAAGTCATACCATGCATCTTTTCTGACCACAATGCTATGAAAGTCAGAAGTCAAAGCCAGAAGTCAATTACAAGAAAAAAACCTGGGGTGCCTGGGTGGCTCAGTTGGTTAAGCGACTGCCTTCGGCTGAGGTCATGATCCTGGAGTCCCGGGATCGAGTCCCACATCGGGCTCCCTGCTCAGCGCGGGGTCTGCTTCTCCCTCTGACCCTCTTCCCTCTCGTGCTCTCTGTCTCTCATTCTCTCTCTCTCTCAAATAAATAAATAAAATCTTTAAAAAAAACAAAACAAAACAAGAATAAAACCTGGAAAGACCACAGATACATGGAGGTTAAATAACATGCTACTAAACAATGAGTGTGTCAACTAGGAAATAAAAGAAGAAATAAAAAAGTACATGGAAACAAATGAAAATGAAAACAACGGTTCAAAACCTTTGGGACAAAGCAAAAGCAGTTCTAAGAGGGAAATTTATAGCAGTACAGGCCTACCTCAAGAAGCAAGAAAAATCTCACATAAACAACTTGACCTTATACCTAAAGGAGCCAGAAAAAGAACAACAAACTAACCCTAAAACCAGCAGAAGGAAGGAAATAATAAAGATTAGAGTAGAAATAAATGATAGAGAAACTAAAAAACAATAGAACAGATCAATGAAACCAGGAGCTAGTTATTTGAAAAAAATCAATAAAATTGATAAACCTATAGTCAGACTCATCAAGAAAAAAAGAGAAAAGGCCCAAATAAATAAAATCGCAAATGAGAGAGGAGAAATAACAACAAACACCACAAAAAATTAGAATATTATGAAAAACTCTATGCCAACAAATTGGACAACCTAAAAGAAATGGATAAATTCCTACAAACGTATAACCTCCCAAAACTGAAACAGGAAGAAATAGAAAATTTGAATAGATTGATTACCAGCCAAGAAATTGAATCCGTAATAAAAAAACTCCCAACAAACATAAGTCCAGGACCAGATGTCTTCATGGGTGAATTCTACCAAATATTGATTGATTGATTGATTTTATTTTTAAGCGATCTCTATACCGAATGTGGAGCTCAAACTCACAATCCTGAGATCAAGAGGCGCATGCTCCACTGACTGAGCCAGCCAGGCGCCCCTCCCACCAAACATTTAAAGAAGAGTTAATACCTATTCTTCTTATACTATTTTTTTTTTTTAAAGATTTTATTTATTTATTTGACAGACAGAGAGACAGTGAGAGAGGGAACACAAGCAGGGGGAGTGGGAGAGGGAGAAGCAGGCTTCCTGCTGAGCAGGAAGCCCGATGTGGGGCTCGATTCCAGGACCTTGGGATTATGACGTGAGCTGAAGGCAGCCACTTAACTGACTGAGCCACCCAGGTGCCCCTCTTCCCATACTATTCTGAAAAATAGAAAAGGCAGAAGATCTTCCAAATTTATTCTATTAAGGCCAACATTAGCCTGATACCAAAACCAGATAAAGACACCACAAAAAGAGCAAGAAAGGCCAGTATCTCTGATAAATAGAGATGCAGAAATCCTCAACAAAATATTAGCAAACTGACTCCAACAATATATTAAAAAAAAAAAATCATTCACCATGATCAAGTGGGATTTATTCCTGGGTTGCACAGGTGGTTCAGTATTCACAAATCAATAAACATGATACATCATATCAGTAAGAGAAAGGATAACCGTATGATTGTTTCAGTAGATGCAGAAAAAGCATCTGACAAAGTACAAGATCCATTCATGATAAAAACCTTAAACAAAGTAGGTTTAGAGGGAACATACCTCAACATAATAAAGGCCTTAAATGAAAAATCCACAGCTAACATCATCCTTAATGGTGAAAAGCCGAGAGCCTTTCCCCGTAAGGTCAGAATCAATACAAGGATGTCCACTCTCACCACTTTTATTCAATATAGTACTGGAAGTCCTATCCACAGCAGTCAGACAACTTGCAGATGATATGGTACTGTATATAGACAACCTGAAAGACTCCACCAAAAAACTGCTAGAACTGATACACGAATTATGTAAAGTCTCAGGATACAAAATATATCTACAGAAGTCTGTTGTGTTTCTATATACCAGTAATGAGCCAGCAGGAAGAGAAGTTAAGAAAACAATCTCATTTACAATTGCACCCAAAATAATAAGAAACCTAGGAATAAACCTAACCAAAGAGGTGGAAGACCTGTACTCTGAAAACTATAAAACACTGATGAAGGAAATTGAAGATCTCAGAAGGAAATGGAAAGATATTCCATGCTCATGGATTGGAAGAACAAATTTTTTTTTTAAATTTTATTTATTTATTTGACAGAGAGAGACACAGCGAGAGAGGGAACACAAGCAGGGGGAGTGGAAGAGGGAGAAGCAGGCTTCCTGCAGAGTAGGAAGCCCGATGCGGGGCTCGATCCCAGGACCCTGGGATCATGACCTGAGCCGAAGGCAGATGCTTAACGACTGAGCCACCCAGGTGCCCCGGAAGAACAAATGTTTTTAGAATATCTCTGCTACCCAAAGAAATGGCTAAAATCAACAACACAAGGAACAACAGGTGTTGGTGAGGATGTGGAGAAAAAGGAAGGCTTGTGCCCTGTTGGTGGGAATGGAAAGTGGTGCAGCCACTGTGGAAAATACTATGGAGGTTCCTCAACAAGTTAAAAATTGAACTACCTTATGATCCAGTAATTGTATTACTGGGCTTTTACCCAAAAAACACAAAAACACTAAATTCAAAGAGATACATGCACCCCTATGTTTATAGCAGCATTGTTTACAATAGTCAAGATACGGTAACAGTCCAAGTGTCCATCGATTGATGAATAGATAAAGAAGATGTGGTATGTATACACACACACACACACACACACACACACACACACACACACTCATGCACACTGGAATATTATTCAGCCATAAAAAGAATGAAATCTTGCCATTTGCAACCACATGGATGGAGCTAGAGAGTATAATATGAAGTGAAGTAAGTCAGAGAAAGACAAATACCATATGATTTCATTCATGTGGAATTTAAAAAACAAAACAGATGAATATATGGTGGGGGAGGAGGCGGTGGAAAAAGGGAGAGAGAGAGGGAAAGAAGCCATAAGAGACTTTTTTTTTTTTTAAAGATTTTATTTATTTATTTGACAGCGAGAGAGAGAACACAAGCAGGGGGAGCAGCAGAGGGAGAGGGAGAAGCAGGCTTCCCGCTGAGCAGGGAGCCCGATGCGGGGCTTGATCCCAGGACTCTGGGATCATGACCTGAGCCGAAGGCAGACGCTTAACGACTGAGCCACCCAGGCGCCCCAAATATTTTATTTATTTATTTGTTAGAGAGAGCACGAGCAGGCGGAGGGGCAGAGGAAGGAGCAGACTCCCCACTGAGCAAAGAGCCTGATGTGGGACTCGATCCCAGGACCCTGAGATCATGACCTGAGCTGAAGGCAGATGCTTAACTGACTGAGCCACTCAGGTGTCCCCATAAGAGACTCTTAACGGTAGAGAACAAACTGATGGTTACCAGCGGGGAGGGGGGTGGGGAGATGGGCAAAATACGATGATGTGGATTAAGGAATATGCTTATTGTGATGAGTACTGGGTGATTAAGGTGAAAAAAAAAAAGAAAGGTACGGGAGCCAACTGGAAGGAGCTCTCAATTATCCAAGCTAGAACAATTTAAGAAATAAATTGATAGTGTTGGATTGTAACCCAGTGAATAGGTTGAATATTTGTGAGTCCATATGGATCTAAATAATAGTTGAATAAATGAGTAAGTGGGGGAGTAGGGGCAGCTCTTCCTTTCCGAAGAGTTCATATTAATAAATGTATAAAGACTGAGTGAAATACAAAATCACCATTAGGCAAAAATTACAGTAATAATTGTTATAGGCAAGATCTGCCAATGGTTGCCAAAATCAATGGGTGTACGTGTCTGGAAGAAACAAGATGTTTGTATATTCTCAGAGTATTTCTGCCAAGATATTTTTTTAATCACAAAAAGAAAAACAGTTTACAGTCGAGAAAACTTGACAGACACTACCTCAGTGATGAAAGCTTGCAACACCAGTAGTAAGTCACATCAATATCATGTACCTCCCTGGTAGTGATGCCCTGAGAAGACACACAGCATCACTTTTGGGATATTCTTGCCAGAGGTTCATAAGCTCAGTCTAATCATGAGGAAAATCAGACAAACGAAGTTTGGAGAAATTCTATTAAATAACTGACTAGTACTCATCAAAAATGTCAAGGTCATGAAAGACAAAGACTGAGGAACTGTCACAGATTTGAGGAGACCAAGAAGATAAAATGATTAAATGCAATGTAGTTTTCTGGATTGGCTCCTGCAACAGAAATAGGATATTAGAAGAAAAACCGGTGAAATTTGAATAAGGTCTATAGGTGTACTAATGTTAGCTTCTGGTTTTGAAACCATGGTTATGTAAGTTGTTAACATTAGGGAAGCCCGTTAAATGGTTTATGTCTATTCTCTTGCTGTCTTTGCACCTTTTCTTTAAGCATAAAATTATTTCAAATAAAAAGAAATGTTTTGAGCTTCTTGTATATTGGAAAGCATATTTAATGCATCCATAACTTAATGTTACATGTTCTCATCTCCCCCCTTTTAGGCACAAATGGTGCCACAATACATACTCTTCTGAACTTTTCATTTTTCACTTATCACTTCATATTTGAGATCACTCCATATTGATACATAAAGAATTTTCCACACTCTTTTGCAGCAATACAGTGTTCCATTGCAAGGATGTCTTGTAATTTAATCAGGGTCTTTTTAATGTTTTTTTCAATATTTTAGAATGGAAGATTTTGGTTGAAAAGTAAAATTTTGTTAGAAAACTTAGGAGCATCTGCTTTTAGAAAGAAGAAATTAAAATGTATTTTTGTATATGTAAGGCACCAGTGTGTTCTCTCATGCATTAAAATATAGTATTTTGCTGCCTCTAAATGAGGCTGAGATGTTGATAGGGGTCTGTATTTCCAGTTTATCATTTTCTTCCTCTCCTTCATTCAAGACCACTTTACCTCATTAACTCAACCAATGTGCCTGCGAAGAAACATATATTGATGCTAAGTGTATGCAAATCAATACAGGTGATTCACATATTTGAACAACATTGTGGATCCTACTTTTGGTGGCTCTTATTTTTGTTGTTGATCCATGGCAGTCGTTTAAAGCATCTGCTATTTCTTAATTTCGATGTAGGTTTTGTAGTATACCCAACTGCAAAGTATACCCATCGTTGATAGTCACTAACCACATTTCTTCTTCCTCTTCTTCTTCTTCATTGTCGTCCTCCTCCTCCAGGAATGCGTTTGGCTCTGGCTGATGCCGGTGACACCGTTGAAGATGCTAACTTTGTGGAAGCCATGGCCGATGCAGGCATCCTCCGTCTGTACACCTGGTTGGAGTGGGTGAAAGAAATGGTGGCCAACTGGGACAGCCTGAGAAGTGGGCCTGCCAGCACCTTCAATGATAGAGTTTTTGCCAGGTGATCTGTCGACTCCAGCCCGTGGTACTTTAGAGTTGCCTAGTCCTCCTGCACTTTTAAGTTTTTTTTTTTCCCTCCTAAAATAAATTAGATGTTAATAATAGCTACAATTCATTGCAAGCTTACTTGTTCTAGGTACTCTGCTAAGTGCTTTGCATCCATTATCTGATTTTAGCTTCACAGCTTATATGATAAAGATATTTGCTCTATTTTATAGTTAAAGAAATTGAAGCTTAGAAAAATTAAGTATTTTATTAAATGCTTCAAAGCTAGTGATTTCAGTTGGGGGTTATGAATTTGCTTCTTTCTCATAACCATTTTACCATGCTGTCTTGCATTAGAGAAGGGCAGCATGGTTAAATGAAAAATAGATTTGAAGAAAAAGAGAGATGGCAATTTTTTTCTTTTAAAAAACATTTATCATCATCTTTGTATCAGGAGCCATCTTAAGAATTGATTCCCATTACAAAGGTGAATGGGACTTGATCCTTCACTCTAGTTTAGCAGGAGAAGAAAACACTTATCGAACCCATTACAAGTATAGTTATAGGGATAGAGGGAATTTACAGGAGATGGCATGTGCATTCTGGGTTTCTTGAAAAATAAATGGATTTTTACAGGGAGAGGAGAAAGCCATGGAAAGAGTGATATTTATTTGAGGTACAGTATATGGAGGGTAGAGTAGGAGATCAGACACATTGGGGCCAGATTAGGCTAAATTATGAAAGGCCTTTGGTAGCATGAGAAAATTTTTTTTAATATCCAATGTCACTTGTTTAAAATGCAGCAAGTAAACCTGACCGCCTTTGTTAAGCTAGCATTTTGGGCTTCCTAATAAAGTTTCCATCCAGAAATTTTTAGACAAGGACATCGTTAACTGTGTTGCAGTTAAGTGGGTTTGTGGTTGAGTGGTCTTAAATGTTTCAGGCGTTGTTCCTGTTTTACTGTTCACTAGTATATGGGGCAGTTTTTTATATCTTTGTGTACTTGCATTTAAACTCAGTTATCTTTTTTTCCCTATTCTATAGTGAGATGAATGCAGGAATTATAAAAACAGATCAAAATTATGAAAAGATGATGTTTAAAGAAGCTTTGAAAACAGGGTTTTTTGAGTTTCAGGTAGGCTATTCTTTTAGTAGTTATAAAATATGTTAGTGTGGATATGATGTATTTCACCCTTTTTCCCTCCTGCTATAATCTAAAGTGGAGACTGAAAATATTGCCACGCAATTTTTAAATTCTTCAGTGGATTGTGGTTTTAAATAATTTTCTTTGATCCTCTATTGTGTTTATTTAAGTATTTCTGTTTCTAATTGAGCTATGAGTTAATAAAGAGGTTAAATCTACAAATCAGCCACATTTTCCAGGAGAACATTCTTATTTTTATTTTTTTATTTTTTATTTTTCAAAGATTTTATCCATTCATTTGACAGAGAGAGAGCACAAGCAGGGGGAGCAGCAGGCAGAGGGGGAGGGAGAAGCAGGCACCCCGCCTGAGCAGGGAGCCAGACATGGGGCTCGATCCAAGGATCCCTGGATCATGATGACCGGAGCTGAAGGTAGACACTTAACGGACTGAGCCACCAGGTGCCCCCAGGAGAACATTTTTAAATTGATAAAGGCAAAATTGTAACTAATTGCCTTTAGTTTGAAATCAAGCATTTTCTGATGTTTTCCACAAGGTGGCAGTGTTTCCTTAAGTTTGGCAGTTCAAGGGCTTAAAAATGTAGGTTTCCTCAATCAGTTTTGTAAAATATCACATTGGGATTTATGTAACTTGGTTTTCATAGATGTGGTTAAATAAGGATAAGTGCTGAACATAGCAATGTGTCCTATTTATAGCCTTTTTGATACTTAATATCTTTCTTATAGGCTGTTCAGAGTATCATCAGCCCTTAATACACGTGCAACTTCTATGTCTGTTACAAAATGTCTTTTTAAAAAATTTTTCTTGAGAATCATTAATATAAAACCATAATATCCTTTGACAAGGATTGATGAACATTTAATTGCAAGTTGTTAAAAATGTAAAACCAGGGCACCTGGCTGGCTCAGTCGGTAGAGCTTTTGACACTTGATCTCGAGGTTGTGGGTTCGAGCCCCACATTGGGTGTAGAGATCACTTAAAAAAAAAATGAAGTAAAACCTTTATGAGAATTCATTATGGAATTTTTGAAAGACTAAAAGCTTAAAAATGCATTAAAATAGAGGCACTGGATTTTTTTCTTTTAATTTTATTTTAAAGAAGTTTGGGGAGAAAAATGGCAAATAATTTCACATCTTACAGGCTGCAAAAGATAAATACCGTGAATTGGCCATAGAAGGGATGCACAGAGACCTTGTGTTCCGCTTTATTGAAGTTCAGACACTTCTCTTGGCTCCGTTCTGTCCACATTTGTGTGAGCACATCTGGACACTGCTGGGAAAGGTATCTGTATGTGGTTAAGATGTTGTGGGCTGTTTTGATTTGGCCTTATTAAATAAATACAGTAATAATGTTACTTAAGAAGAAAAGACTGAAAAAAATATTTCAGGAATAATGTTGGATTCATCATCTTGTAATTATTACAACAGGTTAAACTGAAGCTACCTCCTCTTTAGACAGATACATCGTGTGTGTGCCTTTATTTATATACACACAGTGGATGTATTTTAAAAACATGTGACTGCATTTTGTTTAGCTCATAATTCTTGTTAGGAAATGTTAAAGTACATTTGAATATATTTAAAAAATACATTTAATTTGAATACATGTATAACTAATACTGTTTTTCCAACTGTTAAAAAGGTGAAAATATTGAGAATGATATAAACGGCTGTTATGAGCAGCTTATAAACAAAGATGGAAGTGTATATTTGCATAAATATTTTTGTTTTATATAAAATTTCTGGCATATGTAGGGCTGCATATTCAGGGATATTGTATTAGTCTCCTTACTGTGAGGATAAATGCAATTATTTCTCCTAGGCTTGTAGATAAACAGATTGGCTGGTTTAATAATTTCTTTTCATCTTTATTAGTCAGGCTCTTTTGTATTTTTTAACGCATGAACAGTGTAAAAATGTGCTCGTGATGCATATACCAAATAGCTATACTTTCAATACTGTATGTATTAATAGGATAAAAACTGAGAGTGTATATAATTTATGTAATAATGATTAAATTTAGGCAAATTAGCATTACATAATTTTCTTTGAAAGTGAGCATATGTGTGTGGGTATTAATACACTTGTACAAATGGATGCTAATTAAGAATGTAGAGTCAGACTTCACAGCTTGAATTCTAGGGAACATTAGATCAGGGGCTGTGGAAGTGTGTTATGGGTAGTCAGGTTTGAACTCCGAGCGCGCAATTACAGATGGTAGCCTTGGTATGGAACTGTAATCAAGAACCATAAAATAGTTGTGTGGCTTTAATCCCACTGAACTTTTTTTTTTTTTCTCCTTAAAGCCTGACTCCATTATGAGTGCTTCATGGCCTCTGGCAGGTCCCGTGGATGAAGCCTTGATACGTTCCTCACAGTATCTCATGGAAGTAGCACATGACCTTAGATTGCGACTCAAGAACTATATGATGCCAGCTAAGGGGAAGGTGAAGGCATTTTTTTTTTTTTAAAGGTTGTTGTTTTAAAGTGATTAGTCAGGTAACATTTACTAGTAATGAAAATTAAGACCACTATCATTCAAATGTGTCCGGCTCTCTTTACTGCTAATGCAGTTTTGGAGGATGTGTATGCTTCTTAATGTTAAAAGCAATAGTGGTATATACCGGGAGAGGGATCTTTCATTTTTGGTGTATACAAGAGTGATCAAATGTTTTTTCCCTTTCTTTTGCCCTGTAGAAGACTGACAAGCAGCCACCTCAGAAACCTTCACATTGCACCATCTATGTGGCGAAGAACTATCCTTCTTGGCAACATACCACCCTTTCAGTGCTGCGTGATCACTTCGAGGTGATGCTCTCAGCAGACGTTCCCCCAGCGTTGTTGTGTCCTGCCTGTGCTGTTGTTGTTTTAGGATGTTGGTAGTGTCTGAGAGAAGGAAGACAGGCAACTTCGTGTAGTTACCCTTAGGCATGGAGTGTTTTTTGTTAGCCGTGCTGGCTCTTAAGTGGTTGCTGAGGGAAAAGTTGCCGTCTTTTTTATCATTTCTGAAACTTTCATACAAAAATATAGTGGATCTAGTCATATGTAATTAAAAGGTGTGGGACTTTCTCATATGTGGTTAAAATTATGAAGCAAAAGGACTGAGTTTGCCATTTGGGTTTGTTCTGACTTGAACACTGGGATTCATGAAGCCTTCACCTCATTATGTTTCGAAAAATTTGAAGCTTGGCTTTTGAGTGATTTAAAACAAAATGGTCAATTTAATAATTACCTATAGAAATGGAGAGCTGAATGTTTTTGGCTCTGTCAGGTAAATAGCTGTTAAATATGATTGTTGTGTTTAAAGGAAACTCAATATTTAAGCATAGTTCTAAGTTTTCCTGAAGAAAAAAATCCATCTACCTTTTTTCTTTCACATTCAAAATATGGAAACAAAGTATATGTTGTGGAATTTTTGCTCATGTTATTAAGAAGAGGTATCCATAGACACAAATTGTTAAGGTGCACTGAAAGAAGAGAAGGAGAGAGAGAAAATACAGTGATTATGGGCAAAACATAAAGTGATAACTGAAGGAAAATCCTTAGCTTTGATTTTTGAGAACTTTAGATTTTGTTTCAGAAATTTTCATAGTTAAAAAATACTCAGGGGCACCTGGGTGGCTCAGTTGGTTAAGCAACTGCCTTCAGCTCAGGTCATGATTCTGGAGTCCCGGGATCGAGTCCCACATCGGGCTCCCTGCTCAGCGGGGGGTCTGCTTCTCCTTCTGACCCTTCCCCTCTCATGCTCTCTGTCTCCCATTCTCTCTCTCAGATAAATAAATAAAATCTTTAAAAAAAAAAAAAAAAATACTCAGAAAAACTTTTACATTTGGAAATTTGATGGAAGGAGAAGAGTGTTTTTGTATTCCTCGTGAGCTTATTTTTATGGAAAGCTACTTCATTTGATTGTGTATAATCGAAATAGAATTTAGGGGCACCTGGGTGCTCAGTCGGTTAAGTGTCTGCCTTTGACTCAGGTCATGATCCCAGGGTCCTGGGATCAAGCCCCGCATCAGGCTTCTTGCTCAGTGGGAGCCTGCTTCTCCCTCTGCAGCTCCCCCTTCTCATGCTCTTTCTCTCTCTCTCTCTCTCAAATAAATAAATAAATGAAATCTTAAAAAAAAAAAGAAAATAGAATTTAGTCTTTAGAATTGCTTGCAGATTTTGACGTATGGCAAGTAAAAAAGTAAAAGCCACTTTGGTAGGTAGAAAAATGATATCATGCCTTAGTGGGTTACATATTCATAACAGCATTTTCAAGGAAGTGGTCAGAACTAAATATAGAATGTAATGTCCCAGATATTTAAAAATGCATCTTTTATTAAAAACTGCTATTCTTTTAGAAGTTACAGTTTTATTTAGTAATTATTGACTAGATATATGGTTTCAAAGCAACATCATTTTCTGGCATTATTTGGAATGATCAGCTTTCTTTTAAATTTTTGTTTGTTTTCATCTAAAAGAACTGAAAGAATGTTAGTTTATGATCAAGGAAGATATTCTTTTCTTTTTTTTTTTTTTAATTTTTTATTGTTATGTTAATCCCCATACATTACATCATTAGTTTTAGATGTAGTGTTCCATGATTCATTGTTTGTGCATAACACCCAGTGCTCCATGCAGAACGTGCCCTCCTCAATACCCATCACCAGGCTAACCCATCCTCCCGCCCCCCTCCCCTCTAGAACCCTCAGTTTGTTTTTCAGAGTCCATTATCTCTCATGGTTCGTCTACCCCTCCGATTTCCCCCCTTTCATTCTTCCCCTCCTGCTACCTTCTTCTTCTTTTTTTTCTTTCTTAACATATATTGCATTATTTGTTTCAGAGGTACAGATCTGAGATTCAACAGTCTTGCACAATTCACAGCACTTACCAGAGCACATACCCTCCCCAGTGTCTATCACCCAGTCACCCCATCCCTCCCACCCCACCCCCACTCCAGCAACCCTCAGTTTGTTTCCTGAGATTAAGAATTCCTCATATCAGTGAGGTCATATGATACATGTCTTTCTCTGTTTGACTTATTTCAAGGAAGATATTCTTATGTTGTATGTGGCACCTTTTTGGTGGTATAAGGAAAAGCAGTGTTTCCTACCCTCTTTTCTCTTTCATATGTATTTCAAAGCAGCACATTGACAAGTGGAGGAAATATTTTCCCCCTGTACTTTAGTAAAGGTTAGAATTAAAAGTAAACGTATTATTGGAAGTCTTAACTATACAATACTTTTCATTTAGATTCATTCCCAACCTTTGGCTTTGATGCCATGCTTTTTACAATAAGGAGAAAATAAGTCACCCAAAATTCTGAAACAGCCACTTGCTTCATTTCTCACTCTGTAGAAGGGTACAGTTGTGTTTGCAGAAATGAATTTAAATTCAGGCAGCACATTTGGGACTCTGTGCATATTAATGATACATGATACAGGCATTTATTTGTGGCTAGATAGAAATGATACTATTTTTAACAGGTGGATAGCCAGAGACTCTTTTTTTTTTTCTACCTTAGTGGTAACAGTTTATAAGGAAGAGTATTCAAAAGCAGACATTCTATAAATCTTGTGTAATAGTGCAGTTTTCATTTTGATATGACTAGTGAAGTGTTTTTACAAGTTTAGAGACAAACAAGATCTTTATAAGACTGTTTTGTTTTCTCACCCAGTGAGATCTAATGTTACAATCCTGGAGGTGTTCTTAGTGTAAGGAAAAATTAAATATTCAGCAGGATGCACCTGTTTTCTCCTTTACCCTAAAAAACATGTATCTTTTAACTTTAGAGGGAATGGGAGACTCCCTTCTATATTACACGTTCACCTTTCACTTCCCCAGGATGTGTGGGGTTGCTTCCTTTTCTACTGTTTTCCAGCAGACTGGTCAAGGCCACCATTCTGTGTCTGGCTGACTTCCTACGTACAGGCACATCTACTATTATGTGTTATCTTTAAAATATTTTTCTCCACATTCTTCCCCAATGTTTTTTTTAGGCCAACAGTGGAAAATTGCCTGATAACAAAGTCATTGCTAGTGAACTGGGCAATTTGCCAGAGTTGAAGAAATACATGAAGAAAGTGATGCCGTTTGTTGCCATGATTAAGGTAAGCTGTGGACTTCATGTAGCTAGGACTCTTTAGATAGGATAGTGGAAGGAACGGGAAAACTTTGGGTATAGTCTCTCCCAGGAAATCTGCTAAAAATAGTACTTTTTGATCAGTAGTTGTGAGAAATGAGTGATCATTTTGGGGGTTTATCTGTAAAATTGCTGAGTATTTGGAAATATGCATTATGGAAGAAAAACTGATTTGGAATTGCTCACTAAATGATTCTCTTCATGTTCTACCTCCTTTTCTGTTCGGCAGGGAGGCGTATTCTTTTGGCTTACATTAGGATGTTTTTATTAGATCCTGTTACTGGAACAAAGATACTACATTTGTATAGGTTTAGCTTAACAGGATAAACATTGTTTATCGTGGTTAGACCGGAGTTTCTCAACAGTGGTCCTACTGATATTGTGGGCCGATAGTTCTCTGGTGGGAGGCTGCCCTGTGCATTATAGGATGTTTAGCAGTGTCTTTGTCTTCTACCCACTAGATGCCAATAGAATGTCCTCCTCACCCGCTCAAGTTGTGACAGCCAAAAATTCTCTAGTCATTGCTAAATGTCTCTGGGGACATAATCTGCTCCCACCCCCTACCACTCCCATTGAGAATCATTGCATTAGACTCAGCTTTCTTCATAGAAATAACAGATTTATTTGATTTCTTAGAGAAACAGAAAGAAGGCTGTATGTTGCTTAAGATCTCAGGCTCTGGGGTCAGACAAATCTTGGTCCAAATCCTTTTTGTCTGTCACTTCTTAGTTTTTAGACCTTTGACAAATCACTTAAATTCTCTGGGTCACATTGTTTTTCATCTATAAAATGAGGAAATTGATAGAACCTACATTTTAGGAGTGCTGTGAGGAGTAAATGAAATAATATATTTAACACACTTTAATACTTTCTCTCAAAAAGTAGGCTCAGTGAATGTTTTTTTAAAATGTAAATTAGTGGGTCTCCAGGCTGCTAGGAACATAGTGGTTATTCTTGTAGTTTAGATTCATTCTTGAATCTTATTCTAAGCTATAGATGCCTGCCGGGACCAAAACTTTTAGCTTGTCCTGTATGGAGTAGATTATATTCTTAGGAAAACCTTTTTGCTCTCCTAGATTAGAATCAACTCTCTGAGACTTATGGTCTTTGAAGTTTCAGAAATAATTTAGAATCTTGGATTGACTTACACCAATCAAGTTATAATATATCTGCCGATATGCTCGTAATTCATTGGTTCCCTACTTTAGCTAGTGCCATTGGTCAGAATGCCAGATTCATTGTCAATTTGTGGATTCAACAAAATATCTCATTGTGGGGTGGGTTTTTTTTTCAAGATTTTATTTATTTATTTGTCAGGGAGAGAGAAAGCGTGCGCGAGAGAGCATGAGCAGGGAGGAGGGGCAGAGGGAGAGGGAGAAGCAGGCTCCCCGCTGAGCAAGGAGCCTGATGCGGGACTTGATCCCAGAACCCTGAGATCATGACCTGACCTGAGCTGGCAGATGTTTAACCCTCTGAGCCATCCAGCTGTCCCAAAATATTTCATTGTTGATTGCAAAGGCAATTAAGTTTGATGATGTACTTTACAGATTCCAGTGAAACTGATTTGAAAAGTTCTGTAGTTAAATGATACTAGATTCAAGAGTTGGCTTTTAGGGGTGCCTGGGTGGCTCAGTTGGTTAAGTGACTGCCTTCAGCTCAGGTCATGATCCCAGGGTCCTGGGATCGAGCCCCACGTCGGGCTCCTGGCTCAGCGGGGAGCCTGCTTCTCCCTCTCCCTCTGCCTGCTGCTCTGCCTACTTGTGCTGTCTCTGTCAAATTAATAAATAAAATCTTAAAAAAAGAAAAAAAAAGAGTTGGCTTTTAGAAAACCAGTGTTAGTCTGGTTCAGTAGTAATATATTTTTTTCAGTAATATTGGGGATGTGCTAGGCATATTAGTAGTTTGAAACTTTGCAAAGTGTTTTGTAAATCTGAGAATAAGAAAATGGCTTCTAGGACTTTTTCAGAGGAAAAGAAACAACTTGGACAGTAAATGAGAAGAGTGAATATTAGGAATCATGTCAGGTAACTTTCACGTAAGTGCAGTACATGCTAGGCAGTTAGCTATACTTGTGCATATGAACTTGGATCTCGAAGGTCACATTTTCTTTGGCAAATACTTTGTTTCATGTTCAAGAAAATTAAGAATAAATTGTTTTTCACATGCCACAGGATTATTTCAGTACCCATATGAATTAAAAATTTTTTTTGATTTGTAGAAATTTTGTGTTTATTATTAATGCACTCTTCTCTGAATTAGCTTTAAAGATGTGTTATCTTAGAAAATTAAAAAAATTTTTTTTTCTTTTTGGTTACCTAAAGAGATTATTTCCGCACATTTGTTTGATTCCTTGTCACAGTGAATTCTTTGGGTTTGCATATTAATTCATTCTAAATAAACAATGATAAAATCATATTTCTTTTTTTTTTTTTCATATTTCTTTTATAAATGAAAACCTTGTCCTTCCGGTCTTTTCAGTGTTGCCTTAATCTTATCATACTTCAAGTGATAATTATTCTGAGCCAATAATTTCATTAACAAGCAAACATAGATAAGGGAAACCATGAGTCCAAGGCCTTTCCTTTAGCTGTTCAAATTTGAAGATTTTATCAGTTGAGAGAAGAATGATTGCTTTGGAGGAAGTGGATTCTTTTCAACGTATCCTTAATACGATTTTTATTTTTCAAAACTGTTTTGGCTCTTAGGAAAATCTGGAGAAGATGGGACCTCGTGTTCTGGATTTGCAGTTAGAATTTGATGAGCAGGCAGTACTGATGGAGAATATAGTCTACCTGACCAATTCCCTTGAGGTAGGATGGGCCAAGGATTTAGTTAACTATAGTAAATATAATCCAGTTCTTTTGTTTTATAATAAAGCTTTTTGTGAACATCTTCTGTGTTTAGTATCTTTGCCAAATATACTTGTCAAAAATATTTTTGGAGGGAAAGAGATTGGGTGGATATACAAGTTTCCGGAAGAAAAAAATAGCGTGATCTTATTCCATTTATCAATTATTTTATACATAAAATCTCTCATATTATGGAAGAATTGCTTCTTTTTTTCCCCCTTCTCGTTTATACCTCAGATTTACAGAATTGACTTAATTAGAATTTGTTCATGAGGTATTATCATAGGTCCATGCCTGACCCTGTTTTGTTTTGTTTTAAAGTTAGTAATGTAATGAACACCCATGAATCTACTACTCAACTCAAGAACTAAAACATTACCGATAGCTTTGACTTTTCTGGGGAGTTTCTCCCCATTCCATTTTTCTGCCCCAATCACTTTATATAGATTCTAAAAAATGCAGTCTCTCAGATAACTCAGGCAGAAGGGAAGATAATTTGCCCTACGAAACTGTTAGAGGACTCAAAAAAGTGGTTCTTGTTATAATGAAGACACTTAACTTAAAAAATGCAGGTTTAGATTTTGAATGAAATTGTTCCATGAAAGGGGTGCTTGGGTGGCTTAGTGATTAAGTGTCTGCCTTCGGCTCAGGTCATGATCCTGGGGTCTTGGGATTGAGTCCCGCATTGGGCTCCCTGCTCAGCGGGGAGCCTGCTTCTCCCTCTCCCTCTGCCCCTCCCCCTGCTTGTGTGCTCTCTCTCAAATAAATAAATAAAATCTTTAAAAAAAAAAAATTTGTTCCATGAAATATGGTAATTAATGGAAGAAAGTTATTTCTAAATAAGCATTTTATGTCATATAATTATAAATGAGTTAAATAAATTACTAAGTATTGGTAGATAATTATTTTGTTTATATTTCTAAATGTTCATATGTATTCCTGGAGGTCCAAAAAGTTTTCGAATTTTTTTACTGGGACAATGGGGACCCTTTTATTGAGGGTCATCTTATATTCAGGCATATACAGTATGCTACATTTTTGAGTTTTTTCATTTATTTAAGTGAAAGTCTTTTATAAAAAAATAAAATTAAGCGGAAGTCTTTTATTCTCAAATGCTAAATTTCCGAACTTTTATTTATTCAAGCAGAAGCCTTTTATGCTGATCTCATTTTCTCTTATACAGCAGATAGATGCCAGATTTCATTATAGAAAGTGGTGAACATGACTATGTAAATAATAATACTATGAGACAATTAAATAATTGATTATAGATTTCATTTAGTGTTTGTATGGAAAATAATAAAATTGCACACTGTTTTCTTAAAACTTTTAATTAAAGAATTTTTTTTTTTGATGATATGTAAATGATTTAGTCTCTTGCTCTTCAAACAATGTTATGCCATGGGAGCGTTTGATCCTGAGTTTCAGAGTGCTCTCTCAGTCCTGTCCTGTGCTTGGCTGGTTTTCTGAAGAATGCACAGATCATTTCGTGTTAAGTGGAGAACCTAGTTTTTGCTCCTTGGGGAAATGAGGTGATGATTAATTTCAATCATATTAAGTGATACTAATGACTTTCATTTTCCCTCCTATTTAGCTAGAACACATAGAAGTCAAGTTTGCCTCCGAAGCAGAAGATAAAGTCAGGGAAGACTGCTGTCCTGGGAAACCACTTAATGTTTTTAGAACAGAAGTAAGTTGAAAGAATCTCACTGAATCATTGCATTTTAGAGCTAGAAGAGACCTTAGATATTACATCCAAGCCCATCATTTAAAGATGGAAGAAAGTGAGGTGCAGAGACGTGAAGTGATTGCTTTGGTCTAGACCACATAGTTTGTTAGAATGAAGCTGGGTTTGAGCTCTTCTAATTCCCTGGTTGGCACTATGCTCACTTTCCTTTGCTCTTATGGGTGGCATCGGATGTTATTGTGGGTTTAAAATCAAAATACGATTTTTAAAACCTGAATTTTTTTTTTTTAATTTTAATTCCAGTATAGTTAGCATATAGCATTGTATTAGTTTCGGATATACAATATAGTGATTCAGCAATGCTATACATTACTCAGGGCTCATCATGATAAAT
Source organism: Phoca vitulina (assembly GCF_004348235.1). Taxonomy (NCBI): domain Eukaryota; kingdom Metazoa; phylum Chordata; class Mammalia; order Carnivora; family Phocidae; genus Phoca; species Phoca vitulina. Next base: position 69,768,813 of record NW_022589709.1, read on the forward strand.
GTACTCTTAGTACCTTTCACCTCTTCTACCCATCCCCTCACCATCTCCCCTCTGGCAATCATCAGTTTGTTCTCTATAGTTAAAAGTCTGTTTTTTTTGGTTTGTCTCTTTTTTCTTTGTTCATTTGTTTCTTAAAGACCACACATGAGTGAAATCATATGGTATTTGTCTTTCTCTAACTGACTTATTTCACTTAATATTATACTCTGTAGATCCATCCATGTTGTCGGAAATAGCAAGATGACATTCTTTTTTATGGCTGAATAATATTCCATTCTGTATATAACACATCTTCTTTATCCATTCATCAATTGATGGACACGGGCTGCTTCCATAATTTGGCTGTTGTAAATAATGCTGCAATGAACATAGGAGTGTATATATCCTTTGGAATTAGCGTTTTCGTTTCCTTTGGGTAAATACCCAGTAGTGGAATCACTGGGTCATATGTTAGTTTGATTTTAAACTTTTTGAGGAACTTATGTACTGTTTTCTAGAATTGCTGCAACAGTTTGCAGTCCCACCAACAGTGCACAAGGGTTCCTTTTTCTCCACATCCTCACCAATACTTGTTGTTTCTTGTGTTGTTGATTTTAGCCATTCTGACAGGTGTGAGGTAGTATCTTTTTGTGGTTTTGATTTGCATTTCCCTGATGATGAGTGATGAGCATCTTTTCATGTATCTGTTGGCCATCTGGATGTTTTCTTTGGAAACATATCTATTCATGTCTTCTGCCCATTTTTAATTGGATTATTTGTGTTTTTAATTGTTATTATTGGTATTGAGTTGTATTAGTTCTTTATATATTTTGGGTACTAACCCTTTATCAGATATGTCATTTGCAAATGACAGTCAGTAGGTTGTCTTTTAGTTTTTGTTGGTTGTTTCCTTTGCTGTACAGAAGCTTTCTATTTTGGTGTAGTCCCAATAGCTTATTTTTGCTTTTGTTTCCCTTGCCTCAGGAGACATATCTAGAAAAATATTGTTACAGCTGATGTCAGAGAAATTACTGCTCTGCTCTCTTCAAGGATTTTTATGGTTTCAGGTCTCACATTTAGGTTCTTAATCCATTTTGAGTTTATTTTTGTGTCAAAACCTGACTTTTATTAAAAAATAGACTGGAAATTGAAATGTAAGGTTTTTCTGAAACAGTGAAGAGGAGCTTTCATACTTTAGATGAGTCTTGGTTTGATAATGTTATTCAAGACTTTTTGACTTCTGGCATAAACCAGATTGATGAATCATCTTATGCTATACTAGAATTGCTTTTTTTTCCCCCTTATTTTTTGGCCAGTATTGGTGAAGAAAAGCAGATTTTGGAGTTTTGGGAGATTCTCTTTATTTAGTCTCAAAAAATCCATTGCCCAGTGGAGTGCAATTGTGAGAACCCACAAAATGCCCTACTTTTCTTGAGAAGCGGAGGACTTATAAGTATCCTATTACTTTTACCACATTTAATTGAAAATGCAACAAAGAGGAAAAGCTTATTTTGAAAGAATGAGGTAATCATGATCATGAATATCTGCTGAATTTATCATCGTATTATGAATATTCTCATTACATTAAAATACGGTGGCTTTTTAAACTGCAGGCCTTCGGCTCATGGATAGGTACATGAAATAGAGCTCCCTGTACAAATGTTTCTTTTCTTTTTTTTTTTTCTAAGATTTGTTTATTTTAGAGACAGAGTACGCACACACATGCATGCGCAAATGGGATAGGGACAGAGGGAGAGAGAGAGAAGCAGACTCCTCGCTGAGCACAGAGCCTGACCTGGGTCTCCATCCCACGACCCCGAGATCACAATCTGAGCTGAAATCAAGAGTTGGGTGCTTAACCAAGTGAGCCACCGAGGTGCCCCACTGATAGGTTTCTTTTGAGGTACTTTAAAACATTCTATTAAGCTACTATGTCTTTAAGTCTTTCATAAGACTTAGTTGACTTTTTCCACTTAAAATAATGAGCAGGGTCTTTGACTATATAGCTTATATAATGTAGGACATAGTATGGCGTATGACTGAGTTTAATTCTGGCTCTGCCTCTTATTGGCTATGTGACCTTGAAGTACTTTTTTTAATGTTTCTGGTTCTCAGCTTCTCATCTGTGAAAAGGGGTTTTAAAGAGCTACCTTTCAGGATATAGGAATAATGTCTATAAATTGTTTAGTACAGTGCCTGGTACACAGTAGAAATTCAATAAATGATGGGAGTTGAAGAGGAGAAAATGTAATTACTGTTATTATCCATCATCAGTATTTATATATGTACTCAGAGTCATTTTTATCTAGGCATTTGGTTGTAAGCATGAGCTTTTGTACATTTTCTCTTTTATATTTGAGTATCCCTTGGTCTTGATTTTAGAATACTAGAATTAAATTTTTCATTGGGCATTAAAAATTGAGCAGAGATTTTCTCTCCCTCAGCAGTATTCAAGTTTAATTTCATATAAGTCATTTTCTCTTTATTTTCCTAGCCTGGTGTGGCAGTTTCCCTAGTGAATCCCCAGCCATCCAACGGCCACTTCTCAACCAAAATTGAAATCAGGCAAGGAGATAACCGCGATTCTATAATCAGGCGTTTAATGAAAATGGACCGAGGAATCAAAGGTAAGTGGTTTCCCTGAAATGCACATTTGGTAGTAGTTTGTTGGTTAGGATGGGTTCTAAGCAGAGGGAAGAAAGAAGAGTAACTGGCCTGCTTAGGGACAGCAGTGTCATGTTGTGCAAAGAATACTAGACTCCGAATCAGGAAACCTGTTTTCTCTTTGGGACATTGTGGCTGTGTAGCTTGGTGACTTAGCCATGTCACTTAAACTCTAAACTGATCTCTCTTTCAGTAAAATGAGGATAGTGGATTAGATATTTTTCTAAGTCTCCATCTAGCTTTCAAATTGTAACAAGCAATTTCTATCTCTTAGAGGTTTTTAGATTGAAGGCACACATGTACTTAATATTTTAAACTAACCTGCCTACTAGGTCTGTTCCTGGGGAAGGAAAAGAGAAACAGTAGAACTTGTTGAGTGTCTGCCATTTATTAGCCATTTAATCCTTTAACTTCCTGAAAATGGAGAGGGTATTTTCATTCCCTTTTACAGATGATGACATGGAGCTCAGAAAGGCTAAATAACAAGGGAGATTTCGTTCAGGTATCCTGGAGCTGGAATTCAAATTCAGGTCTTTTTGACTCCAAAGCTTGTGTTCTTTCTTCTAAACAATGTGTTTCCAGCTAAAATATGTAAATAATCTTAATTTCTTATCAAGATTAAGTCTAGATCTTCCATGATTAGATTTAATATAATAATTTATAGCTTCTTTTTTTTAAATCACTCAGCCAGGTCTGAGGCTGAGTGGGGTGTGAAGGGAGTTAGTGTATCTCTTTATTATTTTTCTTCCAAATTATAAAGACAAATTAATCTTGAGATTCCCTGTTTTGCATTCTCTCTCTTTTCTTGATGGCAATCAAGAGTTGATTGGGTCACATTCTATCAGTATAGAAATTTTCTGAAAAGATTTAGAAATCCGAGACAGTAACCTAATTTATGGAACTATATTCAGGTCAGCAATATTACATTAACATAGAAGACTTAAAATAGCCCTTTGGAATTCATTCTACAGGTATTTTTTTGTTCTCTTGAGGTCATTCATGCATCTTCTGTGGACATTTCTTGAGAGACTCTCAACATAGAGTATGTAGTATATATGTAGAGACTCCTGCGTATGTACTAAGGCTTTGGGGACTCCACAAAGTACTGTTCTTTAGGAGGCTGCATCTAGTGAAAGAGTAGGGCCGAACTATTCAAGTACATGATCACAATCTAAGGAGGAACTGCTGTGTACAGTAAGGGAGATATAGATAAAGTTGATAGCACAGAAGAAGGTGAGATTATTTCCAGCTGTGGTGATCAGGCATGAATCACAGAGAAAATAACCGTTTGGATGTGACCTTGGAAGTTATACCTGGGAGGGGGAAGGGGGAAGGGCATGTCAGCGGGAGGGATGCTCTCATGTTTTGCTGTGTAGGAGCAGCATATTAGGGCTAGGGATTTTTCATTTGTAAACATTTTTTTAAATTGTAAAATACATGTAACATGAAATTAACCATTTTATTCCTTCTTAAGTGTACAGTTCAGTGGTATCAAGTAAGTTTACATTGTTGTGCAACCATCACATTATTCACCTCCAGAACTTTTTCATCATCCTGCACTGAAACCCTGTGCCCATTTAATAACACCTCCCCATTGTCCCTCCCTCTAGTCCCTGGTAACCACTGTTCTACTTTCTGTCTCTTTGTATTCAACTATTCTAGATACCTTGTATAAGTGGAATCATGAAACAGTGAATAAGTGGCTTATTTTGCTTAGCAAAATGTCAGGGTTCATCCATGTTGTTATAGACATATATCATGTTCTCTTGGTAAACCAGGTAGTGCCATTCTTAGAACTTTCAGGCCACAGAAAGCAGAATTTGGAAACTTTGAAATATGAACGTACAAGGAAGCCATCTTGTAACCTTCCATTTGGCTGTTCTATATTGCATATATTCGGTCATGAGAAGATTTTGTAATAGGTAGAACTCTTATCTTTGAAGAACATTGTGGTGGCTTTTAAAGAAAATAGATAGTTCTGTGGACCCACTGGGTAGGATTATTATAAAGTTATAGCATGTAATAAGATGTTTTCCTATATTGGAAATTGTATTTTGTAATGTTACAACTGCCTCCCTTTTAAATATGCTCAGATACAGGACTGATGAGGTTCTTCAGAATTGTGCTGAAATGTGTTTTCTGTATCTCATCTTTTCTCACTAAGCTTCCGGCATAATTCTTACATCCTTTGTCATACTAGCTGTGAATAATATTATCATAAAGTACTTAAGTTTGATGTTCGTAGCTGCTATGAATTTTCGAAAATGGATAGAAATGTTAGGGTGGAATTTGAAATTGATACTCCTTCAAGTATCTGCAGAAGAGCTCTAACCTTGAGACTTCTCCAAAAGCCCTCAGGATGCTTTGATATATAAGGGGGCTAAGTATATTGAGTGTATGAGACGGGAAGGGAGTGAAATTCAGTAACATATTTCTCATTCTGTTTGCTGCAGTAGCCAGTAAGTCGTCCAATTAGTGCCAATAGCATTGAGGGTGATTATGATCTAGGTCCAGGAGGAACTGGAGTGTAACCATCATTTCTCTCCACAAAGGCCACTGAGTAACTATTTGATGATAATGACTTTAAATCACTCCCAGCCCATGCCGCATATGAACTGATAACATGGAGGTGAAAGGCTGCATTTCACATTATCAGTCCCTAGGGACTGTCAGTCAGTCTCATCTTTTCTCTACGTGCCTTAATTCTTGCGTAGTTGCAGACTTAAATTTCTGCATTTTCAATGATGAGAGAGGTCTGCAATAAGAAAAGAGAGTAAAACCACTAAGAAAGCTCCAAGAATTATTGGCAGTAATGAGCTACATGGTGAAACATCAAATATGTTTTGTCACTTAGATGCCTGATTTAGTATTAAGGCTTCTTTGAATAGTTTGATTCAGAATTGATGGGAATGATGAGGGAGTTCTGTTTCAGAGAGGAAGGGGGAGAGAGAGAGAGAAGGATAGAGAAAGAGAGCGAGGGGGGGAGGTGCAGATCTGCAGTAAACGCCTTATGCATAAAATCTCCTGGCAGAACTTCACACTGCTTCCATAGCAAAATATTTAGTATCACCAGTGTGCATGTTGAAATGTAATAGCTGTTAAAATGAATTGTATTTTTTCCCCCAAATAAGACTGTCTGGCCAGGTTTGCCTTCATAGTGGTCTTGGATAATTATTCTGTAAGCTTCAATATCCCTACGCTAAACGTACAGTCTTTCAGTCTTTGTTTCCCAAAGAGAATATAATGCCTGGATAACTTGTACTCCTGGCATAGCCACCAGCTGCATTAATGTCTGCTTTTATCTCTTATCCCTCTCATGCTAAGCTTCATACTCTCAAGGCAGCATGAGGGAGTGTAGCTCATGGACCACCTAGCAATCTGCTTTAGAAAGGGGTGCGAACTAATTCAGAAAATACCTTCTATTTCTGCGGATCGAGTTAAGTATAACTAGCCATGCTACACGTAGAGTGAGATATAAACCCAGAATCAGCATTTGTAGTCACTTATGTTGTTTTTCTACTGTATAAAATAAAAGCATTTGATGTCGGGATGCCTCAGAATTGCTGAAATAAATAAATTTTTTTTCAGGCTCAGTTGTTGGCAGGATTGTTGGATCATAAATTTGTTCAAGGGCCAAGTGCTTTCTTTGCCAGGAGCCATCTTATCAGCTCGCACAAGAGCAGATCAGGAAAATCTCAAGCAGGGCAGGGTTGGAGTGCATCCAGAAGCTCAAAACTCAGAAAGCTGTGCCCTTTTCCCCGTCCTTCTCCGTCTCTCCTTGTCTCTCACCAGCTTGTCTCTCACCAGCTTGTCTCTCACCAGCTCACCAGTCTCTACCAACACTTTTCATCCTTGGAGCAAAACAAGGAACTGGTAATGCTGTTTCTTAGAGTAGTAATTCTTTCTCTAGAAGTATCTTTTGAAAAAAGCTACGACTCTCGCAGTTTTAATGTATCCCAGGAACCAAGACAAGAAAGAGAAAGAAGTTTTAGACCTACTGATATTTTGAAAATTGGTTAATTGAAGCATATAAAAAGTGATTTGAGAAACCATATAGGATAATGGTCAAAAATATACTCAATCCTTCCTCGTGGTTTATAATTCAAGGTGAGGTGTTACATGGAATCTCTGCCTCTTTGATCTGGGTAGAAGCTAACAGGAGGATTTGTTAGATTTAGCTCTGCTTTCTGAAATTGAGTCTTATTTAATAATCTCATGAAAATATCTTTTAGATAAACAACCAGTGTGTTTAAAGCTTGAATTGTCAGGCTCAGGCATGGGTTTGAGGCAGTGACTGTAATTAAATGCTCATATTGATCATCTTTTTTTGCTATAGACCTTTCTAAAGTGAAGCTGATGAGATTTGATGATCCACTGTTGGGGCCTCGGCGAGTTCCTGTCCTGGGAAAAGAGCACACTGGGAAGACCCCCATTTCTGAGCATGCTGTTTTCCACGTGGACCTCATGAGCAAGAAAATTCATCTCACTGAAAATGGGCTAGGGGCAGATATTGGTGATACAATTATCTATCTGGTTCATTAAACTCATGCAGATTGGAGATATGTCCTGGTTTCTGGGGATGTGACTATTCTGTGTCGACAGATTGGGTATAAGGACCTTAGGCTGGACCTTAAAAGACTTCATTTCTAACCATCAAATTCTGTAATCATAGTTACACCAAGTCATCTTGGATTCCTAACCTAATAAATTTTTTTTTTTTTTCCTTCTTGGGACCTCTGAGAGAAGTAGTTTGTACCATACTTTTTTTTCTTTCTAACAAACTATTGCTATAAAAAAACAACTACAAACTATTGCTATTTCCCAGAAGCTTCTAGTCTTTCAGATTAATACAAAAATGTCAGTATGTTTCTTTTTGAGGTGTAGTTTATACTACTTATGAAGGCTAAGGATCATCTAACAACTTTTTATATTATACCATTATGGAGTTAGTTATATTTCTTCTTTAAAAAGAAAAACTGAATTAGCTAGTTTTACTTTTTAAAGGGCAGAACTCTTATGATGATTTAAAAAAACACAGAATATTTTGACTTAACAAGTATTTTGTATAAAAAACAAATAGGTTTTACATTTATAAGAATTCTTCTAGCTTTAATATATTCGATTAACCACCAATAGTATTTTTTTAGGGCTAACATCAATAATTTATAAGCAGTTTATAATGATTTACACTAAATTTAGGCATTTTAAGAGAGGATTTTCCACCCCCCAGAAATCTGCCATTTGTTAGATTTGTCTCAAGTCCAGTTGTGTTTAAAGATCATGTCTGCTGTATTGCAGATTTATTGTTTTACTCCTGTGGAATGTCTTTTGATGTTATCTGTGCCATTCTGCTTCATATGAGGAAGAATATTAGGTATTGACTGACACTAGAGAAAAATATTTTCATTTCTTTAAGGGTTCAATATGGGCAAAGACTGGGTGGCTCAGTCGGTTAAGTGTCTGACTCTTGATTTTGGCTCAGGTCATGATCTCAGGGTAGTGAGATCCAGACTGCATTGCCACCTGTGCTCACTGGGGAGTCGGCTTGAGATTCTCTCCCTCTATCCCTCCCCCACTCACATGCACGCATGCACTCTCTCTCAAGTAAATTAATCTTAAAAAAAAAAAAAAGACAGTATGGGCAAAGACCAATTCTGATGACTGTAAGGAACCTGAGTTCTAATTTTCAGGTTAAGTCAAGAGATTATACTGAGCTGCTGCTGCTTTGTTTTTTTTTTTAAAATTTTATTTATTCATTTGACAGAGAGAGAGATAGCGACAGCAGGAACACAAGCAGGGGGAGTGGGAGAGGGAGAAGCAGGCTTCCCACTGAGCCGGGAGCCCGAAGCGGGGCTCGATCCCAGGACCCTGGGATCATGACCTGAGCCGAAGGCAGACGCCCAACGACTGAGCCACCCAGGTGCCCCGATACTGAGCTTCTTTATTTTGCAACAGTTTGACATTACTGGACCACACTGAATGCTTTATCATAGATTGATTGAAGTAAGTCATTTCATATTAGAACTGAAAGATCCCTTAGAGGTCAAGTGCAAGTCATCCTTTATCTGGTAAGGGCTGGCAGCATAGCATAGCAGGTAAAGTTACATGCTCTGAAGTCAGACTAGCTAGGTTAGATTTCCACTTCTTCCATTTGCTACTTGGTTGATTTTGGCCAGTTACTCAGCCTCAGTTTCTTCATCTGTAAAATGGAAGTAATATAGTGTCTAGCTACTTTCTAGACTTAGCATGAGATGTTTAGGTGAAACATTGTAGGGAAACCATATATATAACATAGTACCTGGCACGTGGTAAGCCTTTAGTAGGTGTTACTGATTAATAATATTAATGGTAATAATATAATAATACATCCAGGATGTATTGGCTTAAGATTATTATAGGCTATAATCATGTCCTTTGTGTTGGTTTCTATGGGGCCACTGTTTTGTTGCTTGCCCTCTAGATTCTTTTGCTGCTCCCTCAATCTGTATAGCCATAGTTATTCCCTAAATCAAGTAATCTTTCCTGGTGCCTAAATACAAACTCACTTATGTTTAACTTAGGTAAATTAAACTATATGTGTGTGGCAAAAAACAAAAAGCAAACAAGAAAGATGGAAAATAATTTTAGTATTGCGGATTATTACCTATTTTATTAGATGAGCTGATGAACTTAGATTTAATGTGAGTTGGGATTCATAGATCCTTTGTTCTTGCAGGCTCAATTCCTTGGTGTCTCTCTTAGAATGAGCATCTTGCTGGGCTAAATATACTTCTTGTGTTTAAAGATACGTAAATTTTGGGGCGCCTGGGTGGCTCAGTTGGTTAAACGACTGCCTTTGGCTCAGGTCATGATCCTGGAGTCCCTGGATCGAGTCCCGCATTGGGCTCCCTGCTCGGCAGGGAGTCTGCTTCTCCCTCTCACCCTCCCGCCTCTCATGTGCTCTCTCTCATTCTCTCTCTCTCAAATAAATAAATAAAATCTTTAAAAAAAAAAATAAAGATACGTAAGTTTTGTACAAGAAAGCCTGTAAGCATAAGCCCATTGCTTCATCTGGTGCTCAACTGAAGAAACAGCAGTTAATTGAATTGCTTTAGGAAAAACAAGCTGCATTGGGCTTACTATATTGATAGGAGATTGGTATCTTCCTAAAGGATTTTAATTCTTCTTAAGTTGTGAGATATGCACACACACAAAAAGTGAGTAACAAGAAATATATAATATACACTCAAAATATGAAAAATATAAACAATTAAATTAAGAAAAATATTACAACAACAAAACAATTTATCAACAGAGCAAAACCTATGTAATCACATTCAAAGAACAGTACAACACCAGCACCTCAGAATCCTACTTGTGCCTCCTCCCATAAAGACATGCTTGTGTCCCAGTCAGTATAAATCAGTTTTTATATATGTTTTTTTTTTAACTGACATCTTTAAAAAATTTTTTTTAATTTAAATTCAATTTAACATACACTGTCAGATCTTTTTTTCTTCTTCAGCTAACTGTTTTTATACATGTTCTATGTGAATCTGAAAAGAATGTTTATTCTGCAATCATAATGTTCTGTATATGTCCTTTGGGTCATGGTTGTAGATTGAACTGTTCAAATCTGTATCCTACTGTTTTGTTTTCTTTTTTTTTTTTAAGATTTTATTTATTTATTTGACAGAGAGAGACATAGCGAGAGAGGGAACACAAGCAGGGGGAGTGGGAGAGGGAGAAGCAGGCTTCCCCGCGGTGCAGGGAGCCCGATGTGGGGCTCGATCCCAGGACCCCGGGATCATGACCTGAGCCGAAGGCAGACGCTTAACGACTGAGCCACCCAGGCGCCCTGTTTTGTTTTCTTGCTTTGTTTTTGAGAGGTGTGCTAAAATCTCCCAAGATCATGGATTTATTCTTCTTATAGTTCAGACAGCTTTTTGTTGTATATATTTTGATGCTGTTTTATTAGGTGCATATACATTTAAATTCTCTTATCTTCCTGGTAAATTGAACTTTTTCTAGTTGGGAAGTGAATTGAACTTTTTCTAGTTGGGAAGTGTTCCTCTGTTTTTAGAAATTTTTTTTTGCCTAAAGGCGATGATATTAATATAATAACATCAGTTTTCTTTTGGTTAGTGTTCATGTGGAATCTTTCTCTATCCATTTACTTTTAACCTTCTGTAGCTTTAACATTTTATTTTGACAAATTTTAAACCTACAGCAAAGTTAAAAGAATTGGCCAATAAGCATCCATATACCTATCACCTAGATTTACCAATTGCTAACATTTTGCCACCTTTGCTTTCTCTCTCTCTACACATTTTTTTTTAAATAAACTTTTTATTTTGGAATACTTTTATATAGAAGTTGCATCTATTGTACAGAGAGTTCTTGTATACCCTTCACAGTTTCCCCTCGTGTTAACAGACATTTTATATAGCCTTGGTTCAGTTATCAGAACTAAACAGTTAACGTTGGTATTTTACTATTAACTCAATTATAGGCTTTATTTGGATTTCACCAGTTTTTGCACTGATGTCATTTTACTATTTTACTATTACAGGATCCAATCCAGGATACCATTTTGCATTTAGAATATACTTTTTTTTTTTTTTAAGATTTTTATTTATTTATTTGACAGAGAGAGACACAGCAAGAGAGGGAACACAAACAGGGGGAGTGGGAGAGGGAGAAGCAGGCTTCCCGCTGAGCAGGGAGCCCGACATGGGGCTCAATCCCAGGACCCTGAGATCATGACCTGAGCTGAAGGCAGACGCTTAACGACTGAGCCACCCAGGTGCCCCTGCATTTAGAATATACTTTAAAAAAATTCTGAACCATTTCACAGTAAGTTGCACAGATCATGACACTTTACCTTTTAATATGTTGGCATGTAATTCCTAAGATCTAGGACATTTTCCTGTATAATCACTATACGTGTGTGTATGTGTATGTGTGTGTGTATACACATATTTTGCTCAAGAAATTTAACATGATGCAGTAATAATAGGTAGTAAACTTTCCTAATAAAAATGAAGTAATAAAATTTTCCCAATAACTCATCAATAATATTTAACTCTTAGGATCTAATCAAAGATTAAGCATTACATTTTGTGGTCATGTCTCTTGACTTCCTTCAAACTAAGACAATTTCTCAGCTTTCTTTTCTTTTTTGATATTTCATGACAGTAACATTTTTGAAGACTCCATGGCAATTGTTATTAGTTTGCCTCACAATCTGGATTTGTCTATTTTCTCATTATTAGATCCAGATTTAAAATTCTTGACAAGCTTGGCTACATGGGTGATGTTTCCCATTGTATCACATCAGGATTGACATACTGATATATTGTAGGTGTGTTCACATCACTGGTTAAAGTGGTATCTTCAGATTTCCCCATTGGAAAGGTACTTTTTCCCTTTTATAATTAATAAGGTGATGATTTTGAGACTTACGTGAATATCCTATTTACCTACAAACTTTGAGGAAATGGCAGCATTCATTCGTCATCTTTCTGCCATTTATTATTACATTGATAGTTATAATAAGGAGAGTTCTTAATTTTGTCAGTTCTTTTACATTTATTAGATACAGTTCTTCTGTAAAGAAGAGGTTTCCCTTTTGCCCTCAATTTTTTTCTTTCACCGTTTTCAAAACACTGTGGACTGATTTATTTTTTTTTTTCATACATGCTATAATCTCAATAAATTTACTCATTTGGACTATTAGTGACTTCAGAATTACCAATCCAGTACTATTATTAGCAATAAATCTACTAAGTAGAGTTCAGGTTTTTTTGAATAAGTAAAATACACAGTTCAAAAGTCAAAACTTGATCTATTTAGAGAACTTTTACTTTCTTGTACCATATTCCCTCCCCTGCTGTATAGCTAACCATTTTCATTAGTTTCTTCATTGTCTTTCCTGTGTTTCTTTTTCCAAAAATAAGCAAATATTTATATGTACTTTTTAAAAATTGAAGTATAGTTGACATACAATGTTACACTAGTTTTAGGGGTACAATATAGTGATTCAGCAAGTCTGTAAGTTTTGCTATTCTCACAAGTGTAGCTACCGTCTGTCACCATACAACGCTATTACGGTCCCACTGACTACGTTCCCTGTGTTGTACCTTTCGTCCCAGTGACGTACTTGTTCCATAACCGGAAGCCTGTATCTCCCACCCCCCTTCACCCATTTGTCCATCCCTCCGCCCTCTGCCCTCTGGCAACCATCAGTTTGTCTTCTCTCTATATGTACTTTAATTTCTCTTTTCTCATACAAGAACGCAGCATGTTATATATAATTATTTTACACATTGCTTTTTTAAGTTAGTGCATAGACATCTTCTTTCCTTCTCCTCCTCCTTTTCTGCCCTCCCCCCTCCTGTCTCTTCTTTTCTCCCTGCTTTGTGTCATACTGTTGTGAAAGTGTATCACAATTTGTTCACCTGGTCTCCTATGGATGGGCATTTAGATTGTTTCTGAGCTTTTTCTATTTTATAGACTTTGTATAGAATTACATAGTGAGTAACTTTGTGAATATGTGGTTTTATATTTGTGGCGGTGTATCTTTTTTTTCTTTTTTTTAAGATTTTATTTTTAAGTAATCTCTACACCCAATGTGGGGTTTGAACTCACAACCCCGAGATCAAGAGTCGCTTGCTCCCCCGATTGAGCCAGCCAGGCATCCCTGTGGAGGTGTATCTTAAGAGTAAATTTCTAGCAGTAGGCTTGTAGGTCTGAGAGTAAATGAGTATGTAATTTTGTTAGCCTATAATCTGGGCAAAAAGGCATTTTGGGCAGAAGGTAGAGCAGGTATAAAGGCTCTGAGGCAGAATGTGTAGCTGGTGTGCTGAAGGAATTGCATAGAGGCCACCTGAAGAAACAGATGAGAAGCGGCCTGCTGAAGATCCTGTGCACTCGTGGCAGAGCTAAACTAGGGCCCTAGCCTCCATACTTCCCATTCATTGCAACACACTTAAAAAAAAATTTTTTTTTTTAAGTAGGCTCCATGCCCAGTGTGGAGCCCACCGTAGGGCTTGAACCCGCCACCCAGAGATCAAGACCTGAGCCGAGTTCAAGAGGCGGACACCTAACGGACTGAACCACCCAGGTGCCCCTGCAAGCCACTTACTAAACAAGAATGCATACAGGCCAAACAGGAATGTGTTGTCAGGGCTCTGAGAGGAGGGAGAAGATACGGAGCAGGGTGAGCACTTCACAGGTGAGGCAGAGCATAAAGGATGGTTAGGACTGGGGTAGCAGTTGAAGCAGAGCAGTGCACCTTCCCGACTCTTAGAACTCGGTGTGGGTAAGGGCTTGGAAGCGAAAACCAAGTATGCGCTTGTTGGGGAGATAATGCCAGGAATGGAATGTTTGTCTGGGAGAAATGAGAGGATAACTGGAAGCAGGTTAAGTAAATCAGGCCTTATAAAGAGTCTCAGATTCCAGGATGAAATTTGAAGTTGATTTGTCTGCAGTCACTGCAGGTTTTGGTGTGGAGATGAGATAGTATGGTTTTGTGTCTTCTCTAGTTTGTGGTCATTGTGTCCATCTCTTTTTATCTTGAGAAAGTCATTCATTTAGTTGTTCTAATGACTATTTAGTAGAGATCAATGTGCCTGGCTCTGGTAGGGTCTCAGTGTTCGCTGATACTTGGTTACACTCTTTCCTCTCCTTGCTGTCTTTGGACCTAACTTCATCTCTGTATTAGAAAATACTCAGATCCCACCCAAAACTTGCAGGATCAACTAAGATTTCTCATTGCCCACTGTTAGGCTTACAGCTTGATTGGTTATAAGGTGGGAACCCCTTCTCTCACTTCCAGAAAGCAAAACAACAGGAGAGGAATGATCCTTGCCCTAAGGGCTTAAGAATGTGACAGGGGAGTGCTTCCTGCATTTTCATTCTGGAGGACTAAGTGGTGATTTGTTCTTCTATCCCCCGTTGTCCTTGTCCTGCGGTTCAGTCTAGAACTGTGCTGTACACTAGCCACTAACCACATGTGTGTAGAGCACTTGAGAGGTGGCGAGTCTGAGCTGAGGTGTGCTGTTTGAAAGTGTAGAACATGCTTTCACTTTCAAAGACTTGGTATGACAAAGAGAATATAAAATGTCTCAGTAATGATAGTCTTTTTTATTGATTACATGCTGAAATAATGCTTTGAATAAATTGTGTTAAAATACATTAAAATTAATTTCATCTTTTTTTTACTTTTTGAAAACATGAAATTTAAAGTTGCATCTGTGGCTTACGTTATATTTCTGTTGGACAGTGGTCTAGAGACTTGATGAAATTTAGACATTATTTCGTATTGCATTGTACCAAGAGGTACATAATATGAGTTTGTCCCATTCTTAATGATCACTAAATTTGGTATTTTCCAAAACTGTATTTTAAATATATACTTTGATCACTTTCAGAACTTTCCATTATAAAGGTGTTTGTGTGTGTATATATATATATGTGTGTGTGTGTGTGTATATATATATATATATATATATATATTAAGGTATGTATTTTTGAAATTACTTCCAGAGTTTTTGTTGTAACGATACTTAAAAAAAAACACTCAGAACTTTCCATTTTAAAGATAGATTTTGAGTATTTCTGGAACTCTCCAGAGTTGAGATACATTTTTTTCTTTTGCAATGAGAAATCTGTGGAGTGATATTTTGGCACCTTGGGAACATCCTGTTTCCATTCTTTTTTACCTAATGGTTTTAGTGCCCCTTCAAGATCCTTTCCTGAATAAGTTATGTTGGATGCTATTCAACGTGGTGATTTTTAAATGCTGTTATTTCTTTTTTATATACAGTTGTCATTCTTCTGTAAAGAAGAACATTCTTTTTCTTCTTTCTCTTTTTCATTTTATTTTTAGGTGGAAGAGCTATGTGGCCTACCGCTTAGTTGGTTCATACAATAGATGTTTGATTAGAAAAGTGAAGTACAAATGAAATTTTAAAAGACAGAATCAGCGTACATGGACAATGGTTGTCCACTCCTTAAAGGAATCTTATTGTAAATCTTTTTTTGCAAAGCTAGTAATCACCTGTTAATTTCTGTTATCCTTACAAACTGGAATTTTCATATATAGCACATTTGTTCAACAAATTACTGAGTGCTTATTCTGTTGCAGACACTGTGTTAAGCACTTAGATTGGAGTGGTAAGCAGAAGAAAAATGGCTGTCCTTCATGTAAGACGCATCCTTCTAGATGAGGAGACAGACTTGCCCAGAACCCAGTGAGTGAAGGCAATTAGGAAGCTGTATCTGAAGAATCTTGATTTGGGAGGTGTTATACAGGCTTTTCCTCACAAACCTGCTCAAATAAATGCTTTGAAATTCAGAACCTTCAACAGTCATTCTCCGTGGGTCCGATGTGAAGAATATATAGTATAGTTGGCAGTTCCCTGCTGTTGTCTTTCTGATGGAACCCTGAATTAAGATTGTAGACCTCTTCCCTCAATTGCAATTTTTTCTCAAGCTTTTTTCCTCTCTGGACATTTTCCCAGCATTGCTGGGGTCCACACCTGCGTAAGGCATGTCCCAGAGACATACTTCAGGGACTCCTAATACCCTGAACATGGACATGTCCAGTTAGATGTGTACGTGTCTTTATTTTTATTTTTTTATTTTTTTAAAGATTTTATTTATTTGACAGAGAGAGACACAGCGAGAGAGGG
This sequence comes from Phoca vitulina, assembly GCF_004348235.1. Lineage (NCBI taxonomy): Eukaryota > Metazoa > Chordata > Mammalia > Carnivora > Phocidae > Phoca > Phoca vitulina. The sequence goes on from NW_022589709.1 coordinate 69,785,132, forward strand.
AACACAAGCAGGGGGAGTGGGAGAGAGAGAAAGCAGGCTCCTCGCTGAGCAGGGAGCCCAATGCGGGGCTCGATCCCAGGACCCTGGGATCATGACCCGAGCGGAAGGCAGACGCTTAACAACTGAGCCACCCAGGCGCCCCTGTGTGTACGTGTCTTTAAAGAAATAAGATGTCTGTTAGTAAAGTGCTGTGACCTCAGGTTCCAGAATATCAACGCAACATTCTTTAGAAGAGATGCTTCACTTTGGATGAATCTAAGTTCAGAATCAGTCAGCCTCTTGTCAAAGGGAGAAGGAGAGTCCCAGCGACAGGAAAGCACCTCACTATGAATTGGTTTGGAAATTACTTCTCTAAATTTCCTGAGGATGTTTCCTTTCTCAACGTACACTCACCTCTGTTGCTTTCACTCATCTCATCTGAAGATGAACATTTTATTTCTAGTATGAGGTAGAGAGTTGGTGATTTTTTTTTTCTATTAACTTTTTCTTTTTGGGTAGCATATCAAATCTCTCTCTCTGTCTCTCTGTCTAAAAATCAGTCTCCTCTAATGAGGAGCCAAGAGAAGAAAACTGGGCTTGGGAAGAAAGTAGTTGCTATCATTTTCTATGGGTGCTTGGAAAGGGGCAACTGATCAGTTCCTTCAGTCCCTGCTTGGATAGCGAAAAGAAGGGCTGGCTTGGGTGAAAGGGTGTCTCTTTATTCTTAACTTTCAATGTTGAACCCTGACCAAGTGAAACTTGACTTCTGGTGGCTGCCAGTAGTTTCTAGTCCTTTGAAATCAAAACTCCAGGGCTTTGGCTTCAGTTAAGTTTGAAGTAATCAAGGAAGCCTGGGTAGAAAGCAGAATGAACCCTTTTTAGTTTTGCAAGTTTCATCAAGGAAGAGGGTGATAGGAACCTCCCCCCTCAGGCTGAAGCACCAGGCAAGTGCGGACATGGGGTGGGGAATGCGCTTAGCAGCGGCGAGAAGAGAACAGAGTGAGGTCAGAAAGGGGGGAGGGTATGCATCTCTTGCATCTCCCAGCACCGGGCCTCTTGCCTCGTGCTTCGAGTCAGCCTTCTTCTCTCACCAGTTGAAGCCTCCCTCTACTGCTTGTCTCTTAGGGTGACTAAACTTCTTGGTTCACCTGGGGATGTCCTAAGTTTAGCCCTGAAAGTTCTCCCTCCTGGGAAAACCGTTAGTCCTGGGAAAACTGGATGATGGGTCACCGGGATCGAAGTTTTAGGTATTTGGGCAGCACGTGTGACACCTGAGAAACTGCCCCACAGCTCCTGCCTCCATTCTCTGTTTCTCAGGAAAGGGTACAGAAGGCCCTAGGCCAAATGCAGGATCATGAAGTTAAATAACAGTAGCCGCCACCCACTGCAAGCCTACTGTGTGCCCGGAGCGTGATCTTGTTGAATCCTCAAGGCCACTGTGGAGGGAGGATGTTTCCTATCCAGTTTTATGGGAGAGAGACCAGAGCTGAGGGCGGTGACGACTTGTGTTCCCCAAGGTCAGCCAAGTAGAAGGCAGCTGGGCCACATGTGAATTTTGGTGTGCCTGGGCCTAAAATCTGTCCTCTTTCCACTCAATGAAGAACTTGCTGAATTTGATGGCAAATGGACAGCTGCTCTGGTGTAGCAAAGCTCTGCGACCGTCCGCCTCGTCCACGGTTTCCAGACTCTTTCCTATTAGAAGATTCCCCGGAGTATCCACTGAGCTAACAGCTGTGCAGGGAGTTACAGCAGTGCTTTAGTCTGATACCTGAAGCAGCCCCTGATAAATTATTCAGGTTTTAAAGGAATTGAGAAGTGCCTGGCACATAGAGGGTGCTCAGTCAAGGGTAGCTGTACTTGTTTTTTGTGTTTTTTTTAAGAAAAATTTTTAAAGATTTTATTTATTTAATTGACAGAGAGACAAAGAGGGAACACAAGCAGGGGGAGTGGGAGAGGGAGAAGCAGGCTTCCCACTGAGCAGGGAGCCCGATGCGGGGCTCGATCCCAGGACCCTGGGATCATGACCTGAGCTGAAGGCAGACGCTTAGCGACTGAGCCACCCAGGTGCCCCTGTACTTGGTATTTTCATTATGACACACAAACTATAATCTTGAGCTGAATTTTTTAGCCAATGCATGTCAATTGAAACATTTTAATAAAAAATCACCAAAGATTCAGGGTATCAAGATAATCAGTAGTATACTTGCTGAGTTCAAAGTTAGGCAAACACAAAAAACTTTTTTTCCCCCACCAAGGAGAAGCTATTCTCTTTGCTGTTTGATTTGGAATAGAGGACAGGCTTCCTTGCCATCATAAAAGGCTGAGCTAGAAGCAGAAAATTCTATTCTAGGGCTGCAAGCTGTAAATGGTTCATTTCAGGGGAAAATCTAATCCAGGGGCTTAGCCCTAAGAAATTCTTCTGCTCAAGTCAGAGATAATTGGAAGCTCTTAGTATAAGGACGGAAACCCCAGATTGTGAGCATCACATTGAGCGGTAAATGCCCTAGTCTGTGTGGAGGGATGCAGGAAGCTTTGAGGCTCCTCTCTGCTTTTATTTCCTCTCTCCACACCTGAGAAGTGTACCTTTGCTAGAGAGGGAAACACAGTTAAGATCATATAATTGATGACTAGATTTGAGGAGGACTCAAAGATGAAGAGATAATGGACATTCAGTTTGGTCCAGTTCACCAAATAACCACATGCCCGCCAGGTATCGGGTAGTGTGCTGGATTCCGGGGTTAAGGGGGGGGAGCAGCTTGTGCCCGCTGACCCCAAGGAGCTCACACGGGAGCAGAGGAAATAAGACAGGCATAAGATGGTTTCTTCAGCACCAGTTTGAAATCTTCATAGCTGTCTTAGTCCACTCTGAGCTTCCATAACACAATACCATAGACTGGCTGGCCTCGTGAACCAAAATTTATTCACTCACTTTTCTGTAGGCTAGAAGTGAGTGCAAGGTCACGGTGTCCGTGTGATCGGGTTCTGGGGAGGGCTCTCCACCTGGTTTGTAGCCTTCTCGATGGGTGCTTACGTGGCCTTTTTACATGGCAATTTTATCAGCCCAGGCTCCCACTGCTATTCCTCACTTAACTGTTATCACCTAAAAGCGCTGTCTCCAAATACAGTCACACTGGGGGCTGGGGCTTCAACATATGACTTTGGGGGAACACAGTTCAGTTCATACCATGGGCCCGAACCCACATTGTAACAAACCTATTAAAGTGTATCCATACCACACATTATATCCATACTTTCCCTGCTATACAATTAAGTGAAAGGATTTTTATAATTTTGCCTTTGAAATTATTTGGCTCTCCGTGATTAGTTCATTTTACGATTGGCTCTTGTTTCTCAGCAATCATTCATACTTGGGATTTTTTTTGCAAATGAGAATTCTAAATTGTTTTTATTTTTAATTTTTTTTTTTGAAGATTTTATTTATTTATTTGACAGAGAGAGAGATAGCGAGAGCAGGAACACATCAGGGGGAGTGGGAGAGGGAGAAGCAGGCTTCCTGCCGAGCAGGGAGCCGGATGCGGGACTCAATCCCAGGACCCCGGGATCATGACCTGAGCCAAAGGCAGATGCTTAACGACTCAGCCTCCCAGGTGCCCCTCTAAATTGTTTTTAAATGTAATAAAATATTTGTGAATCTGTGAATTTGACAGTTAATGAGATTGGCATAATGCTAGATTTCTGTGTTTAGTTGAGCATTAACTAATTTTGCAGTCTGTTTTGCAGTTTTTATATTTTGGAGCCAGTACTTTATTCCAGGTCTCAAATACTGTTGCAGGCTCTTGAAAAGCTCATTAGCCTCTAAGCATTGTCTCTAAATGCCTAAGGGATGAAGGGGTTGGGCTTGTTTATAGCTTCACTTTGTCCTCTGGACATGTAGCTCCTGACCTTAACCTCTCTTGCAGCTCATGTCTCCTTGGCGCTGAAGACCGGCTATGTTCCAGCCGTCCTCTTCCCCACCAGCCTCCCTCCTACTCTGTGTTCTTTGCCATCTCTCTCACGTTGACACCCCCACCCACCCTGTGGGAGACTCAGAGGCTGTTGTGGCCATCAGTGGGCCTCATACCCCCCTGTGTCAGGTTTCAGGCTGGCTGGTGTCAGGATGACTGCATAGGTATTGCTGGCAACCTTGTTAAGAATCTCGATTTCTGTACCTCTTGTCTGGAGACCAGCATTGTTGGCCTGGGTGAGGCTTGGGCATTTGTTTTGTTAACAAGCTAATGTGTTTATTAAAAGCACATCAGGTTTGTAAGGCGTGGACGTGGGCAGTGTTGGTAGAATGAAAGAGATGTGGATCTTAATAACAAGAACAATGCACCCCCATTGGATTTATCGCCCTGATTTAGAGGTTCTCAAAGGGCCCTTCTGCTGTTTCCAAGATGCCCCCAGGGTGTTGCCTTAAGGGTGCTAGGGAATGTCCCTCTGGCCTCCAGGCCATGTGTCACAGGTGCTGAGCCCTGGTGAGTAGTCCTGTAACAGCAGCTGTTACAGGAAGAAATTCTGCTGTCTCTTGTTTATTTTGTCTCGTATGTGAGGCAGGCTCTTTCTTTAATTCTTCACAACACACCAGAGACAGGTACAAACTGTTAATGAGGCTTGCCAAAAGGGAAGCACAAAGTAGAAAAATTACTACCATGTACAGGCTCACACTCATTCTAGTGCGGTCCCTCGACCATCCTCTTGATCTGCCCCTTCCAGGGGCTAGGTACAGCTTACCCTTCACTGTGGGACTCGCCCCAAGTATCCCCATGGTAGGAGCTCAGGCAAAACCGGCTTTCGGCCCCCAGAAAGAGAAGGGAATTTTTCCACCTCACTTTTGAAGACTATCCCCTGGGCCCATATTTTCTACTTCAGAATGATAACGTGGAATATCTATTCCCTTCAGAGAAAACTAACCCAAAGTTGTATTTTGTGCCCCCCAACCCCAGACAATCGTATAGTACTTTGACATCAGGATATCTTCTGGGGCGCTTGGGTGGCTCAGTGGGTTAAGCATCCCACTCCTGCTTTCAGCTCAGGTCATGATCTCAGGGTTGTGAGATCCAGCCCTGTGTCAGGCTCCTCACTCAGTGGGGAGTCTGCTTGAGAGTCTCTCTCTCCCTCTGCCCTTCCCCCACCAAAATAAATAAATAAATACATCTTTAAACAAAAAAAGACATCTTCTGAAGTCTTGGTTGTTCACTTAAATGATACGGCGTGTTCAACTTCCACAGCCTAGTCCCGATTTCTATGCCCAAGTGTCTTCAGCGAAGGCTCAAAACCCTGGGGGTGCAGCCTCACTCAGGACAACTTGTTAAACACATTCTAGACACAGCAAACTAATTATATGTCCTTCATTCAACACAATAATCCTATGAGGTCATCTTTTTTAATCTTACATTCGAACAAACAGAAACAGAGACGTTAAGCAACAGCCAAGGTCAAGCTGCCAGGAAGTGACAAGCCGGCATTTGAACTGAGGCCTCTTGGTTCCAAATTTGTGGATTTAGCTATTACGGAACACTGAGAAACACTAAGGAAGTAGGCTGGACCTTAAAGGTGAATGACAGGGTCTGGAATAATCATGCCGTTAATAGAGGGCAAAGTCAGGGGAGAAGCGGGAAGGGGGGCAGATGGTGAGGAGCTTGGGCTACAAATTAGGAGCCACTTGACATCACTGGGTCCCTTTCTCCTCTTTATCACTCTGTCTTGGCTTAATGGTTATCCTTCTGAACCATTGCCTTTGTTTTCAAGTGAATCACTGTTTTTGACTCTCCAGGAGCCATGGGCCAGCTCAGGCTGTGGTGAAGCAGCCTCTCCGGGGAACCCCTGGCAGGACCACCATCACAGCGATTGTCCAGACTGGGGGAGACTGGAGCACCGGCCTCTTCAGTGTCTGCAGAGACAGGAGAATCTGTACGTGTTCCCTCTTTATTCAAGTCCTCCTTGACTGTTTTCTTTCCCAAAGCATCCCTGGGTGCAGGAGCTACGTCAGGCACAAGGACAGAAATGTAATGGCTTTAGAATAACCGGACTAATCTCCTAGTGACTCACATGCACTCCTCGGCAGGAAAAATCTTGCTTTTCAGGGATGGGGATGCTTTTACAGAATAAGCGGTGACTTCATAGATGTTTTAAATGACAAAATCCACTGTTGGCAAAGGTGCATGAAATGGGCTCCCCCATCTGCTGCTGGTGGGAGGATACATTGGTATAACCTTCCTGCCGGATGGTTTAGCAATACGTATAAAAAGAACCTCAAGTGTTATATAGCTTTTGGCCCAGTAATTACATTTTTAGGCATTTAGTCTAAGGAAATAAATCACGTGCAAAGATTTAGCAATGTTAACTTCTGCAGCATTGGTTATAATGGCAACAATCTGGAATGACCTAAAATGTTTGATGGGGGTACGCATATAATGAGTTATTATACAGCCATGAAAAGTCACATTGTAGAATAACATTGAATGGGATGAAAGATGTTGTGGTACGTTTTTAAGTTAAAGAAGCAGACTGTAGAACTAAGCACGTTAGACACCATTTTTTGGTGGGGGGATATTTTTAAAATACCTGGACGGATACAAATACAAATGTTTATGACATGCCTCCAGATGGCAGGCTAATGAGTAATTTTTATTTTCTTTTTTGCTTATCTCTTTCTAGTATTTCTAGGAGGAATATGTAGTACTCTTATAAGAACAAGAATAATCACAAAAAGCCCCCTATGTTGACTGGAATATTTTCAGATGCTCTTTCAGCTCTAGAGAGGTACCAATAACACTCTTCTAGCTACATGATTTCCCCTGGGAATGAAGTTCAAAGCATATCGATTCTATTTTTATCTTAGGACATTCTGACTCGTCTCTGGTACCACGTCAGCATCCCCTTCCGGGTCCTGCCTTTGCAGATGCTAGGGAGCATCTCAGCCACAGAGTCTTTCTGGGGGATGCTGGGTGGCTGGGGGGAGGTCTCTGTTGGATAAGTGTTAATCACTAGCATTCAAAATCCAGCAGACCCTGGATCTACTATTTTTGAAGAATATGGCTTTCTCTGCCCTTTGCTGATTTTTGGAAAGATCTGGATTCATTCCTAAAGCCTCACAGGATTGATCAGAGACCCACCTGAGCTGTTACATGGTCCAAGTCCCTATTCAGCAGAGTCTTACAGAGGCTAAAGCTCTCCCGCCATGTTTTGGTGCTCTGGTCCTCTACGCTTGAGCCCTTCACTGTTTGCCTGGGCCCCACAGAGAAGAGACTGCCTCCATCCCTGTCCCTCTGCCCATCTGACGCTGAGTTCAGCAGGTTTCTTCCTGCCTCTGCTACCCGTGTGGACTTCTGATCAGATAATGATGGCAGCCATTCTCTGATTCTCTCAGCTTTCTTCCTCGTTCTCTTCCAGATACTCTGACTTCAGTTGTCCCCTGTACTGAGGTACAGAGAAGGCAGAATAGCCATGTGGAGATGTGGAGACCTAGCGTGGAAATGGGAAGTGGACCATTTTCCTTTCCTAGCTTGTAGTTGGGGGTTAGGGGGTCATCAGTGCATTTTCAAGTAGGGCAAAGCCTAGAATATAGTGTGGTGGGGAGGAGAACATGTTTATGTCAGATGAGACCTTGCCTCGAATCTTAGCTCTGCCTCTTACTGGCTATTTGACCTTGAACAAATTCTCTGGGTCTTCATGTTGCCCTCTCTAAAGTGAGGATAATAAAAGTGCTCACCTCAGGGGTTGCTGTTAACATTAAAACATAATGCCTAGAACCCATTCTTAACACTGGCTTAGAATTTAACTGGATCAGGTTTTTTTTTTTTTTTTTTTTTTTGGTTGCACGCTCTACTGGGTTGAATAGTCCTTTCAAAATTCATGTCCACCTCTAACTTCTGAATGTGACCTTATTTGGAAATGGGGTTTCTGCAGTGTAGTCAAGTTAAAAAAGAGGTTCTACTACATTAGGGTAGATCCTAATCCAATGGCTGGTGTTTCTCATAAGAAACAGGAAATTTGAACACAAACACTCAGAAGAGAAAGCCATGGGAAGACAGAGGCAGAGATTAGAATAATGCATCCATAAGCCAAAGAATGCAAGGATTGCCAGCATCCACCAAAAGCTTGGAGAGAGGCATGGAATAGACTTTTCCTCAAAACTTCTGGAAGGAACAAACCCTTAAGTTCATACTCCTAGCCTCCAGAATTCTCCAGTGAGAAAATAATTTTTTTTTAAGTTTTTATTTAAATTCCAGTTAGCTAACATACAGTGGAATATTAGTTTCAGGCATACAATTTAGTGATTTAACACATCCATACAACACCTGGTGCTCATCACGACAAGTGTCCTCCTTAATCCTCATCACCTGTTTCACCCATCCCTTCACCCGCCTCCCCTCTGATAAGTGTCAGTTTGTGAGAGAATCATTTCTGTTGCTTAAAGGTGCCCAGTTAGTGGTATTTGTTATGGCAGCTCTAGGAAACTAATACACAAACAAACATTGGATTTCATTTGAAGGCTTTGGGGTAGCTCACAGAACCAAAAAATCAACTAAAAACTAAGCTCAGAAGGGACAAGCTGCATTATCAGGAGCTCGCTGACACTCTGATCAACTCCAAACGTTTTTATTTGTTTTTCCTTCTGAGAATTGATGGAGCAGCTGGAGTTCATTTTGCCAGGCTTAGGTCATTCCGAAGAACAGTCCTATCAGTATTGCCCTCAGTAGTGAAGGGATGATTTTCCCAAATTACTACTGGGGTGCTGTCATCCAGGGATGCCCAACAAGTGCACAACAATGCACTTAGTGAATCTGAGATATTAATATTATTGTGACTATACGTTGTTATTATCCTCTAGCGTGTTGAGAGCAAAGAGTAGAGTCAGGAGGGATAGACTGGCTGCTGCAGTGTGATTTCTACTCCATCCCAAGAGCACCTAAAAAGTTGGCTAAAGAAACAACCATCCTCACCACCCCCCTGCCTTAAACGCTGCTTCACTACTTGGCTTTGTCCCTCACCCCCATTAATGTGCAGACCAACCGCACTCCGTCTTCTGAGGATTCCTGCTGGTCCGTTTGAGAGCCATTCTGGAGACAAGGTGAGAAGGGAGGATGTGAGGAGAAATAGAACATTCTTTACATTTTGGCATGATCCGTGGAGAAGGGGCCATGGATATACAGTACAAGGTGATCTGGAATGTTCTGGGTCCCAGTGGTTATTCCCGGATGGACCTCCCTTTTATGACTGCTCACAGTGTCTCGAAGCCGGCTCAGAAGAAAACTTCGAGGTGATATCGCCTTAAACGCTCATCCTCTGCGCTGTCATTCCCAGGACACAGGTGGAATGTAAGTGCTATGGATCCTGGGCTTCTTTCCTTGTTTAAAAGGGCTACTTTATCCACAAAATTTCATTTCAAGCCAGCCACTGTATAAATAGTTGTGACAAACTTGGGAACAAAAAAGAGCTGCTTTCCATGACTTTGTCCATGCCAGATTCCCATCCTGGGACAGCTTTCCATTACATGTTGAAAATTATTGCTACAATTTGTCATCCATTAAGCAAAGGATATGTTAGGAACAGCAGTGATTTCCATTTCTTTTTGACGTTTTGCTTCTTCATGTTATTGCAATTACATTTTTTATTTTTATTTTTTATTTATTTTAAAGATTTTATTTATTTGAGAGTGAGAGAGAGAGCGCGCGAGAGAGCACAAGCAGGGGGAGGGTCAGAGGGAGAAGCAGACTCCCCGCTGAGCAGGGAGCCCGATGCGGGACTTGGTCCTGGGACTCCGGGATCATGACCTGAGCTCAAGGCAGACGCTTAGCCAACTGAGCCACGCAGGTGTCCACAATTACATTTTTAAAACTGCCTCCCTCTTCCCACCTGGGCGCTTTTATCTGCATTCACAGTGCACTGGGGTGTTTCTGAGTCCTTTGGAGATGGGGTTGCTGAAAGCTCAGCTGTGAAGATAAAGCCACAGGGAAATGAGTGGCTGCTAAATGTTGTCGTGGGTGAGAGGCGAGGTATCCCGGCTTTGGGAATGTTTGTGATGGTGCACCAGAGAAGGTTTGTGTGGAAGGTTTAATCCACATTGGTTTGTAATTCAATATTTAGAGTTCCTACCCCTGTGTAGACAGGTGATGGGTGTTACAGACGTCATAGTGAATAAGACAGAGAAGGTTTCATAGAGGAGATAGACAATAAGCAAAATAATGGCAGTTGTGATAAGTGCCATGAAAGAAAGAAATAGGGTATTATGGAAGGAAACTAGGAGAGTGGGGTCAGGGATGGCCTCTTCGAGGAACCAACTTAAAGCCGATACTGAAAGATGGGAGGAAACCAGCCACTCAGATCGCCTCCCTGTGGAGGGCACCGTAAGCACTGCGGGGGTGAGGAGCTTGGTGTGACTAGTAGTCACCAGGTACCCAGGATGCATAGAATGAAGTGGGCCAGGATTTTCTTTGGTTTTCTGGAAGAGGAAAAAAGCACTGAAAAGGCCTCAGATTGGGATCTGTGTCCCTGAATTATATCTTGGGTAAAGTGTACCTCTCTCAAAGCACACACCACTGCTGTCTTGCTCAGCCCTGCTGTGCCCAGCAGAGTGCCTGGTCCATAGGAGGCACTGAAAAATGTTTGCTGAACAACCCATCAATGAATGAATTTTAACCTGTATTCTCACTGGATTCTTTCTTTCTTGCCCTTCATTGAAAGAATCATAAATCCTCTGAGTCGGAAGGGGTACTGGGGTCAGGTGATTTGGCCTCTCACCTGCTTGTTTAAGCCTCCCCTGCACTATGCCTGGCAAGAACAGCTTTGGCTTTCTGAGCATTTCTAGGAAGGAGGGCTTTTCTCCTTGGGAGTCAGCTCAGTGCTTTAAAAAAAAAGGGGGGGGCGCCTGGGTGGCTCAGTTGGTTAAGTTTCTGCCTTCTGCTCAGGTCATGATCCTGGGGTCTTGGACTGAGCCCCATGTCAGGCTCCCTGTTCAACAGGGAGTCTGCTTTTCCCTCTCCCTCTGCTGCTCCCCCTGCTTGTGCGCACACTGTCAAATAAATAAAATCTTAAAAAAAAGAGAGAGATTTTGAATAGTTTAGCATGCACCTGATGCAAAATTCAAAAGCACCTACCCCTTTGATAGATTTGCCATCTGTCCACCCAGTTCCCTGCAGAGGCAACTACTCTTACCTGAGCCAAAATACTGTCTGTAAGCTTGTAAAGATATAAAATAATTTTAAGTGAAAGTAGATTATTCTTTTTATTATAAAACTATCATGTAATCATCATAAAAAAGAAAACTACAGAGACAAAAGAACAAAAACCAGTATCCTGTAATCCCAGCTGTTGGAGATAATCATTGTTAATATTTTGGTACCTCTCCTTCCAGATTTTTTGCTGTACGTGTATTTATATAATTTCTAGAAATAATAGAATTGTAAACACACCCAATATTTTAAATTGCTGCGTAGATTCTGTTGTACGAAGGTACCATAATTTATTTATCCAGAAATCCATTGGTACCTTAATGTGGTCTCCAGACCTTTTGATGTTCAAACCAACACTCCGTGAATGTCTTTGTTCAGATGGCATTTTGCATGTGTGTGAGTTTACCTGTTGGGCAATTGCTGAGGAATAAACCTGCCTATCAAATAGTATGTACCATTTTATTTTTTATTTTATTTATTTATTTATTTTTTTAAATTTTTTTTTTTTAAGATTTTATTATTTATTTGAGAGAGAGAGAGGGATAGAGCACAAGCAGGGGGAGCAGCAGAGAGAGAGGGAGAAGCAGGCTCCCCGCCGAGCAGGGAGCCCGATGCGGGGCTCGATCCCAGGACCCTGGGATCATGACCTGAGCCGAAGGCAGACGCTTAACCGACTGAGCCACCCAGGTGCCCCAAGTATGTACCATTTTAAATCTTGATAGATCCTGCCAACTGGATCTCCATTTGGAAGTTGTACTAACCTACACTCCCACCCACAATGTATGACTGTGCCCATTTCTTTCTTGAGCATCTCTTACAGTTCGGTGGTTCTGCCTTTTTGTAATAATTGATCTGAACTATGCGTCGCTGCACTTTCCACCCACCTTTCCTACTTCTGCCCTCTGGGGCTCCACACTCTGGTTCTGTGTAGGCTTTTTCTTTTTCTCTCGACTCGCCTGTGAGTGAGAAGGATGAATAATAAATCACATTCCATGCATGAGGGTGGAGCCCATCTCAGGGGACAGGCCCGGAACATTTAGGCAGTGGATGCTTATATAACCACCAGGCCTTTGGATGTAATGTAAGAGGAAGAGGCTGAATTTCTAGCTCAAATCCCTTTTGAGCCCAAGTCCCTTAAAATAAACAAGTAAATAAAATATGATAATATATATTTGCATATATGTATATACACAAATAACACATGAGTATGTTCACCTTGTAAAAAAATGAAACATTACAGAAAAGGAAATCATGTCTCCTCTTTTAATCAGTTTGAAGGGTTTCCTTCCAGATCTTTGTCTCTGTGTTTATATATGTAGCCTTTAGTAATATGTACTATTGTTTTGTAACTCTTTAAACAAAGCATAAATAGTATTATGCTGTATGTATCATTATGCAATTTGATTATTTTTTTAAAAGATTATTTATTTATTTATTTGAAAGAGAGACAGCGAGAGAGGGAACACAAGCAGGGGGAGTGGGAGAGGGAGCTTGACGTGGGGCTCGATCCCAGGACCCCGGGATTATGACCTGAGCCGAAGGCAGACGCTTAACAACTAAGCCACCCAGGTGCCCCTCAATTTGATTATTTTTTGAGGATTTTTTAAAAAGATTTATTTATTTGAGAGAGAGAGCAGGAGTGGGAGGGGCAGAGGGACAGGGAAAGAGAATCTCCAGTGGACCCCTTGCTGAGCATGGAGCTTGATGTGGGGCTCGATCTCATGACCCTGAGATCACAACCTGGGCAGAAACCAAGAGTTGGCCTCCCAACTGACGGTGCCACCCAGGCGCCCCTTAAGATTTTATTTATTTATTTATTTATTTGAGAAAGAGAGACCACGAGTGGGAGAGGGGCAGAGGGAGAGAATCTCCAGCAGACTCCATGCTGAGCGTTGGAGCCTGATGGAGGGCTTGATCTCATGACCCTGAGTTCATGATCTGAGCCAAAATCAAGAGTCAGATGCTTAACCAACAGAGCCACTGAGGCGCCCCTGAAATTTGATTTTTTTTAACTCAAAATATGTCTTAGAGATTTAACTCTGTTGGTACTTAATCTTTCACTGCATTCTTAATTATTCCATAGTATGATTTACACCATTGTGGCTTATTTACACTTTCATCTATTAGTGCACATTGAAGTTTTAAATTTCAAGCTACAAATAATGCTGCAGTGGACATCCCCGTAACAGCCTCTTACTCTAGGGTAGACGCTCACAAGTGGAATTACTAGATCCTAGTGTACTTAAAATTTTACTAGATTCACCCAAGTTGCCTTCAAAAGGGCTATGTACCTATTTCTCTATGGTTTTCCCACAATGTAAATACTGAAAAATTGGCAGCTTTCATGCCAATATGCATTTCCCTGATGACTAGCTTTTCATGGTTGTTATTGGCCATTTGTGTTTCCTGTTTGGTAAATTATCTGCTCATGTCCTATCCCCATTTTCTTCTTTTGTTTAATCCTTTATATATTGATTTGTAGGAATTTACAACTATGTTGCAATATTTTCTCCTAGAGACTCTTTAAGACAGTATCCCATGGTCCCACTCTTGCCCATTCCTCTTGAGGTGTGAGCCAAGAGTTTTTAATCCCACTCAATCCACTGTGTAGGGCTGTAACATCTGACAAAAAGGAACTTTCCTAAAGTTGCATGATGTAAGAGCATCCCACAGGAATAAATACAAATTAGTGGTAGTGAGGATACCGTCTCGGAGCACACAAATCCACAACCATTGTGACACGCTAAATACGTAAAACATGAGAACATATGGTGTTGTGTGTAGTAGTTAAGACTTTTGGGCTAGACTACCTGAGTTCAAATCTGGCTTCTGCTCCTTCCTAATAAACGTATCCCTCTGCCTGTCAGTTTGCTCATCCATTAAAATGGACACAATAAGAGTATCTGTATTTTAAGATTGTTGTGAGAATTAAGTGAGTTAATGAATGCAATGTATTTTTAGCAGGGCTTGGCACATGGTGAAGTCTAATGTTAGCTATTACATAATAAGAATTTGGCTTTCATACCTTTTTTTTTTTTTTAATCCCATCTGACTACTGTCCCAAGGTAACTGAATGTGCATTTCGTGTGTTGCTTTCAGCATCTAGTAACTGCATCCTAGTGAACACTTAGATAACATGGTTATCTGATGGAAAGGATTAAAAATAAAAATAACAGCATGTATTTTTTAAAAAGACATACCAGTCATAAAGATAAGATACAGGAGTTCCAATGCACAAAACAACGTCTTTACAATATACTTACTGAGGGTGGTGGGCATTTCTCCTTGCCAATGATAGCGGTGCAGCTCAGGTGATTGTGTAAACACAATTTATTATTCACTTAGCTTGCCAGCTTTATAATTATGCAATTTTTGATTAATTTTTTATTTGCAGGCATTTGCACTATTTCATAATCCATGCATAAAATGAGATTTGATTGATTTTTTTTGTATGTGCCATGATTTCCAAGTCTCCTAATTCAAGGTTGCCTGCAATATGACCGCTGTGAACTTGCAGGAAGTTGACTGGGCCATCTGTCCTCTGCGCTGTTCATCCCAGTGGTCGGTGCGGGGTAGGGCCTTCTGATCTAGCTGGGAGTAATGATTTTTTTTTTTTTTAAATGTGGGGCAAAACATCTCAGACTCACTCAAGGCCGAATTCAGAATTTGTTTTGGGGCAAGGGACACCTGTAGTACGTGATTTAGCGGATTATCTCATGACTCCTAAATGGATGAAATAGATGTTCTGTTTCCCAAAGACAGGCTGCTCCTTACCCTCCTCCCCGCGGAGTCCTCATGCCCTGTGGGCACGTGTGCTACCTCAGCCCCTCACAGCCAGGGTGAAGTCCACAACCCTGGAACATCATTCTGAGCTTCTAGGATATAACAGCATTCCTCGCATTTTGCTTTTTTGTCACTGAATCTGGGAGTGGGACTTTGTACTCGCACCTTTTGGGGAGGGAGGGCAGGACAGGTAGCAGAGACAGGCCCTTGACAGGAAGTTCTAGTGCTAGTGACATGGTACATGAGCCTCTTTGTTGGGTGCACTAAAAGGCTGTGGTCATTACTATTTCATACTCACTGAAATGGCTAAAATCAAAAGGACCAACGGTTGCAAATGTTGGTGAGGCCATGGAACAACTAGAATTCTCGTCCATTGCTGGTGGGATCGTTAAATGGTGCAAATATTTATGTCTTGTCAAGTTCAACATAAATCCACATCCAGGAATCCACCTACAGGGAATGAAAATGTATGTCTGCATGAAGACCTGTACAGGAACGTTCATAGTACATATTCACAATAGCAGAGAATGGAATAGCTTGTGAGAGTACGGAGAAACGGTTTGTGTGTTATGGAACCTGGACTGGATCGCCCGACGGAAGAACCAAGCGGCACCCGGAGATCTTGGAGGATAGGAGGTTTATTTAACGCCGGCGGGCTCAGAGGACAGTGAGCTCCAAAGGTCTGAGTCCCGAGCACAAAGGGGGTAATTTATACCCTTCTACTTCCGCATACTTGGCACTTCTGGCGCATGCGCGAAGCGGGGCAGGGAGAGGAACCCGGATTGGTGTGCGCGCGGGAAGCAGAGCGGGGAGAAGAACCCAGAAGAGCCCCAGGGCAGGGGCTGGGACTCTCTTGCTGGCTCGGTTGGCCATCTTAGGACACAGATTTCCCTTATCATGTTCAGTATTCATACGTTGGACTACTACTCAGCAACGATGAAGAACGCACTACACACATAACAGCAAAGATGAACCTCAGGAAACATGTTGAATAAAAGAAGGTGGATATAAAAGTAAACATGGTTCCCTTAATATGAAGTCCAAGAAGAGGTAAAACTTATCAATGGGAAGAGAAATCAGAGCAGTGGTTGCCTCTGGAGTGGGGATGGGAGGATTGGGATCGTCTGGGAAGGGGCACAAGGGAACTCTGAGGGCAATATTCTACTTGTTCGGTTACTTGGGTGAGAATGTGATTGTCACAAGTCACCCAACAAAACATTTACAGTCTGTTCATTTTCTTGTATATAAATTATGTCTGAAAATATTTATTGCATACATGCGTTAAAGGTATCGGTTAGCTTTTTGGTATTTATTTAATTTTTTTGCTGTTTTATAGTCCTAATTATTTGTGTTCTTCAAGGTCATCCTCATTTGCGATGCTAGATGACATAACATCTTAACTGTGTATGAGGAATTCTTAACCCGCAGTCTGTTGATAGCTTTCAGTGGATCCTTGGACCCCACAAAATTGAATGCACAATTTTGCACGTCTATGTATTTTTCTGTTCCCTTGAGGAGTGACTTCATAGCTACCACCATACTCTCAAAAGGGTCTGTGACCCAAAATGTATTTAAAACAGAACCTCTGCGTTAGATGGTTCATGCAGAATGTGTAAGAAACAGTATCAGGATTTAAAGATCAATGAATGAATCAATGACAAACTGTTTCCAGTTGATGTTCAAGGAACCAATCCTCTAATAGTTACAGATTAAAACTGGCAGATGTCAGTGGCCCCATGAAACTAGCAAAAATTAGAGTAACCTTCTGGCCCGAGAAATAGAATACAGTCCTGATGAGAATAGCAGGCAGAATCAGTGCACCATAAAAGAGCTTTCAATCACATTTACAGAGAAAGACGCCTGCTATTCACAAGTATCATATACTGGGTCTATTTTAAATATTGAAAATAGATAGATGAACATAATAGAAGCAACAGCTACGATTCAACTGTAAAAAATTATTTAATGCTTTTCTCTTGACAGGAAAAAACAATTACCATAGTGAACGCTGACAGAATTGTATCAGGTTCAGCTTTGCCAGTGTTTAACAAAAGAAGACAATTTTGATGTGGCTCGGTTATGGCAATTTTCATCCACTGAGTTTTGACAATTGGTTATTCATTCTCAGTCCCTGATTGCAGGGAGACAGTGTGGTATTAAATGGATGGCATCGGGTTGTAAATGCTCTTTGAGATGTGAAGTTGCTCTGGGCACATCTGAGAACCGTGGCTTTCTTTTATGTGTTATTGACAGGTTTCTGTGGTCTGTTTTGTCCAATGTGCCTTGAGTGTGACATCGCCAGGCATCATGGAGAGTGCCTTTGTTGGCCACTGTTACCCGGGTCCACCTTTGCACTGAGAATTGGCACCAGAGAGAGACATAAAATACGGGTAAGTGTGTTTGAATGTGTATGTGAACTTGGATCTATATAAGAACCTAAATGTCTTTCAAACCCGTGGTTTAAAAAAAAAAAAAAAAAGTCTGGGTGAGAATGCTTAAAAACACCAGACTTAGTGGAAGACTGGGAAAGGAAAGGGAAGAAATTTCTGATTTCATTCATAGGAACCAAAATGCCACATGATGAAAGGTATTTCCAAGGGGTACCTATTATAATGCTGATGTTGGGTCAATGGGCTGCTTCTGTTTCTCTGTCTCTCACTGCATCTGGTATATTGCACCAAATTTGGAGGATATACTTGGGATGGTCTAAGTGAAAATGAAGACTATGGGGCATCCGCAGAGTTCACTTTGGGGGCTCCCTGGGGATGCTTCAAAGAGCTCGTCACTTTCCGGTGCAGCTGAGCCTGAGGTACAATGAGAGACTGAGCAGAGACAAGTCATACATATCAGGATGTGGACAGTTAAAAATAAAAAAGACATCTTATATATTCATGTGGAATGATCCCTAAAATATATTTCAAGTGAATAAAAAGTACAAGACACAGAAGTATGCAACTATTGACGTAGAAGGACTATAGATGTACTTGTGTGGACATAGAATTTATCTGCAAGTGTAGATACAAACCTGCCCACAACAGTTGCCCTCAGATAACTTAAGTGGGTGGCTAGGACAGCTGTGGAAGAGGGAGGTACTTTTTACTTCCTGTGCCTTCTTCCTGTGAGAATGTTGGACCATAGGCATTTAGTACCCATTCCAAAGAAATGAAGGAATTATAAGTATTACGTCTTAATAGAAAAAAAAAAAAAAAAGCTGTTGACAGAGAAACCAGTGGTTTCAAGTGTGAAGTTTGTAGCAAAAGCCCTAAGTGAGGCCAGGTCTCTGAGCTGCAAGGATTGATAAGCAGTTGAGCTGCTTGGCACTTGGGGTCCTGCCGGAGCGGTGTCCCCGGGCGTTCCTTTAGGGCATTGACTTGGTGGAACTCGGAAGCAGTGGGTGGGATAGGCCCCTGAGTGATGGCACTGAGCCTGTGTGATTGCGCCGGGACAGAGACGTGGGTCTTCCCCTAGGGCACCCTGTGTGAGGACTGGCTCGCCGTGCACTGCTGTTGGCCCTTTTCCATCTGTCAGGTGGCCCGGGAGCTCAAGATGAGGGCCTCCCGACTCTACGAAATCTATGCAGCTCCTTCAACCAAGGACAACCTTATTTGACAGAGCGAGAAAACGCCTCCTCCTTACCCCCCTCACCCTCCTCTCAAACCCCTCTTAGAAGAGAGATTGTTCTTAAGCTTTCACGGAAATAATAAGAAAATAAATGATTTCTCCCCTACTGTCTTTGCTTTCATTCTTTCTTCACACACACCTCCGATGAAGTCTCTCTGGCATTTGTCTGGATCTGCTATTCCAGCCTCGCCACCTAGAGATGAGCTTGTGCCTTCCACACCTGCCTGGAGTTGGAGAAGGTTGCATTTTCCCTCATCTTCCTACCACCATCCTTCCCTGGGAAGCTTTCTTCTGCTAACCCCCTTCACCCACAGAGCCAGTAGTGGGGCAGGAGATGGTTAATCTTAGTTAGCACCTGGTCTGGACACTAAGTCTCACTAAAACAGAGAAGCATCGTCCTTCCCTTGTCCTGACTCCTTCAGTCCCCACCGCATGAAGGAGACGGCCTCAGGTGGCTGCCGATTTGAACACTCTCCAACACTGGCGGGTCTTCGGCCCCAAGCTCGAAGCCTTAGGTGGGCAGCTGAATTGGTCTGCCTAGCCCCCCCGCTTACATGTCCTCACAAGAAGAGAGGAGGCACAAAGACAGACACACAGCGGGAAGACAGCCATGTGAGGACGCAGAGATCGGAGCGATGCAGCCACAAACCACGGGATGCCTGGGGTGACTGGAAGCTGGAAGAGGCAAGGGAGGTCTTGGAGGGAGCATCGCCCTGCCCACATCTTGATTTTGGACTTGAAGCCTCCAGACCGGGGGAGATTGAGTTTCACTCGTAAGCCAGCCAGTTTGCAGCACTTAGTTACCGAAGTCCTGGGAAGCTGTACGCCGCCCGTCAGCCCCAGGAATGAAATACGGCTTTTGTCAGGGCGGCGGCACAGAACAGGGCTGACGAGCCTGTGTCCTGAAGCCCGAACTGCCGCCCGCATTTGCTGAGTGTGTAACTATGGCAAATTTTCTAATGCCCCTGTGCCTCAGTTTCTTCATCTGTAAAAGGATGATGCTGAACTCAGAGGGCTGTGAGGATTCTAACAAGTCAGGACTCTTAGCCCACTGCCTGGCAAGTAGCAAGGACTCAGTAAACAGGAGTTGTTATAACAATTTAACTGCTACCTTATATTCACAGCAAATTATGTTACTTTTCCATTTACAGCTGGGATATAAAGTTTTCAATTAAATTTTAGATTAAAATGGAATCCATTCGAATAATCTTAAGTAAGTAACAGTATGGATGGTTGGTGGATGTGGCAAACATTTTGAAAGGTGGTGAAACTCATTTTAGTGGCCACTTGTCTCTATGCCAGGTCCTGTTCAAAGTGCTCTACTGTGTTTTAAGACGTTTAACCTTACACCCCTCAAGAAGATGCTATGAGAGCTCCCTTTTCCAGAAAAGGAACCGGAGCCACAGAGTAGCTAAGAGATTTGCCCACGGCCACATAGCTGGGAGGCGCCAGGCAGTTAGGTTCTTGAGGCTGCGCTCCCGACCTCCGCGCTAAGCAAGCGGAGAAGGCTTCTGGCCGAGGTCTTTCTGGGCCTTCGGGGTTGTACAGCTGGGAGTTTGCTCTCCAGAGACGAACCCAGCCTGGGGAGCTCCAAGAGGCCGCGGCGGCCGTCCGCACAGACCCCCAGCCGGTCCCGTCTGACACAGTGATGCCTCTCCTCCCGGCCCTCCCTTTCGGACGTCCTGAGCAGCCGCCAGGGAAAGAAATGCTCAACGTTGATATTGAACCCTCGATAACACGCTCCCCCTCCAAGCCAGCTCCTGAAAACACCAGGCCCGAGGGACAGCTAACCCGGCTTTATTGTTCCATGCTAAAACACACATCAGGCTTCTCAGGCTTACAGCTGGGACTTGTACTCAGTTCTGACGAAGGGGACTTGGGTAATGTCCCCTCTTTGACATGATGGGCACCCCCCCTCCCCACGTGGAAAGCAGATGGTACTGCGGGCCTTGGTCTCTGGCGTGGGTCTCCTGAGCTGGTGGGAGCTGCAGGTGGATGTGTCCAGCAAGGGGACCCTTGTTTCCCTTGGCTTCTTCTCCTTAGTCTGGCTAGGAAAGAGCAAACTCAACACTTCATCAGAGCCACAAACCCAAACAAAACACTGGGCTCCAAAAAGCAGTGGTTCTACCACCAAATCACAGAACAGAAAACAGAATTAGTATGTGAATGGTTCTTTGAAAGCTGATGGTGGAGAGTGGTCCCAAAGCAAGGCAGCTTAGGGCCCTGACTTCTGGTTTCCTCCAGATCATGTCAAGTGCAAGGAAAAAAAGGACCAAAAATACATGTGTTCTTCCCGGGAGAAAAGTGAACCAACACCCAATATTTAAGTGAGAGACAACAACTCTGGTATTAAACTTCCCATTTCCTCAGACCTGCAAAAAGCTGTCAGTGGCAGAAATCCGAGGGTTTCCCAACAGTGAAGGCATGTTCCATGTATTTTTTTTTTTCACTAGAAAATTTCTTTTGGTTTTCGGAGTTGCAAAGTATGGAACAGATCTCTGATGACTCCGCATGGGCAAACAACATGAACACACAAGCAACACACATTTCAAAGTAATCCATACAGATTATTATAAATTACAAAACCAGAAAACACATAAAACCCCACCAAAGGTCTTGCCTTTACAGTGGAATATACTAAGGAAATAAGCTGCCAGCCTTGGAACTTTCTATTTTTTTGGAACAAAGATATGAAAACTTTATAATTCCTTAAGTGTCCCCTGCTCTATAAAATGATTTTTTATAAGTTTCTATATTTTATATATCTAAGCTTTATTTATACAATAGTCCATAATGGTTAAGATTTTACACCCTATTTCATAAACATCACTCACATACGTATTACCTCATCAAGATTCTCTTTTGGTCTATTAAAAACACTGTACTTAAAAAAACAAGACACAAGAGTCTATAGGTTCTCTGCTTGCATCTCCATGGGGGAGCGAATTTTTCTCCCCTTCTGTTTTGTCTTTCTGCTTTTTCCCCTAAACGACACCCTCTCCCGAGCCACATGGAATAAGAAGCAACAATTCCAGAGGATAAAATCCAGACTCTGTGGTTAGCAAACTCTTCTAGGGTATTCTAGGGTAAATTTCTGGGCTGACCTCATTCTGACCATTCTAATTCATCCTCACCCGCTTCCCACTCCTTCCACCACTTTTTGGCCCATGACTTTTTGGAATCTCTATGGTGGAATTGACAGTCCGGATGAAAACTTTAGGAAACAGGGAGAGTGGGGGTGCTTTTCTTAAGCCTCTGTTTGGCTGGCAACAAATCAGATTCTTCATTTAATGTTTTTAAAAAAATATTTGGTCTCTTGGCTAAGCAGATTCAAAGGAAAAGCTAAATTTCCATGAAACCCTCCACTTGATAAGTCATGGAAAATTCCCAGAGACTTAAAAAACAGCAAGTGTGCAAATTAGGAATGATTTCCTGTTGCTGTCAATGGGAGAGGAAGAAGAAAGAAAATGTGAGAAGCAGCAAATGGGAATGAGAGGCCCTTGAACACGAGGCTGTAATTAGCAAATGTGGTCTAATGGTTTCTGGGGACTCAAAGATGTTGTGTGTTTACCTCCGCCCCCAATTTATACAACTTGCTTTTGTGTGGGCAGCTTGCCTGTACTTTACCTTTCCAAGCATTATCTATAAAAGTAAAATTCCTTCCAACTCTGATAATTAAATGACTTTTCTCTGGAAAATGAAGTCACCGAAACCTACTTATAGGTGGGCTGTAGGGCCTCATGGTAGTAACAAGTAGATTCCAGAATCTGAAGGCAGCATCTCTGGATCCTTTGCTACTGGGGCTAAAGAGGAGCCAACCAAACCTGAATTCATCCCAGAGGAAATGGAACCAACATTGAGTCAGAGGAGTTAAGAGAGAAGGGACGACAGACAGTTGGCAACAGCATCACTGACCATGTGTGAGAGGCAGTGTCATCCCTGAATTATCCTTTCTGTGGTCTCTCCATACCTCTTAGCTTCTCACTCACCACCTGGCAGATAAAGCCAATTACTTTGGGGTTGTTGTTGCTTATTATCACTTTCCCCTGGGGTTAACTGAGAGGAAGGTGTGGCTAAAAAGTCCAAGTTACTCATTTAATTAAGAGATGGGTGGTAGTTTGAGTCCTGCATGTGGCAGCTTCACATAGAAGAAAGCATTCCTGTAACCACAAAATATATTCCTTACTCTGCTCAGGGTTTGGCTGATGCTTGCTCCTGCTTACAAGCAGGACTGCATGACAGGCTGAGGTGGTTTCTGTGAAAAATTACAATCCTGAACTTTAAAACAACCAATGTATCCAAATACTGTTGTGTTCTTATCATCGTCTTTAATAATCAGGGCAGCGTGTGCTTTTAAAAATGAAATTCTCATCGATGTCTTAAGATAGGGGATGGCCCGAGGAGTCTCAGGCTACTTCTGAATTGCATTTATCGGGACTGTGGCTCTCTCTGGTTAACACGGATAATTTAAAATTTGTATTTTAGGGTAGGGGACCTTGCTGGCTTAGTTGGGAGACCGTGTGACTCTTGATCTCAGGGTTGAGTTTGAGCCCCATGCTGGTTGTAAAATTTGTATTTTAGAGTTTTTTAAACCAGGCGTAGAAGATCTTCTAATGACTTGCCCTTTAAAATGACTTGTTCCTGAGCAAAACAGAATACATGGTTTAAGTGATTTTGTATCTTTAGACTTCAAATAGCCTCTCTGTAATCTGTGGTAGCTCTCTTCATGGATTTTTCTTCTGAAATTCTTTATGTACCAAGTCCTCATTTCTTTAATCAGTATATTCTAGCAGAAACCCTCTTGATCAGTGTCAGGGGTGGGGGGAAGATAGCATGGAATTGGATTAGAAAAGAACACAGATGTGGTGAAGGACTCAGGATGTTTGCTGGGAGTCAGGAGAGGGGGTTAGAGCTAGGGGCATTGTGAAGAGGCACTGGCCTCTTTGGCTTGACTGTCCAAGAGGAGAATATCATGCCGGCCCCTGCCCACACTGCTCCAAAGGTGAGCTGCATAGACTGGCCAGTCACAGAGCTGGAAGGAATTTGATGTCTAGTCTTTTCATTTGTCAGCTAGGTGCCAAGGTGTGAGAAATTGGCAAGATAAAGTTTGGCTCTGACAAAAGAACAGAATAATAGGAGGGGTGGGAGTTTGCTGTAACATGGAACAGCCTGTGAGTCATGCGCTGTTCCCTCTCCGGCTCACCACCCACAGATGCTCTAGATGAGGACAGATGTGTTCCTTCTCCTCTTGCCCTTATGCCCCAGAGGCCAGCCTGTTGGTATTCCGGTACCATCCCTGATGTCTGAGGACTATCACATGGTCCACAAACTCCATTGAGCAGTTTCCATCCAAGCAGATCATGTGTTCTCTTCAGTATCCCAGTTGTTGCTAGCTCCTCCTGGGAAGATGACCAAGGCAGGGTCTGCGAAGGTGAAAAAGATTTCAGAATCTATTCTGTGAGTGCACCCTGGAAAGAACTATAGCTCTTTAAAATTATTAAGCCTTTTGGACACATGTCTTTCTTTTCATTTCACAGAAGAGGTGTTCATCCTATCGGGAGGTACACAGCGTCTAGTTCCCCACTCCTGGTGATGCTAACTGTGGTCTTTTGGTTAAAGTGGTTTTCTACCGGGCTTCTCCACTATCAAGTTGCTGTTCTCCTCTTTGTGATTAATAAGTGTCATGACAGGAAATACTCTGAGCTCTTCAAGCTTTCATCCACTAATTTTAATATCTACTGATGATTCTTGCATGAACCAAGTATTAGCCTAGTGGCTGCCAAATGGTAATTTTTAAAAAATTCCATCATTCTTTCTACATTTAGTAGTTGGCACTCTACTATATGGAAAAGCTTTTCCTTATATTTATATAGCATGGACTCAGGGACTTCTATCTGATGCGAAAGATTATTATCTGTTACTGCCAAAAATGAGTAATCTGAGTCTAATGATGGAGAAACATCAGACAAACCCCAATGGAGAGAGATTCTACAAAATAAAAGTCCTATATTCTTCAAAATGTTAAGGCCATAGAAGACAGTGAATCTTGAGGAACTGCTCCAGATTGAAAGAAACTAAAGAGAGATGGTAATTAAATGCATTATGTGATCCTGGATGGGATCCTAGATAAGACATTACATTTTCTTTTTCTGTGAAGGAAAAAGAGTAGACAATAGAAAACATAGCAGGATAATTAAATAAGATCTGTTGACTAGTTAACAGTTCTTTATCAGTGTTACCATCCTGGTTTTGGTCATTGTATTGTGGTTATGTAAGAGCACATCCTTGTTTAGGGGACATGCTGAAATGTTTAGGGATAGATGGGCATTTGATTTTCAACTTATTCTCAAATGGTTCGGAAAAATTATATATATATATATATATAATTTACATTAAATATTTATGTAATATTTAATTAATATATATTATATAAGACCATATATGAGAGAGAAAATCAAAACAAACATGGTAAGATGTTAATATCTAGGGCATCTTGCTTTGAAGGGTATTTAGGAATTCTTTGTACTTTTTCAGCAGTATTTTTATAAGTCTGAACTCCTTTCAAAAACAAAAAGTTAAAATCCATGAGCCCCCAGAATTCCTCCAAGGCCTCACTCTACTTGGATGGCCAAACTCAACCTGCATCCCCACTGTCCCCACGTATGTAACCAGTGTCGTCCTTGTCCTGTCCAGCCAGCAGGCCCTTTTCTCTCCCTGAGGCCGAGAAGGTTCAGAAGGAAGGGCAGCAACAGCTCGGGCTGCCCCTGTCCAGGTGAGGGCAGGCTGTCTGAACACCCAGCCCGGGGGCTGGCTGTTCTCCATGACTATGCTGCTTGGCTCCTGGCCCTCCTGAGTGCAAGTGAAGTCCCAGCTGATCATGCTGAAGGGGGACAGGAGAATGCCTAAAGACTGATGGGAAACTGGTCCAAAAGCGTTTAGCAAGACTTGCCTGCTGAAGGACTCAGCCCCAGTCTGTCCATGAGCGAGTTCCCATGAAAACCCAGTAAAACCGGAAGTGAGCAGGAGAGGGAGTTGGCCATCTCTTGCCCATTTGCTTTCATCTGGGCCTGATTTCTTTTCTCTCTGAGGACTCCAGCTGATTTAACAGAGCAGTTTTCTCTTTGGGGAAACTTCAATGATGTTCACAGTTTTGTTCTTTGCAGGATGGCGTTGGACCCATCTTGCCAGCAATTTATGGGAAACACTGAGGCTTCCCCAAACCCCCACTCTCCAAAGGCAGGGCTCTGATCCATCGCTACAGAGTCAGTCCTGAAGAAGCCTTGAGTTTTCCAGCAGGCAGCTGCATTTGGACTCAAAACTGAGCTTCTTTGAGCTCGCAGGGCCTGCAAATGCAACGCAGCGTTTACTCATTTGCTGACGTGCTCCATTCAGCGCCAACAGCACGGAAGGGCTGTCAGAGTCTCCAGGTGGCTATTTACATTCAGCGGGAGAAGCAGGCATGAATACGAAGTCTGTGATTACTAGGATGCATTCTGCGACCGCCATGTCAGTAAGTGACATAGGATTTGCAATTATGCTCTCTTCACTGTATACCGCCCAGCGTGGGCAGGAATTTTATCCTGCTGTTCGTGACTTTTAGCCCTTGAAAGGGAAGCCACCTGTGTGGGATATATCCTGCTTCTCTTCCGTGTACCTAAATTCGTGCTTGTGCTGGTCCTGGGCACATGTCTTTGGAGATGGGTTAATATCACTTGGGCCCAGAAAATGGCTGCTTTCATCTGCAGATCAGGCCCGGTGTCAGCAGTGGGGAGCGTGTCCTCTGAGACCAAAGGCAAGGTGATTTGAGATAATGGTATCTGGATTTCAAGGAAGTGGTGGTGGTTTGTTTGCTCTTTTAACTACATTTATTGTGATGTAACATTTCTGAGAGCGAGTGCAGGGGCAGGAAAGTAATAAGGAGGTAACTGCCGAGGGAAGGCTGGCTTCCCCATTAATCTGACCTTCCAGGTTGTGCTAAATGATGTAGGAAGAACTTCAACTTGAAGATCGACTGACATTTTAATAGGCACCCAAAAATCCCATCTGTGGTGGGAGGTGTGAATTTATCTATGGCTGGCCAAGCGTAGTTGGGGGAAGCAGCCCTTCTTAGTGCTGGGGCTACTGGCCAGGGGTTTTAGGATTAGGCAGGTAGTAACTCTTTGTTTACTGAGTGCTCAGAAGACAAGCCTATTTGAAGTAGAAAAACCCGATGTCTGCAGGAAAGCTTTTATGTTTCATTGTAAATGAGGTGGCAAGCAGTTAGCAGCATAGACTGGAGTCAGATTGCCTGGGTTTATTCCCGAACTCCACCAGTTCCTAGCTGTGTGGCCCTGTGGAAGTTATGTACTTGCTCTAGGTCTTAGCTCCTTTATCCGTAAAACGGGCATAGTAATAGTATTTACTTTGTATGGTTGTGGTGAGACGTTTAAATCAGTAAATATAAGTTAAGCACAAAGAACAGTGTCTGGCATATAGTAGGGGATCTGTAATTGTTGGCGCGAGAAAGTATCATGATAAATTAAGAGACCTCTTGAAAGCTGTTTCTTGTGATCCTGCTTCTTGATTATCTCCAAGAATGGAAAACGCTACAGGTGGAGACAGGTCATTAAATGGGCTCATTGTCACACTCACTGCTCCAGTTTCCTTTGCCTTAAAGACCTAAATCTCTGTTCTCTCCCTTGAGTTTTGACAATTTCACACACTAATCTAAAAATAAGGATAACAACTTTAGGGGCGCCTGCATGGCTCAGATGGTTAAGCGTCTGCCTTCGGCTCAGGTCGAGCCCCATGTCAAGGTCCATGCTCCGTGGGGAGCCTGCTTCTCCCTCTCCCTCTAACTGCTCCCTTTGCTTGTGCTCTCTCACTCTGTCAAATAAATAAATAAAAACTTAAAAAAAATAATAACTTTAGATGGTTGCTGTGTCTTATTCTCCTCATTATATGGATGAGAACATTGAGACTCAGAGAAGTGAAGTGACTTGCCCAAAGTCACACAGTGAGTCACACCCGGGATACAAGTCAAGTGTTTCAGTTCCGTAGCCTGGGCTCTTCCCTGATCTTCCAGAGAAAGACTGGGGCTGGAGGTGGGGAGGAGCAGAGGGAGGAGGCGGGAGGCTCCCAACTAATAGTGTTTTCACAGTGAGTGAGTGCGCATGGAAATTCAGTGCGGAGATCCTAATGATAATGAAGCAGATGACAGTGCTTGCTTCGGCAGCACATATACTAAAAATGAAGCAGATGACAGGCCCTGACTACACAATTCCAAACAACCGTCCTGACTGCTTTTAAAAAATGACAGATTGCTGTTTGCTTGCTGCGCAGTCGTTGCTTAAAGAGCTATGAGGGCCTGTCCCCTTGGAAGGTGTTCGGATCCTACAGGCCTGGAATGCTAGTGCTTAGGCCCAGCCCCTTGTTTTCGAGGTGGGGAACGGGGCTGGAGAAAGGGCAACCACTTGCCTCTATGCTTGTGGCATCTCTCCTGAGCTCCTCCTTCCTACACGAGGGTCTTTTTTGGGAGGAACAAAGAGGATGGACCTATTCTTCAGTTGTTGGTTCAACACGTATTTATCGTATGATGAAAATGTTGGATAAATGAACGAATCTCCTTGACATTTGAGCTTGTTTCTCTTCGCCTTGCCATGTCTGGTTCCTTCTCGGTCTTCAATCTCAGCTCACGTCACCTCCTTTAGAGAAACCTTTCCTGGTCACTCTACCTAATGTGGCTCGTCCCCCTCAGCCATTCTTTGGTCGCTTTGTGTCCTTTGTAACATCTATCACAGAGAAGCTGTCCTGTGTGTGTGTTGACCATTTACTGCCCTTCATGAAGGCAGGAGCTCTCCTTGCACGGTTCACTGCTGCATCCCAGCTCTATGGTATAAAACCCGCACACGCTCGGTGCTCAAGCCATGTTTGTTGGGTAGAAATGAATGGATAAGGGAGTGAGGTGACACTGATGTCTACCCAGGAGGAAAACATTCTGTGACCTTACATGGGGGTGCGGTGAGAGCTAGGATGCTGGCCTGCAGCCCTTGGTCATCACGGTGCGTCCAACAGGAGTGGCACTCATCGGCACATGCATTTTCTGAATTACAAAGTGTGCCAGGGACATGTAATTTCTGTTAACTGGAACCAAGGAGGAGGGGTTTTCATCAAAATCCCAGCCAGCTGGAAGCACGTCCATGTTAGACCTATCTGCAAGGCAGAATGGACACGTCATCAACGCCGTCCGCCTTCTGAAGCTGCAAGTCCCCAAAGACACCGCACCTGTGCCCTCACCGGCTGGGCCCCGGCGCACAGACAAGCCTATACCTCACACCTCCAACGGGTGAGGAGGGGATGAGGTGGGGGCAATCAGAAGAGGAAAGACTCATGGGCGTTATGGCAGAAGATGCATTGAAAATAACTGTCATATTACCTCAACCCTGGGCTGTTTACCAGCTTATGTGAAAAGTGAAGAGAACAAAAATCCGAGATTTCTAGTCTTACAGAGCCAGCCCTGCTGCTTCCTTACCATGACCTTAGATGAGTGATGTATCCTCTGAGCCTCAGTTGTTTGATCTAATAAATAGGGGATCCTAACACTTAACTCATGGAATTGTTGTGAGGATTCACTGGGAAACATGCATGTGAGTAATCATGATAGTTGACACCACAGATCGATTTATATGTGCCGGGCACCATGCTAATGACTTTACATCCATTCTCTCATTTCCTCGCCACCACACCACTCCAAGAACAGCGATTACTACCTGCATCTTACAAGCCAGGGGACTAAAGGCTGCGGAGATTCAATGACTTGCCCACAGTGGCACAGGGAGGAAACACAGAGCCTGGATTTGAATTTGGGTTACCTGGCTTGCTGCGCTCTTCCCCGCCCTGTAAGTGACCCCCCGAGGGGTCAGTGCAGTACCTGCATGGAGCACACGTCTAATGAATGGCAGCTAGTAAGAGTCTGTTCTCCTACTTAGCGTTTCCGCTGCTCGCCTGCCTTCAAGCCTCTGTCATGCCCACAGACTCCTCCGACAGCTATCACTTCTAGATTCCTCGTGCATGCCAGCAGCTGGCCTCCCCGCTCCCTTCATGTTCCCTATGACCCTAGGAAGTGCTGATATATTGTTGTCACTCTTCAGATGAGTCAAGAAAGTCTCAGAGAGGTTAGTTAGCTTGGTCCAAGGTCAGAGAGCCAAGATGACCAGGATCTGAACCCAGGGATTTGTGATTCCAGAGTCCAGGTGCTTTCTCTCCACATGGCAAACAACATTTCTCCATGCTAACATCTTTCAGAACCTGTTTCTCCTCCCTGAAGCCCCCCGACAACTGAAACTCGCCTTCGTTGCTCCCCCCCTTCTCATTTCTGTTAGTACAATAGAGTCTAGTTTTTACTCTCCAATTTTGAATTGTGCCTCCATATTCATTTATTGGTAGTAACTACCATTTATCAAACCCTTCGATGTACTCCATACAACGATCGGAGCTGTACATGCATGATTTCATTTAATCCTGCCGACAGCCCGATGAGGTGGAGGTTCTGATACCCATTTTACAGATGGGAAAACAGGTTTAGGGAGGTGTTGTAACTTATCCAAGGTTGTTTAGTCATTTGCCAAAGGAAACATAACTTGGGAGTGACAATGCTGGGACAGAAACCCAGATGACTTGGTTCCAAAACCCATCACCTGAGCTATTATTATTATATTTCTTCTCCAATCTCACAAAGTCCTAGTGGATTGGGAACATAGCTGGTGTAGCTACCCCCAAATCCTTGCTGACCAAAGCTTTAAAATCTAGTCCTTTGATGGAGGTCTCCATGATGAAGAAGCCCTAGGCTCTCAGAATTGCCAGCATCTAAAAACAGCTTAAGCTTAAAAAAGAATTGAGCTCATAAATAGAATATGCAGAACAGGATATTTGGAAATATGGTTCTGATATCTAAAATTCCCTTCCAACCAGTGTCGCCCCTTCTGACCGACTGCTCTGCTCCTTGTCATGGAAGCTGGTGCTATCTCTCTCAAGCTGTGACTGACATGTCCTCTTCATGCAGTGAAGTTTTTTCCAGCTCTCTCCTTGACATAGATGTAAAACATCTCCCCAAAGAACTGGGACTGGGGAAGGGCTAGGAATCAGGGGTAGGTACCACCCTTTGAAGGCGCTATTGATTTGAATTCCTCTTTGGTCCTCCAGGTGGTTTTGCTGCCTCCTTACTTTTAGATGCAAACTTGCTTTTGCTTTCTTTGTGAAGGTCTGCTGACTGCCACTAGCTCTCACAGTCCTCTTGGGTGGTCCAGGGAGTCGCTGTGTTCATGGGGAGGGCATCAGGATGGCTCTGGCCTCCAGGACACATGTGACCTACAGCAAACTCTGACGTCACAAATGCCCTTCATCAAGTCTGTCGGTCATGCTAGCACTGATTCTAATAGCATTAACTGAAGATACACAAAATGGCTTTTGCAAATGCCTTTTGCCTTTCTCCCTGGGTCTTGGCTAGCATCCCTTTTAGTCTTTACCGGGCGGTAGCTCTTGTCCATCCCACAGTGACCCTGTTTGCATAATTAGCTTGCATCTGTGGCTGTGTATTTACCCCTGAAAGCAATCACCTTTGAACTCTGGATAAATACCAGCATGGAACACTGGAAGATGTTCTTGGTCTCGAGCCCTCTTGTTCCCACAGAGAAGACGAAAGTGGAGGGTCATTTTGGAAATCATATCCCCCATCTTCTAGGTCTCTGTTCTGTATCATTTAGAGTGAGGACAGGCAAAACCAGAAATAAACTCATGGAGAGGGAGAGATCTAGGGAATGCAAAATGATTATCGTGCTTTGACGTCAATGATCCAGAACCACACTGCAAGCTTCCGTTCTTTTTCAAGTTGCTTGGTTGTGTCTGGCTGCCCTCGGAGCAGGGGTACATTTACTTTTTGGATATCTCTGTATAGAACACTCTGAGTTACCTTCCTTCCCACCACTACTTCTTGATTGCAAGACCCATATAGTTTTAATCTGGGTGGGCTGGACCCTCTGAATTAAACCATCCTCTGACCCTGTCCCCACCCACATCCCTGTGATTTCAGAAGCACATACCCATTTGTGTAACTTCTCCAGCCTCAACCATGTTGTGTATTAATAGTTGCCATTGAACAAGAGGGATGCAGTGATTTAAGATTAAGGTCTGGGCTTAGAGTTCTGGATTCTAGTCCTTGTTGCCTTGGGCCGGTCATTTGACTTCTGAGCCTTAACTGTAATCTCTAAAATAGGATAATGCGATACCTCTTCTCATAGGGTTGGATAGAATTAGATAGCATAATGCATGTAAAGTCCTTGGTACATAGTAGGTGCTCAGTAAATGGTGACAATTATTGCTGGATGATAAGTCAGAGACAATTTTTTTTTTTTTTTTTAGTAGTCTCCCTAAAACTAATCACGAAACCTAACATAAGGCATTGAAACATTCTGAATCTCAGTTTCTTGATCTGTAGTCAGGGGACAAGAATAGCTTTTCCCTGCAGACTTCACAAGGTTCTTAGGAGACTTTGTTTCAGCAGCAGCCAGATCTGTTTTGGTTGCAGATTCTGAGGAGCTGCTTCTGGTTTCTGTAGTTGGCTCCCCAGAGGGGCCAGGCAAGGCCCAGAGGAGGGCCACCTGGAAAGCCCTATACTCAAATGGTTCAGGCACAGCCACAACCCATATTTTACCTATTTGGGAGCAGCAAGATCTCTCTAAGCAGCTGTACTGGGAAGAATGAGTATAAAAATCCCTCTAAACTAGAACTTCTTAAAACCAGACATGCTGTACATCAAAATCTCAATTCCCAGCAATGACTCAAAGCCTTAGAATCCCAGTGACAGAGGCCAGATGGGAGTTCAAATATTCGGCGGGGTTTCTATGGCCTCAGGTTGTGATACCTGCTTTGACTAGTTTTACTGAGCAGATCTATGAGCCGCACTGAAAATTCCATATGGTACATGTGCGGAAAACGTGCAAGGGAATGGTAAGCATGGAGTTCAGGATAGCGGTTGTGAGGGAAGTGGGGAGGAGGGGAAGAAGGAATAAGATTGGATGAAGCACACAGCAGGCTCCAATGGACTGGATAATGATTACTTTTTAAAAAGCTAGATGGTAGGTATATGGTTATTTGTTTCATAATAATATATATATATAGGATATATATATATATATACCATTTAATTAAAAAAACGGGAGAAAGGCAGAAAGGAGCCCCCAGATCCAGTAAAATTACTAAGAAACACCACTCTGTGAGGCCCATATATATTTTCTCTCTCCTGTGAACCACTGAACCCCCACAGTCTCTCACGGAGCCTGATCCAGAGTGGGTGATGGATAACTGGTGTTGAATGAATGAATGAATGGATGGATGGGTGAATCTGGAATGCTCCCCTACGCCCCCCGCCCCCGTCACCTTTGATCCCACCTCTGTTGCATTCTATTTGTCAAAGTGTAGGTCAATAGGCAGAAGGGCTTCCTGAGAACATTTTGTTTCTGCTCTGGTCTAGGACACAATACTATGGCCTGGCAAACAGATGGCTTGATCATTTAACATTGTTCTATTTCAAGCAAAATGTCCTTGCAAGGTTTATTCTCAGGGACACCGAGCTGCTGCAAGGATCTTTGGAGTTAACTCCTCTAGTTTGGTCTTGCCTGCCCAGCACATTCCACGAGCCACTGGCATTCACGGTCACCCGAGAGGTTGCTGGAAGTGCTCACACTCACTACGCTCGGCCCAAGGCAGAACTGGGGTCTTTACTGTCCAGACGTAAGCAAGAGGCGCCTGTGGGAGCAGCTGTTGGCCTGGCTCAGCCCAGCTTGCTCAGCCCTTGCTCCCAGCGGAGACGTAATAGGACTCTGCTCTGCTGCCTGCCACAGCCGGTCGCTTCCCACAGAAGCTGGTCTGTATGGGCAGAGGTGGGTGAGAGGGTGGGGATCACGCCTGCTCATCTTACCGAGACAAGTGACGTCCATACCTGCTTAACTGATGCCAGAGGAGCTGGGAAGCTAAAGGGCATTGCTTGGACCTGTGAAAACGTTTGCTAAAAAAAGGTGGAGACCAGTGAGCAAGGAAGTGCCCACCCTCCAAGTCAGCTCCTTTCCTAAGCCAAGGGCCTGATGGAAGTGATTACCAAGGGCTGGACAGTGGCTGGGAAGAGTGCTGGGCTTGATAGCAGTGCTCGTAATCTCTGGGGGACCTTTTTGGGCCTTATTCTCTATAACAGGGTAATAGTCAAGATTTTTAACCTCTATGGTGTAGGCACTAGCCAGTGAGAATGAAGAAGAGCGTTATTGCTGAAGGTCTCAGCTGTCCCGGGCCTGAGCTCTTAGGCTGTTGGAAGGTAGAGCGATGGGGAGAATGTGGAGAAAGGGCCAGGGGGCAGGAGTGGGGAGAGGCCTCAGGGAGCTCCGAGCATCCACTGTTTACCTATCACCACAGGCATTGTTCAATATGTCGGCAACCAGTGTGGCTACAGTCCCGTCCTACTGTACGGTATGAGGAAGGTAGGTTTGATTCTTATACGTCGGAATCACTTGGGGAGTATGCTGCAACACAGATGCCTAGACCCCACCTCAAAACTGTTGGCCCTGTTAGGCCCAGACTAAGCTTACTACACTCGTGAGACCCGAGTGCCTGGATCAGCTGATCAACTTTCACGGCGTCCCTGAAGACTGACTGAAATGACGTTCCGCACACAGACTCCAGGAGAACATGCCTAATTCACATGTAGGTCTGTGAGTGAGCGAAGCAGGGTGGGGGGGACTGTGGCAAACTGAAGAGTGCATGTCCATCTGACTACAGCTTGCCCCTGACCCGGCCCTGCTGGATCGCTGCTGTTCTGGAACGGCAGGCCTGGGGTGGATGGACCTTCCGAAGTTTCACCGGAAGTTGGAAGTCAGTGAGCCTGTATTTACTGGGTCAGTTCTGCATCTCACCAACTCACAGGTGGGGCACTGCTTTAAGCTCTTGCTGCTCCAAAAGCCCTGTCTATGGGATGGTGGAAGGTAGAGGAGGTGTAGCTGGTCCCACATGAGAGAGGAAGGAGACGAGCCCTAGGTGAGGGTCCTAATGCTGCTTAAGGAGACCATTTCCTCAAATCTGGCCCTAGCCCGGGCTCCTCGGTGGCTCAGTCGGTTACTTAACCATCTACCTTCGGCTCAGGTCATGATCCCAGGGTCCTGGGATCGAGTCCCATGTCGGGCTCCCTGCTCTGCAGGGAGTGTGCTTCTCCCTCTGCCCCTCCCTCTGCTTGTGCTCTCTCTCAAATAAATAAAATCTTAAAAAAAAAAAAAAGCATGGTCCTAGGAGTGTGTTCTCAGCTGGCTGTGCCCCTTCATCACCTCTCAGATGTCCCCCTGACCCCACCCCCAATCAGAGCCTGCCCTCAGCACCTTTCCTAGTGCTCAGATGCCAGGGTCTGATCATGAGGTGAAGGGGCACCTTCCTAGTGACTCTGAGTCTTGGCTGAGGGATGGAGCTCTCACAGGATGGGATATTTGTCTTCAGACATGAGGTACTTGGTTCTACTTGGGATCCCTGCAATGTTCCACAAAGGAGTGGATTCCTCTAAATGTAAGAGAACTTGGCTTGATTACTGCAAGTGCTAAATGCTTCTTTCTCTGCTTGGAATGTCCCTCCCCCACCCCTTTTGCTATCTGACTCCTATTCATCGTTCAGGACTTAGCCTACCCTGTGCTCTGACCTCTATGACGGGGCTATACTCATTTCCTTTTAGCACCACCGCCCCGGCCATGCCCTTGTTTAGGCTTCCTCACCTGGAATTTCAGTGGCCTGCTCCCTTAAAAACATTCAAGTCTGACATGTGTGAGGTGTGTGCTGCATCACTTGATAATACTACGTCAGTTAATCCTCAGGACAGCCCATGGAGACTGGCGCTATTATCATTGCACTATTATCAGTGAGACTGGCTCAGAGAGGTTAAGTAACTTGACCAACGTCATGTGGCTAGCACGTGGTAATGGGGATTTGAACCCAGTCTGCATGTGGCCGAGCCTGCATCTGCATCCGTTACACTATGTCACATCCCTGCGGCTGGGAGTCAGTGGCCTGGGCTCAAGGTGCCTCTCTTCGTTCACAAAGCACAGTCCCATGTTGGGCTCTGAGGTCAGAGAGCTTGAACTTGGGGCGTGGGCAGCTGTCAAACCCACTCTGCTACTCTCTGTGGCTACCCTTTGTGCCTCGGCTTCCCTGGCTCTGTCCTGGGGACAGTTAGAGCTGCCTTAGGAGGTAACGGCAGACATTAAAGGAGAGGATGTGTCTGTTGTCCTCACTGCAGTGCCCAGCACACAGGAACTGTCTGAAACATGGTGGTGGAATAAATGATTGGAGGTGCCCGTGAGTTCAGAAATAACTCTCTCTTGCTCCTTTCAAATCCTCATATGACTGCCCGGAGATGGGGTTTGGTTTGGGAGGGAGTAAGTGTGATGCTGGGCATTGGTGAGGAGTCTGAAATGGGGGTGGCAAGCCTTTCGAATTGTTGACATTTCTCAGAAAGGTTACCCAGTAAAGACAGTGGGCAATTGGAAGAATATTCTGTTTCATGTGGAAGGCGAGGACCGTGTCTCCGTTACTCCTGTCCAACCGCTTGTCAGCCACAGCAGTTAAAAGTTAACTGGATCCACTGCTCCTGAGGCACAGTCTGAATATCTGCTTGGCTGGTCACAACATCTGCCACTCGGGTGTAGAGTAGGATTACTAAACTCATTGCTAAACTCATACAGGGTGTTCTTTTGACAAATACAGGATGCCTCCCTGTCCTTGTGACTTTTTCCCAGTTCTCCATCTGGATAATTATATTCAGCTCAGTGAAGCAAGGAGTTGGTCATCTCACAGAAAACTCTAGAACGTGTTACCATGTTGGCTCTACCAACTCCAAAGTTCTGACACCTGTGCAGTATTCCTTGGCAGGATTATGGTTTTGTTTTCATTTTATTAATATCTGGAAAAGTATGTGGACAATTCAGTTTTCCAAGTGTGTGTGTGTGGGGTATGTAAAAGATCAATGTTTTTAATCCCAGGATTTCAAGAACTGTCCAGGGGAAAGGTCTAATTAGACCTGCCTTGTTTTTTTAATGACACCCAGCCTTAGCGGCAAATGGCATTTATGCACTGAAGAGCCCACCTTCATGAGCATGCAGTGGATGTTAAATCACCGCAGTCAAGTCTAAGGAGGACTAATGGGTTGTCTTACAACACTGCCTCAGCTCTCGGGGGTGCCCCCTCAACCCTGTTTGCAAGGCGCTCGCTTCGGCCCCATCTCGGTGGGGTCGCCTCGTTTTGCAGGCTCCGTCCTTCTGTCTCCACTTATCAGGAGTGTCAAAGCCGCCCTTCCCCCCCCTTTTCCCTTCTTCCCTGACACTGTCCCCCACCTCCCCCTGTCTTTGTCTTTCTCTCTCATACCCACCCCCCACCTTCTCTCTACCCTCCCTCTTCTCCTCCTCCTCCCTTCCCTCTCCAACCTCCTTTGCCCCGTCTCTGTTCTAGCAGCTGTCCTCCACGAAGTGTCCCCACTCCAGCCTTGGGCTGGTACCTTCTCCCTGACCTTGCTGCCTTATACCATGGTCCGGTGAAACAGCCAGTCTGCCCCAAATGAGAAGAAATCAGAGAAGGTAAAGAATGTTGTAATGCAAACGGAATATATATCTAAACTCAAACCCCTTACACAGTTGTCTTGAAGCATGCTGTGTTTTCTTGGAGAAGTCAGACTAGAGCCAGGACGAATGAATTATCCATAATTCCATACAGGACCCTATCCACAGCCCTGTGCTTCCTGCTTAAGTATCGTATAGGATTATACATGGGAAAACAGATTCAGAAGTTTAAAGTATGATCATAGCTTCCTCTCTGACCTTCTTGTTTGGACCAAATCCAGTAAGCGGACTCCCTTTGGTTTTAGAGGACTCTCAGAATGATCAGAGTATCCATCTCACACCCTCCCCCAGATTCCCCCTTTGCAGCCAGGATTACGACTCAATGGAGGGAACAACATGGCAGCCACTAGCGGCCAGTGTGCAGAAGTTCTGATGCTTGTTGAGAACACGGGGATGAGGTCAAAGAAACAATGCCAACATTCCCACCACTGTGACACCCCTGGCTGAAGCATTTAGGGCACCATAGAAATTCTACACAGAACACAAGGGATGAGGCTGCACACTCCATGGAGGGTAGGCAAGACTGTCTCCCACTCCTTGGTCTGAGTGGTGGCCTTGCTGCCTCAAATCGTTATGTTTGCAAGGCCGCATGCTTTATCTTCCCAGCCAGGGCAGGACTCCCTGCTCCCACCTTTCCTTTCCCAGAGGTAACATGGGCAGAACAAGGACCCAGGCTCGAGTAGCCAAAGAATGGCAGGACGCCATCAGTGGAGGCAGACTGTATTTAAATGCAATTCACCTCTTTGGGGTCTGGGAAAAGCCACCCGTAGATTCATTTGCTGGGAAACACGGTCTGTGTGGCCGAAGCAGTGGACACCGGGGTCTTGGTCTTGCCCAAACTTGACTTCCTTCGAAGGTCTGTCTGCTGTCCGGAATGGCAGCCGCTTCGGTGGGCGAATAGGACGTTCATCTCTGTGGGGGCGGCTTCAGGCTGGGACCCCTTAGGGGTGGCGGGCTGTTCAGGCTTTCCTGAGGTGGGATGGGAGGTGTACTGTTTGGCAGGAGGAGGACTGTAATTCTGAAATCTCACGGTTTTGACTTGCTGCAAGAGAAAGGAGAGCAAAGGGGCCCAGGTGAGGTGGGAGCTGTGCTGGTTTCCCCGGGACTCGACTCGTGCTGTTTCTCAACACTTGCCCCTCCTTAAGATGCCTCATTTCTGTGTTCATTCAGCAAATACTTGTGTCTTATGAGGGTCTGCTCTGCATCGTGCTGTGGTGGTGGAGGTGTCAGATGCTAGGGGAGGTGTGGAGCACTCTCGAGCCGCGGCTGGGATGGGGTAGCCACAGAAGGCCTCCTAGAGGGGGAGCTATTTAAATGGAGAACTGAAGAATGACAAATTACGTAGGAGAAATGGGAGGGGCAGCCCCTTGAGGAAAGCGCTGAGGCAAGAGGCTAGAGTTCCTTCCAGAAAGTACAAGAGGTTCGCCTTCCCTCTCTCCCCTCCGCCTGCCATTAAGACCTATCTCAGGGCCACCTCTTCTTTAAGGCACCCCCCTGCCGACTCCAGCTTATAAGTTTCATAACAGCCTTATATCCTCAGAGCAGAGTTCTGCTGGCTGAATGTCGTCTGCAGAATGTTTTGAGAGTTTGATTTAGTGGCCAACACACAAAAATCGGGTAATGGCATTGAAAAATCAGAATTTCATATGTCTCTTAAAAAATCAAAGATCTATTGCGCTGAGGCCTGTGCCCTATTCTGACAACAGCTGCCTGGAGCTGATTAGCAGGCCCCCCTTTTCACGGGAGGCACGGTCTCCCCTTCTCTCCCTCTTTCTTTCACCTCTCCATGCCTGTTCTGTCTCTACCTTGTACCAACAGGTATTTGCTTCAGCACATCCCTGATTTAGGGCTTAATGCTGTTCTGTGCCACTGTTTAGAAATCATTTCTGTTTTCCATGAAATTGGCTCCTAGTGTCCCCCACCGAGAATGCAAGTTTCTTCATAATTTTGACCCTCACCATATCTTGCAGAGGTCTGGGCACTTATTAAATGCTGATAATTCGAGGGCTGTATTTAACAGCCTGGGGTAAAGGGCAACTGGGGCTTGGAAAACGGAATTATTTGAATACTAAAATTTAGAAAAAGAACTCCCCAACATTTATATCAGTCAACACTAACTTTTTCCAAATGCCTTTCCTTACAAGCTGATAGCTTAGCGTGAAGAGCATGAGTTTTTCTATCAGATCTGGATTCTACTCCAGACACTCCCATGTATCAGCTATGTGCCTTTGGGTAATGTACTATAACTCCTTAAGCCTCCATGTCCTCATTTTAGAATGAGGATGACAACAATAATACCTACTACAGAGGGTTACTGTCAGGATTAAATGAGATGAGACATGTCAAGTCCTCAGCATAGTGCCTGCCAGGTTGTTAGCATTCAGTAAATGCCTAACGAAGAGGAGGAAACCACATCCTTATATCCTCAGAGCAGAGTGGAATCTTTCCTTCTGGAGTGGAATGGGTAATGGTGCTGGTGTTGATGGTGATGGTGGTGATGATGGTGATGATAGTGGAGGTGATGGTGGTGGTGATGCTGAGGGTGATGGTCGTGGTGGGGGTGCTGGTGAGGGTGATGGTGGTGGTGGGGTGGTGGTGATGGTGCTGAGGGTGATGGTTGTGATGGGGGTGATGGTGGTGATGGTGGTGGTGATGGTGCTGAGGGTGATGGTGGTGATGATAGTGGTGGTGGAGGTGATGGTGGTGGTGGTGCTGAGGGTGATGGTGCAGAGAGTAATGGTCATGGTGGAGGATGCTGGTGAGGGTGATGGTGGTGGTGGTGGTGATGATGGTGCTGGGGATGATGGTGATGGTGGTGAAGGTGGTGGTRGGGATGGTGGTGGTGGTGCTGAGGGTGATGGTGGTGGTGCTGAGGGTGATGGTGATGGTGGGGGTGCTGATGAGGGTGATGGTGGTAGGGATGATGGTGATGGTGGTGGTAGGGATGGTGGTGGTATTGATGGTGGTGATGGTAGTGGTGGTGGGGATGATGGTGGTGTTGATGGTGGTGATGGTAGTGGTGGTGGGGATGATGGTGGTAGTAGTGGTGGTGATGGTCAATAAAGTAAAAGATAACAATCACCTAATTTTCTTAATGTCACCTCCTCTATCTCACTGTTCCTCCCGCCTCAAGGGTATTAATGAGAACCTAAGACTTTTACAAAAACTCATGTCTCTAGTGGGAAAAGCCCTGGACTAGAAGTTAAAAGATCTGACCCTCTGTCACAGAGGTCACAGTAAAAGTTAGTTGTTGGAGTCATAATTTGCTGTGACCTTGATAAATCACTTAAATTCTCCCGTGTCTCAGTTTTGCCTCTTCTATATCATGAACACTTGTGTAAGCACTTTACACATCTTCTCTGGTTTCATCTTCACATCAATCCTATGAGGCTGTTACTATTCTTACTGCTATTTTACAGATTAGGCAAAAAGAGTGATGTGTTTTGGCCAAGTCACCAGATAGCAAGCAGCTGATCTGGAATTCAAATCAAGATGTGTCTGATGCCAAAGCCATGTTTTTTCCAACTCACCTGTGGGGCTCGAAAGAACTATGTATGAAATATTCAGGAAGCATAAAGGGGATCTAGTAGGACATCTGCAGAGGGTGTGAGTGGTCTGAGGGAGTTTGTGTGTGGGGGGGAGCACTGTGTGTGAGGATTGTTTTGAGGCTGCGATTTTGATTCTTTGTCCACTAAAACAAATCTCAGGAGCTGGGACACTGTGCAAAGTTAGGGATATAAAGAGTCCGGCCCCCCCTAATGTCACCTCACTCCTACCTTTTCGACGCCATTTCTTGAGTTTTCTGGTTTCACCAGGATCGATGGTGGGGCAGATGCAGGTGGTTTAGGTAGAGGCTCACTCTTGATGGGGATTTCTTTGCCTTCCATGATGAGGGAACTGGCTGCGGAGTGGATCCTGGTGTCACTGCCCCTGCTGGCGCATGTGAGGGCAGGCTCCCCAGTGGGAGTGGGCTTAGGTCCCAGTTCTGCCACCACTGTCGAGGCTGAGGAGGGGACCCCCTGCGGCTGGTAGAACTGGAACTGCTGAGGCCGTACGACCATGGTGGGACTGCGTCTGAGGGAGCCCACCACGAGGGCGGGGATCCCTGACTGGACGGGTCTCTGCAGGGATCCATCTGAGGAATTATATGACACTGATATCAGCATCGGGGGCTGCTGACAGCAGGCTGGGCTGGGGTTGTGTAAGCCATGTGTCCTGATATCCCAGAATAGTTAAGTGCTTTCCCCATTTGAGCGTGCTCACATTCTCTCAGGGTCTTTCAAAGGTGACCTTATTCTTTTTTTAGTGCTGTTTGCTGATGCTGGCAGGAAATAACTGGCTAGCCAAACGTTTGGTGGGGGGGGGGGAGGGGGAGGTGGCGCTGTCAGAAGGTACATGACTTCCATTTGTCTCCTCTCTCCCTCACACACACGCGCACACGGGCACCCCGGCTCTCTCACTTCAGGCCTAGCGGTTGGAAAGTGAAGAAGACAAACCTAAAGAGACAGCTTCACAGTGAGAAGCCAACAAGAGGCATGCAAACCAAAGAGGAAACGAAAGACAGAGACAGAAAGAAAGAGACAGAAGAAATTGAGAAACACGAGACTCAGTCAACTGGGAGGGATGCGGGGAGGGAGAGGGGGAAGCAGAGAGGGCGGGACGGGGCTCTGACCAGGTATTTGAAGGAGCTGCAGGCATGTGGCCGTGGGATCACTTTTGTTGGGGCCACGGGGAGGAAGGCTAAGTGGAATTAAGGGAGGGTGTGTGCAGGCAAACGTGACACCACATGGAAGCAAATCTGGAAAGGTTCGGGCTGTGTGTGGATGACAGAGGTTCTGGCACAGACTTACTCCCAGGGAGCCTGGGACAAGTGAGCGCCACCCCTCCTGGCATCTCAGCCCCTCGGATGTAAACTGGAGGTGATGGCGATGTCTCACAGGGCCGACAGGCTTACGTTTTATGATGTGTGCAGAGTGTCAGCACAGTGCCTGGAACCTAGTAAATGCCCCGTGTTTGTTAGCTGTCGTTGGTTTTGGGTAAAGGATGGCAAACCCTAAAAATATAAGGTCCAGGAGTGTGATTTTATCCCTTCCTTGAGCTTTATTTTGTTTTGTTTTGTTAACTGCGATGATCCTCCCTCAGTAACAGGAAGTCATTCCTTCCCCGCAAATTCTCTGAAGACTGGAGGCCTCCATCCCTTGGGCATATTGTCCTGTAGGGGACCAGGGGAACAGTCGGGACTTCGGTGCACTCGGCAGGGGGACAGGAGAAACACCCTGAGAAGCACTGCAGTCCACTTCTCCAGAAGGGTCTCCGAGCATTTAGGGAGCCATAGGGGACATCCAGTCAGAGATGT
This sequence comes from Phoca vitulina, assembly GCF_004348235.1. Lineage (NCBI taxonomy): Eukaryota > Metazoa > Chordata > Mammalia > Carnivora > Phocidae > Phoca > Phoca vitulina. The sequence continues at coordinate 69,827,716 of NW_022589709.1, forward strand.
GAGTCTTTGTGATAGCCTGTGGACACGTGTATGAATCAGTCATCTGTGTCCAGCACAGAGGGCCTGAGCCAAGGCCGTGTTCTGCGTTGCGACTCTGTCAGGCCGGACGTGAACGTGAAAAGCAGAATGCTCACTAAACACAGTCGGTGCTCCCAGCTGCGGTGAGCAAGCCTGGCGCCATTTACACAAGTCTGCCCTTTCAATGTAGACATTTATTTTTCCACTGACAGCCCTATGAGGCGCACAGTCAATTCTCCTGTCATTTCTCTTCTCTGTGGGTAGATTGATAGCTTGACCAGCCTCACCTTGGGAAAAGGGAGAGAGAAAGCCTCCGGGACCTGAGAAAGTCAAAGCAGCCCTGGGCAGACATGTCCTTAGGTTCCTGGAAATGTGTGAAAAATTGGTTTTATGCCTCATCTATTTATCTTGTTGGCTCCTAATTTCCAAGGGATTTAATGTTTTATCACATGTGCATACAATGCAAGCAGTGAAAACTCCAAGCCAATCAAGATCTCTGCCAAGGTAGAGAAGGAGTGTGTGAAAGGAAATGTGAGCAATTGCCAATAGGACACAATTCTCAGCACTCCTAAGTGGTCTCGACCGAGTGTGAACATGTCAACACTGAGTCAGTTCACGCACTGGATGGACCAGAGATGACTTGCGTAGTTGTAGTAGCCATGATCGTACTGAGAAGATGATCATCCTATACCAACAGTTAGGATTTCTTGAGACTTATTATGTGCCAGGGACTGTGCCATCAGTCTTACATGGATTATTTTACTAAATCTGCACAGTAACCCTGATGAGGTAGGTACAACTTTTATTTCCACTTTATAAATGAGAAAACTGAAGACTGAAGAGGTCCAGTCACTTGCCCATGGCTGCTGTGGTGGATCATTCAGTACAGGGTTTGTGTGGGGGAGGGGAGAGGCCGGAGCAAGGGCCAAGTGGGGAGGAAGGAGGAGGGGGGGTAGAGGCAGTACAGTGAGAGTGGAGGTCAGGCAGGTGGTCAGGTGAAAGCACTGGGAGAGGGTGGGGCGAAGACATTTGTTTTAATTTTCTTGGCACATTTTCCTGGGTGGCATACTGTCCCACATGTCACCCTCTTGCTTTGACCAGCCATACTGTACTTTCATATTTAATCGTCTTTTAAGATAGCAAGGGAGACTGCAGAGCCCAGTTTAAGTCAGAGGGTGTAGAATAAATCAGATTTGCTTTGTGTGGCTCATGGTCTTCCAGAGAGGTATGCAAATTATAGAAGCTTCATGTTTTGTAGAAAAATGGGTTTCAAACACTTTGTAAAATCCCTGAAAATGATGTCTTACGTAGAAGTTCAATATGTCAGGAGACAAAAGTTTTGCCATGTGAGCAATGTGGATGTTATACAGGTAAAAACAAAAGCAAGGTGCAGAGCAGTGCAGTAGGTATGATTATAAGCTACTATTCATGTACATGGAAGAGCACTTGGGATAGGCGTTAAGGATATGAAGACTTATTTTTATACAGTATAATTTTTTTAAACCTTGTGTATATATTAAATAACAAAGCAAGATTTAGGGGCTCTGAGAATTGACTCCTTAACCCTCTTTGCTTCTTTCCCCATCCTTCCCATGTTTCCCTTTTGGCACCCCTGAGCATAGTTTGAGAAGCATGATCCAGCAAGTACTTTGCTTGTTCTGTCTTAACTGGGGCCAGCCTCCACCTTGGCTGTGTTCTAATCATATGTTGGCACTCAGGGCTGCTATCATCGCAGCCATTCAGTATACAGGGATGGAGTGACCAAGGGCATGACCTTAAGTCGGTCTGGCTTTACCCAGTAAAACCAGTCACTATTAGGGAGTTAAAAGCACCCTTTACAAAGGCTTGTTTTAAAGCCAAGATCTCATTTCTGCAAAAGGTGCTCTGTCTACCCCAGAGTCCGATCCCCTCACTTAGCTCTAGGCACGTACCTCTCTGCCACCACTTACTCTTTCTCATGCTGCTCCGCCCGGATTTCCGAAGAGAGCCCCGTCCTAAAGTCCCTGGGCTGGCCGTGCTCCTCACAGGGTCGACTATGGCGGTGGGCACAAAGATGGACTTGAAGGGCCGGTTCTGCCGGGGATCACCTTCTGAAATGCTGCCTTGGGATGACACAGAGGAGTTGGATAATGTCCATGTGGCGTAGAGACCAGGACTCCGAGAATCTGGAAAACTAGATGTCTTTCTGGTTGTTGCAAGCATTTTAAAGAGAAGAAATAAAGAAAATGCTCAGTCAAGAGTCCTATTTTAAAAACCTCTCCGCTCTCAACCATATACTAAATGTGGCCTCTCTCCATCCTCTTCCTATCCATATATACTCCCTTTATCAACCACACGGGCTTAACTACGTAGGCCTCACCTCCTACAGCTGGGTCCCTGTGTGGGCGTGCTGAGGGCAGGGACAGGATCTCAGATTGAGGCCCTGATGGAACAGGAAGGCTTGAATTTTGTCATTATTCACTACAGCTCTGATCACTCTTGAGCCCATGAGCTCAGAGCACAAGATCTTGTATGTGTTCAACTTGCTTTGCAGTTCTGATTTCTTTCTTTCTTATTTATTTATTTGAGAGTGGGGTGGGGGAGGAGCAGAGGGAGAGGAATAAGCAGACTCTGCACTGAGTGCAGAGCCCAGCATGGGGTTCTATCCCACAACCTTGAGATCATGACCCGAGCCAAAATCAAGAGTCGGACGCTTAACTGATTGAGCCACCCAGGTGCCCCAAAATTCTGATTTCTTATTCATTCAGTGACTTTTCTACCGGATGCTAAACTCTTTGAAGGCAGAGATTTTATATGACTTATTTTATATCCTCTGTGTTCTGCATATACTGCTTATTAACAAATGTTTGTTGAATGGCTCTTGTGATGCTTTCGGCACTGATGCCAGTCATCTGGGCTAGCACGTGTTGAGCACTTACTGTATGCTGGGCATTGGGCAGTGCTTTGCCCACATTAGCCCGCGGGTTCTTCACAACAGCCTTCTGAGGTAGGTACTATTAGTGCCACTATTTTATAGAGGAGAAAACTGAGACTTATAGTTACTTGGCCAAGCATCTACTAGACCTGAGATTTGAAAGTCCAGGCTGGCCCTCTGCTCTACCACGGAAGTGTATCGTCTTACCACTGAGCACGCCCCGTCCTGGCTGGTTAAAGCCTTCATTATTTAGGTAGCAAGGAAAAGCCTGCATCCTGCTTGAAAGAAACAATCTAGGGCTGGGGGTAGGCCCTACACATGCCTTCTGAAGACCCTAATTCTTCAGCTTTGGGCTCTGAGTTTGAAAAACAGTATCAAAGTTTTATAGAACAGCAATCCCTTGTCAGTTGTTTCCAGCTTGCTACTCCCTGAACCCCACGGGGAATGGCTGTCATTTTACACACCCTTCTTGCCCTTTTACAAATCCTACCCCAAGATCACAGCCCCTCCCGAGCAGTCCATGGATCAGCTTGTCACTCTGTTGATGAAATAACCTCTGCTAACTCCCCGGGAAGGACCGACTTGCCCAAGGCCCTGGCTCAGAGGTGCCCTCCCTGGTGGCCTTCCCGTTAATGTCCTTGGGTTTCTCTTTGGGGAATTTTCCCTTATTTTCCTCCTCCTTTTCTCTCTGCCTTTTGCCTGAAAAAAGCGGTATGGAGCTTAACAGTGAGCCAGCCTGTTGTACGAAGACAGGTGAGGCATCATTTAATAGGGTCCACTCTGCCCAAGAAACAGATCCAGCCAGATGCCCAGGATGATGCTTGCAGTAAGGGGCCTCCTACCCATGGATGACACCCTGCCTCATGTCCCTGGGGATGTGGTCAGTGAAGGGAATGGGCTGCCCGCCAGTAAGAGCTCCAGACTATTTTCTGGAGCCAAGGGCTGAGCAGTGGAGAGAAATCCCCAGCACTGACCTCCATGGCAAAGGGCTGCATCTGCCCGTCTTTTGAACAGAGGCCTCAAGATGCTGGATCCTGTAAAATGGGCTGGCAACAGGAAAGACATTTCCAAAACGGTTCCCAGCAGCAGCAGGTACAGCCTTTTCCTCCCTCGGTAATTAAAAGCCTCACTTGCTGAATCTTAAATGAAAACCCTTCCAGTCTGGTCAGCTCTAGTCTCTCTATAGTTAGTCCTAAAACTCTGGCAGGTCCAGTTTATTAGGGAATAATGCTAATAAGAGCAAACGTGCAAATGCTCAGGAGGCACCTCATACTTTTGAGCCCTGGCTCTTTTTTTTTTTTTAATTTTATTTATTTCTCAGAGAGAGAGAGAGCATAAAGCAGGGGGAGGGGCAGGCAGATGGAGAAGCAGGCTCCCCGCTGAGCAAGGAGCTCAATGTGGGGCTCCATCCCCGGACCCTGGGACCTGAGCCGAAGGCAGATGCTTAACTACTGACTGAGCCACCCAGGCGTCCCAAGCCCTGGCTCTTTTATAAAAGGCTGTACTCTACACCAAGGGGGCTGGTGGCAGTGAGAGGCATCACTGCAAACAGAAAAACAAAGATTGGGGGAGAGCCTCACACATACACAGAACCAAAGAGCCGAAAGGGGCCTTGTACATGTAGTCCAACCCCTTAGTCCTAACACAACCTGCTAAAAGTAGGACAAAGGACAACAATATTCAGCCCTCCCACAATGGAAAGGGTGGTCAAGAACAAGGGTGAGCTGCTCCCAGGTAGAAAAATTGGGCATATGTCACCCATGTCTAAGATCGGTGACAACGGGACCTTTCTTTGCATCGGGGGCCACCAGGGAGAACTTCACACACAGGAAGCACTGATCCTCTGTCACCCAACAGCCCTCCAGAGAATATACTCTGACAGGGACTTGCTCTTCTTGGAAATGCTGGTTCCCTAGAAGCAAACACACGCATCCATATAAGGGGCACCTCTGTACACACATGTTCAGGATTCTCTGAACTTGAGATGCGGGACATATTCAATGGCAACCTATGGCTGACACTCCATCCACTGTTTGACATGCTGCCATCTTGGAGCGGGTGAGTCTAGATGCTCATGATTTGCCTAAGGACACAATAGGTGTACCCAGGAGAAAAGCCAAGATGGAGGGAAAGGGAAGCTGGAGTCTTGAAATCCACTGGAATGGAATCCTACATGCATTCTAGTTAGGGTAACCATTTGTCCAGCTTTTCCTAGGAGAGTCTCAGTTTACACCTGTTCTCCTGGTGTATTAAAAGTGTGTGTCTCTTTTCTTCTTAAAAGTGTCCTAGTTTGGGTGACAAATTACATGGTCACTCTTATTCTAAAGGTTTTGTTTTTTTTTTCTTCCGTAGAATAACCAGGACTTTGGGCTAAGGCCTGATGCATAAGCAAATGCCCTAGTAGTAGACATAGTCCCTAGAGAATTCCTGTCATGGAGGAAACGGTCATAAGTTAGGGTGGGCATCTTCCTTGCTCTTCATTGGCACCTTTAGACCATTCTCCCACCCTCCCCAGCTTTGACCGGTAGTATCAGACTCTACCACCTGCCACTCTACCTTGTTACCATTTTCTCTCTCAGCCTCTCCCCTCATTTCATGAAGATTTTAGTTTCTGGCTCACTGTCATTCTCTCTAATGCAACTGATCCTACCGAGATGATTTCATCTAGTCCCAGGGCTTTAAATACCATTTCAAGCCCAGACCTCCTTCCTTAAAATGCTGGGCTTGTGTACTCAACCATTTTCCAACATCTCTACTGGGATTACTAAAGGCATCTAAGACTTAATCTGTGGCCAGCTGAGCTTTTGCTCCCCTGCCGCCCACATCTCAGAACCCATTCCTCTCGGTTTTCCTGAATCTCTCAATAAAAGGCAACTCCATTTTCCAGTTACTCAGGGCAAAAAAGGAGGACTCATATTGACTCCTCTATTCTTTCACACCCAATATTTCATTTGTCAGAAAATCCTGTTGTGACTACCTTCAAAGCATACCCAGAATTTAACCACTTCTCCCTGTCTCCATGGCTGACACGTTGGCTCAGTTCACCCTCACCTTTCCTCCAGATTATTATAATATCCTTTTAATTAGTCTCTGTGCTTCCTATGGTTTACTCTCAAGCCAGCAACTACAGGGATTCCGGTTAAAATGTAAGTTAGATCATGTCACTTTTATGCTCAAAACCCTGCAGTAGCGTTAAAGCCAAATTCCTCATTATGCCTTAGGAAATTATAGATGATCTGTTGCGATTCTGACCTCATCTACTACTAACGTCCCCCTCACTTGTTCTGATCCAGTCCTATTGGCCTTCAGGTCAGGCATACTCCTACTTCAGGGCAATTGTACTTGCTGTTCCCGTGGTGTGGAATACACCTGCCTCATTTCCTTCCTTCCTCCTTCTCAGTAAGGCCATTCCTGACCAACATATGAAAGTTTTAATCACCACCCCCCACCACAAATTCTATCCTGCTTTTCTGATTTTTCTTCTTAGCCCTTACTGTTAACACACCATATATGTTGCTTATATATCTTGTTTATTTGTCTGTCTGTCCCACTAGAATGTAAGCTCCAGTGGGCAGAGATTTTGTGCAATGGTGTTTCTCCAGTGTCTAGAAAGGTGCCTGACAAATAGTTTGTGTTCAATAAATATTTGCTGAATGAATGAACTAACGCATCAGTTAAAGACACACTTAGTTTGTGTATGGAGATTTTGCAACTTTCTAACAAATTCCAAGAACCTTCCATTGCAGGAAATAACTTCTACTCCAACCTTCTGCCATGTGAAGAAATCATTTTATATAAGCCTGGATCTATGGAAACCCAGAGTTTGCCCATACTCTTCCTAGAAAGGGGGTCTACCACCTCACCAGCCAACCTTACTGGAAAAATATATGCATTAGAAAGTGTAGCCTTTTACTGAACCAAAACCTTCTAAGATGCATCCACTGGTTCACTGCCCCCTCAGGAAATAGATTTCCTGTCTACACAGCCTGTTATGGTCCCTCTGGCCCTCGTCTTCTGCAGCTTAACCCTAGTTTCTCTATCAGTTTCTCCTGTGATGTACTTTTCTGTCTCCTCACCATCCTTGTTGCCCTCCTCCGGACACCGGGCCCCACCTACATGAAGGTCCCCCAAACTGGACATAGGACTCCAGGTCTGACCCCCAGAGAGTGCAGTGGGTTATCACTTTCCTCAGAGGTATGTCATAAAGGCAGCATTTGGTGTGTGGGGATGGCCCCACTGCCTTGTGACACGCTGCGCCTGGGCTGGCGTGGGGTGGGGATAGGAGGAGCCACGGGCGGTGCTGGGACCCCTGTGCCTCCGTGGTCATGGTCCGAGCAGCCAGACAGAGCGGAAGTGTCAGGTGTGCCAGAGAATGGAAAAGGCTGGGAAGGCTGTGAGGGACACGGACCTCCAGGGTAACCTGCCTGCGGCCTGGGGTGTGGATGGACAGGTGGTGGTCTGAGTCACGGAAACTTGCCTACTGGCTTAGTGTCCTAGGATGTTTCCCAAGATGCTCTGAGGGTCTTCTGATCGTCGCAGGTTCCCATTATTCGACTAGATGGGAGTGTCAGGGGGCGGGATGTGAATGGGATTTGGGGGGTTTATACAGTGAAAACCTGAAACCCCATTCTTGAGCAGGTTGCTTAACTCTGTACATCACTTTCCTCATCTGGAAAATACTATCTACCTTACGGGAAGGACTCTTGGGCACATGCAATGAGGTAAAAGATGAGAAAGTGCTTGTAAAATGTGAAGAGCTATAAAAAAGATAATTTGTTACTATTAAAAAAAATAAAGTGTTAGGGGGTTACTAGGGCTACTTCTTGGCCCACGCTCTGAAGGAGCACTGAGTCCTTCAGCGATGCAACCCACAGATGGCCTCCGGCCTTGGTGACCCGACCTCTGCTGCCTGAGAACGGAGGGGACGCACCTGAAAATGGGGATGACATAGTTGTTGGGGAAGATGCCGACCCGCCCAGTGACCAAGGAGACGCCCCTGAGCCAGCCGTCCGGGTACTTGCCCAGGACCCTGATGCCTTCTCCCTTCTGCAGGTCCAGCTCGTCCGGTCCGTGGGCTGAGTAGGAGTGCAGGGCTACAAACCTGGGGAGACAAGGGAACTGGTGAAGAAGGTGAGCGTGCCTGGCAGAGGGCCATGGAACCAGCAGAGGGCGAAGGGAAGCAGAACCTCAGGGACCCCTGTCCCCTGGGTCAGTGATAACAAACTTCTTCAGGACGGAAGGCAGGCAGTGGTGACGGAGCGTGGCAGTGAAGCAGCTGCAGAGGGCCCACACCCCTGCCCTCCCCGACTCCTGCGTCCTCCATAGAGTGCCACACAGCTGGGAATTGCTAAGCTAGGCCACCCTGGCATTTTGACAGTGGGGAGAGCGGCCGAGGACAGAGACAGGAGCTGGTGACCAGGGATTAGTGGCAGAGCCTGGTCTCGAACCTAGAAGTGATGGCTACTGCTCAGGGTGCTTTTTCATACTGCTCAGAGTATCACCCGAGAAAATGGTTGCAGCCAGCAAGTTAAGGGAAAGGAGAGGTCACAAGCCTCTCTGATCCACTCCGTCTCCTGACAGTGAGGACATGTTTGACCCCCAGGAGTGGCTTAATGTAGGCAGGGACGTGGACACTGCGAATCAGGAGGCAGGAGTTGACTTTAGTCTGTGAGCACACAGTGGATCCTGGCTGCGTGGCGGGCTGGAGGGGAATGGGCTTGTAACATCGCAAGATGTCCCTGGGGGAGAGCAGTGACTTTCACTCTCCAGTCCGCACAGGAGTCAGGCAGATAAATAACATCGAGGTAGGCGTCGTGGGGGAGGGGGGAGACACTAGCGAGGCTGTGAAAGTGAGAATATCTGCCTGAGTAAAAGCATTAAAAAGAACCCACGTTGGCTTGCCAGATTCAGGTTACCAGTGTATGGCCTCAGGATGGACATCAAGAAGTCCTTCTAGACTCCAAGGACTATGAGACACTGGGAGGTTTTATCAAAGGAGCTGGGGGCGTGTTCTCATCCACAAGGTTTTCCCCCTCTAAAATGCTATATTTATTTTCCGCTGATCCTAAAGCAGTATCTATTTATGACACAACATTTTGAATCTGAAGGAAGTCAGTAGAAATTGCTCAATATCCAACCTCCCAGCAGTGTTTTCGTGTATACTCTTCCAGTTTCTTTCTACTGTTGTAGAATAATGAGTTAGGTTGATGTGGTTTACCAATTTGTGTTTTTCAGCATTATTTCCATTGAAGGATACAAAGGAAGGGGAGCTCTTGTCTCTCTGGATGGGATGGTTTGGGAGTGGTGATGCTTGGCGGCAGAGGGATGGCCATGAGGACCCCTCTGGCCAGGACCTGGACATGGAGGGCTGAGCTTGTTACTCACATGTTCGCTGAGAGGTGTTTCTGGGAGCTGGGCAGACTGACGATGGCTGTGGAATGTCCTGGGGAGGCAGGTACAGGGTGGTAAGTGCTGACCTACATAGACAGAAAAGACAGCCAAGCAGAACCAGTGAGTGCCATAAGCCAGGCCCACAGCAGAGCTGCTGCCGAAAGGCCTGACACAGCTGAAAACCAAGAGCCATGCCCAGTGCCGCCCATCGTGCATCTGTGCTGTGGTTTGGGGCTGTGGGCAGAGCGGGTGGGGCTAGACTGGTTTATGGCCTGCTGGGGTGGCATGCCAGGACTGCATTCCAAAAGACTGCTCAGATATGGCAGAAGATGAAGACTCATCCAGTTTCCAGTCAACGGGGCACTGCCAGGCTCCTTGATCTTTGTCCCCCTGGCTTCTCCCCACCCCCCTCCCAGTACACTCACCCGCTCTATGGAAACGTACTCTCAGAAAATGATATGATGGCTGCTAATGAGAACATAACACTGGCCAGGCACTTCTAAGTGCTTTACAAGTATCAGCTAATTTAATCCTTACTAAAGGTGCTATTATCATCCCTAATTTTGGAAGAGAAACTGAGGGAAGGATCATTTAATTAGTAAGAAATCAAATTTTAAACCAGGGTCATCTAGGTCCTGAGCCCACACTCTTACTAGTGCTAGTATTAACACACACACAGACACACCAGTTTATCCAGTGATTTATGAAAGGTGAATCTGAATAGTGTTCACTTAGGATGAAAGAGGGAGCAACAGTGCTAGACACACCCAGAAACTACTCTCCTGGCACCCTGCCTGTGTGACCTATGACCTTGCTCACTTCCTTCTTGGCACCTCTCACAGAGGTGACTGCCCCCGCCACTAGGCTGTAAGTTCCATGCGGGCAGGGACTCTCTCTGGTTCATCCTTGTCTTTTCTATGTGTTCAGTATGTACTTGTAGCTTAAAGAACAAATAAATGAATGAAAAGTTCTTCCTACCCAGCAGACCAAGGACTGATGTAATCTCAACCATCTCCATGTCACCCAGAGTAAATACATTCAATCTATCTTCAGTTATCCCCCCATGAGTGAGGGTAACTGTGTATGTGTGCCTTTTTAGAACTATGCTTTTCGGGTACAACTCTTGTTTGTGTATGTGTGTTTGGGCAAGAGGGAATGCGTTATTGAGTGCATGTGTCTCTGGTTCTGTGTTTGTGCACAGCCCATCACAATTGTACGCGCTTGTGCAACAGCATTGGTCTGTTTTATGTCTGATTACGTTCACACATGTGAGTCTGTGGGTTGATATGCGTGTGTACCGTGTGTGACTGTCTGTAGAAGAGCCTGTGATTGTAAATGTCTGTGTGGGATTCTATGTGTATGTGGGTGAGCTCTAGAGGTATGTGCCGGTAGGCATGACTTGGTAGTTTTGTGTGTGTTCTTTGCTGACAATTGTCTGAAGATGTGTATGCTGTGTATGTATGTTTTACAGTTCGAGGATATAGTTATAGGATCAGAGAACCATTCCAGTCAGATAATAACAAGGGTTGGGGAGAACATAGAGAAACTGAAATTCTCATACAGTTGCTGGTGGGAAGGAATGTAATATGGTGTCACTCCTTTGGAAAATAGTCTGGTGGTTCCTCAAATGATTAAGCAGAATTAGCATTAGACCCAGTAAGTCCACTCCTAGTACATACCCAGGAGACATGAAACTATATGTCTACATAAAAACTTATACATGAATGTTTTTAGCAGCATTGCTCATAATAGCCAAAAGGTGGAAATAACCCAAATGTCCATCAACTGATGAATGGATAAACAAGATGTGGTGTATCTGTACAATGGAATACTATTCAGCCATAAAAGGAATGAAGTATTGATACATGTTAGAACATGGATAAACCTTGAAAACATTATGCTAAATGAAAGAAGCCAGATCCAAAGACCATATTATATAATTCCATTTATTAAAATGTTCAGAATAGACAAATCTGTAGAGATAGAAAGTAGATTAGGGGTTGGGGATAAGAAGGGTTATGGGAGTGGTAGTTAAAGAGTACAGGGTTTCTTTTGGAGGTGATGAAGTGTTGTAAAGTTGTGGTAATGGTTGTACATATCCATGAATATGTTAAAAACCACTAAATTGTACACTTTAAAATGGGTGAACTGTCTGGCAGGTGAAGTATATCTAAGTAAGCTCTTAAAAAAAAAAAACAAACATTCCATAGTCACCTATCTAGCACTAACACTGCATAAAGTGCTCTGAGCTTTGCAATCAAATATTGTCACACCAGTTCTCTTAAACAAAGAAGACAAGTTGCCAGCTTTGGGCTAGGCTGCTCCTTCCCTGTGACTGGGCAAGATAAATCCCTGCTGGGCTTGGGAGATGTGCCAAGGGGAGAGCCTTGTTATGTGAACAATTAATCTTATGTTCTTGGAGACGGTTGGACCACTGATTAAGCAGGATGCACTTCACTTAATACCCATGACTTTCCAGTGTTGTGTTTGAGTAAAAAGCCCTTCTATATGTAAACACTATTAATCATTTAGGGAGGAGGAACATGCCAGAATGCAAAGCCATCCCTCCATGACACCAGGCTTTTTATTTCTCTAGGTGTTCATCTGGAGAGGGGGGTCCTTCCCCCTTTTTGGAACACGAAACCTAGGCAGGACTAAGATCAGCAGGCTTGTGATGGAGTGCTTTCTGATATGGAATGGGAAGTGAGGCCAGATTCTCAGGTTTTGAGGTGTCCTGGAGGAGAAGGGAGAACATGTGTGGACAAGGGGGAAAGAGGCAAAGGAGGAGGGAGAGAAGGGGAGATCATGGACAACTCTGGGGGCAGGGGTGTGTTTCTCAGGAACTGGGACGGGGACCTAGTGGGAGAAAGAAGTAGAGCCAGAGGGATAGAGGAAGGAAGGAAGAAGAAAAGGCAGATGAAAAAATATCAGAATAACTCTTACAACCCATATAGAAGATGGCAAACAACCCAATCAAAAATGGGTAAAGATGCCACAAAAGAAGTTCTATCAAGTGGCCAAGAAGCACTTGAAAATATGCTCAACATCAGCCAATTATGAGGAAAATGTGAGGTAAAACTACCATGAGATACCACTACACACCTATGAGAATGGCTAGAATTAAAAAGACTGACCATATCAAGTGTTGGTGAGAATGTGGAGCAACTGTGACTCATGCTGCTGGTCGAATGTAAAATGGTGCCACCACATTGGGAAACAAGTTGGCCATTTGTTATAAAGTTAAATATACACGTACCACACTACTCAGCAATCCTACTCACAAGTAGTTATCAAAGTAAAATGAAAACATATGTCCATACAAGGACTCATACATGAATGTTCTCAGTGGCTTTATTCATTTTAGCCCCAAACTGGAAATAACCCAAATGCCAATCAACTGGTGAATGAATGAACAAACTGTGTTACAACCACAGTGGAATACTCCTTGGCAATACATGCAATGGCGTGGATAAATCTTAACATCATCTTAAGCAGCAGGACACATAAGACTACATATTCTTTTTTTTTTTTAAAGATTTTATTTATTTATTTGACAGAGAGAGACACAGAGAGAGAGGGAACACAAGCAGGGGGAGTGGGAGAGGGAGAAGCAGGCTTCCCGCGGAGCAGGGAGCCCGATGCGGGGCTCGATCCCAGGACCCTGGGATCATGACCTGAGCCGAAGGCAGACGCCTAACGACTGAGCCACCCAGGCGCCCCATAAGACTACATATTCTGTGATGCCATTTATATGACATTCTTAAAAATGCCCAAACTATAGTAACAGAAAACGGAGCATTGCCAATGGTCAGGGGTGAGGGGAGAGGACTGACTGCAAAGGGGCACAAGAAAACTTTCTGGGGTGATGGAACTGTTCTGTACCTTGATTTTGGTAGTCATCACATGCCTTTATACTTCTGCCAGAAGTCATTGAACTGTATCCTTAAAATGGTTGAACTTAAATGTATGTGACTACAGCTCAATAAAACTGATAAAAAATACGAATATAGGGGCACCTGGGTGGCTCAGTCGGTTAAGCGTCTGCCTTCAGCTCAGGTCATGATTTTAGGCTCCTGGGATGGAGCCCTGCTTCGGGCTCCCTGCTCAGCAGGGAGTCTGCTTCTCTCTCTCTCTCTCTCTCTCTCTCTCTGCCCCTCCTCCCTGCCCATTTTCTCTCTCTCTCTCTCTCAAATAAATAAATAAAAATCTTTAAAAAGATATGAATATATTATCTAGTTGGCAGGAAAATCCAAGTAGCCTGAGCTTGACCCAGCCCAAGCCCTGGGGCTGGTCAGAGGAGGGGATAGGGATGGTTCAGCTTATTGATGGGCAGCTAGCAAGTGATCCTTATGGCAGAGGGCCACCTGAATAGGAGAGAAATCAAGAACGGAAACCTATCGATCGGACACAATCTCAATAAATAAGGCCCAAAGAAAAGGAACGAATGAATGAACAAATGAATGAATGAATGAACAAACACGAACAAATGAAGTGATAGGAAAAGAGAGCAAGATAAAGACAGAGGAGAGAGAAACTGGCCAGGAAGGAGGACAGACAGAACAAGACAGAAATGAATGCCCCACCCGGTAAATCGGGACAACCAGGTCGATGGCCAGCTTCTGAGGAGGCAAGTGTGTTCCTGTCACAAGACTGAGTGAACGGGCCTCTGATGGGGGGATCAGTTGTGACCTCAGGTCCCTATGCCACAAGGGACATGCGGCCAGATGGGAGGTCTTCCAGCAACTGGTGCTTCCTGGCATAGCGTCTGGGGGCTTGAGCGGGGTCAGACAGAGGGTGCATATTTGAGGGCGGGGTGGATATTTCTGCTACAGTCTAAAAACATTTTTTCCTCTTTTTGGAAGGAAATGACTCATTTAAAAGAAGCTTTATCAGTAGCAGAAGAATCCACAGCTGCGTGGCTTCTGGGCGTTTCCTGGTCTTGAGGTGTTAAACGAGGCTGAGGGAGCAGGCACGGAGTCTGGCACAGAGTTGCTGCAACATTCTGCGGGCCCCAGTGCCTTCCCCAGCGGCCACACGCGGTGTGCAGGATGTGGCTCCAACTCGGGAGTCTGGAGGGGAGGTCTAGCTTAGTATTCAGGCATGTGGGTCTAGCACTTGCCAGGGTTTGTGATTGGGGCAAGTGACTCAATTCTGTGGGTCCTCCATGTCCTCATCTGTAAAATGGGGGCAGTAATGGTAGTTGTCTCAGAGCTGTTATGAGGATTAACGAAAGTAATCCATGTAAGTTATTGAGCACACTGTCAGAGCTCAATAAATGCTACTTATTTCCATCTGGAAAGAGACTAGCTGCTGCACGGGGTGGGGATGGGGTGGGTGGAGCATCTATGTTCTTTTATGCAACAGCCCTGCACGGTCTGAACTGAAAGCAGGACCCAGGCGTGTGGTGGGGGATGGGAAGAAGCAACCCTATTCCTCCGGAGGAGAATGTCTCCAACTCTCCAAAAGCTCAGTTTGCTGTCCCCTCCCCACCCATACTGTGGCGCTCAGCTATTTCCCGCAGGGCTCATGGCTTTCGGTAACTTAGTGGGCACGGGGCGACTGTCTTCCTCAAGGAGCGTGAACTACTCTGGAGCCCGTTGTGCTTCTGCATCCCTGCACACCCAGGAGCTAACAAGGGCCTCAAACCTACAGTGTTCACTCAGGGTTAGGAGAAGGGCTGCATTTAGAGACAGAAATCAGGTATTAGGTGATAGTGTCTGTACCCACCACTACGGATAATTTGGAGTCGACTATCCAACTTTATAAAGTTAAAAACTCATTCCCTTGTACAGATTAAAAGAGTCTTAAGAGCCGCATTCAGCAATTGCAGTGTGTGGACCTTATCTGGTCCTAGCACTGGGGTTAATGCAGCGAACAAGGCAGTTAAATCCATAATTATACGAGCATGAGGTGTGCTGAGGTGGGGGAAGTTCAAGGTGCTCGGGGTGCTGCCAGGAGAGTCCTGCCTTGAGCTCCAAGAGGGTTTGTGATTGTACCCTGTAATTCCAGTGCTAACTTCTATACCATATTCATGGTCATTCTCCCCATTTTTACCAATGATGAAACGCAGGTAAGAAGTTTACATGATTTTGTGGAGATGGCCGGCAAATGGGTGGTCAGGTGGACACTGGAAGTGAGAACCCCAGAGCCCTTTCTGTAGGACACCAAGGTTAACACTATTTCCTTTTTTTTTTTTTTTTTTTAAGATTTATTTATTTTAGAGATAGAGAGACAGAGACAGACCATGAGCGGGAGGGAGAGAAAATCTCAAGCAGACTCTGTACTGAGCATGGAGCCCAATGTGGGGCTCAATCTCATGACCCTGAGATCATGACCTGAGCCAAAATCAAGAGTCGGACGCTTCACCAACTGCGCCACCCAGGCGCCCCAACACTTCATTTCTATATTTCGATATGGCTAAAGGGGTCCTATATACGAGGCAGGTTTGTGCACCCTAGAAAAAAACCATCCTGCCAAATTCAGCGTTCTGTTTCTGTGCTCATGAATATGTTACATTCATGATGACTACCATCCCTGTCCAGTGCCCCATGTAATGTGGAACAGATCTGAAGGCTGGTAGAATAGTGTTATTTTTTGTTTTTCTTCTTCCTTCTCTGGCAGAACCAAGGTCCCAAGAGTCAGGGCTCCTTCTGCCAGCCTGCTCTCCTTTCTTTCCATCTCAGTCTCTGTCAGAGCCAGCTCAGCCTGATGAGCAAGACGTGGGCACCCAGTGCTGTGTATTTGTCCTGTGAGTAAAAACGCTGTCTGAGAAAGAGAACTCATTTATGAGTTGGCAGCAGGTCCCTTTAGGTCTACCTCAAAAAAAAAAAAAAAAATCTTCTAAAGTACACAGATACGTCAGCAAAGTATCTGTGAAGACTACTAAGTTTATGTCTCCTAGGTAGTCATCAAAGCCTCGAATATTCCCTGTGATCTGGCTTCTGCTTCACCTTCCTACGCTCCCCGCTCCCCCTCACTTCTTCACTTCCTTCAGCCTTGGGTCTTTTCTCAGCTCCCTGAGCAGGTCACACTCACTTTCTGCCTCCCCTGACCTTTGCAGACCCCCCAGCCCCCATCTCTGCTCTGCTATTTTCCTTTGTTATGGAAATTTTAAATGATAAATATATTATGCATACAGATAAGTGTATATAATTTTATGTATCACTGAAAGAAGAATAATAAAACTAACACCTGTATACATACCGTCCAATGTAAGAAACAATAAAAATAGAAATTGATACTGTATTGACAGGCCTGCATATTCCTCCATAATCAGATCCCTGCCCCCCTTCCTATAACTACAGTGCTGAAATTGGTGTTCATCATTCCAGTGCTTTTCTATGTAATTTTACCACTGTGGCATACATCCCTAAACAACATGTTGTTTAAATTTGCCTATTTTTGAACACGGTATGAATGGGATTCACATTGAGCATATTCTTCTGTGAGTTGCACCTTTGGCTCAATACTACGTTTTTGTGGTGGATTTTTACTGCCAGTGTGTATTTCACTGCATGCATATACCACCATTTAACCATCCTATCATTTATGTGTCATTTGGGTGATTTTCAATTTGGGGCTGTTATGAACGATGTTGCTATGAACATTCTTGTATATGTCCCCTGTGCGCCCCCGTCCCCCTGCAAGAGCTTCTCCACGATACATACCCACAAGTAGAATTGATGGGCCATAGGGTATGAGCCTGCTCAGTTTTATTAGGTAATAACAAATTGTTTCCCAGTGTGGCTGTAACAATTTACACTTCCACCAGCAGCAAATGGCAGTTCCTGTTATCCCATAATCTCGCCAGCATGTGGTAATGCCCTGCTTTTTAATACCTGTCTATGGTGGGTGTGAAATGATATCTCGTGGTTTCAAATTAATTTCTCTGAGTACTAATGAGCTTGAGTTTCTTTTCAAACGTGTATGGGCCATTCTTGTGTCTTGTATGAAATGCCTGTTCATGTCCTTTGTCTATTTTTTCTCCTCAGGTTATTTATTATTTTCTTAAGTTATGGAGTTCTAATATTTTGGAGATGAATTCTTTGTAACTTGTATTTTTACTCTGCGGTGTCTTTTGATAAACTGAAGTTCTTATTTTTAATACAGTCAAATTTACAATATATTCCCTTGTGGTTTATACTTTTAAAAAATCTTGAATATGATTTTTTTTATCCCAAGGTCATAAAGATGTACTTCTCTATAGTCTTCTAAAAGTTTTATAGTTTTCCTTTTCACATTTAAGTCTTTAATCCACCCGGAATTGATTTTTGACAAGGGAGGAATCCAATTTCATCTTTTTCCACAAGGATACCCAATTAGCCCAATGCCATAGTTCATCCTTCCCTTCTGATCTGCAAAGCCTGCTCTGCCATAAATCAAGTCTCCATGCTATGTCTTTTTCTGGGCTCTCCAGTATGTTCCATTGGCTTAATAGGATGCCTATGTTAAATCCATGCTATCTTAATTACTACAGCTTGAAATAAAATTTGGTATCTGATAGGGTAGGTCCTCACCCCAACCAGATTCCATCTTCTTCTTTAGAACTATCTTGGCTATTATCTTTTCTTCCATTAGAATTTTAGAATCACCTTTTGAGTTCCAAACAACCTACTGGGATTTGAATTTATAGATAAATCTAAGGGGAATCATCTTTAAGATGATTGAATCTTCCTATTCAAAAGTATGGCAAAATTCTTCATTTATTTTAGGTCTAATGTCTGTCTTTTTTTTTTTTTTAATTTTTTTATTGTTATGTTAATCCCCATACATCATTAGTTTTAGATATAGTGTTCCATGATTCATTGTTTGTGCATAACACCCCGTGCTCCATGCAGAACGTGCCCTCCTCAATGCCCATCACCAGGCTAACCCATCCTCCCAACCCCCTCCCCTCTAGAACCCTCAGTTTGTTTTTCAGAGTCCATTGTCTCTCATGGTTCATCTCCCCCTCCGATTTCCCCCCCTTCATTCTTCCCCTCCTGCTACATTCTTCTTCTTCTTTTATTTTAGGTCTAATGTCTTTCAATAAAATATTATAAATTGTTTCCAAAAAGGGCTTGCATCTCTTTTGTTGGATTTATTCCTAGAGATTTAAACAATTTAGT
Organism: Phoca vitulina; assembly: GCF_004348235.1. Taxonomy (NCBI): domain Eukaryota; kingdom Metazoa; phylum Chordata; class Mammalia; order Carnivora; family Phocidae; genus Phoca; species Phoca vitulina. The sequence goes on from NW_022589709.1 coordinate 69,846,145, forward strand.
TGCTCTTATAAATGGTATCTTTTTTTTTTTTAAGATTCTATTTATTTGAGAGAGAGAGAGAAAGAGAGAGGGAAGAGCAGGGAGGGAGGGACAAGTAGACTCCTCGCTGAGCAGGGAGCCCGACAAAGGGCTCAATCCCACCACCCTCAGATCATGACCTGAGCAGATCAATAGTCGGATGCTTAACCGACTGAGCCACCCAAGCGCCCATGTAAGTGATATCTTTTTAAGAAAATATTTTCTATTTGTTTTCTTTTTAGAGTACAGAAATATAATTAACTTTTTTGTATTGATTTGTAACCAGGACTGTTGCTAAAGTCATATTTATTCCTAATACATTTTTTTCAGATTCTTCTGAGTTTTCTATATAGACAATATTGCCCACAAATAATGACAGCTACATTTCTTCCTTTCAAATACTTAACCTTTTACTTCTTTTTCTTGCCTTACTATACTGGCCAGGTACTCTGGGAGGGACAGTGTTGAGCAGAGCATATTGGGCATTCATTCTGTTCTTTTTCTAAGCTTAAGGGGAATGCCTTTAACAGTGAACTATTAGGTATGATGTTTGCTGTAGGTTTTTATAAATTACATTTATCAAGTTAAGGAAGTTCCCATTTATTCCTAGTTTGCTAAGATTTTAAAAATATATGTATAAGGAATGGATATAGAATTTTTTCAAACTTTTTTTTTCTATAGGTATAAAAAAGGTCACATGGTTTTTCTCCTTTAATCTGTTAATGTGATAAATTACATCAATTAATTTTGGAAGGTTAAATCAACCTTTCAATCTTAAGAAAAACCTACATTAATCATGATGTATCCTATTTTTGTATGTTCCTGGGTTCAGTTTGCTAATACACACTTGAGGGTTTTGCATCTATGTTTAAGAGTGAGGTAGAGTTCAGATTTTCCTTTCTTACATTGTTTTCTGGTTTTGATATTAAGGATATATTAGCTCATGAAATGAGTTGGGGGATGTCTTCTTTTCTTTCTTTCTTTAGAAGAGCTTGCAAAGGGTGAAAGAATTCACCTGTAAACCTGTCAGGATCTGGGTTTTCTTTGTGGGAAGAGTTAAAAAAAAAAAAAGATTTATTTATTTATTTATGAGAGAGAGAGAGAGCATGCAAGGATGGAGGGACAGAGGGAGAGAGAGAGAGAATCTCAAGCAGACCCTATGCTGAGCTTGGAGCCCAATGTGGGGCTGGATCCCAGGACCCTGAGATAATGACCTGAGCTAAAACCAAGCATCAGATGCTTAACCAACTGGGCCACCAGTGGGAAGATTTTAAATTTCTTTAATGTTGTAATACTATTCTAAAGGGTTGCCAACAGCTGTTTACCAGATGTAAAATGTTTTTCATTAATCCTGTTTGCTGAAGATACATTCCTGGTTAATTTATTTTCCTGATGGCTTCTGTTGGGAGAAAAGATGATGCTTGGAATATCTGCATAGACGCTTGGAAATTCAGGCAATGTGGATCCCCATAATGTCAGTTCAAGTCCTGAGAGTCTCCAGAGTCCCACTCCTTTAGTCAAGAACAGCCCTATATAACAGTCACTGACTGTGTGGATTTCTGTAACTCCATGAGACTCTATGCAGCCATGGCTAAGAGGATGAACTTGTGGGCTGTCTGAAGTGAGTTTGAATTCTGGCACTATGACCTATTGGCTGTGTGAAGCTTAGATTTAAATATTCTGAGTCATAGTTTCCTCATCTCTAAAAGAGGGTAGTAGACAGTCATAGCGACCTCCTAGAATTCTTGTGAGAATTCAATCAGAACATGCATGCAAAGTTCTTCGCACAATGTCTGGCTATACCCAGTAAATCCTCACCATTGTAACTATGATGAGATGGGAGACATACAGGACAGATTTATGAGAAGAGGATGGTGACAGGCCTATCTCACTGGGATGGATTTAAGAAGGAAATATTCATTTTCTAGGACACAAGGGCCCCCACAATAGTCCAGATTCCCTTTGAGGAAGACTCAGTGATGGGAGACTGACCATGTGTTTGGGACAGGAATTCAGGAGTCTCTTTCCTGACACTGGATTGGGCTAATCTCATGCACCCAAAGGATTCCAGAAAACGGTAAGGTCTAGCATCTCTCTTTAGCTATGCTCTGCATTGGCTTCTTGGGACAAAGATGAAAATGCAACCCATGCCTCAAACCACAAAGACAAAAATCCTCTTCTTTAAGCTGGGTCCTTTGGTTGGGCACAGTGATCCTGGCCCCACCACTCCCCCTTCCATTTTCTACCTCATGCTTTCCTGAGCCTAGCAGCCTGCTGCCTTGCAGGCAGGTTTTAGCACCAAAGCAGAGTCTGATGGGGTGCATACTATTAGGGCTTGTTCAAAGGCCAGGGTATACCCAAACCTTAATTATAACCCTTGCCCTCCTAGTCCTAACAGTCCACTTAAGAAGTAACTGCATGGCAATAATTATAATTAAATCCTCTCACTGGGCTTCGTTAAAGGCCATAAAAATTTAAACAAGCAAAGTTCCTCTTAAATTTGCTGGGGATCCTCTCATGGCACTTATTCAAAGAAGATGCTTGTTATGCATCTACTAAGGACCAAGTGCCGAGCTAGGTCTTAAGGATTGGTGACAAAGGCCAGGGCTCACCAGGATGGTGCAGACGGTATGTATAAGCAATCTGTCTGTCCTACACCAGGGTCCTGCCCCCACATTTGCCAGACAAGAGCATCCCACAGAAGAGCAGTCTCTGAATATTTAGAAATTTAGAAATACTCCACTCACTTCTGATAGACTACATGTAGTTCTTAGAAAGTGGCTTTCTATGGTGAAGAGAGAAGGGCTTACAGTTCTTTCCTGAGCTAAGGAAAATGGACCCACAGGGACAGTTGGATGGGGAGAGTAGCAGACCAAAAGCAGTCAGGAGACAAGATAGCATAATTGTGAGGAACTCTGGGTCTGCATTCAGATTTTCCCAGGTATGGCTCCCCACTTTGTTACTCTTTCATGGAGTAACCCTGGGCAAGCTATTGAACCTGCCCTCTCCTAAATTCCTTCATCTAGTTTAGGTGAGGTTTGGTACTTTTTCTCTAAGGACTTGGCAATTTTTATGGGTCTGACTTTGGGGGAGAGAGCTGGAGAGGCAAACTGAAGTAGGACTGAGAATTAATTTTAGAAATCCCTTCTAAAGAATTTAGTGAGCCCAGAAATCAATGGACAATGTCAAATTCACTTGGCATCTTCCGAAAGTTCACTTCTTGCCATGTGTTTGTTGTCTCTTAACATTTTTTAACTTTCTCAAAGGATATCACTGCAACCATGATGGACATTTTCATTTTTTAGAAAATTTTTTAATTTTAGAATTAGGGATTTAGAAAATAAATAAATAAATCTTTATTTATTTGAGAGAGAGAGCATGCTTGCTTGCAAGTGGGGGCAGGGGCAGAAGGAGAGGGAGAGAGAGAGAGAATCTCAAGCAGACTCCCCGCTGAGCACAGAGCCAGACATGGGGCTCGATTTTATGATCCTGAGATCATGACCTGAGCTGACATCAAGAGTCAGAGGCTTAACCAGCTGAGCCACCCAGCCGCCCCTCAATGGACAGTTTTAAAAAGAGCAAAAAGATAATTGCGCACTGCTCCACCACATTATCAAAGCAGTTGTCTTTGTTCCCTTTGAGTAAGTCCCCTCAATAAATGAAGGATTTATGATCTTAGAAAGTGTAGGATCTGGAACCCTCAAAGACTGATAGCTTGTTTTGGTGGCAAGTCTGCCTTTCTCTTCTGCATTGCTGTCATAGGAGACACCTGGGGAGACACCCCGTGCAGAGGCTAAGCCCTCTGATGTGGTTGGTCATGTAACAATTTTTCCTTCTCATGGGATTGATAGGATGTGGCTACAAAGTCCTTTCTAAAGACAGGCTCAGGGATGTACAATGAGTGAAAAGGACTTGTGACATTTCCCAAGCCAGTGCTTCAAGCCCCTTTCTGGATAGCATGCTTGTTGTCTTTGTGATTCTGCAGGAGAGAGAAGCTTCTTCTCTTGTCTCAAATTAGATTTAAATAGTTTTGATTGGCTGCCACTGCAGACCACCCTCCCCGCCCAGAGAGCCACGCCTGTGGTACTCAGGAGGCTGAAGGCCCTTTGAGCGAGCACTCTGCTATCTTCTCCCTTTGCTCAGTGAACCACTCATGCCCAGGGCCCCAGGCTGTTTGTATAATTGGTGCATCTCAGCTTCCAGGGCACTGCATTTTACAGCAAACAGAGAGTAAAGCCTTTCCAGGTGTCATGATACCTGCTAAAAAGGGATGAAGACACAGACTTGCATTCAGGACGGGAGCCCTAATTTTGGTCTGGCTTAGAACAACTGTGAAAGTATTATTTGTATCCCCAGGCTTTAGAACAATACCTCAGCACTCAATGAAGAAGGCTGGTGTCTAAACCCTTTGGGGCAGCTGTGAAGAAACTTCTCCCAGTTCTCTCTTCTGTTGGTGTTAAGAATTTGCTAACACCAAACAATCAAGGTATATTTTTGGGAGAAGTTTTCCTTCTTGTTTTTTACCTTCCCTAGATGTTCCCTAACTCAGCCTCTTTTCCCAACAATGGTTTTCCACAAAGGGTGGGTGTCATTTCTCTCAAAAGAAGGCTATGTGCCATGCCCGTGGGTTTTGACTAGCAGACCTCCATTCACATTTGGAGAGCAATGATTTGGGAATGTGTGATGCCTTCCACTCAGCAAGGGTACTGAGTGTTCTGATCCCTAGGTGAGGCAACGTGAGCGTGAGGTCGAAAAGAAGGCACAGTCCCCGCCCTTAAGGGGTGTATAATCTCACTGAGATAAAATGGGGAATACCCGAACAGATTTGGGAAATCACGTAGCCACGAAGGCTAGTACTTACAGAATGCTTGCTGGGGGCCCCCCATTCCTGAGCACTCTGTCATTGCATATAATCCTCCCAACACACCAAAGGGCTAAATTCTATTACTATCATTACCATTCCCACTTTACAGATGAGAAAGTCAAGGCAAAAATGTATTAAAGTCATTTTCCCAAGGCCATAAGAGCCCGCAAGTAGGCTGAGCTGGGATTCAAAACTAAAAATCCTGACGTTAGGGGCACCTGGCTGGCTCAGTTGGAAAAGCATGTGACTCTTGATCTCCGGGTTGTAAGTTCGAGCCCCATGCTGGGTGTAGAGATTACTTAAATAAATAAACCTAAAAAAATAAAAGTAAAATAAAGTAAAAATCCCGACTTGATAGCTGGCGCTCTTAGAGCTCCCTTTGGTATGTGCAGCTGTGTGTGTATTTTGGAGGCTGGACCAAGTGACGCTGGCGGGGAAGGCGGGAGGGTTCTCAGGGTGCAGGAGTCGGGGAGGGCTGGAACCCTCACACAAGGGCTGGAAGCCCTCGTTAGCTCCCTGTACCTCAGCTGCCAGGCCGAGCCAGGAAGGGTTTGTGCGGTTTCCCGGAACTGTGCAGAGATGTCTGAGAAGAGATTTCCCAGGCACGGAGGTTCTAGGCCATATGTTTACGGCTTTCCTGAGAAGCAGGCAGCAGGACGCCAGGCTGGGCTTTGGCTCTAACAGGAGAGGACTGACTACATTGGGATAGTCACACATGCTCAGAGGGCCACTGGCCAAAACAAAGATGTTACCACGCCCAACGTCACTTTACCCCATCACAGGCCGGATAAAATGGCTGTCCTTTATATAATAATCACACTTTTTGTTTTTGTTTTTTTTTTAAAGTGCTGTGGCCAGGGGACTCAGGTTCATACTAACTGTGTGAAATCTTGAACAACCTGAAGGCCCCTCCCCTTGGCTTTAGAACCCTAGTATGTGGGAGCTGGAAAGGACCCTGAAGATAATTTCCTTTCATTGCCTGAGCCTCAGAGAGGGGAAATGGTGTGCTGAAGGTCCCATGTGCCAGGGGGTAGGAGAGTTAGGTCAGGCCCACCACTGGGAGAGGGAATCATGTCCCGGTAGCTGGTTCAAGTGGTTGGTTTACTTGTTTTCCAGACAGTGTTTCACTCATTTTCAACAAATCTTTATTGAGATTTCCATGTGCCTGTCTCTGTCCTCATGGAGCTTACCTTCTAGTGAGGGAGCAGGCGAAACCACAAAAACACACCAAACCAAAAGCGAGAAAACAAAGTATGTACTATAGAGGAAACAGAGTAACTGCAGGGACCTGCTTTAGATAGGGTGCATTCGAGTCCACGTTTTCCTCCCTGGCTAGGATGACCTTGGGCATGAACTTCACCCCAAACCAACATGTTGCCCATCCCTTGCACCCGGGATTGTGCCTTTGGGGTAGGTCCTTTCACCTGTAGCACATGGAAGAGATGGGGCTGAGGATGCATCAGCTGAAGGTGTATTTTTTTCCATATATGGGAGGGAAGCCACAGTCTCAGAGGCATGGCTGTCTGGCTCCAAGCCCAAGGGTGCAGGTGCTTTTGTCCTTCTGACAGAAGCCTCAGATACTAAAGCACTAAAGGATGGGCACACCCTCAGCAAGGGAGGGCATCGATGAAGTTCAAAATCCCATGGCTGTCAGGGCATGAACAAGCAAGGCAAAGTGACGAGATCAGCAGAACTTGGCAGTGACGCCCTGTATCCTCCTTATGTGGCATTTGTGAGACCCCGTAGCCTGCACTCACTTGCTCACTCATAGATCCCACCTTCTTACATTCACTTATATTCTTATTTCTTTGTTTAAGCTCTCATTTTTATAAAAATTCCCTCAGTCATACACTCATTTATGTCTTCTTTTGTCCAGCCCCTCAAGCTCTTAATCATTCATTAATTCATACATTTATTCAGTCTCTTGTTTAGGTTTATTGACTCATACACATTGGCACACATACATTTGCTGGGTTTCACTCGCTTCCTCACTCACACATTCTACTAACATTTACCAAACACATCTCGTGTCAAGCTCACCTGGGCTTACCCTGGAGGGGTCAGAGGGCATCAGTTACCCTGTCCTTATGGAGTTACTGGCCATAAGGCAGCTTTTAGGTAAATCCCAAAATGAGGTGTGAAATGACAGATGTGCGCCTGGAGGCACAGATCAGTTATTGTGGGGGTTCAGGTGGTGCCCTCTTAGGCATCTGGGGACCCTTCTTCCCTGCAGTGCCAGAGGTGACCAGATACATATGGTCTCACAAAGGCATTAAGGACCTCAGAAGTTGCTAGACCAGTGGGTATTTGCATTTTAGAGGAGGAGAGAGGGAGCAATGTTTTAGCCCAGGGGTCGGTAAACATTCTCTGGTAAAGGGTCAGATAGTAAATACTTTAGGCTTTGTGGGTCTCTGTCACAGCTACTCAATGCGGCCACAGATAAAACATAAAGAGCATGGCTGTGCACCAACAAACCTTTAGTTTGGGACACTGAAAATGGAATTTCATAGAATTTTTACATGTCATGGAGTATTCTTCTTCTTTTGATTTCCCCCCATTTAAAACTATAAATACTGGGGCACCTGCCTGGCTCAGTTGGTGGAGCATGTGACTCTTGATCTTGGGGTTGTGGGTTTGAGCCCCACGTTGGGTATAGAGATTACTTAAAAAATAAAATCTTAACAAAAAAATAACACTGTAAATACCATTCTTAGATTATGGGCCGTACAAAACCAGGCTATGGGCTGCATTTGGACTGTGGGCTGTAGTTTGCCGATCTCAGTTTAGCTCAAAGAATGAATGAACCATGGCTAGGTGCCAGGTGGTGGAAACAGTTTGGGGTGGATAGTCCTTCTCCCCATGGCGGCATTCTCTCCTCACGTAGAGTGATGAAAGCCCAGCAAGCATGTCATGCCAGGCAGAGGGAATGTGACTTTCAAAGGCAGTCTCCGACCTCATTAATGTTCCTGCACACTTGAAACTGACGCAGGAGAATGACTGAACCAATGAGCTCTCTCCCTGACCCAGTATGTGCTAGCTCACATGTTTAGGGGTTGCCTCCCAGTGCTTGCCCAGGACTTGGCACATAAGAGGGACTCAGTAAATCTTTGTGGCAGGCACACCATGCTTGTGAACAGGACCACAAAGGCAGTGAGCCTTCTGTAATATGTGCCAGCTCAGGTCAAGACAGAGGTGGTGGGGAAAGGCCTAAGAGCAGAGTTAGGGAGCCTGATCTGAGCCTAGCTGGTTGGGAATGATTTGTTCAAGTTTCTGACTCTGCCCTCTGTGTCCTCAGGGTTGCCCCAGACTCAGCCGTGAGAAAGCACATCTTCCCTAGCCGAAGTGTCTGGAAACAGACAAACTGGTGTTTGCAATATTCTTTGCATATGTAAGCAGGTTTCATTATGCATCTAGTTGTGCAATTTTCCACCAGGGCTTGATTGTTTTGGAGTGGGAAGAGAGGATGAAGGATGGATATTGTATATCCCAAATTTTGTGCTTTGAAATATAATAAACATTTTTTTCTCTAAAAGAAAATGGCCTATTTCCTTGTAAGTTTCCCTTTTCTTTTTTGAGAACACTATTCCTCATCAAAAATAAAATTCATGAAGCATTAACAAAGGGTTTCAATAGGGGCCCATATCTTGCTTTTCCATGGGAATCATCTAAGAACATGCCCCTTCTGTAGAAATCCTCATCTGTGAAGAAGACTTGTTTGTCAGCATGAGCTGAAAGGATATAGCACAGTTGCTTATTTGCTGAATAAACCCAGATGTATCCCTAGCCTAGTGTAGTCCCCAGATCATGCCAGAGAGGAAGACACAGAATCACTGAATCTTGGATTATGGGCCTGTACATGATGGCAAACTCATGGCATTTCCTATTCCTGGGTCCATAACAGATACTGCTAGTCAATCCCATCCTTCTTCCCAACTGAGCCTGGTTCCTGCCCCAGAATCACTCCTAAATTAAGTCAGCATGTGAGAAGTCCCACTCTAGTGGCTTGGGTGGGCAAAGAGCAGGGGCTTGGAGGAGAGTCAGACCCAGGTTCTGACCCAACCCTGAAATGTAATTGCTGAGGAACTTTGAATTAGTTCCTTAGCCTCTCTGAGTCTCAGTTCTTCCCCTGAAAATGGAAATAATAACATCTCTTCACAATATCCAGAGGCCAAGATGTATGTGAGACCCTGGCACCGGGTCTGGCACATGCTACCCGCGCCATAAAATTAGCTTCTTTCCTTTTCCGTTGAGCAGTGTGGCAAGGGGACCTGTTCCAGCAGTCTACGCGATATACAGCCCCTCCCCTTGCTGCAGCCGGCACACCTTCATCTGTCTGCACATTCCAGTGACAGCACTGGCACATCTACCCGTCCCACATTTGGAAAGTTCCAGGTTTCTCCAAGGTCTTTATACTGTTGGCCTGTGTTTGGAAAGGGGGTCTGCCGTGGCGACCCAGAGGGGCATTTACCTCGCACACGTCTGATGTTAGCTGCCATTTATTGTGCACTGACTCTGTGCCAGGCCCTGGCTATGTCCTTTACCTCACTTATTACCAGCTAGGGCTGATCTCAACCCTGGGGACCATTTGACAATGTCTGGAAACGTTTTTCTTGCCACAGCTGAGTGGTGGGTGCTGCCGGCCTCCAGTGGGCAGAGGCCAGGGATGCTGCCCAACCCCGACAGTGCACAGGTTCCCTCCCACAACGAGGAAGTACCTGGCCCCAAATGGCCACCGTGCTGGGGCCGAGCTCTCCTGTCTGTGAATATCTCACTCAGGGCTCTAACACGTCTATGTGAAAGGCACTATCCGTTTTACCACTTTAAGACGCAGAAACTTGAGCCCTTGCATTGTTGAGCCACATGGCCAAGGTCACTGTGCCCTTAAGGGATACCATCGCCCCACACATTGCTCTCTGCTGTCCTCCGCGTGTCCGACTGCTGCCCCGCACACCTCGCCTTCTCTTGCCCTTCTATGGTATGCTGCTGGTTCTGTGAGGGGAGAGCGCGCGAGGGAGCGTGCCTGCACATGAGTGGCGGCCCTGCTGGCCTCGGCCACCAATTACCCCTGCGTCTGGCTCCCAGAGCTGAAGAGTTTGGGCTCAAATGTCCGAGGTGCAAGCCCGGCTGCTCCCTCTTTCAGCTGGGCAGGGCTGGGCCTCCGGAGTGGCTCACCTGCCAGGATTAATTGGGCGAAGTGATGATGTCAAGTTTAACTTCTCGCTGGAGAAATGCTGACTCGAGGAAGCAAGCGGAGCAGCAGGGCTCATTACCGAACCTGCTGTGGTCACCAGAAACCAGCGAGGCCTCTCCCCAGAGGACCTCGGGGAGCTCGGGCCGGGCAGGGAGCCGAGGAGGACAGGTGTGGCCGCGCACCGGGAGTGCTGGCATTTGCCGCCTGACTTCTGGAGAAAGGGAACTGGGCTGCCAGGGCGGAGGTGAGGTGCTTGTGGGGCCTTGCTTCACCTGTTTGTTTTTTAGTGAGCTCCATGCCCACTGCGGGGCTTGGACTCACGACCCCGAGATCAAGGGTCACACACTCTGCTGACGGAGCCGGCCAGGTGCCCCACTTCACCTGCTACTTTAACCTGGCTGCCTCTGTCATCCTTCAGTCTCGCCCTGAAGATCACTTCGTCTGACCTTGCAGATGAGGTGGGCCCTCCCTGACAAACTCCCTTCATTCCCCATCCGTAACTCACAGCACTTCACACACTCGCAGTCTTGTAATCAAGTATGCATCGTACTCGGTTTCCCACTGGTCTTCCCTGCTAGCCTGCAGGTTCGTTAAGAATAGGGACCATGTCTGTCTCGTCCACCATATCGTGTGTGCCTGGTGCTTGGCAGGCACCCAGAAATTCTTTGTTGGCTGCTTCATTGATGGGCTGTGAGCAGCTTGGGCAACTACCCAGGTGAGGATGGGGCTCACAGAAAAAGCTGAAAGGTACATGCAGAAGATGGTGGGCAGACAGCCCTGCCTCAGTCTCCACCCTGGTCTCTTTTGTCCAAAGCCTTTCTTCCTGGAGTCATTTTTGGTTTCCCTCCCATGGGTTCCCCTTGGGATTACAGGGTCTGAGCTGAGCATGTACAACTGCCCCAGGGGCCCCCTAGATATAAGCCAAAAGTCAGTCCCTTCTCTTCTTCTGAAATTGTCACTGCTTATCAAGGGAGCAAAGGGGCTTTTGGAAGCCTCTGTGCTGCGAGGCAGGCTCCAACAGATCATCCTCTGAAGTATGTGGCTCGTGAATGTCATTCTCAGCGAGGCCTGGGGATGGGGGATGGTTACAGCTTCCTGACTTGACCCAGCATTAATAACAGAGGGAACGTTTATTGAGCTATTTACCACTGCCAAACCCTGGCCAGTATCTCATATACATGTACTGCCTTGTTTTATCCTCATAGCAATCTTATGGGGTTAGAAAAAAATTACCATGAGTTCCATTTCACGGCTGGAACAACTGAGGCCCCGAGAGATTATGTAACTTGCCCAATGTTATACTGCTCAGTAAGAGGCAGAGTGAGAGTTTCATCCCGGATCTGGCGGTCCCCAAAGCCCACATTTTCTCACTATAGTGCCTGGGCTGAGAAACGTTGCTAGAAAGCTCTGCCTCAGAGAAGTCTACCTGACACCTGCTGGGGCTGAGAAAGCTTTGTAGTAGGCAGAAAGGACGCAGGTCTCTTGTGTGATGGCGTGCTTGAGCACAAGGAGGGATCACAACAATGACCATCATGAACTAAATAGAGGAACAGGTTTTCATGGTGTTACCTAGCTTCCAAATGCGCTCTTAATGAATTAAGCAACATAATACTCTGCCAGATGAGTTTTGTTCTTTCACCTAGAAAACGAGGAAGCTGGGATCTGGAGAGGCAAAATGCCTCACCCAAGGCCATGCAGCTGATGTGTGGGAGCACTCAGATCAGATTCTCTGTGGCCTAACTGGTCCGTGATGGCACGTCCAGTGATGATGGCACCTGTCTTATGCTAATAATGGCTACCGCCACCTGGGACTGTAGGACCCAAGGATGAGACATTAAATGATATATGATTCTGTCCTAATTCTGTCATAAACTGCAATTATTTCACTTAAGTGTTTTTGGAAGACCTTGAGTCTGTCATAGAAGTACCTTTTTTCTGCCAGTTTTCTTATGTATAAAATAAGACAAGATCACCCCCATATCTGCTAGTAGTTGTGAAAAATACACCTTAGGAAATTCAGCTCAGGAGGGACATCTAGATTTTTGAAGATGTTTGGCTCATTGCCTGCTTTAAGTCAGGGGTTCTCCTCAGTCACACAAATGATGCTATAGTCTCAAAGGTCTGCTGGGAGGAAAGAAGGTAGTAGCAATGGCTATAGGTAGTTGCAATGACTCTGCATGGAAGGACCCACCCATTTTGCAGTTGAGGACACCATGGCTCAATGGGGTATGGTACTCAGTTCAATGTCACTTAGGTATTAGATGGCAAAGCTATGGCATGAAGCTTTGCCTGACTCAAAGCCTTTTTGTTTATACTAAGCTGCCTTCCTCTATAGGGAAGAATAAAAACCAAACCAAAACCCAACAGTAATAGGTTCCATAGGCTCCTTCAGTATTCATTATATTCACATATTCATTTTCTCACAATCTATGTGATGGGAGAGACTTCTCCTTGGAACTCATGAAATCCTTCGTGTTCTGATTTATGTTCTGTTCCTCTTCTGGACCCAGGAATATATACTCAAGTATATGAACCCAAGTTTGAGAAAATAAAATCAACACTCATTCCCACATTAATCCTTTCTTTTCCAGGCTGAACAGACCCAGGTCTTTTCTCCTGGTCTTAGCCCAGGGGTGGGAAGCAGACCTCAAGAGGGGTGGGAGGGTGAGCACGCCGCTGAAGAGACCAGGATGCTGGGCTGGCCTGAGAACATGATAAGGATGTAAACAGGAAGACTGGCACAGGCAGGCATGGGGAGATTAGCCCAGCTGGCAGCGGCCAGTGGAAAAAGGGTAGTAGCAGTTCAGTGATGGCAAACATGTCAAGAGAGAAGGTGGTGAGAAATGAGTCTTGTCTTTGAGCTAGGGAAATGCCCAGGAACAAACAAGGAAGAGAGAGAGAGAGAAACAGAGAGACAGAGACAGAGGGATATAGTGGTTGAGGCAGGAGCTTCGGATTGCTCAATATATGCTGAGCGCCTACGATATACAGGTTTGGAAATCTGTGAAATAATGTAGGTACGACTCACAGTATAGCATCTTACACGTAATCAGCCCTCAGAAAGTAGTAGTCAGTCTCGTAGAAGAACTGCAGCTTAAAACAATTTAGGAAGAATGATAGCTTTGGAATGTCACCATTTGCAACCCCAAATGAATGTTCATGAATGGCACCTCAAACCATTAGGTGAAATGCTGATGGGGAATCGATTTTAATGCAAAATGAGAGACATTCTTTTTTCATGTAAAAGAATGAATTTGGATCCTCACAACATATACAAAAATTAACTCCAAGTGCATCATACCTAAATGTAAAACTAGAAAACTCTTACATGAAAATGTAGGGTAAATCCTGGTGAACTTGGATTAGGCAATGGATTCTTAGATATGACACCAAAAGTACAAGCAACGAAGGAAAGAATAGATGAATTGGACATCATTGTTAATTAAAATTTTTGTGCTTCAAAGGACACCCCCAGGAACATGAAAAAGCAACCAAAGAATAGGAAATAAATTGTGCAAGTCATGTATCTGATAAGGGACATGCACCTGGCATATATGTACATAAGTACAGAATTCTTAAACTCAGTAATAAGATAAATGACCCAATTAAAAGATACAGCAAAGAATATGAATAGACAGTTCTCTAAAGAATATGCATATCCATTAAACACACGAACAGATGCTTAGCCATCAAGGAAATGCAAATCAAAACCACAGTGGATACCACTTCATACCCACTAAGATGGCTATAATAAAATGAGTGTTGGTGAAGATGTAGAGAAACTGGAACCCTCATAAACTATTGGTGAGAATATAAAATGGTGCAATCATTTGGGAAAAGAGTTGGCAGTTCCTCAAACAGTTAGACATAAAGTTACCATATGATCTAGTAATTCCACTCCTAGTTATATAACCATATGAAAACATGTGCCCACACAAAAACCTGTACACAAATGTTCACAGCAGGATTATTTATAATACTAAAAAGTGAAAAAACCCCAGATGTCCATCAACTGATGAATGGATAAACAAAATGTGGTATATCCACAGAATATTCTACACAATGGAATGTTATCAACCATAAAAAGGAAGTATTGACACCTGCTACAACAGATGAGCTTTGAAACATAATGCCAAGTGAAAGAAGCTAGCCACAAACAACCAGATACCGTGTGATTCTGCTTATATAAAATGAGCAGAACAGGCAAACCTATAGAGACAGAAAGTAAATGAGTGTTGCCTCGGGCTGAGTTGGGGGGTGGAGGGAAATGGGGGGCAAGGGGGTGATGGCTAAGAGGTGTGGGGTTTCTTTTTGGAATAAAGAAAATGTTTTATGGTAATGGATGCACAACTCTATGAATATATTATTAAAAGCCAATGAATTATGCACTTAAGACAAAAACCGAAAAAAGAAGTACTTAGCGCTATCTATGAGGTATTCTTGCCAAAGTCAAGCCTAAAGCTGACTAAGCCTCTAGACCTAAATACCAGTTTACAGAAAGCACAGGAGAGAGGAATGTGTTAAACACTGCTGTGAAGATGCAACTGGCAATACCCAGAATGCAAAAATCCAACAAGACAAACTACCTGGCTTCTTCAACACATGCATGGCTAAGGACAAAACAAGGAGAGAGAGGGAACTTGGAATAAAAGAAATCTAAGAGACGTATCAACCCAATACAAAGTGTTTACCTCATTTGGATGCCATATAAACAAATCAAGTGTAAAAAAAAATTTATAAGGCAAATATGGACATTTGAACACTGGCTGAATATTTAATGTTTTTAAGAAATCACTGCCCATACATGATGTAATGAGCACTGGGTATTATATAAGACTGATGAATCACTGAACTCCTCTGAAACTAATAATACGTTATATGTTAATTGAATTTAAATAAAAAAAAAAGAAACACTGCTCATTTTCTAATGTGTGATAATGGTATCCTGGTGATGTTAAACTCTTAGAAAAAAATACTAAAATCTGTAAAGAGATACAGAGATACGTGTGGATGAAATGATAGGATGTCTAAGCTCTGCTTCAAAATAACCCAGTTGGGGAGCAGGTTCATGAGTGGGGCTGTAGCTGAAGTCAGACTGGCCCATGAGTGGATAATCACTGATACTTGGTGTTGTGTACATGAGGGTTCATTATACTCTTCTTTCTACTTTTACATATGTTTAAAATTTTCCATTATAAAAAGTTTAAAAACATGTACAGCATAGTGACTGAAGAGAAATCTAGCAACTAACATCTAAGAAATTTTGACTGCTAAAATATTTAATAATAACAATAATTAAAGTGCTAGCCAAGTACTTTACAAGTACTTTACGTTACCTCTTCGGATTTTCCCAACAATCTTTTGAGGTAGAGGTTACTCCTGTTCCTGATGGAACCCTAAGCTCAGAGTGGCTACTGACCCACCCCAAGTCTCACCATTGAGATGGGGAAGGGGTGTCTGGGTCCAAGGCCAGAGGGATTTCTCCTGTACAAAACACCTTCTCTCGGAGCTCGTGATAGCTCTTGACCCGGGTGGGGTCTGGCGGAGTAGGGGGCGGCAGACGTGCTGTGTCCTTTCTTGTTGTCAGGTGTCCACCAGGGAACTCGTGCTCAGGCGTTACTGATAATTCATGAGAAGTTTAAGGGGCTGTCTCCAGCCAGGGGTACACGCTTAAAAATTTAACAAACATATTTCAAACACCTAGTAGGCTCCACAGAAGGCACTTTGGGGCAGATGATGATGACATGGGACAAAACGGTTTGAGCGGACAGCTAGCCACTGGATGGAGCCTTCCCACTTTTCTAGCCACAACTCTCTGGGATCACCCCAGTCAGTTCAAGAGTGCTTTGATAACTTCATTTATGAGGAGGGATTTGCTGAGTGAAAACTGGAAAGATGGAAAATTTATATTGGGAGATATTAACATAAGACTATAAGCACAGGATAAATCTATTTCTGTAAATTACCTTAGAAGGAGGGTTAGCTAGAATCTTAAGCATAAATTAGTACTGAGACTGTTTCTAAAGAAAGAAATTAACCTTTTAAAAAAAGATTTTATTTATTTATTTGACAGAGAGAGAGACAGCAAGAGAGGGAACACAAGCAGGGGGAGTGGGAGAGGGAGAAGCAGGCCTCCCGCTGAGCAGGGAGCCCCATGCAGGACTCGATCCCAGGACCCCCGGATCATGACCTGAGCCGAAGGCAGACGCTTAACTACTGAGCCACTCAGGTGCCCCAACTTTTTTTTTTCTTAAAGATATTATTTATTTATTTGAGAGAGAGAGAGAGAGATAGTGAGAGAGAAAGCACGAGCAGGGGGGAGAAGGAGAAGCAGACTCCCCGCTGAGCAGGGAGCCTGACGTGGGGCTCGATCCCAGGACCCTGGGATCATGGCCTAAGCCGAAGGCACTCAACCCAACTGAGCCACCCAGGTGCCCAGGAAAAAAATTATCTTAATACTAAGTAAAAACCATCTCTCATGGCAGTCCTGAGTACCATAAAATCAGTCTGAGAAACTCCCATGAAAGAGAGAAAGGGAAAGGATCTGGACTTATAGTTCAAGCTCATAAAAGTTACTTTATTCAGACAGGATTCAAATATAGGATTGAAAGGAAAGTCGGCCTTACAGACTTCAGAATTCCCCAAGGTCTGTGACAGCTCATCTTCCCAGGAGCCCAGGAAGGATGCTTGGACTTGTCATTATCATCCTGGGATGGGACGGAGGAGGCATGGGGGAGGGAATCATTCCTACCCTGACTTCTGTGACCTGCCATTTTCCTCTCTGTCTTATCTCTTCTGTTTTCTGGGTAATCAGAAGAAGGGATAGGGATTGGTAATTATTTTAAAAAGTCAGACGTCTCTGACTTTGTTTTTAATTCTTGAGGCAAAAAGTGTTATTAGAAATCTTTACTGGGGTTTTGGAAAGTCAGCAGTAACATAAATGAACAAAACACCATCCCCGCCCTTAAGAAGTATTCAATCTTGGTGAGCATGGTGATAAGATATATGTGCGGTATTGATAGTGCAAAGAAGAATGTTATAACTCTAGTATAAACAATATGCTGTGAACACAGGGGGAGATATTAATTCTGCCGGGAGAACTGGCAAGAAGTTCCTTGAAGAAATGGTATGCATATGGGCCTTTGGTATGTGGATATGATTGTGACAGGTGAATGCACCAAAAATAAATTCCAAGAGAAATAGCCTTTAATTTAATCATCAAACATTTGTTCATTGCCCATAATAATGCAGGCACTATGCCGGGTACAAGGACAAAAAGCAGAGAGGTGGCCTAGTATATACATATTGTGCTTAAAAATATCAAGTAAATCACTGCAACTTTTGTGTGTGCACACTTGTGTGTGTATATGTGCACGCACATGCATACATTTTCATGCGGGTGTGTGTGTGTGTAGTGGGTATGGGGATCTGGGAGTGCTGGAGGGGGGACTGTAGCCAGATCATGGAGGGTCTAGAATGCCTTAACTTATTTAGGGGAGAGAGCACAGGTCTGCCCTCAAATCCTGGCTCTGTTTCTCACTGCGAGACTTCAGGCAAGTTACCTAATCTTTCTGTCCCTGGGTTTTCCTAGTTGGTAAAATGGGCATACAAGCACTATCCTGAACAGTTGTGACGATAGTCAGAATGTCTGCAAATCATCATTATGGTTTCTGACTTTCAGTGGCCACTCAATAAACAGCAGGTATTACTTCTTCTGTGATCTGTAGGGAATGACTGGCAGTTTGGGCAAGAAAAGCAGCTGAAATGGATTTGGGTTTTCAAGAAGTTGTGATAGAGGCCATGATTGGAAGAATGGGCGGGGGTGAAGGGGTGGGTGGGGTGAGGTGTGGTGATTGAGTCTGAGCTCTGGGAGACCAGGGAGGAGGCTGAAACAATGGTCTAGGCAAGAGATGAGGACCCAAACAAAGACACTGGGATGGAATGGACAGAAGCTATAAAACTATTCAGGGGGCAAAATGAGCTTGCTGACTAACTGGATGTAAGAGGTGAGGGAAGGAGAAAACTCTGGAATGATGACAGGCTTTCTAGTTATCCAGCAGTTCCACTAACCTGGACCTGTGGTACAGGAAGAGGGGCAGGCTGAAGGAGGGGGGTTGGGGGACAAGTAGTGGTGGGGGAGGGGAGGAATGGGGGGTATACTGAGGGACCAGAACCTCTTAGGAAGCCCGGTGTTAGAGAAAACAAGAATGCCTCATTGTTCTGTGAATGCGGGAGAAATGGGGCAAGCAGCCTCCACATTGTAAACAAGTGAATTTCAGAATCTTTAGGGTGGGCCTGGCAATTGTGACTTCCACTGCTGAAGGATTTTTTTCTAACTTGTGTCCCGTGCAGTTGACTTTCTCCTTCTAAGGCATCCCTTCTCAGTGCAGACCTAGAGATCATCTTCAGAACTCTCCCAAAGGCCAACTCCATGGGTTCCAGTCCTCCTGCTTAACCTCCTCCACCACAGTTTCCCAGAGAACCTACTCAGCCTCTTCAGGTCTAATCCTGAATTGTTTTCAAGTACAGTTGTATTTAGTGCAAAGTTCATCCTTGAGGTCATTTCCTGACATTCTAGCCAAATGTGTCAGGTGGTTTCCCACAGATGAGAAGACACAACAACAACAGGAAAACAAAATTCCTTGCTCTGGCCTCTCTTTTCATACACTTCTGTGAACATAAAACGGGTATCACTTATCATACATGGAAGATAACCCATCAGACAATATGATAAAAATGTTCAGTGTTATTCAGTTCAGAGATGGGCAATAGCTTGCCTCAAGCCCTGGCCCTCAGGCCTTGCTCTTTCCTCCTTCCAGAGGCTGATTATTAGCAAGCACCAGCACCAAACTGGGACCTTCCTAATATCATCCAGGGGCTTGGGGAAAATTGGAAAAGCAATAGCTTTCTCAGTCTATAGGTCTGTCGTTACACTCTGAGTCTCTGTCCTGCTAGAGTCAATGTGGGTACCAGCAGGCCCTAGTCCCATGTTAGGAAGCCCTAACTCCACTGCAGTCAGTCATTTTTTTGTGTCCCTGCTAGATTGGGAGTTCCTTGATGACAAGAGCTTACTCGTGGTGACTTCAGCAGCATATGCGATGGTTGGACACAGCTGATAGTTCATAAAGGAACAAAGTGATAGTAAATGAAAACCTTTAGGTGTAAAAGACTTAGGACAAATTCTTTACTGGAGAATGGGGTGGCCAGGGAAGACAGTGCTGGAGGGCCTGGGAGTCTAAAGGGAGTCTGGTGAAGAGTCTGAGAGGAGGGGGGCTACAGACATCCAAGATGAACTACACTGACATCCTAATAGCGTTGCCTGATGACGTCTCTGTTGATGGCACAGTGCAGTGACAAGAGTGTATGTTCGAGAATCAGACAATTCTAGGGTTAATCCAAACTCTCACTGTTTACTAATTACATGAACTATGACCATATTATTTTGGGGGGACCTTAATTACCTTGCTATAAAGTGGTGATAATACCTCCCCTACAAAGGCTCTTACCATCTTTTGGGATAGAGGGCAGGATTTAGGAGACCAGCAGCGAATAAAGACTTTGCTATCAGAGGATATCATCCTATCTATTTCTCTATCATCAATCATACTAGTCTCAGTAAGTGTTCAAGGTTATTGCTGCTGTTCTTGTTGTATTGGTAGTAGAATCCCCAGCACTCATTATGGTCGCTAGCATGCTGTAAGCACCCAACAGACGTTTATTGGTTGAAAGAGTTACGCTGACCTGTGTGAGCTTTCTACAGGAAACTATTCCTCCTCCAGTTTTCCCTGAGTATATGTCACCACCATCTGCCTAGATGTTTAAGTCAAAAGTCTTGATTCCTTGATTTGGAGTGCCTACTAGGACTAGGCACTGTGCAGGGTGGTGGGATGGGGAAGGTAAGGGAAGCTTGAAAGGATGTTAGAGAAAAAAGGAAGCAAAAGAACTTGTCATTTGCTCAATTTTTTACTTTTTTTAGATGTAGCTTATAAGTGAAGCCTTAATGTTTTTTACAACACCTGGGCAAACATGTAGAAATACTTATAATCCACAGCCATCTGAATCGAGAAAGACTATCAACACTGTGCATAGGTTCCCTGGGAATAGGATATGCAAATGCCCTACTTTGGAATTCTCACCATCTGTGAAAACTAGGAAGAAACATTATTTATTTATTTATTTTATTAAAAAAATTTTTTGGGGGGGGATACTATTTATTTTAAATCCTACTGGGATTCTCTACTCTGGTCCAGCCTCCAGGAGAGGTAAATGACTGGAAAGAAGAATTATAAAGGCACATGAAAAGTGACTCTTGGCTAAATCTTTTGGGAAACCAACTTACAGCTGAGTGAGCTTGCTTATATCCACTGAGTGTGGGCTGTACTTTCTATATCTATCTCTCTCTATAAAAAAATGGCTTCAGAAAAATTCAGTTAGTCTTTGGCTTAGTTGTAAATCACTAGGCCCCTCATTTTAGAGAGAGAGAGAGAGAGAGAGTGTGTGTGTGTGTGTGGTGGAGTGAGAATTTTGGGCAAAAGCGTGTACGTACTTGTAAAAAAGCATTTGGAATGTGTGTGTAGGAAGGGAACTTTATGGTTCTTTATGTAAGGAGAGAGTACGTGGAGGGGAAGATGTATTTGTGTGTGTGTGTGAGTGTATGTTGTGCAGGTGGTGGGCTGAAGGACATGAGCAGTCAGCCTCTTAGAGATCCAGACAGTGGTGTAAGATACAAAATGTCGTAGATGGAGATTGTTTTCGTTTCAGACCAGCACACGGGTCTTTGAGAAGCCCTTGACTTTCTCCTCCTCCTTGTCTTGTTAAAGAGGGATTAGAGTCCAATTAAGTCCTTTAATCCCAAGGTAGAGATTCATGTTTTAAAACAAGATTTACAGCTTCAAAAAAAATACATCAGTGCAAGTTGAAGTTTGTCCTTTCAAGTTGCCACCTGTATGGTTCCAAAGAGTGTTTTCAACAGAATCCCCAACATGCAGTTGTTCTTAATTACTTTGCCTCATACCTCCAGTCCTTCATCTTTCAAAGTACCCTTCAACCTAAATAGCCACATGCTGTTAGAAGTACTTCTGCTTCTGGATTGCCACAGTCGCCCCTTGGCTTATCTCCCTGCAGTTGGCAATTCAGTGTCCGGGCTTAATAATAACAGTACTAAGAGCCAGTGCTCACGGGTGTTCAGTTATGTGCCAGGCATCGTGCTAACCACTTTGCATGTATTATTTTATTTCACTTTTCACTGCAGATTACGGAGCCAGTCCTGAAAACAGCTAGTACCCACAGTTTCCCTTTTTCTCTTTTCCTTCCTTTCCACATGATGCCACAGGACAGGAAAGTGAAGCTCTAATCGTGATGCCAAAACCCACTCTGGAAAATGGGTGCCATATTTGGAGGGAAGTTCTTTAAGGGACAGGAACCATGTCATGGCTTTTGGCATGGGAAAGCAAAGTATCTGTGAGGATCTGGCAACTTGTTTAACTCTTCTTGGCCTCAGTTTTCTCACCTGTGAAATGGGGATAACAGTAATAATACCTAACTCAAGAGGCTGTTTCAAGGACAACATGAGATCATGTGTCTACAGCTCTGACACATAATACACACAGCAGTAGTTACTATGAATGCATTATGGATGCTCAGCAAGTACCAGATATCCAATATTGCTTGTGACGTGGTGTGTATGACCTGCCTAATACCAAGGTACCCTTATCCCAGCGGTCTGTTTCCTACCTGCCCCACAGAGCTGGGAGGAACATCTGCTTTCTCCATGTGCTGGGTGATCACAGAGGGGTTGCTGGAGCTGATGAGCACTGGGGTGCTGATCTCCACCATATGGCGCCCTGAGGGAGAATGGACCATCCTGTTGAGAGTGTTCAAGGCTGTTGTGATGGAGAACTGGCCAGGCTCCTTCCTCCTGGGCCCAGGGCCCCTTCGCAGGGTGGGCGTGTTGGTTGCTTTGCCTTGGGAGGATGAGGGCACCAGTGACAGGCTCTTCGTGCAGGCTGACTGCCGGCCTTTGTTCTTCTCTAGAAGGTGTCTTGCAGTGAGGTTTGGCTGAAAACACAGAAGGTCCATGAGAAGCTAGTCTTCCTGATCTAGTGTGAGCAGCTAAGTCCTACCCAGGTTAGTCTGACACCAATTCAGATGCTACCATCATCTTTGGTCAAATTCCACCTTTTAGCAATACGTCCCAGCTACTTTGCTCTATCAGTATACTCTGACAACTCTCTTGCAAAGTAGGTACTGCTCTTATTCTTCACTGCGGGCCACAGGGGTTAAAAATAAGCCATGATACTCTTCCCCGATTGGGAGCAGTCTTCCTTCACCCATTTCTCCCAGGCACACCCCTACCCTTTTCCTCTTTTAGCCACTCCTGAATGCACCTGGGTGGGCTGCAGCCCCTGTGCTCTCCCACTGTGGCACTTTACACACCACACTGCAATCATTTCCCTTTTGTTCCCCCACCCCCACCCCGGACTGGCAGCTACCTGAGGGCAGTGAGCTCACACATGTCCATCTCTGCCATATCCCACAGGGGGTGCTCAGTGAGTGTTTGTGCAATCATGTGTGCATGAAGTTGCTCAGGTTTATACATCTGAGAAGCAACTGCACCAGAATGTAAATCCATTCAGAACTTTGAATCTTTATGCTAAGACCATCTTTTACTACTTCCTTTAAACACTTTCATCTCCCCACCATTCTTTCTTATTCCATACCTCTTAGTCTGTGATATGCTGGTAAATCAAGAGAAGAGAAGAGAAGAGAGGAGAGGAGAGGAGAGAGGAGAGGAGAGGAGAGAAGAGAAAAAAAAGAGCATGCCCTGTTTTGTAGAGTTTAGTAATTTCAATGGTATAAATATATACCAATGGTTTACAACTAGCTAGCAAAATTCCTGAAAATGTAAAAGCCAGCTCTTGCAATCTAGTTCTAGCTCTAGCACAACCACTGACTGTGCTATATTTTGAGTTCAGTTCCTTCGGAAGGCTGAGATATGCTGACAAAGTTGCCCTCCCAAGCCACGTCTCATTCTAATGTAGAGATTCAACTATAAAGGTAAAAGGGAGTTTGCCCATTTAAGAACTTTTTATGACAGTGTGCAAATGATTAAAATAGCCAATATAGAAAATTTTAAAGAGGAGGTAGTTCCTACCCCAAGAAGCTTATTACTGTGAAAAAGAAAATCATCAGGTAGGGGAAGTGGCGTTATTATGTCTACTTTAAAGATGAGAGAGCTGTGGCCCAGAAGGGGTGATTTATAAATGGCACAGCCAGTAAACAGACAACAGAACAAGAAAATATCAGATAGAAATAAGTTCTTTGACATGATAGAGAGTGGCAGGGGGAGGTGCCTACTTTGGGGGGGAGGTCAAGGAAATCCCACTGAGAAGGTGACATTTAACCAAGACACAGATGACAAGAAGGAGCCAGCCATGTGAAGATGGGGTAAGAATATTCCAAACAGAGGGATCATAACCTAGTGGGAAGATCCTAAAGAGGGAAAAACAGTCTGAGAAAAAGTCAAGAAAGAAACAGAAGCTGGACCAGAGAGAGTGAGGAGCAGGTAGTAAAGAGACCACAGAGACAGGCAGGGGCTGGGTCCCAAAAGTCCTGGGAGGCTCAAGTTTATTCAAAGTGTAATAGGAAGCCTCTGGCAGCATTAGGTTGAGGAGTGACACGATCTGATTTATGTTTTTAAAAGCTCATGCTACGGTTTGGCAGTTTCTTACCAAGTTAAACCCATACTTAGCATCTGACCCAGTCATCCCACTCCTACGTAATTATTGAAGAGACAGGAAAACTTATGCCCACTCAAAAATCGGTATGCAAATGTTTATAGTACTTTACTCATAGTTGCTAACAACTGGAAATGACTGCATTGTCTTTCAACTGGTGCATGGACAAACAAACTCTGGCACATCCATACAGTGGAATACGGCTCATCAATATAAACGGACAAACTACAGACCCACACAACAACATGGGTGAGTCCAAAATGCTTTGTGCTAAGTGAAAGAAGCCAGACTCAAAGGCTACATTCTGTATGATTCCATTGATAGGACATTCTGGAAAAGGAAAATTATAGGAGCAGAAACCAGATCAGCGGTTGCCAACAGTTGGGAATCAGGGAAGGGGCTGACAACAGAGTCAGCATGCTGTTGTATTTTGGTGGTGGTGGGGGTGTTGGAACTATTCCATTTTGATGGGAGTGTATGCATTTACCAAAATGTATAGAAGTGGACACCAAAAAGAGTAAATTTTACTGTATGCAAATAAAAAGAAACACATAAAAGCTCATTCTGGCTGTTATTCAGAAGTGCCAGCCCAGAAGTAGGGAGACCAGCTAGGAAGTTCCAGAAATTGTCTAGGCAAACTCTGATGGCAGTCTGGACTAGGGACAATGTTTTAAGTTCCCCAGCGCACTGATCCCTCCATTGTTCACCCAGTAAGAGGACAATATATATTCTTTGAGTTGAATGAGTAGAGTTCTTTACGGTCATTCACAGCTACAACGAAATAGGTTGATTTTTTTTTTTTTTGTCTCTACCTAATTGTTCTGTCCCCAGGTGAGCAACACCAGTGTTTTCATAAGCAACATTGACAAAGGGCTCTGTGTGACTCTTGGTCTGCCCTGTGCTCTGCCAACATGATTAATAGCTCAGTTGGGGGAGGATTACACAGCTCTTAAATTTATACCCACTCATTTGAAACAATATCCTTGAGGTTCATTGGGCTGAGCAAGGTTCACATAACCCAGGCAGGCCTCATTGGAGAAGTCCTGACAGGAATGGGTATAAGCTCAGTATTTGTTTTACCACCTTTTTATCCAGGTGCTATTCAATAAATCAAATGATACATTAACAAGAAAAATCCTGTTTATGCAGAAAAGAAAACCACAACAAAAACCCACATCACTCTTACAAGAAAGCTTTCCTTCTTTCCAATTGCTTTGCATGGCACTGGTAATTCAAAACTTATTTAAAGAGTTCTCAGCAAGTGCTAGTCTTAATGAAATGACTGGAGTCAAAATTTAAGTACTGCTTTAAAAAGCTCAATTTAGATTTCAAGTAATTTTTGAAAATCAGGTTCCCAGATTACAGCAACCACTTGATTATCTTTTTCCCCTCCTAGCAATTAGGAGAACAAATGAAGCAATGGCTAGTTTGATGATAATCTTGAGGGTTCTTGTAATCACTAATTTTAGAGGTGAAGTGGTGGGGAGAGTGTCCAAATGAATAATCATTAAATGTAGAAGTTTTGGAAAAAAGGGTATCAGAGATGGGTAATAAAATCAATGGTCCTTTCCCCCTCAGAGCTATGGAGAAGCTTCTTGAAATAACGCAGGGGACCGTGCAAACTCTAAAATGCAAAAACTGAACCACCTCCTATGTATTCAGCTAGGTATTAACTGTAGCTGATCTCTGTCCTTGGAGACTTAACCACTGTCTCCCCATCACTATTAACTGTTCCTCTTTAGCAGATGTTGCTTGACCCAGCAAATGCCTCCACCACTAACCTAGGCACATAAAGCAGAAAGTGAGGCATGCATTCTTGACCACTTCTTCTGCCCTGTTCCTCACTTCCATCAACCTCTAAGTCCTGTGGATCTACCTCCTAAATGGTGTTTGAATCTGTCCACTTGTTTCCAATCTCCTGGTCCAACCCACTGTCATCTTGTAACTGAGCCATGGGTGCACTGGCCTCCTAATTGGTATTTCTGCTTTTTCCTCTTCAAATTATTCTTCCCATTGTAGCCAGAAGAGCAGTCTTTAATAAACCCAGGTCTGATGGAGTTACTGAGTCTCTTAAAATCTTTCGATGGTGTCTACTGACTTCTGGATCAAGTCCAAACTTTTTATGATACGGCAGAGACCACGATATTTACTCGACAGTCCTTGTACTCCCCTGTACTTCTCAGCTGCCTTGAAGACAGGTGGAGCTAGGGGACTGGTTCAGGCGATGAGTGGAGTAACAAGTGTAACTTCTGAGCTGAGGCATTTACTGATGTACAACTCATTCTTCCTTACTCCTCCCTTGCCGTGAAAACTGGGGAAGTCCATGTGTTCCAGATGGCAACTACAAGATGGCTCAACCTCAGTGTGGGTTCTGGAGTGACTCTGTGAGCAGAGCCTCTCATGGTCCTGTGCCGAACATGTAATGTGGGTGAGAAGAAAGTTTATCTTTATTGAGCCATTGACAGTTTGGGGCTGTTTATTACCATAGCATAACTGAGCTCATCCTGACTCATACAGGATGATTTATAAAGCCCTCTGTGATCTGTCTCCCACTTACTTCCCTGGCTGCCTCGTGTCATTCTCTTACTCTCTAAGCTCCATCTCTAGGATTCTTTTGGACCTTTGGGTTCCCTACACTTCCTCATCCCGTAGGACTTTTGCACATGTTACCTTCATTCCCTAAAGCACGCTTCCCTCCATGCTCACCTACATAGCTCCTAATCATCTGTCTGATCTTTGCTTAAAAGGCATTTGCTGACCCCCTTCCCACAGAAGTTGCACATCATTCCCTCCCTCCCCCACTTAGTTCCCTCTCCTTCACTCTTTGCATCATTCATTACACTTAGAATTACTTGATTAATGTCTGACTTTACAATCCCTGAAAGTAGGGACCCACATCTCTCTGTATCTTTAGACCTTAGCCTAGGACCTGACTTAGCAGGTATGCAATGTAAAATTAGTTGAATGACTGAATATACATATATAGGACAGGGTCACACTGAATGGTTTGTTTTCTAAATTTTGTCTCTTCGTTCACTCGCTAAGCTAATTTTTTTTGCAGAGTACCTGTTCTGTATTAGTCTGGCCTGTGCGGTATAAGCACACAGCCATCAGGTGTTTAGAGAAGGCAGAGATAACTGAGTGGTCACCGAGAGGTGAAATTTTATGGAAGAAGCAGGTTTCTAGTTGAGCCTTGTAACCTGAGTGAGATTTGAACAGGTAAAGAGAATTGGGTATGTGTGCCTCAAAGGGGCCTCAGCAAGAGAAAAAGCACTGATAATTAGAATATTGTTTACTAGAGATTGTAAGGACACCAGCCTCTCGGGATTCATCCTCTTTCCTTCCCTTCCATTTTTCATCCCATCAACATTGATTGAGTGGGAAGAGCTATGGAGAACCTTGCAAGCTGGAATGGTGTTCTGGGCACACCATTTGCTTCAGAACCTGTTTTGGCTCTTAAGAATGAAAGAATTGGTCCCTATATCTCCAACTATGCCTCTGTCTGTTTTCACCCTACCTTCCTAAAGGGTGGAAAGCGTGCCTTTTACTGTATTCGTAGCTCCCCACTGCTCACTTTTAATGCTTTATGCCTGGTAAGCATCCAATTAATGCAGTTAAACAATGGAACCTCTCTTTTAAATTTGTAATGACTTGCCTCAAGCTAGGGTGAGGCTCGAGGATAATGAGGTTAGGAACTCCAGGTTATAGTATTACATTTGAGAAGTAGGTAGACATAGTCTAGCATGTGGTCTTCCTTTGTTTTCTTTTTAAAGTAGCTTAAAAAAACTGAGAAGGAATATATCAATATGCTCATTTCTGAAGATTTATAAAATACAAGTTGCAGAAGAAAATGAAAATTATCTAGAATTTCACTATCTGGTGATCACCACTGTTAATATTTTTGTACATATCCTTCCAGTCCTCTATCCATTTATATACACACACACATATTTATAAGTCTAGTTTCGTACAGTTCCATTTATTTATTGTGGTAAAAACACATGACATAAATTTACCCTAATAACCATTTTAAAGTATATGATTCAGTAGTGTTGAGTATATTCATATTGTTGTGAAACAGATCTTCAGGACTTTCTGACCTCCTAATCCAATACTCTATACCCATTAAACTTTATTTTATTTACAAAGAAATCATAAACCTTTTTCCATAATACCAAATACTCAATGATATTGACTACTTTTCTTTAACATAAATTTTAATGGGTATATATTTTTTCATCACCCTAATTTTTAAAAATGAAATTCTTATTGTCGGATATTTAGATTATTTCTGGTTTTTCACCATTACACACAAGGCTTTGGTGAACACTCTGTACATATATCTTTGCATACTTGTTTGAATTTTTCTCTACAATAAACTCTCAGATGTGGAACTGCTGAATCAAAGGAGATGGAGGTTTTTAATGTTATTGATACGGGTTTATTTGAGTTTGGGCATGAGAAATTGCAAAATTTACACTCTCATCGGCAGAATAAAAAGGCCCATTTCCCCACACTCTTACCAGAACTGGGTGTTATCTTCTGGCATCTTTTCTTTGGAGACCTTAGTTAATTTTTGAAATAAGGCTCTTATCAAAAAGGTATTTTTCTCAGGCATCCCTGTGGCACGTGTGTATTTTGGAGTGAGCATGCACTTGATGGAGACTTGATACTCACGTACCTCTACAAACAGGATCGGGAAGATGCCTACTTGATCCCCTAACTTGCCTTCTGCCCAATTCTCATCCACTCGGCTGATCACCGTGATGATATCATCCTGAAAGAGACAAAGTCTCAAGGTCACCATTTGCTCTTGGTTTTCAGGTGGTGAAAGCTTTCAGTGGAGATCAGTGTGGAATCCCAGATGGTGTAAAGTGCAAGAAATGTTAACTCTTTCATAATTTAGTTATAAAATCTTCCTCTATAAAGGGCAGCATTTGGGCCACCAAGATGGCAAGAGGAGTAGAAATAATTTGGAGGACCAGTGGAATC
Organism: Phoca vitulina; assembly: GCF_004348235.1. NCBI lineage: Eukaryota > Metazoa > Chordata > Mammalia > Carnivora > Phocidae > Phoca > Phoca vitulina. The sequence goes on from NW_022589709.1 coordinate 69,874,946, forward strand.
CAATTGAAAATTCCAAATTTTCAATCAGCAGCAGAATCTGGGCTTTAGTTTATATTAATCTGATGGAGAAATCAGTATGGGAGCCATAGGGAGAGAGATTTCTAGCTTAGCAAAAGGAAGAATAAATTTCATTCTAATTTTGAAGATTTTTCAGAACCTATTCAACTTTAAAATTTTTTTTTTATTTTTAGTAATCTCTACATCCATTTGGGGCTTGGGCTCACAACCCCGAGATCAAGAGTCGCATGCTCCACCGACTGAGCCAGCCAGGCACCCTTATTCAATTTTTAATGGATCAGATATAAGGTGGCTTTTTATTCAAAATTTTCTTATTATAAAAGGTTATATGTAGATTTGTAGAAACATTAGGAAATACAGTAAAAAAACCTAACTCTACTACAATATAGATATAACCATTGTTAACATCCCTGTTAGCACATTTCCCCCCAGATTCTTCTCTATGAAGATAAAACATATATATACATACACAAACACACACAATGATTCTTAAAAACTTGCTGAAAACAAACACACATACAATGAAGTTCATAAAGTTTGGATGTAAAGCTTGATGAATGTTAACACTAACTATTTCCATGAAACCCCCATCCAGATGAAGAGATAGAGAACATTTTCAGCACCCACAAGGCTCCTTTGTGCCCTTTCCCATCATCTAGCAAGAAGTAACCACTGTTCTGACTCCTAGCATATGTATATGTATACATTCATTCTGCCCATCCTTATATTTCATATAAAAGAAGTCATAGAGGACACACTGATTTTTCACCTTATCAGGAATGCCTTTCCACTTCCATACCTGTTCATCAGTCCAAATCTGAATATCCATCTACTGATCGCTCTGACCTTCTGATCCATGCCTCTCAGGAATTTAGATGAATCCAAATCTAAGTTCATTATTGCATTATACCTTTTCTTAGCTTTCTCTACCCCATCACAATTTACAATGACACATTTATAGGTTATGATTTCTTTAATGCCTGTCTACCCCCATCAGACTATAAACTCCATGTGTTCAGGGCCTCTTTCTGCTCTGTTCATTTCTGTGTCCCCAGCACCCAATACAGTGGTTCCCATTTAGTAGTCATTCAGTAAATATTTCTCAATGAATGTCTGTATGCATGAATAAGTGAATGTGTGAATAAACTGTACAATCTACTCAGATAGAAAGCACTAGGACAAGAGCAGCTTTTGGGAGGGAAGATCTTGGGTTTAATTTGAGTTTAGGAAGACCATGAAATTTCCTAGTGTAGTCGCAGCCTTCCATAGCTTCCAGAATGGAGCAAATCCTCTCTTCTGGTTCCTTTGTCATAATTTCCCATTCATATGTGTCTGTTCCTTCCACTAGTCTGCCAGCTCTGTGAAGGTAGGGACAATGATTCATCATTTTATCCCCAGTGGGCAGCTTGGCACATGGATGGGCTCATTGAATGAACGAGCAGGTGGAGTGAGTTTTTGCAAATTTTGCAAATTCCCCGAGAGGGACAAAAATGCAGACAATGCTTCCTACCTCTGCCTTCCTCCAGTGGTGTCCGCTGAGCTCAGTGCTTAATGCCTGGCAAAAAGTAAATACTCAATAAATATCTGTGGGATTAAACTGCCCTTCCTCTAAGTGTCGTTGAAGCACAGGCTTTGCAGTTTGGGCCACAGAATGACCTTCCTCAAGGGACTCACTCTGAGGTGCCAAGACAATAATGATCAATATTTCAAAATATGGAGGACAGTGATGTTATCTAGTTTGAGGCAATCTGAAATAAATCTCATTTCTGGTAGTGGTGGAATAAAAATGTTTTACAAAATAAAAGACCTTTCCTGAGCTACTGTACCAGAGCCACTTCTAGTATTTGATGCACTTATCATAAGCAGCAAAGAGTGAAAATCACCCCTCTGTGGTGTGATTTGGCCTCTGTGGGAGAATTTGAATGTTTAAGGAATAATAAATACTGAATAGAGAATTAAAGTAGTCTAGACTTTAGTAAAAGTGTTGTTACTTGCACATGGTGAGGAATTATCTGATAAAAAAAAGAGGCAAAAAAATCTTAGGGTAATTAATGTGCTTGGAAAATATGTCTTGTAAGAGGTTATTTATATATAAAGGTATAATTATCTTGTTGTGTTTTGGGAGGGCTTTGAATACAATGTTTATAATAAAATAGAATGTTGTAAAGAATAGAATTAGGGGCTCAGAACTTGGTCAGCAAGAATGCCTTTACAGATACATAAAGAGGTAAGAGCTGTATTTTGCCCAGCACACTGTCAAAATGTATTTGTAAATTTTTGTCCACTTATCTCTCTCCCACTACTCTGCCTGAGGGCAGGGACTGTGACTTGTTCATGCTCATCCCCAGTGCCTGCAAAGGAGAGGTGCTCACAAGTGACTACAGAATGAATGAATGAATGAATGTGTGAATACTTATTTTTGTAATTGCAATAGGAAAGGTTTAAGGATTTTCATCAAACTCTCATTAGATTTCTCTGGCAACTTCATTTAGTTTTGAATTGTATACACACACATTACATATATGTGCACACATACATACATATAAACATGTATGTGAAAATATGTATACATTTTTAAAATCAGCAAGTATTACACAACTCCAGGTTCTGCCACAGTCTCTATGTAGTCACCCATGACCTCCATGGCTGTCCAGAATCTTACCTTGAGGAAGGTCAGGCAGTCCTGGTTCTCACTCTTGTCTTTGTGTCGTAGGTCGAAGTTGTAGAGGGCTCGGCAGAGTGGGGGTGGCTGGGGCAGCTGCTTGATCACTTCCACGGAGCTGGCTGGGAAGATCCCACTGACTCCATTGATCTCCCCCTGGTACCAGTTCTCATCCAGCTGTCTCCGGAGAAGGATGACATCTCCCTTATTAAACCTCAGGTCACCAGGATTCTGCCCTCGGTAGTTGTATAAGGCTTTCGCCCGAGGCACCTACAGCGGCACAGACCAATGAAATATGTCCTTAGTTTACAGGCTAGGGGGACAGAAGGTATAACATTAATAACTGATTACTGAGCACTTCCCATGTGCTAAAGTGCTGGATGTGGATCATCTTCTTTAACCTTTGAGATAGACATTCTTATTACCCCCTTTTCTAAGTAGGGCAACTGAGGCACAGAGTAGGTTAGTACCTTGCCTAAGGGGACACAGCTGGGAAATGGCAGATATGGGGTCTGAACTCAGGCTACATGATTTCAGAGCCCCTGTTCTTTTTTTTTTTTCTTATTAATACAGTATTTATTTGTCTTCCCTCTGTCAAACCCTGAGACAACCACTTTCTCCAGGCTGCCTGGGGAGGTACAGGAAAAGGAACATACAGGGCAGACGAGACACTGGAGAAAGACTTATGGGAGGTGGAGATGGCTCCTTCACATGGCGAAGAGGATGAGAAAGGCCACCAGCAGGCACAAGAGCCCCATGGCCTCCAATAGGGCAAAGCCCAGAATGGCGCTGGAGAAGAGCTGTTGCTTCAGAGAGGAATTCCTGGCATAACCAATGCTGAGTCTCCTAAACACAGTCCCAATTCCAGCCCCAGAGCCAGCCAGCCCTACCACGGCAGCCCCAGCCCCAATGAACTTGACTGCTATGTCAATTCCCTTGAAATGGCGCAGGTTCTGGAGCTGCGGCTAGAAATAAGTTGAGGTCAGGGGACATGGGGCCCTGCCAAGCTGCTGAGGCTCTTATAGGGTACCTCATCTGTCAATGTCTCCGGTGGTTTTAGCACCACTGCAGACCGTGATGGGCTCAACAGCTGAGAGGTGCTCCTGACCAAGAAGGGGGTGGAGACGAACTTTGCACCGGCGGACATTTTCAGGGGCTGAGGGGCTCTGGCAGGAGGGCCGCTCTCAGTGCAGAGAAGACAGAGAGGGGTGGGGGCCAGAGCCCCTGTTCTTAATCACTCTGCAGGGAACAGGATTTTGGACTTGACTCCACAACTATGTGAACTTACAATGAGTCAGTGACTGTTTTTGGGGCCTGGATACTGATTGGGAATTCTGGCTCTACCTCTTTCCTCTCGTGTAACCATGGTCAAGTCATTTAATCTTTCACAAATCATATCCATTTATAAAATGGGGTAATAATAGAATATGTACTTCATTAGGGTAGTCATGAAGACTAAATATTTATAATGCATTTTTTAACAATTTTATTTATTTGAGAGAGACAGAGAGAGAGAGAGAACACAAGCAGGGAGGAGGGGCAGAGGGAGAGGGAGAAGCAGACTCCCCGCTGAGCAGGGAGCCCGAGGTGGGGCTCGATCCCAGGACCCTGGGATCATCACCTGAGCCAAAGGCAGACGCTTAACCAATTGAGCCACCCAGGCGCCCTAAATATTTATAATGCATTTAGTATATTGCTTGATACATAGTATGGGCTCAATAAATGGCATCTCTTATAGGATGGCTATAACAAGGAAAGGCTAATGATATCAGTTCTATTTATTCCTCAGTGTTGATGGGAAGAAAATTGAGGTGAAAAGTCCCTGAAAATACAAAGTACTATACAAGGGGCGCCTGGCTGGCTGAGTTGGAGAAGCATGCAATTCTTGATCTCAGGGTTGCGAGTTTAAGCCCCACACTGGGTGTAGAGATTACTAAAATTAATTAATTAATTAATTAATAAAAAGAAAGTGCTATATGAGAGTGATGCAACATAATTTGTCTTCAGCCTTCTCTAGAAAGTGTAAACGTCATGAGTGTTTGGATCATTAGGAAGCACTGAGACAAAGAATTAGTCAGAAATCAATCATCACTTTAAAACAGGTCAGCTAAATACTGTCATTTGTTAAATTAGTTGTCTCTCTAAATAATTGTTTCAGTCAAGTGCATTTTTTTTTTCTAATTGAAACTGGTTTCTACATGCAGAAACAGCCTCACTTTGGTCTTGCTTGGAGTCAGAGTGGCAAACTGCAAGTTCTAATAACTTATGGTTACTAGCCCTTCAGTGTCACCTGGGATTGTATTGTATTTTGTGCTTTCCTCAGCAGTGGGGTGAAGTAGTCCCCTCTCTTGGGGGCAGTCTTGCTATTCATAAGGGGATGTAAGCAGGCAGTATTTCAGGTCTTTGAGAACCTTCTGAGTCTGCAATATTCATTCAAGCAGTTCAGGGGTAGAGATAAGACCTGAGCAGTCCCTTGCTGATGGGATGTTAGGGCAGTGCTTTTCTGCTGGACCCTGGACACAGTAAGGAGGGCCCAGGGAGACAGAAAACCACAGGAACACACTCGTCCTCAGGAAACTAGTGGACAAGTGAGTGAAGACGCGTGTGCTAGGAGGGCTAGCACAGTGCTGTGGATATTATAAATGCAACTGGTTGAATAAATTATGGAAAACCCTGCAGTCATTAAAATTGATGATATTGATCTATAATTAATAACACTGACAATTACTCATGATATACACTAAGTATAACAAGAGATTAAAAACAGTTACGTTTTCATTATAAATGAAAACTAGGCTTTCACTGTAAATACATATGTATATTTTTACCTGGGGAAAATGCTGGATGGCTATACCAGCATTTTAAGAGTGGTTATTTCTAAGTGTTAATATTTTTGAATATTAAAAAAATGGTTTCCCTAAGTGCTTAGCCATGTTTTCGAACTTTTCTACAATGAAATAATTGTATCATCTGTTAAAATTGGACAGTAGAGGGGAGCCTGGGCGGCTCAGTCGGTTAAGCGGCTGCCTTCGGCTCAGGTCATGATCCCAGGGTCCTGGGATTGAGCCCCACGTGGAGCTCTCTGCTCAAGCGGGGAGCCTGCTTCTTCTTCTTCTCCCTCTGCCTGCAGCTTGTGCTCTCTTTCTCTGTCAAATAAATAAATAAAATCTTTAAAAAAAAAATTGGACAGCACAGGAATGCCTGGCTAGCTCAGTCAGCAGACAATCTGACTCTTGAGCTCTGGATCAGGAGTTTGAGCCCCATGTTGGGTGTGCAGATTACTTAAAAAAAATTGAAAAAAATTGGATAGTAGAAATAAAATGAATGAAACTGTAGAATGAGAAGTGAAAGGTATGAGAGCAATTTAGGAAGAAAATAAGCCAAGCTGAGTAGGATCAGCAAACCATGTGACTACCTTCTTGGAGAAGTTTCTCACCTGAGAAATAAGGAGGTAGAAGCAGAATGAAAGCACAGGATTTCCGAAGAACGAAATGAATCTGTTAGACTCCTAGGGTTGTGCAGATCCGGACACAATAGTTGTCCCCTCCTTCTTCCAATTTTCCATTGTAATATAAATCACATTTTTGGGGTACATGGCCACCTAGAACACTGGTCACATTTTCCAGTCTCCCCGGGGCAGCTAAGTTTTGGCCAGTGGGGTATAAGCAACTTTTAGGACGTGTCGTTCCTGAGAGAGACTGATTTTCTCTTTCCTTTCCTGCATTTTGCTATGTGGAATGCAGACATGATTGCTGGAGTTTTAGCTGCCATCTTGAACAGTGAGGATGAAGGTCACACTGAAAAAGGTAAGGAAGTAGTCTGGGTTGCAGAGCTGCCAGACAATTCCTGGACTACTTTTACACTTCTAGACTTTTGTCTGGAAACTAAATAAACGTCCATCTTGCTTAAGGCACTGTTATTTTGGATTTGTAAAAGTAAAGGAAAAGGAAGAATGAAAAAAATTAAGAAAAAAAGAACTGAAGCCCCTTTAACTTTGCATAGTAATGATAATATTAATAGCTAAGATTAGTGACTGTTCCTTCCCACATGCCAGGCATTGTGCTAGGTACTCCACAATAGATCTTATTTAATCTCATGACAACCTGTGATTAGAAAACTGTGGATCAGAGAGGTTAAAAAAGCGGCCCAAGTTCATGAAGGTAGACAGTGGTGGGTTTAGGATTTGAGATGGGGCTTGTCTATCCTGAGGAACTCAAGCTCTTACCCCCTCAGCCAGTGTTTTCCAAAATAAAGTCCGTGGTTCACCTGTATCAGAATCCTGGGAGATGTCCAAAATGCACATTCCTGGACCCCAAGCCTGACCTCTTTGACCAGAATCTTTTGGTTGCATTTTTACCAAGCTCCCCCAGCATCCAAGTTTGATGCCCCTGGTCTGAGTTACATCTTAGTCTAACTAAAATGGGAGCAATGGGGTTTCGATGTAGGTTTTGTAAATGGCTAAGCTGCCTTTTTTCACATTCCAGTGCAAGTGGCAATGTATTTTAATGACTACTGAGCAAGTATATTAAAACTGAAATTGCACAATTGCACATAGTGCTTAAATCTCTGTGAAGACACATGAGCTTTGAAACCTTGAGACAGTACTAGGTGCTTGACCATCTTCATCTTTCCTCCATCTTCCCTTAGTACAGGCAAGTATTGAGGAAGCATAATGTCAATCCATTTTTAACATCTTCTTTCTCTTCAGTCTCCTCTGGTATTCTCAGCTCTACATTCATACTTATAGGAACCACTGGCTTCCAGTTGTAAATTGGGTTGGGTGGGGACAGGTGCAGAGAGAGGGGGAGAGAATCTGAAGAGAAGAAGGAAATTAACTGTGGTACTGATGGGCCACAGAAATTTGTCTCACATTATAGCTTTACTTCACTTTCCATATATTATGTCATTCATACGATCTCAACATCCTCTGAAGTAGATGGCATCACCCCATTGCACTGATGAAGAAACAAAAGTTCTGAAACGTTCAACGTTATCATGCAAAGTCACACAGCCAGTGTGTGGCAGCCCTGAGACTGACTTGGCTCTTTTGACCTCAAGGCCTGGTGCTTCTCTCACCCTCATTCTCTTTTATCCAGCTGAAGTCACCAAGTATGTTTTTCCATCATAAAACTCATTTGGGGCTCTGTTTTATAATCAAAATCTGAATAGAGTGTGAACGCAATTTGCTTGCTGCTGGCTGCATTAGCATGAATTATTGAACTCCAGAACCCTCACATAAAAGTTAAGCACCTGAAGAGACTCAGCTGGTTGATTCTATCCGGTTCTCAACTGTTGTCTCCGGGGAAAATGACTCTGAGTTCCACATCAGCTATCACCCGTCACATTGTTGGTAGTAGCTTTTATCACCCACAGTTGTGTTGTCTCTACAGGTGTAGGTGGGAGGGGGAACGGGGATAAAGTGGGTGTGGAGGTCTCAAAGCCAGGTTATTACCAAACTTTTTTTCCTGGTGGTTTTCTGAAAGCCAGATAATCCAATGGAAGCTTGTATGTGCCTAAAGAGCTTTCCTTTTCTATAATTCAAAAGGCTCAGGACTTCTATGGTCCTGTAATTTGTCTATTCATTTGTCACCACAGTAGGGTCTGAAAGCCATGAGGGCCATGCTTTTGATGGAGGGATAATGCATGGCACAAAACATGGAAGCGAGGTCATGCAGAGACATTAGCAGTGACAGCATGTTGTAGTAATGAATGTTAGTAGTGAAATTATGGCAAATTCCTTCTCTGAGGAACCGCCTGTTTTCTCTCCATCCTCTGATAGGCCTGCCATTCACTCTGCCCATACCATACACATAGGGGTATGCGGCCCAGGCTAGCCAGGGGACCCAAATCCCCCTCGCGTAGTGCTTTGTGCAGTACAGTCATCTGCCTCCAACAGGGCCAACTAGGATCTTTTCTGAGGTTTGATATATAGATGCTCTCTTGGATCATGAGCCTTGAGGAGGTAAGCCTTGGACTACTTACTAGTGGTGGCATTTCCTAACCAATAGACACATCTTCCTGAATAAAGCTGCAGAAGGCAACAGAAAGAGATATAGACAGATAAGAGAACTAGGTAGATAAGAGCCTTGACAATAAAATTTGAATGCCTAGATCCAGCTGTGCTTGAAGGATACTTAGTTAAATAAGACCATATCTGTAATATTACTTAAACTACTTGGGAGTTATTTTCTGACATTTGAAACTGAGTAAGTCCTGACTAGCACATATTAAAAACGCGGAAACAACAAGACTACATAACAATGAAATCTCCAAACAGTAGAATCCAGAAACAGCAGGAAGTATAGTTGCCAATGAGCTCTGAGCTTATTTCCAATTTGAAAATAATGAAGGAGGCATGTGGATTGATAACAGGGTATGAGAAAAGGAGCCCAAGTGGAACAGAACCACTGCAGTACAAAGGAAAAGGCCGAGCCAGGATGAGAACTCCATTTGTTACCATGTAATGAGCTCTTCACCATGCACTAGTGACACTTCCCACTGCTTTAGAAAGGATTTGGCCTGGTTCTCTCTACTCCCGGCATCAGGTGGGGCCAAAATCAACATGCTGAGCTAACTGCTTACCTCCCTGAGCTGGTCATGAGATCGCCCATATCTAGAGAATGGAGCCAAGAAAAAAACATCCTGGCCTTTGGCTCAAGTAATTATTCACTAGGCTATGAATTCTCTTTGGAGAGTTCCGGATGTATGCCTAAAGCATGTCTGTATCTGTTTCTGAGACCTGAAGACAAGCAGGTGTTTGACAAATGCTTGAAGAACGAATGAATTTGTGAATTAATCAAGAAATACCCAGAAATTGCCATTCCTGGAGGAGAGGGATACATTCAAGGTTAATATATATGATTGATAATAGTAATTTGAAAGTAGGTTTATTGGCATAAGCTGGAAAATAAAAAAGGAGAGTTTTGGCCATGTTTTCCCAAATTGTCCTGAATTTTAGTAATTTGGTCCTACATACATTCGAAAAAGTGTTCCATACTCAAGTTCAGGAAACGCTGAGTTAAACAAACTCACATAGGTTTTTTTTGCTGACTGGCTTCTCAGAAGCTTTATCTGCCAATGTGATTTTATATTTGCATCTGGACCACTTTGCAGGATTAGCAGAACAGGCCTTGGGAATGCTGGGTAAGATAAATGTGATTTTACTCTACTGGTGAGATGAAGGATCAACTAACTGTCCCGGATCCTAACTTCCTACTTGCTGCTTAGCCAATTGGGCCACGCTGCCTCTCTCCCTCACCATGATAATCCTTTTGGAGCAGATTTTGGGCAATGGAGTATATGTTAGAAAGTGCTGGCTGGCCCTTGTGCACATGTTTTGTCTTCTCTGGTGAGAAGGGAGAACCCCCCCCCCCCCCCCAGTGCTCAACAGGATCAAGACCATCTGCTAGTTGGGGGCTTGAGATCACCAGAGGTTCACAGTATTATGCTCTTCCTAAGTGGAAATCCCTGAATGTGGACATTTACATTTGAGACCAGGCTTATGAGATACTCTATGTGAATTTCTTTTCTTCATAGAGAATTTTACTTGTTTAAGGGAGATACAAGGGTGCAACAGAACACAGATGTTAGCATCAAGTAGGATGTTTGTTTGCATTCTGGCATTTGTAACTTTGACCAAATAACTTAGCCTTCATGATCCTTAGTTTAGGTCATCCACAAATTGGGACCAGTATTCTACCTCTCTGTGCAGTACTCTCAGCAAGTCTGGGTTATTCAGACCCTGCCTATTCCAATGAAAGGTTTGGCAGCTGACCTGGGAGATAATCTATGCCCTTGGAATCTCCTGCCTATTCAGAGAGACTTGGTTTACTTGGGGCTTTGGGGCATACCAGAGAGTCTAAGCTAACAATGTGATTTACGGTGGGAGGCTTGAGTCATGTGGTAAAACCTTGACCTCTCAATGAGTTGGATGGAGACTAAAGGCAACCACATGCCTATCTGATGGACCGCCAACAAAAACCCTGGACATCAAGTCTTGGGTGAGCTTCCTTGGTTGGCAATACTTAATGCGTGCTGTCATGCATTGTTGCTGAGTCCAGTAAGTGTCTGTATAACTCTGCTGGGAGAGAACCACTGAAAGCTTGTGACTGGTCTTTTCTGGACTCTGCCCTATGTGTTTTTTTCTGATTTTGACTTTAATTTGTATCCTTTCACTGTAATAAACTGTAACTGTGAGTGTAACAGCTTTGCTGAGTTCTGTGAGCCCTTCCACTGAATCACTGAATCTGAGGGGGGTCTTGGGGACCTATGAACACACTTCCTCATGGGTTTGCTGGGAGGACTAATGAGATAAATCACAGAGTACTTGTAAAATACTTGGCAAATAATAAGCGTTCAATAAATAAGGATGCTTCAAGATTTTGCCCAAAGGAGGAGAGAGGAGTAATGAGCTCTCTGTTCCATCTTTTGGCCTCACTTTTCCAGCCCTACTTGTGACTCATTCATTCTTTCAATAAATACACTTTTGAGGGCCAACTACGCCAGGCATTGTCTAGTTGTGGAAACCAAGATTAAACTTATAACTAAATATATAATTACAATTTGTAATAAGTGTTATGGAGGAAAAGAACAGGACGATGAAGGCTGGGAAGGGAATCAATGTAGGGAAGGTTCTTATTACTGGCCCTATGTCTACATCTAAAAGTCTATTCTGTTTGGCGACTTTTGTCATGTATCTCTCTCTTTGTATCACCTTCCCTCAGTGTCTTGGACTTCTCTTCTTCCAGTCCTAGGTAGAGAGCTGGGACACCACAGCTCTGCATTGTACGTTATTATCTATCTCCTGCCACTTTTAATCAGTGGGCATGGCATTCCTGCCTTCCTCTCTTAATCAAATATCAATCAAGTACTCAGAATATGCCATGCTTCTTTCCTTTGGTTCCTCCTGCCTCCTTCCTGGGTTATTAAGGGTCTCAGCAGGGAAAAAGTTAGAGGCAGGAGTTTATACCAGGGGGCAGAGAAAGAACCATTCACAGTCCTCAGCCCCTTTTTAGGGTCACCCTTAGCATGCTTTCACTTTTTCCTGCAAACATTTCTCTGAGATTGTTTTGGGGTGATCTCATTCCCCTATCATAGGAGGTAATTCCAGATATGTTCATAGCCATATCCCTGGCTGCTAACATAAGCTGGTTCTTAATAAATAGCTGGGGATTCCTTTTGAAATGGGCTGGGTGCCAGGTTCCAGAGCTGCTCAATGATAGCACTGAATTCCCCAGGGAACTAAAGCGTTTCCATTGTCATCTCTTCTTCTGGGAGGGCATAGGCACCTGTGAGGGAGGGCCCGAGGAGCATGGGAGCCTGAGGGATAAGGGGAGGAGCTTGCTCACTCATCCCAGGAGGCGACTCTCCTCCCTTCCATTATCCTCATTTCCAGATGAGCTTTTCCAGTAGGTGTGGCACCTGGTGAATGAATCTCTTTCCATATGGTTTGAGAGCCTGAGCCAAATCCCACATGCAGAGGGAGGAAAGATGAGTCAAATGACTCTCCCACCACCACCACCTTCCTTGGCTTAGGGGAAAAAAAAAAGCTCTGGTTACATGTACACCGAGTTTCTCCCTCAAGTTTCTTCTCTCTTTCACCCCTGTGTGAAGATTTCTGCAGCTGAAGGAGGAACGCCCAGCGACAATATGATCCAGGCAAACAGCGGATTTCTGATAACCAGGCCATACTGTTGGGGGATGGAGGGATATACAACTTTCACATTTGTGTCCATGAGTGAGGCACTGAAACTCTCTGAGCCTCAGTTTCTTCAACTTCAAAGCAAAGATAGTAATTCTTACCATTCCTTCCAACTCTAAACCCAACAGAGACTGAGGTGAATGATCAAAGCTCCAGGAATATCTTTAAAACATTCCAGAAATAAGGGTAATGGATGAGATAAAACCAAATGAGCAAAATGCTGATAACAGTTGAAATCTGAGTCATGGATAATAGGTGATTGATTATACTACTGTTCTCTTGACGTTTGTGTATGTGGTCCTCCTTAGAATGGCTGGTGGAGTACAGGTGCCACTAACAGGACGGGCCGTTGTGCTGAGGCATGAAGTGACTCTGAGTGGCCCTGGAACCTTGGGGAAAATGCCTTTGAAGAGGAACACTAAGGTGGCTGAGCTTGTCCTTTACTATCAAAAGTTACACCTTGATTTCAAACAGTTTGCTTCTTAATTCATCTCAATCCTTTAAGACTTGCATGTTGTGTGTGTGCATATTTATACCTATTTGCACTTTCATTTGGTGATACCAAAGGAAAAAGCCTACATGACTCTTGTTGAAAACAGCAAGCTCTGGGAACTTAGAATTCTTTTCTTTCCGTTCAGCTGTCCTTGAAGCCAAGATTTTCATCATAAGGACCTTCTGCAAATCTGTAGTTTTGTCTGCCTCTGTTAAATGAAAATTTAGAGCATTTCTCTTTTATACCAAATGGGACAGACATGACCTTGGAGAAGAAGTACCTGCCTGCCTATAGAGCTGGTACCCATGTTAGGAGTGAGTGATGCTAAAGACCCACATGCCATCTGTCCCACTGGGCACAGGGTCATTTAACTATAAGCCTGAACTTAGGAAAACCTGAAATTCCCTGAGAAATGGGAAATGTCTCTGATGATTAAGCTATAGAAGTATTCCAGAAACTATTTGCAATCATTTTTCACTCTAAGATAGAGTCAGTCGTCCTCCCAGGAATACAAGATACTGGGGCACCTGGGTGGCTCAGCTGGTTGAGAGTCTAGCTCTTGGTTTTAGCTCAGGTCATGATCTCAAGGTTGTGAGATTGAGCTCCATGTTGGGCTCTGCACTGGGCATAGAACCTGCTTGAGATTCTCTCTCCCTGTCCCCCAAAAGGAATATGAGATACTGCAAATTATGTGAACGTTTTTTTTTCCTCCATAAGGTCGTTCCCAGATAGGTGCCAATATGTTTGGCATTGCCTCTCTGTCTTCAGAAAGTCTTTACTATCTCCCAGCCCCCAAGGCTGAGTTGGGTCTCCCCTCCAGACTTGAACTCAGTAGGAGCAGGGCCATTATACTCCCGATAATTGGCAAAGTGATGGCATCCCATGCATTCATTCAACAAAAATGTACTGACATTACTACAAGAAATAAGATAGGCACAATCTCTGCCTTTATGGGACTTACATTCTAGCAGCACCTAGGAAGCTCAATAAGTACTTGTTGAATTTATGAATGAATGAATGAATGAATGAATATGACACCACACCATGCCATTTGAACTGAACTCCGACTTTGATATTTTGTCATCTCTGGTCCTGACATACATTTCTAACATGTCCAGCCAGTTATTTCTCCAGGACTGGGAGTATGCAAGCATGCTAGCCACAGATAGCCACAGATAAATATAGTATTTTTCTGGGTCACCCTTTAAAAGGCCCCATTATTTCAAATGTGCTTTGAGCTATCTCCATATCCCAGTTTTTCCAATGGATACCTGCCTTAGAGACTCCCACTGTTGAAGACTCTGTCTTTCCCACATGTCCTCTTCACCAAATGTATAATCTCCACTGCAGGCAGCCACAATGAGTGACAAAAAATGCCAGCTGGCAGCTCCAGGAAAGGGAGCAGAAGGGAGCAAGGAGATATCTTTTTCCGCCTATTCAGAACATTGAAATCCAATTTATCGCTGGCCACATGAGCCAAAGAAAACAGCTCTTAGCAGCTGTTGACCTGAGAGGCTCCAATCTCACTTCCGTGCCCTGGGTGTCACTGACACTCCTTGGGCACGTCTGGGAATGGGTTGGCATTGAGGAGTGGCTCTCCTGTTCTCTTCCCTAAGGGCTGGCTTTGGGTAGGCCTGTTTCACATGGCAGAAAAAGTGGTAAGAGTCACTCTTTAAAAATCTTTGTTGTTGTGGATGGACATTCCTTGATAATTGCTGCCCAGGGTTCTTACTCATTTCATGACTTTCACCCTCACTTAGTGGTGTGCTGATAAATCAGCTTTCAAAAACAAACAAACAAACGGCTCTGATTTTCAGTGTTTGCCAATTTTCATGGTGTAAATACTCCTACCTTGGCTACCAATCTGACATCACTGAATATGAAGTTGGGAAGACATAAGACATGTGCATTATGGCCTTTTGTGAACCAGCAAGTAGCTTGTTCCAACACCACTCTACAGCTCCCTAATTCACACATGCTCCAGAGGTGAAATTGGTCCGGACTAGAACCATTGTCTTTCTACAACTGGGATTTTAGAATACAGTTTGGAAAATACTTTTGCACCTGCTACATCATTGGGTTCTACCCACAACATTGCGAGTATTGTGCCTATTTGATGAAGAAACTGAGGCACAGGAAGAAAAAATTGCCAAAGCTTACATTGTGGGATTTACTTAGTTCTTATCTCTCTACTCTTCTTTTTTTAAGTTTTTATTTTAATTACATTTAGTTAACATATAGTGTTATATTAGTTTTTGGTGTACAATATAGTGATTCAACACTTTCATATATCACCTGGTGCTCATCATGACAAGCGTACTCCTTAATCCCCATCACCTATTTCCCCCATCCTTCCATCCCCCTCCCCTCTGTTAACCCATCAGTTTGTTCTCTATAGTTAAGAGTCTGTTTCTTGCTTTGGCTCTCTCGCTCTTATTTTTTTCGCTCTGCTTGATTGTTATGTTTCTTAAATTCTACATGTAGGTGAAATCATATGGTATTTGTCTTTCTCTGACTTATTTCACTTAGCATTTTACTCTTTAGCTCCATCCATGACATTGCAAATGACAAGATTTCATTCCTTTCTATGACTGAATAATATTCCATTGTATATATATATGGCGCATCTTCTTTTTCCATTCATCAATTGATGGGTTATCTCTCTACTCTTGACTCTGGCCATTCTCCTCTCACACTTCCTGTTGCAGCCAAACCATACATCTTTGTCTATTGCCAGTGTCCCATGCATGCTCACCCCTTAAGTTCTTCCCAGAATATTCTTCCTGCACTCCACCCTCTCTTTCTGTCCAACTGCTACTTGTCTTCTAGGTCTCAGCTTAAACATTATGTCCCTCCACATCCATGTTTGGCTCAGGGATCTCTCCCATGTGCTTTTATCCCCATCTTGTTATCTGTCAGATGGTGTTAAAGTATTGATCTGCCTTCTGGATCAGACTGTAAATTTTGTGAGGGCAGAAACTTCAATCTAGCTCACCATTGATCCTAGTGCCAAGAAGATGTCTGGCTCTATGAGTATTTTTAGAATGAATGCATCCATGAAGGATGGTCTCCTCACCCTCACTGACTGCTTTGTTTTCTACACTATCTCCTATCAGGACCCCAAAACATCCATGTCCTCATAGCTTGGTTAAGGTTTTATCAGGAATCTGTGCAGGTTCCTGCTAAAATGCCCAGCCAGCCAGCCAAAATTCTCCATTGTCGGCTGCAGCTTCTCGCCTCCCCTACCTCCCCATGGCCCCTATGGACTTTGCAAAATGTCACAGAAGCAAGTTGAGGAACCTGTTTGGTGTGCTACGAAATATGCTCATTACCCACATGCCAAGACAAAGACACAGAAAGAAGGCTCCAACCAGAAGCACCTGCACCTCTGAGAAAGAAGAAATGTTTAAGAATATTCTGGAACCAGCGTGTCCTTCAATAATTGCAAGACTAAGTCCTTATGGATTCATATTGATTCCCTCAATTTCCCTCTGAGAAGGCAGGACAGGATCAGGGTCGCCTGTATGCCGGGGGGAGCTACTGACCTTTGGTACCACAAAAGCTCTTACATACCTGAGGTACTCGTTACAAACATCTAATCATCTTCTGAAAACACAGGCAGCTGCCACTTAAAATAGGCGGAGTAGAGTCTGGCACACGTTAGTTACTTCCCTTATATTACCTGAGACTGCCTAGTAATGCAAACTTCAGGGTGTTCATCTTTGCTCTTAGGCATATATGAGAAAAGAATAATTTACCAGTCATCAGAGGATCCACTGATGCCTCTAGAAGCATTTTGTCTAATAGAAGTTTCTGTGATGATGGAGATGTGCTATTCTGTACTAACACAGTAGCACTAGCCAAATGTGGTTACTGAGCACTTGCCATGTGGCTAATGTGACTGGGAAACTGGACTTTAGGTTTTATTTTCTTTTAATTAATTTAAAGTTAAAGTTAAATGGCCCCATGTGGCTTCTGACTTCTCTATTGGACAGCATAGCTCTAGATCTAATTATCAGCTCTAGGAAATACAAAGGACTAAAGAGCATAGTATATGATACCACGGGGATACAGTAAGAAGAATTCACAAAATGGGAAATTATAAGACAAATGACCCAATTCCTCTTATATATTACAAGGAAAAAAAGGAGGAAGTGTGTATGTGTTTGAAACCTAGAGATTAAAAGAGACTTTAAAGGCATATCAACCAAATGCAACGTGTGGACCTTGGTGGATCTTGATTTGAGCAAACCAATTATTAAAAAATTATGAGACAACTGTGGAAATTTGAAAACTGACCCGATATTTGATGATATCAAGGACTTTTTAGATGTGATAATGGTATTGAGACTATGTTTAAAAAAATAGAGTCTTTACCTTTTATTTTTTTATTTTTTTAATTTTTTAAAGATTTTATTTATTTATTTGGCAGAGAGAGACACAGCAAGAGAGGGAACACAAGCAGGGGGAACAGGAGAGGGAGAAGCAGGCTTCCCACCGAGCAGGGAGCCTGATGTGGGGCTCGATCCCAGGACCCTGGGATCATGACCTGAGCCGAAGGCAGATGCTTAATGACTGAGCCACCCAGGTGCCCCAAGTCTTTACCTTTTAAAGGTACCCATTGAGCTGTTTATAGATGAAAGAACCTGGCTTTGTCTCACTTGAAAGTAGCAAGGGGAGAAGGTGAGTGAGGTACAGGTGAAATAAGATTGGCCTTATGTTGATGGCTGTGGAAGCCACGTGATGGGTACACAGTGGTTCATTACTATTAATTTCTCTATTCTTTATGTTTAGAAATTTTCATAATAAAAAGTTTTAAAAAATCATCTGAGGAATGCCAATAATGTTGGTGAGAATATAGACAAACAGACACTTCCTTCTTGAATGTTGGCAGCTTGAAATTTCACACTGAGAATGCAATTTGGGTACATTTATCAAGATTTAAATGGTATTTTCTTTTTGACTCAGGAATTCTAGTTTTAGAAATTTCTCCTACAGTTATATGCAGGAATCTATGTAAAAGATTCAGTAAAGTGCAGGATTGTTTAGGTGAACGGCGGTGTGTAACTACTGTGGAACACTAAGCAGATTTAAGAGAATGAGGTATATCAGTGTGGACTTTCTGACTGTCCGTCAGAAAGATGTCCACGATGCATTCTTAAGCTAAAAAGAAAAGCAAATTGTAAAAAAGAAAACCAAGCGTGTTACTATGACCCAATAAGAAACTACATATGAGTATGCATACATATATTGGTATACAAGCACAGAGAAAGCCTGGAAAAACATATACCAAATTGATCTGGGGAGGGGAGGAGGAGCTTACAACTCTATTAAAATGAGTCTGAGTTGCTGTGTTCTCTGTGGCTGGCTACTACCTATAGGCAGGCGCTCATCCTCTGTTTTATGATTAATCAACAGCTAGCTCTCCCATCAGGCAAACCGGCTGTTATGCTCTGAATGTTGTGTCCCCCACATTTGTATGTTCAAATCCTAACCCCCAAAGATTATGGTCTTAGGGGGTGGGCCTTAGGGAGCTGCTTAGGTCACAGGGGTGGAGCCTTTATGAATGGGCTTAGTGCTTTTATAGAAGAGACCCCACAGAGATGCCTCGACCTTTCATTGTGTGAGAAGACACCGTTTTTGAGCCGGGAAAAGGGCTCTCACCAGACTCAACCCTGCTGGTGCCTTGATCTTGGACTTCCCAGCATTCATACCTAGCATTCCACCTAGTCTGTGGAATTTGTTATAGCAGCCCAAATGGACTAAGACACTGGCCCCTCCTCCCAGAAGAAACTGAATGTGGCTTCTGTGGCTGGGAAGTTACATTGAGCATGAACTCTTGATCCCTCTTTCCAAAGTGGAGGGGCATTTAGGAAGCTCATGTCTGTCATAAGAGCTACCAGTTACAGGGTGACACTCTGTGCCAATCACTGTGCTGAGAAGTCTACACACATGCCTCTCCCCCCAGGCTCTGGAATCACACTCAGACTCCCCCACTTGCTGGCTGTGTGACCGTGGACTAGTTACTTCAGCTCTTTCCTCATATATAAAATGTTAGGAATAACAGTAGCTATCTCATGGGTGTGAGAATTCAATGAGAAAATGCTTACTAAGTGCCTGGCACATATAAGTGCACAAGAAAAATCCACTCTTGTTACTTTTTCACTTCAACATTCCAACAATCCCATGGGGTAAATACGATAATTCACTCATATAACAGACGAGGAAACTGAGTCTCAGAGCCAGTGGTGGGCTGACACCAGCTCACATGGGGAGAGCAAACTGCTAAATTTTCATGAATTTTTTGAGTTGGCTGGCCATCATGTGGGTAGCCTGAAATTAGGCAAGATGGGAGTATACACACCGTGGCAATGGGCAAACACGACATTTCCCACAGAGCTGTTTGTTAAACATTTGCCAGCACGCTGCTGCTTAGCAGTTAAATAACTCGTCTCAGGCTCCATGGCTGGTGAGTGGTACAGCCTGAATTTAAACCGTGCTCTGCTCAACTCCAAAGGTCTTAATGTTAAGATAGGCATCGTTTGAATAAATCTTTAAAAGTTAGGGCTCACACCTGGACAAAAGCTAAGTAGGATAATGTCCTTCAACATCTTGTCCCCAGAAGTGGTTCTCAAATTTTAGGGTGCATGAGATTCACCTAGAAGCCTTGTTGCAACACGGGTTGCTGGGCCTTACCCCCAGACCTAGGGTTTCTTTTTTGGGGGGCGTTCCATAACTTGCATTTCTAGCCAGTTTCCAGGTAGGGCTCATGCTGCTGGTCAGGGACCCTACCTGAAGAACTACTGTCTGCTGTACATCTTGCCAGAAGCTTATTAGGACCATGGCTTTATCAATTCTTCTCTGCTCTAAGGATGAGAGAATTTAGATAGTACTTCTAGGCCCTGAGCTTTCCACAGGAGACCATTTTGGTAAGACATTTGCGCTCCCAGCAGTTGGACACAGGAAAACAGGAACCAAAGCTCGGTGCCTCCCTCTCCAGCCCGCCCCCATTTAGCTCTGGCCTGGATCCCAGGAGCCTGAGCCGCTCCCTGCACACAGCAGGAGGCAAATGAAAAAAGAAACATTTCAAAGTCTATCTTTAAAGCCTGGCAGAAAGCTGCCCTATAATTACAAGAAGTGAACTAGTTACAACTTCTCTCGTATTGATGTAGGACTATTAAGAGACTGCTCACACAGTCCTGTGGAATTCAACTAATGAATTTGGAGATTTTTTTTTTTTTTTAAACCCCTCATCTCTCGGAACCACCTCCTGCCTCCTAAATATTCTAGAAGACAAAACCAGGGAGGAAAGTGAGTTCAACCGTGAATTAATGGTCCAGACCAGAGCGTGACTGCAGCTTTGAATCTGGTCTCCCCGCTCAAGTTTCTCACTATTTGTAAGCCCTTAGATGGGCGAGGAGGTCCACGTAAACACTGATCTGTGGACATCAAAGGAACCTAGAGAGGCTAGGACGGGGATTTGGCTATCCCAAGTGTGTACAGATTTAACTTATTATCCCTGCAGCACTGTTCCAGGAACACACCCAGCCCACGGTGGGTGCAAGGAATTAAACAAGGCCAACCCAGTGGACCTTGGTGGGCCACTTCTATAATCCTGGGTTTGGGAGATAGGAGAGGCACTCTTGGCTTAAAATGTACCTAGGGTTGGGGCACCTGGGTGGCTCAGTCAGTTAAGCGTCTGCCTTCAGCCCAGGTCATGATCCCAGGGTCCTGGGATCGAGCCCCGCGTCAGGTTCCCTGCTCCTCAGGAAGCCTGCTTCTCCTTCTCCCACTCCCCCTGCTTGTGTTCCCTCTCTCGCTGTGTCTCTATCTGTCAAATAAATAAATAAATAAATCTTTAAGAAAATAAATAAATAAAAAATAAAATGTACCTAGGGTTTATATCATTTGGACTTGCTTTGTTTGAAGAAATAAGGGATATGATTCTAGGAATATCCAGGAATATGAATTCTTGCAGACAATTGCAATCCCATTTTTTTTTTTTTTAGAGAGAGAGAGAGAGTGCGTGAGAGTGAGTGGGGTGGAGGAGAGGAGGCAGGGACAGTGGGAGAAGGAGAGAGAGAGAATCTTAAGCATCCAGGCTCAGCACGGAGCCCGACAGGGGGCTCGATCTCACAACCCTGAGATCATGACCTGAGCCGAAATCAAGAACCGGACGCTTAACTGACTGAGCCACCCAGGCACCCCGCAATCCCATTTTTTTTTTTTTTTTGAGAGGACGAACTAAATCTTAATCATCTGTAGCTCCAGATTCCTGAGTATACCACTTTCCCAGTTTAGAGATCAATGAACTCATCATTAGAGATCGTTATTAGAGATCAATAGACTCAACCCAGAATGACAGAATGTAACTAGGGAAAGAAGAAGGGCTTTCAAGTCAGAGCGATTTGAATTCACATCCCAGCTATATCTCCCTACTATCAGCATGACCTTAAGCAAGCCATTTAAGGGGTCAGTTAGTCAACAAAATTTACTGAGTGCCTGCATGCACTGACACCGTTCTAGAAAATGGAACCATGTCAGTGAATAAGGCAGTCAGAATTTTTGTCCTCAAGGTGTATGTAATGTTAGAGCTTATCTCAAGCTGCTCTCAGGAAGGCCATTGACGGGATAAGAGTCGGAATACCTGGGTTCAAATCCTGCCTCTGCCACAATCTAGCTATGACATTTAAGCAATGAATGGTAATAGGACCAGCCGCGTGAGGGTGGTGTCAAGACCTCCACCACACATCCATGCATGCCTTTGTGTATCTTTGGAAAGGACATCTCTTTGGGCAGATGAGTCATGTGTACCTCCTTGGCTGGGTACCTTGGACAAATACGCATAAAGCCTCTAGAACAGTGCCTAGGACATAGTAAGTGTTCAGTAATAGTAGCTTTTATTATTGTAGGCGTGTAATGAGAATTTAATGTAAGCAAGATATCAACAGTATATAGTTGGTGTTCAATAGTTGTTACTTCCCTTCCTCTTAGTCCGTGGAGAAATAGTAAACATAGGTCACAACAAAGTGTAGGTGATAGGCAACCATTATCCTTCTGCATGTGCAGGAGATAATTTGACCTAAAAAAAAAAAAAGAGCCCCAGGCTGGCAATCAGAAGACTTGGGTTCTCGCCCCAGCTTACCCATCACTTGCTTGCCTCTAATTGCCCAGCCGACCTTCATCAAACCTCATTTCTCTCAAGTGTAAATGAGATGAGGGTGTGGGTTGGCCTAGGTCATGTGCCGGTTGTTATCACATGAATGTATTTCACTGTAACAAGTCCTTACTTTGCCTAGTGTGTGTATAGACAAATAGGGGCATGAGCCAGACTCGGGCAAGTGGTGAGTGGGTGAGCAAGTCTTAGAGGGACTTTCTGTTCCAACATGCTTGATTATAAAGCACTAACTGAGATGACAGGACTTGCCCAGGATCACATAGTGGGTCAGCTCTGGATGGTTTCAAATGACCTTTAACTTAAGAGAACCATGGGGAGCACTAGCTAGAGAGCCTGGGATAAAGCAGATGGCTTGGACATGTGAGATTCTGTTTCATGTTCTAGGCATGCTTGGGCCAACTGGGTGACAGTGGCTATATCACTTCTGGCTAATTTGGTCTAAGATTCTATCCAGCTCAGATATTCTATCAGCCAATGAGTAATATCTTCTATTTCTCATTGACTTTGCCAGTTAGAACAAGACTATTCAAATCCCCATCCAGGCACATGAATGAGGCATTCTTTCTTCAATTTGGGGAAGACAAGGTGGTTCCTAAACACCTTTTTTTTTTTTTACATTTAATAAAATGTTTATTTAGGATGGTAACACAAGATAAATCATGCAAGAGCTCAGTAAAAACAGAACAAAAACCAAAAAAAAAAAAAAACAAAAACAGTATAAGGAATGGCAATTGGTGCTGCCAATTAAGAAAAAACTAAATCATTTTACTACCCGAAAGTGATATTTCAGAAAATGCAAGGGCATTTCAGAAAATCCCTTTTTGTTTTCCCTCCTTAACTATTAGTCTGTAAAACAACTAATAAAAATCACCGTTTATTAAATGTTTGCTGTGGGTCAGGAATTGGGCTAAAATATATTTAGATTGAATATCTCGTTCAATCCTTACAACCAGCCCATGAGGCAGGTATTACTGTTATTTTATAGGCGAAGAAATTTGAAATTCGGAGAGGCGAAGTAACCTGCTGAAGGTCATGCAGCTGATAAGTAAGTGATGGAGTCTGAGGTTCAACCCTGACCTCTTTCCTCTGCAGTGTCCTGCATTTATTAACGAGCCCTTGCCATGTGGCCCTACATGAGTGGCTTCTCTGTTGTAGTTGCTTAATATTCCAGGTCAATTAATGTTTCAAATATTTACTAAAAACCCACCCCGTGCAAAAGAAGGTTCTTTACTGGTGTGTATGTGACCTGTTACTATCCTACTAGAGCTGC
Source organism: Phoca vitulina (assembly GCF_004348235.1). Lineage (NCBI taxonomy): Eukaryota > Metazoa > Chordata > Mammalia > Carnivora > Phocidae > Phoca > Phoca vitulina. Next base: position 69,898,267 of record NW_022589709.1, read on the forward strand.
ATAATTAATGTATTTAGGGATGCTGTTTATCGCAGCATTTAAAAAAGTCAATACCATTCATTCCTTATTGAGTGCCTGCTGTAATTTACACTTATTGGTCAAACAGCCCTGTGTTCTGATGCAGGAGCTCATGGAAGCCTCACGATAATCTATGAGGTTGGTCCTTTTATTACCCCCACCTGCGGGTGAGGGCCGTGCGGCACAGAGCAGGGACTGGTTTACAGCTCCCAGATGTACTGTCCCACGTGTGAGGATGCATGTCCTCTGTTTCCCCGGACTGTCCCCCAGGGGTCCAGTGCTCTGCAAAAGGTTTGAACTTAATGTAAATGTATGGCCTGATTAGACTCCGGCAGGGCTGTGAACCGCAGGACGAGTGGTTTTACGCAGCTTGCTCTGGGCAGGTGGAAACCAGCTAGAGGGCTTTGTCAAGTCAAACAGTGCAGGCAGCTGGCGTGGGGGCTGGGATTCACCCACCTGCCTGCCCTGAATTGGTGCAAGAGGGAGCCAATTTCGAAACCCTTCCTTTCCCCCCACTGCTGTGAGTCACCCTGTGTCACATGAGGAGGGTTCCCGTGGTGCCCGCAGCTGCTGTCCCTTTAAGACACTGAGAGGACAGTCAGGGGTGTGCCACGTTCAGCCATTCTTCTTAGAGCCAGTGTTGGAAAAGCGCTAGTTCTGAGGACTTGACACCGAGCAGTACTTCTGGAGCCATCTAGTTAAAAGTGGCTATTGGGAAACTGAGCTCCAGTGTCAGTTGGGAAGGACGGAGTGTCCAGGAATAGAATGGGACATTGCAAATGAGCCGTGAAAAACAAGCCCAGGCCCCGCTCAGCCGCCTGGGCCCCACTCAGCCGCCTGGGCCCAGATGTGCTCCAGCAGACATTTGGCAGGACGTGGGTATAGATGCCGCCTGGATAAGCCGGGCGTCTCTAAGGTCCTGGGTAGAGCTTGGCTGTAGTGTTTAGCTCGAGATTCTGAAAAACTCAGGTGGGCCAGCAAAGGGTGCAAAAGCCTGAGACTCATCTATAGTCCCACTGGCTTCAACTCAAGAGAATGTTTTTCTAATTGGCTGCTTCCTGCTGAAACCAAGCCAGTATAGTAGACCTACAGGTTTCCTTATTGATTGCCAACTCTTTTAGGAACAAATTTGCATTTGTTTGGAAACTATGTTCTCTCTTATTTCTCCATTCTCTCTTTTATCCTCTTTCTTTCCTCCCCTCTCCTGCTCTCTTAAGTACAACATAGTAGTTACAAGCTTGGGCTGTGGAACATAAGAGAAATGCATATGAATTCTGGCTCTACTTTTTACACTATGTGAACTTGAGAAACTTACTTCTCTGAACACTAGTTTTCTCTTTTGTAAAATAGGGATAATAGTAACACCTACCACACACGGTTCAGAGAAAGATTCAATCAGAAAATGCATAAAGATAGCTGGCACAGTACCTTGCATGTAATACATAGTTAATAAACATTACATTCACATAGATACATTTTTCTTATCCTTCCATTTTCTTTTCTTCTCCTTTGTTCTTTTCTTTTCTTTCCTTATCCATCTGTGGCAGAGAGACTCCAAGGTGATCCCGTGATCCCCCCACCATGAACAGGGGTGCTCATGCCTTTGTGTAATCTCCTTCCCTTGAGTGTAGGTGGGACCTATGACTTATTTCTAAGAGAACATGGGAAAGGTGATGAAAAGTGACTACACAACTCTCCATCTTGCTACAGATTCTCTGTTTTGCTGGCCATGTTAATGGGTCCACATGGCAAGGAGCCAGGAGTAGTCACTGTTTAGGAGCTGAAGGCAGTCTTTGGCCAACAGCCAGCAAGAAGCCTGGGCCCTCATTCTTAGAGCCATGGGAAATGAATTCAGACAATAACTTCAGTGAGCTTGGAAGTGGATCCTTCCTCAGTTAAACCTCCAGATGAGAACCCAGCCCTGGCTGACCCCTTGGTTGCACAGGATCCAGCTGGTTGTGCTGGGACTGCTGACTCACTGAAATGGTGAGGTAAGTGTGTATTTTTATGTCTCTAAGTTGTGGGAATTCATTAGCACAGAAATACGTATTCTTCTGCAATTATTTCTCTCTTCACTACTTCACACCTTTCATAATTGCTAAGTATATGTCTTAAGTAGAAAATGCAGTAGAACCACATCCATATATCTCTTACTGAAATATTTAGGAGAAGACAATTTTGTCTTAAGGTCAAAAGCAAAAACAAACAAACCAACAAAAAACAAAGAACAAATTGAGTTGGGCTGAATGGGCTCAAGTATCCTTGGAGAAAGACGTAGAGAAGCTGCACTTATTTTTATGGCATAATAAAAGTAGCATCTCTTTCCTCCTATATGGCTCTGCAGAGATTTCAGCAACTTCTCATCTTTCTTAAAACGATGCATCTATTTTTGGACATTTCAACGACTACTACATACAGAATGAAAAGTTTGAAAGAGACGCAAAAGACTTATTTTGGAGAGAATCTCAATTGCTTTCAGATCCACTGTCTTTCTTGGATGGTGTGGAAGATAATGTTGGAAATGTCCAGTTCCTAAATGATCATATCACTTGTTTTGCTCAGAATTCTTTTTTTTTTTTTTTTTTTTTGAGAGAGAGAGCACAAGCAGGGGGAGCGGCAGGCAGAGGGAGAGGGAGAAGCAGGCTCCCTGCTGAGCAAGGAGCCCAATGTGGGACTCAATCCCAGGACCTGGGGATCATCACCTGAGCGGAAGGTAGACGCTTAACCGACTGAGCCACCCAGGCATCCCCTTAGCTCAGAATTCTTTAGCAACTTCCCCACTGCCTCCAAGATAGAGTTGTTACTCCTTAATATGGCTTAAAGGCCACTGTTAACTTCTTCAGCTTCATTGGTCCTCTTCCTCTGATGTTCTGACTTCTCTCACTTCAGAACCTTTGCACATGCTGTTCGTTCCTCTGCTTCTCTCACTTCAGAACCTTTGCACATGCTGTTCGTTCCTCTGCTTTCACCCATCTTTCAGGTGCCAGTTGAGTTGCCATTCATTCCAAAAAACTTCTAAGCACAAATCAGGTGCCTCCCCATGTGGCCTTTTACTTGTCAAATCACAGCCCTTATTACAATGTGTCTCTCACTCCAGCAGATCATGAGATCCTTAAGGGCAGGGTTCTTACTTGGTTCCTCTTATACCCCACATGCCTACCTGTATGCCTGGCAGTATGAATAAAGCAGCAAACAGGACAAAGTCCCGCCCTCCGTGGAGCTCAAACTAGGACTAGAGACATTACCAGCCCCTACTCCACTTTGGCCTGACTAACCCTCAGCATCCCTCTACCAAATAGACCAAGTGACTTCCAGGATGCCAGACCATTAGTGGTAAAGATGATATATGTGGCCTCTGTATAGCCCGGAAAGGCACAAAGAACATAGGAGCAATTGCAGAGAAGATGCCTACCTCTGGGGTGATGTGGCCCAGCAGATACTTGTGCTTCCTGTGACACTCACCCCCTGAGGCTCGGGTTGGGAGAGGACTTCATGTGCAGTCCATTGCCCCTCCACTGGCTCTGGGTGGTCACTAGTGATTGCCATGGGAATGGCACCCTGGAGCCTGATTTACAGGGAGCAGGTCAGGTATCATGGTTGGGCAGTGGTGGGAGGTCCGCATCCTTCTAATGCCTTTGCTTCTGCACTCCCTCCTTTAGGAGGCAGCAAACCAGTTTGTCCTGAAGAGTGGAAATAGAGCCTCTGCTATTCTGATGGGATGCTGAAATATACTTTGTCCTCGCCACCTACTACATATAGTTAGGAACATGACCGTTCTTTTTTCTTTTCTTTCTTTCTTTCATCCCCTCTCTGCCTCTCTCCCTCCTTCCTTCTTCTTTTTGTATTATTAGGTTTATTTTATTTTTTTCCAGATGGACCGATACAAGATAAGTTAACATTCTCAGGGTCATCAGATAATGAGCGGTACAGTAAGGACTTGAACAACATCTATCTGGTTCTAAATCCAAAAAAATACAGTCTGTGAAGACAGATCTTTTCTACTTCTAGCTGGGTGACCTTGGCCCTGTCTCCTCCTCTTTAAAATGAGGATGATAATCACATCAACCTCATACAGTTGTTGTGGGACTAAATGAGCTAGTCCATATACAATGCTCAGAGCTCAGTAAATATTCGAAATTGTTAGGCATTATCATTATTACTTCTTGACTATTCCAAACCTCATGTTTCATCTTAAGTCTTAACCTTCAGGATTGACCTTGGTCTGGCCATTCCAGAGTTGACGGTCTTGTTTATCAACGCTCTGCGGGGGTCAGCTAGGCCCATGCAATTTGTGCTCACCAGAACACCTAGTACATAGCTGGCCATAGCAGGCCTTGTGGACTGAGAGAATGACTGAACTTCCTTCATTCTGATTTTGGCTTGGATGCCTTATTCCTGCTTGGCCTCCCTTGCCCTAGAAAACAACACAGTACTGAGGAATAAGCACAGGTTCTAGGGACATTTGTCAGCTAGGAGACTTGGGAAAAATAACCTACCTCTTCTAAGCTCGACTTTCTACACCAGTCAAGTGGAAATCATAACCCCCACCTTGTACAGTCACTGTGAAGGTGAAAGGACATATGTGAGGAGAACTGCCTGTGCTGATCCTTTCTCCTCTTCCCTCAACCATCTCCTGTGACTAAACAGTCACCTTCCAATGCCTGGATCCAGGGTGAAGGAGAGAGGCAGACTATTGTTTATTGGCTTGTTGCTTCATTTACTTACAAACCAATAAAGCCTGCTCATCAGCTTTTGGCAGGTAGGAAAAGTTTCCAAGCCCAAGGACTCAGTTTGTAGATGGAACAAATATGGCTTCTTGCAGAGCTGTCAAGTTCAGACGCAGCCATGCAGGTAATATTCATAGATTGTTTAGGGCTGGATTTCTAAATTCTTACAAGAGAAAACAGCCCCGGTGTTAGGAGAACCAGCCCAATGCAGAGGAAACCTCAAGGCTAGAGACTAGGTTTAGAAATCCTTGGAACCAGGTTCCCATTAATATTCCTTATGACTCAAAAAATGACTCAAAGTTTCATAAAGAGGTTGCTTTTTTCCTCCTTCTTTTCAAATGCTCTGAGAAGAGTATGGAGATAAAATCGTATTGTAATCATGTCAGTAAAAATTGCATGTTCATTACTTATCAGAACATCTTCTGATATACACCACATCTATAAAGTTCACTTCCCTCTTTATTTTTTTTTTTTTTTTTTAAAGATTTTATTTATTTATTTGAGACAGAGAGAATGAGAGAGAGAGAGCACATGAGATGGGGGAGGGTCAGAGGGAGAAGCAGGCTCCCTGCCGAGCAGGGAGCCCGATGCGGGACTCGATCCAGGGACTCCAGGATCATGACCTGAGCCGAAGGCAGTTGCTTAACCAACTGAGCCACCCAGGCGCCCTCACTTCCCTCTTTAAAAAAAATTCTCAAAGCTCTGGACTCATGTAGTTTCCAGTTGGCTGGGAAAACTGAAAGATTATTTGTCTTTTTTATATTATCTTTTCAGTTCACTAGGGTAAGATGGGGCCCAGTCAATACCCAATAGGAAAGGAAAGCAGATATAGTATCATGGTCAAGAGTACTGGTTTGGGTCCAGATTTTACCAAGTACCAGCTCCAGCTCTTACTGGCAGCAGGAATCTGGGCAACCAAAGCCACTTAATGTTCCCGAGTCTCAGTTTCCTAGAATCTAAAATGGGATGATGATGGTACATCTGCTAAAGGTTTCTGTGAGGCTTAAATAAATGGGTTAATGCATGTAAAGCCAGTATGAGTAAGGGCTTGGTCACAATTAGCCATTATTATTATCATTTGGCAATATGAACAGATCTCTTTGGCACCCGAATCTCTTCTTTCTTGGTCAAGTGGAAAATGTTCAGATTACAGGGGTGGGAGAGAATAACAGAGAGTATGTGTTATTCTCAGACATGCAATGCCACTGCATAACCTTGGTCATCCAGAATCCTAGGAACCACACACCCACGTTGGACTGCATAGTGACCTCCCCAGCCTGATATACTTGGTCTACTTTATCGACTCATGACTTGGGTCCCCCTTACTCTAGCCTGCTTTGCCCTCTCACTTCTGTAGCTGTTTTATCCATAGGTAGAGAATCAGGAAGTCTTGGAATCTGCCCTCTGTGCCTTTTCCATCACCACTCAGTGACACAGGGGAACCTGGAGTCTGCCTGCCCTAATATGTCCACAGTGAAGATTTTTTGTTTCTCCCCTCCCTTTCTCTCCTCCCACTTCCCAACAAATTCCCTTTGAATTCCCATTGCACTGTCAGCCCTACTTGATAATGACATTCAGCCTTGAGTTTTTTCTCTTAATTTTTCCATAAATAAGCTTTTCTTCCATCAAAATTTTAAATTCAAAGGCATGAATTCTGCCTTCTGCATCTTCATAACCTCCATGGGGTCTAGCCCTCACTGTGATTCTTCTCACATTGTAAATTTTTAATAAACACTTGATGGCTTGATTTATTTTCTTGGAGAGCAATATATATACACATGCACAAATATATACATATATATGTATATATACACAATACATATATGTATATATATAATATGTATATATATATATTTACACACCCTTGCTAATGAATCCTTGAAATCAAGTATGTTCTAGCCTGGCTGGATTATCTGGCTAGACCTGAGAAGCAAATTCAGGTACCTATATGTTGCTCCTAATAGTACTTTAAAATATGTCATTAAAATGTAAAAGAGAAATATATCTTCTCTATAAAGAAATCTAGGCACTATAAAATGTATAAAGAAAATATAGCTCCCCTTCTTGCTCTCTCCTCATCCCTACTTCCTGGTCAAGACAACTTCTATCTGCAGTCTGATACACAAACTTCTAGATTTTCCCTACCCAATATGGTAGCCACTAGCCACACGTGACTATAAAGCACTTAAAATGTCAAATTATAATGTGCTGTAAGTGAAAAATACATACTGGATTTAAGAAACTTAGTATGAAAAAAGAATGTTAAATATCTCAATAACTTTTATATCGATTTATATGTTGAAATGATAATATTTTGATATATTGGACCAGATAAAAAATATATATACGTATTTTTTATTTTAGAGAGAGAGACAGCACATGCACACGCAGGGAGTAGGGGCAAAGGGAGAGGGAGAAAGAATCTTAAGAAGATTCTGTGCTCAGTGCAGGGCCCAAAGTGGGGCTCGATCTCACGATTCTGAGGTCATGGCTTGAGCCGAAACCAAGAGTCAGATGCTTAACGGAGTGCAACACCCAGGTGCCCCCAAATAAAAAATATTTTTAAGATTAATTTCACCTTTCTCTTGATTTATTTAATGTGGCTACTAAAAATTTTTAATTACATATGTAGCTCACATAACATTTATATTGGAAAATGATGTTCTAGATTTATTGCTGTGCATATTGCTGTGCATACATGCACAAACACATATGAAACATAACTTTTAACAAAAATGTGTATATAGCACATATAAATATCTTTGGCAAATTGCTTTTTTCATTTAGTGGTACTTTATGGACATGTGTATATAGCACATATAAATATGTTTGGCAAGTTGCTTTTTTCATTTAATGGTACTTTATGGACATGTTTTATTAGCATATGTAGAGCTTCCTTGTTTTTAAAAATGGCTATAATATTCTTTTTATAGATATATATCTTTGTTTATTTAATTAAGTCCTCACTGATGGGGTTTGGGATTGTTTACATTGTTTTATTTTTTTTAAGATTTTTTTGTTTATTTAAGAGAGAGAGAGTGTGAGCAAGCAGGGGGAGGAGCAGAGGGAGAGGGACAAGCAGACTCGGGGCTGAGCATGGAGCCCAAGGTAAGGCTGGATCACATGACCTGAGGTCGTGACCTGAGCCGAAATCAGGAGTCAGACGCTCAACTGACTGAGGCACCCAGGCGCCCCTCCAAGTGTTTTCTTTTATAAACAATGATGCAGTGTTTGAGAATCTGTGCACAAATACTGTTAAGCACTTTGCTAGTATTTCCCAAGTGAGATTATTAAATTAGTAAGTACACACATCTTAAATTTTGACAGATTAGGTCAAATTTTATCATTTTGGAGGGTCATGGACTTTTTGACATTCTGAGGAAGGCTATGGACTCTCTCCCCAGGAAATATCACAGAGGCAAACATTCATACAGTTTTTTTATAGAGTGTCAGGAATTCAGGGATCCCCTGAGATCAAAGTTAAGAGGTACATTTCTAGGGAAATAATCCACCATAAATTCAGCTTCTAAGTGTCCTCACTGTTGACTACAAAAGAGAGAGAGAGTGCCACAAAGTCATCTGCAGATAATCCTACATAGTGCTCAAGACTCTGCACCTGGCATTAGACAGACCTGGATTCAAACACCCTCTCTACCACTTACAATCTCTGTAACCACAGGAACATTCCTTGAACTCAATGAGCATCAGCTTCTTCCTCCACAAAGCAGAGGAATAATGTCCACCTATGGGGTCTGGCACTTGGCATGTACTAAATAAATACTACTTCATTTTTGGCAATTTCTGCTGAATGACTTGATCTTGCGGCATCTTCGTTCCTCTGACAGAGACAATAGACTGTTGTCAGTGCCCAGCTGCTGGTCAGGGACTGACTTGGGCAGAAATCCTCAAAGGGCAAATTCGGAGAGTCAACGGATACCTATTCAGAGTTTACTTAAACACTGGGAGCCTTTTCTCCAGCAAAACTCTTGTTTTGAAGCAGTTGCCTAAACGGTTGCCTAAACAGTCTTCAGCTCATATTCGGACTTCTGTTTGAATATCATTGTTCCAACTGACAGATTTTAACCTCAAGTATAAAAGCTAAACAGTTCTTATTCCCTTAAAGGGTCTTTGGCTCGCTACTTATAATTAATCACTCCTGTTTGTGTCATGAGTTTCCATCTTATATCTCTTCATTCCCACCTATAAAATGTGGGTTGTTCTGAGTGCCAGAACTGTATCTTGTCTCTCCCCAGTGTTCCTCCCAGTGTTCGGTACAGTGCTGGATATAGAATGTATATTTTAATTCTTGTGAACTGGAATCCCTGTCCAGAGGGTTCTTAACAGAGGAGGGAGTTTTTATTCAAATCATTCCCGTTGGTCTGCAAATAATGACAACAACAACAATAGCTAACGTTTACTGAGCACCTACAGTGTGTCGAGCATTGTTATAAACTCATTACACACACCGCCTTCCTTAATTCTCATGGCCCCATGATATGGCTGTTACTAATTCCACTTTACAGTTGAGGGAACCGAGTCTCCAAGATGGATCTCAAGTATGTCACTTCTGTGTCCACTGCCATCACCATCTCCCTTGGCCATGTTCTCCTAATAGGTCATCCTGTTGCCACTTTGCCCTCACCCAGTGCTCCTCACCAAGGCAGCCAGAATGATCTTGAGAAAATGTAAACTGGATCATCCTGTTTTCCTCTAAAACATCAGTGGCTTCCCATTGTCCTTAACATCTGATTGAGTCCCTGCCTCCCCCTTTCCTCCCCTGTGACTCCTTTCTCCTTCTTTCCAAGGCTTACGTCCTGTCCTCTAGCAGTTCATTCTGCCCTCCTCAGGACTTTTGCACAAGCCATTTCCTTTGTCTCTAATACCCTTGCCCATCTCCTCAGTTGGCTTATCCTGACTTACCCTTTATTTCCTCAGGAAGTACCTTTTTTGGTCTCTGATCCTCATCTTAATTATGTCTCCCTCCTCAAATATCATCCAAAATATCCCTCCTCATGAGAAGGCCACAGCTTTCAAGGCTTTTCCTTGTTAAGACCAACTGCACTTAAAATTACACCTTAAAATTATGTATTTATTTGTGTGTTTCACTACCTAACACTAGACTGCATGCTCCATAAGAGAAAACTGCATGTACACTTTTCTCCACTGTGTCTCCCCCTGAGCCTGGCAATCTGTCTGCCATATGGTGGTGGCTGATAAATAAATATTTGCTGAAAGGATGAATGATACTTAGAGTAGTTATCGTAAACACTGACTATATTAGTTCTTTTCAGCTTTAAAAACCTTACAATGCCCAGTCTAATGCTCTCTGTGCAAAAGGCAACGTTTATTGAAATGATTACAATCGAAATTCAACTTTCTTTTTCTTCTCTAGAGAGAAGACTGCCATCACCCTCGTCCAAAATGATGATGGCTTAGGGCGCCTGGGTGGCTCAGTTAAGCATCTGCCTTTGGTTTAGGTCATGATCCCAGGGTCCTGGGATCCAGCCCTGCATTGGGCTCCCTGCTCATCGTGGAGTCTGCTTCTCCCTCTGCCCCTCCCTCTGCTCGTGCTCTCTCTCTCTCAAATGAATAAATAAAATCTTTAAAAAAAAAACCCCAAAATGATGATGGCTCTAGATAGTAAAATGAAGATTGCTCAGAACAGTTTTACAGGGATTTGTAACACAGCGTGTCAACTGACTGTTTACTGTGGGGCTAATATAGCCCCAGATGAACAACTGAACTCACATCAATCTTCATTTGATGACTACTTATAGAATCAGACACAGCCTGAGGGTAAACACCACCGACAAAACATGGCAGTGCCATTTCTAGGAGAAAAACTGAAGAACTACAAATGGCTAAGATAGGGTTCTTCTAGTTTTGGCTTTCTGAACAGCTCTGTTAGAAAGAACAAATCCTCAAAAATGAGTTTGCTACCTCATTTAATTATTCTCAGAACATACAAGAAAATGTTTTTCAACTGGAGCATTTTGCATAAAAACTAAGCAGAGCCCTGAGGTGGATCACTGAAGGATCCACAGCCCAAACAGACAAGGGCAAGTCTCTACAATCTGCTTACTTCTTTTTCTGTAAGCAGAACTTAACTAGAACTGCAGTTTTTGGATGTTCTGGTGATATGGAGATGTTACAATACAAAACCCAAAACATTTAGGGGCAACTCCAAGGAATCAAAGAGCTGGGGGTGAGGGACAAGGTTGAGGATCACCTGACAACATTTAATCCAGCCCCTTGTCTTTGGGAAACTTGAAAAGTAGTTATAAGTGATGGTAGGAGGGGTTCTGGTACTTAATCAGCCTGAGAGGAGGGTAGTTTTTCATTACATTAAAACCAGTTCTCTTCTGCAATAATTTAAGTGTATTATGTACTATTTGTTCTCAGTGTGGTTAGGACACCTTGTACTATAAAGTTAAGATCAGTTGATCTTAATCCCTTCAGGCATTGGAACTCTTCCTTATTAGTACAAGGGGAAAGTTTATGCCAGCCTACAACTAACTCTTAGTTGTAATGACAGTCATTCATTTATCCATCCATCCCTCCATCCATCCGTCCATCCATCCATCCATCCATGCACCCATCCATCCATCCATGCACGCAGTGTTTATTTTGTGCAAGACATAAAAAAAGGAAGAGTTGAACATTGCAGAGTCATTGCCCCCTAGGAATTGAGTCCAGGAGGAGAAACAGACAAGAAATACTCAGACTCTTTTCTTCCTCCTTCTCTTGCCCCCTTAGTCTGTTTCTTTTTAAAGGATTTTCTGAGTTTTAATATGGTGATGCAGGGGGCAGAGGGCATAAAGCAAAAGCATGTGTATATAATACATATGAAGGCAGGGCAAGGTAGTGCGAGCTGGGTCAGGATACAGGAGCTGAAGAGGGAGACAGAATCTCGTGGGGACCAACCGAGAAGATTTTCCAAAGAGGCAGCATTTGAACAGGACCTTAAAATGTTCGAGCAGGATTTTGATAGATTGATTTGTGAGGTGATGAAAAGGCTAGATGGAAAATGAGAGGGTTCAGGGAAATAATAAGGTGTTGGGGGGTGGGTACTTTGAATTTTGGTTCCCTTTTGCTTTTAACTGTTGTGCCTGAAAGTTAATAATCCTAAAAACGTACCCAGGATTTAAATGTATTCTTCTGGACATATTTTTCTGCGCAGACCCTCTTCCTCTTGTAAACCACCTCTCCTGTATTCCCTAATAATTCTGCTCAGTCCCTGTGGTGCAGGAGGGCTGACCCCACCCTGCCCTCTGGCTTCAGGGTTGGCTGGGGGACCTAGTCCTGACTAATCAGAGTATTCTTTCTATCCTATTCACCACAATTGCTCAGAGAGGCACACTGGACCCAAGGTAAGCTAATTGGAGTCTTCCTGGTAGACCTGTCATGGAAGAAGACACCCTCCATTTCTCTAAGATTAAGAGCTTTAAGAATAAAGGTAACAGTCTACAAAACCAAAAGACAACCGACAGAATGGGAGAAGATATTTGTAAATGACATATCAGATAAAGAGCTAGTATTCAAAATCTATAAACTTACCAAACTCAACACCCAAAGAACAAATAATCCAATCAAGAAATGGGCAGAAGACATGGACATTTCTCCAGAGAAGACATCCAAATGGCCAACAGACACATGAAAAAGTGCTCAACATCACTCAGCATCAGGGAAATCCAAATCAAAACCTCAGTGAGATACCACCTCACACCAGTCAGAATGGCTAAAATTAACAAGTCAGGAAACAACAGATGTTGGCGGGGATGTGGAGAAAGGGGAACCCTCCTACACTGTTGGTGGGAATGCAAGCTGGTGCAGCCACTCTGGAAAACAGTATGGAGGTTCCTCAAAAAGTTGAAAATAGAGCTACCCTAGGACCCAGCAACTGCACTACTGGGTATTTACCCCAAAGATACAAATGTAGTGATCCGAAGGGGCATGTGCACCCCAATGTTTATAGCAGCCATGTCCACAATAGCCAAACTATGGAAAGAGCCTAGATGTCCATCAACAGACGAATGGATAAAGAAGGTGTGGTGTGTATATATATACAGTGGAATATTATGCAGCCATCAAAAAACCCGAAATCTTGCCATTTGCAATGACGTGGATGGAACTAGAGGGTATTATGCTAAGCGAAATAAGTCAATCAGAGAAAGACAAGTATCATATGATCTCACTGATGTGAGGAATTCTTAATCTCAGGAAACAAACTGAGGGTTGCTGGAGTGGTGGGGGGTGGGAGGGATGGGGTGGCTGGGTGATAGACATTGGGGAAGGTATGTGCTATGGTGAGCGCTGTGAATTGTGTAAGACTGATGAATCACAGACCTGTACCTCTGAAACAAATAATACATTATATGTTAGTAAAAAAAAAAAAAACTTTGGGAAAAAAAAAAAGAATGATGTAGACTTTGGCTGCCAGTATCTTCCTCCTGGAAAGAACTTCCCTGAGAATGAAGAAAGCAGCAGCAGGCAGAGGAGAGAGACAGAATTCAGATCACTGTGAACTCATAGATCCCACCATGCCTGAGATCCACTCGTCAGATCTCCATGAAACCGATCCTCTAGTCACCCTCTCCCATTTTTTTTCAAGTTAGTTTGGCAAGGAATTTTGCAAATTACACCCGGAAAGGTCGTCCATACGTAGAGCTGACAAACTGTGTTGATGTAAAGGAAATTTCCTTGGATACACTGGTCTAAACAGTATCAATATAAAAATTGACATCAGGTTGACACATCTGATTTGGCCAACTTCTCTTTCTTACTGAATTGACAGCCGCAGTCAGCAACTTCAGTTAAAATGACAACACCACTGTGGTTACAGTACATGCCCCCAAGTGGGTGCCCAGACTTCTTTTTTTTAGACCAAAGCTAAAAAATTCTTTTGACCACTCATCACAATGATTATTTCCTATATTTTAGGTATTTCAGTCCTTTCATTCCAAAGAATCCTGAAATAGTTCCCTATCTGCACCTAAAATACGGAGTGTTACTTCATCCACTATGGCCATGTTCTCTCTCTCTGGCTCTCTCCCTTCCCCCAGGCCAGAAAGAGGCAGGAGTAATCTGGAGATGAGTTGAAGAATGTGCTTTCCAGAGAAATGGGTAAACTCTTACGACTCAACACATCCTTATTTTTACTACCAAATTAGGGAGACTGTCACAAATGACATCTAAAGATGAACCCCTTAGGATTTTTCCCCACTAAAAACTCTTTTGTTAAAAAGAAAAAAAAAAAAAGAAAGAAAGAAAAGGATGTTTGCAGGAAAGCAGTGGCTCCTAAAAAATCCTCCTGTCTTCAAAAGTGATACCAGTTTGGCCTCTTCACTTTATCTCTATGGGCACCTTTGCAAGAGTCAAGGCTGGGTGGTGCTCACCACAGGAATATGTGTTAGCAAAGCTAATTTCAGCATCTGTATAAAAATTTCCATCAGTTGCTGCTGTTATCAAATATCACACTACCTGTGAACACTCTTTGAGGGATTGCATTCTAACTTCCTGCCCTGTTTTCAATGAAACTGAGAATTTATTTGCCATCTGCCTTGCCTACTGGGTTCTTTTTGATCCCAGTTTTGACCCTGCTAATGTATCTTTAAGTGCCAATAGCAATTTTACATCCTGTTAATATTCTTCCTAGGCAAGAATCTCATTTTCTATTTCAGTAGACTTCCATTGGTAAAACTGCCAGATTTCCATTTATTAGAAATGCTATGTTCTTTCCCCCTACCTCCGAAAAAGAAATTAGACAGTCACCAAAGACTAGGTGAGGTAGGTCAACCTGGCCATCTTAAACAAAAGCTCAGGGAACAAATCTTTCATATGGAGGGAAATGAGGAGGACATAAGACTTTAATTCCATCTTAGTCTTGTCAGGATCGGACACAAAGGAGTCTTAGGATTTAGAATCAGGCCTTATTTTTTAAAGCTTCTGGGTCCTTTCAGTTTGACAGGTATGTACTAAGTGCTAGGTACTGAACTAGGTGGTGCTGGAAGAGACTTTCCTTCTCTCCTGGTGTTATGGAGCTGGGACGGTGTAAATCTGAGCTGTTGCTGTGTTTCTTATAGTACATACTCAGGATTCTTTTGAATGCCCAGTATCTGAACCCCCTTTCTATGTTTGGGAACTCACCTACATTATAAATCTTGGTGGGTGGCAGAAACTGCCTCAAAATTAAGAAGTTCAGATGCCAGCTTTATCAGTATGGCTTGCAGTCAGGGATTTAGGTTTTGTCAATTGGAGAGACCTGACTTGAATTTCAAATTGGGAGCTAGTGACACAAAGAGGGGACCAGGCTAGACTCACCTCCATTTGGTGGCAAGGTGGCAGAGTTTGCTAAAGCTAGGGTGACCTCCAGTTGCAGCAGTAGGAGGAACAGGGCCAGGGCAAGCCTCAGTGTTCAGTGCCAGTGGGGTCAGCCCTGGAAGGCAACCCTTGGTCATTTGGGGCATTGTTCCTGGCAAGGTGCCCTCAAATCAGGCTTTGCAACCCTCCTAGAAGTTCTGTGAACTGCCTCACATCCTTTTTTATGAATCCTGTCTCTTGAATCTGTTTTTGCAGTAGATTCTATTGTTTGTAACTAAGAACCCAGGAGGATTCACCTTCTTCGATGCGCATCATGGAAAATGTCATTTGCAATTGGAGTGAATGATGCCAATATACAGAAAGAAGTGGAATCAAGACATGGGAGAGTGATGTGACAGGACAATCTGGGTCCTTAAGAGGCCCTGAGGTTGCCACTCTTCGAGCTGACAAATTCCCACTTTTGTTTGGGGTAGCCTGAGGTGGGTTTTAGTAACTTGCAGTTGAAAGAGTTCTGCAAACACAGATGAAAGCAAATTAATACTATATATGGGAGGCTTGAAAATATTCATCTCCTGTGACCCAGTGATCATTTTTCTATTCTTTGGAAATAATTTAAAATGTTAAAAAGCAACACACACACACACACACACACACACACACACACACACACAAAACCAAAAACCAAAATCGTTGGAGTGAGGCAAATGGTTGCCTACAAAAGTGCTTTTGGATAACAATATCCATGATGTTGGAGGCACTTGCGGCTAATTCCATGCTTAGCATTTTCAGACCTTTTGTTCTTCATTTGAAACATGGTTTCATTGCCACTTAGTTTTGGTCTGTCTTTCTGTTTAGCTTCTCCCTTGTGCTGTCCCCTGAGTCTTTGGAAACTGCCTTTTGAGGCTCAAAATTGGCATAAACTATGAGACTATGTAAATGGTTATTTGCTTCTCAGACCAAATTGCAGTTGGGCTCCAGAGGTCTGAAAGTGCCCTGAAGAGGCCACAGTGCAAAACACTACACATGATCTGAATGTGTTCATGCTTCTAAAAATATTCTTTATGCTGAAATCTGCTTTGGAGGCCTCTGACCCAAGCCCAGCAAACTAATTACAATGGTTTGTGGAAGATGCAAGGCTGTTTGGTAACACACAAAGTGCTCAGACTGAGATTCAGGAGACCTGGAGTTTGGTCCTTGTGCCTATTCACTGTACAAATGTGTGGCCTTGGAAAGTCTGTTCTTCTCGCTAAGCCTTAGACTTCACGGGTGTGTAAGACACCAGGTGAGATTTTTTTTATAGCCCTTTGTGGCTCTCAGCACCTATGCTTTATGATTCCTTATAAGGTAGCATTTTTCAAAAAAGCCTGAGATGAACTCGATTTAGGAGTGCCTTTACATAGTACTCAGTCGAGGTCGGGCCTCAGGCAGAGTCATGGGAGGAATTTGCTTGGATGAGTTCCCCTTTGAAGGAACCTGTCCCAGAGTCCTCAGAGTCAAGTCTCCTGAACCAACTCCCAAGGCTGGGAGCCTGACTTGGCCCTAATTCTGCTCCCAGCTGGAGGCACCTGGGGAGGTGGTCTGAAGTGATGCTGGGACACCTTACGGATTCAGCTTTATAACCTACCATTTAATCTCGAGAACAACCATTTGAAGTAGGTGTTATGCAACTTTACTAGGAAGGAAACTGAGGCCCAGAAAGTTATAATGATAGTCAGCAAGTGAGAGAGCTGGGATTCAAACCTGTGGCTTTGGGTTTTAATGCCTGAGATTTTCTCTCTGTCTCACAGACATCCTGCAAGTGAACACTGTTGAAGTGAACAGTGATGTACACATTCAGAGAGAGTGACATGTGGCTGATCCCCACCCTTCTGTCTTAATGCTACAACAGAGCTCCTTAAGAGCACTGACTTTGGCCAAATCCACCTTTGTCTCTTATTCTTGGTGTGACCTTCAGCAAGTTAATCTTCCTGAACCTAAGTCTTCCCACCTGTAAAATGGGGATGAAAGTAATACCTCATGCAGAGGTTGCAAGAGTTAAATGGAAGTGCTTAGCACAGTGAAGGTGAGTGACACATTAAGAGGCCAAATTGCAGGAGGTTCTCATGTTTCTGCTCTCAGATTTGCTCATGTATCCATCCACTTCTCTCCATCACTGCCA
This sequence comes from Phoca vitulina, assembly GCF_004348235.1. Taxonomy (NCBI): domain Eukaryota; kingdom Metazoa; phylum Chordata; class Mammalia; order Carnivora; family Phocidae; genus Phoca; species Phoca vitulina. The sequence goes on from NW_022589709.1 coordinate 69,915,490, forward strand.
CCATCTTAGTCCAGGCCCCCCAGCCAGAAGACTAGAATTGATCTTCTACTTCCATCCTTGTCCCCCAGATATTAATCTCTCACACAGGAGCCAAAGTATATATTAAACTGAAAGTCATGTCAGCTCTAGTCTTGGATCTTTCTCACTACAAGTAGGATCCAATCTCCCTTCATCACCATGGCACCTTGGTCCCTCTAGACCTTCCCCTGAAGCCTTTTTTCATACTGCTCACCTTACTGCTCCCCCACCCCCCTGCAGTCATCTGGGTCTCTAGTCAGTTCCCCAGACTCTAAGCTCTCTCTGCCCTCTGGGAACAGGGCTCAGGATGTTCTCCAGAGCTGCAACCCAGTTCTCTGCTCTTCACTCAACTGTCTTCCTCTCATCCTTCAGGTCTCAACAAAAATGCCTTCTCTTAGCAAGGCATTCTTTGACTACTCTGGTCAGAAACCTTCCCTTTTATCCTCTATTTCAAACCTTTGTGTAGAGTTAGTTTATAGAGCAAGCTTTATCATATTTTGTCATTATTTTGGTAATTCAGTGTGTATGCATGATGCAGATGGTACTCAACCCACATTTTTTCAGATACTTTTACCATTTCTGTGCAATCCAGCTTTACTTCCAACAGCCCGCACCTACAATTTTGTAGGAAGCCTTCCCTTGAGCTTCTAGAATCTACTTTGTTCCTTGGGGCAGCTCTTAACCAATGACTGACAGATATATATGGGTATAAATACCCCAGATCTTTCACTTCTTGGCCAGGATAATTCTGAGCTTCTTTCCAGAGCTTTCCTAAAGGATGAAGCTCCAGTCACCCTCTGTGGTAACTAGCTTTATAACACACCTTTACTAGCCACCATCCCTTATATCCCCACTCTCCTGCCAATGTCATTATATCTCTCAAATAATCTATAAGCACTCAATCTTCATGACAGGGTCTGATTCTGGGGGAACCCAACTAAGACCATGGGGTTTTTGGTTCTTTTTATCTATTCTAGGAGAGTGTACATTATATGTCTATCTTGTTTATGGTTATATTGTAGTGCCTAGTTTAGTATCTGGTACCTAGTAAACAATATATGTTTACATAATGAATGAATACTATTGGTATTACTATTGCAATGCAAAATATCTTCCTTTTATTGAGTTTATTTTATGCCAGTAACCTACCATGCCCCCACAGAAATGTTAAATGTGCCCTCCAAAACTTAGAGCCAAAGGAAAGGTATTTTCTCTGGTGTTTTCAAGAATAACATTCCTGTTAAAGTGTTGTTTTAGCAAGGCTTGTTATACCTAGAGGTTCTTTACCAGGAAGAGATCCCAAGAGAGATTCTCTAGGAGTGTGGCAATTCTTCCTGAAGCCACCTGAAACCCAGTGTATAGATACTTCAGAGATCTTTCATATGACAAAACTCTGTAATGCTTATTTGTGCATGGTTTAAACAGAAAGCAACTGGACCCTGGACCAGGTGCCCTCAGCGAAATAAGATGGATACCTATGCAGAGAGACTGGCAATAATAATAGGGAAGAATAACAAAAATCATTCACATGTATTAAGTATGCATTTATGGACCAGTCCTTGAGTGTGTCACCTGTAGTATGTCATTTAATCCTCAGAGCCAATGTATGTGGCAGGTAACGTTACCCCATTCTCAGAGGGAGAGATCAGGGCTCAGGGAGATTAAATGACTTGCCTAAGGTCGCACAGCTAACAAGAGGTCGAACTGGGATTTTTATTAACTATTATGACTTCAGAGCCCCTGCTCTTATTCCTCAATCTCACCCCCTGGGTTAAGAATACTTAAAACCAGCTCGCCAGATGAACTAAGTGAAGTATTTCAGCCTGGAGAAAATAAGAAATAAAAATAAACTGCACCTCTTTTAGTTGCCTTCAACAACCTGTAATCACTCACGGAAAGAAAGGACAGTTGTGTTTTGTTGGCTCAATTTCAGGAAGACTTTTCTAATACTGTTGCCCAGAGGTGGAGGGAATAGAGTATGTTCAGGCACAGAAAACTCCCCCACACTGGAGATTTAAATGCACCAGTTATGTGGCAAGTCCGAGAGGACTGAAGCACAGGAGAGGTGGATGGCTGGCTTGGAGGCCATTTAAGATCTCTTTTAGACATAGAATACAAAGGAATTAGAAGACTCACTCAATCCCTGCACATGTGGTCGGTATTATGTAGTTCTGGAGTGACAAGATTTACAAAGGACATGACTTGAGAGAAATTTACAAATGCCACGTTAATACGTTAAAGAAGGTATGTGCTATACATGCTCTTTGCATAAGAGAGACAGAGCTAGTGTTGCTGCAAGATTAACCAGCATAATGTCAAGAATGGTCAAGAATGTGGGCTTGGAGTCAGTCTATAGGAGTAACTTTGGGCAAGCTACTCAAGTATTCCTGAACCTCAGTTTCCTTATCTGTAAAACAGTGTTGCTCTGTGGATTTAAAAGCTTTTGCAGGTAAAGTATTTAGCGCAGTCCCTTGAAGGCTCTAAGGGCTCAAAACTGGTACCTATTTTCCCAAAAACCTTTATTTCTGAAAAACATAAATCCAAATTCTTGTGCATCATTTGTATATTCTGTAAAATACAAAAAGGACAAATTTTACATTTGAGATGTTAGAATCTGGAGGTTCAGAGAATCTGGGACTTTTCCTGTAACTACAGTAACTGCTAACATCTATTAAGCACTCAGATACATTTCATGTCACATGGTTGGTTTTCGGCTAAGGCAGGATTAGAAGCTGACTTTCCTGAATTTCAGGCTCTTTTTGTCCCCACCTATTATGGACCATTTTGCCTGTCCAGATGACAGGTTTCCAAAAGGAATGGAACATAAATATTTCGTTCTGACTCTGTTTACATTTCTAGGCAAAGCAGACCAGTTCGGGGTCAGAGCTTGTTCTAACTCCTGATAACGTTATCTCCCCAAGTATTCTGCCCTTGTGCACTTGGCCACTTGATCAGCTTGCCTCCCTTTCCTCCTTGTCCCTCCCTGGTTTCTGTTACCCCAGTGTAGATCACAGATGCAAACTTTTCTGCCTTTCTCTTCTCTACCCTCCTCTTTTCTCTGACTCCACTCCCCCTGTCTCATTTCCCTATTCACCTAAACTCATTGCTACTACTTAAAACCTTAAATTTCTGACCAAGTGGCACCCAGTTAAGACATAGCACATCATTAACATGGAAATGGGTTGGCCACAGATGACATTTTGGTCTGGAAGCTTATCAGCAACATCAGAATGGTAGTGTTGGTGCCAACCAGCAATGGCAGATAGTGCAGAGCTCCGTGGAGCTCCAAGGGAACCACCGTGCTTGTCCTGGTCACCTGGACTGATCTGGTTAAGAGCCCAGTCCTTGGTTGCAGGCAGACCTGGTTCACATCCTGGTTCTGACACTTCCTAGCCACTTTTCTAAAGTGGGAAAATACCACAGACTCCACAGGTTGTTAGGAGGATTCAAGGAAAACCATGGTTATCTCGCACAGCGTCTGGCACCTGGTGTGAACTACATGAAGGCCGTTGGCTAAGGTGCTGACTGATAAACATGTCCACCTCCTCTCTGGCTTCTCTCCTTCCTGGTCCCTCCCTCCTTGCTCAAGCAATCAGGACAAGCACTCCACAGGATGAAGTCTACTTGATTCACTGGGCCTTGGCATAGCCACTAGAACGGGGAAGCTAGGAAACCCAGAACATGTCTCAACTGCAGAATTTTACGACAATGAAAAAAAAAATCCTAGTGTTTCAAAATCTTCAGAAAATAAAACCAAAACAATAAAAAGATGTATGTTTAATCAGAAATTCTTTTCTAATATAAAAGAAGATGGGCAATGTCCTTTCTATTCAAATGCAGGCTCCTGTGTCCTGGATCTTTCTATGATTTCTCAGGAGGAAGAGAACATGGTCATCTCCTTCCATTCTTCACTCACCCTATTCCCCCTGCCTTCAAGCATGGAACCAGTCTACTTGGACTTCCTTCATGTATGGGAATTTACCAACCCAAGGAGAAACTTGAAATTCAGAAGATTGTCCTTCCTGCTTCTCCAGAAAGCCAGGAAGGGAAGTTTTTTCTTCTGTCTCTCCTTTTCTCTGCCATTCCTGTTTATTAAGCAAAAGTCCCAAATGAGATTCAGTGCAGCCTTGCCTTTCTCAGATCCACACAGCTTGTTAGTATCACAAACACCCCTCCTGAACACAGCTCTGCAGAGTTCTATTCTTGCCCCATGCCCACTGATTCTGCTGCATTGCCTTGGCAACCAATTAAAATACTTCTATGTGTGTACCAATATCATCCTTAATTCTGCAAATCCAGGGCAGCTTGCTCAGAGGGTTGTGGCATGTCAGGCAGTTGGTGTTCTCTCTGGCTCCATTCTGGTTTGACTTCTTTTTTCACCTCCCAATTACCTCTGAATCCCCTGCAAGCACCTACGTGCCATTCCTAACACACCTGGCTTGACATCAAGAAACACCCTTGTCAACAAGACAGGGGCTGGAAAGGATCCGGGGGACAAAATGGCTTGTATATCCCCTTTCCCTCTAGCCTCAGGGGAAGACATCAGGAGCTCTTCAGCCATGAAGCTGCTGAATCTAACTGCAGTTTCGTGCAACATGGCAAGCAGCATACATTCAGGATTTAAATATTTACTGAATGCTGTTTGCATTTCAGCCAGTCTGCTAGGTACAGAGGAGACAAGACACCTCCTTAACCTTCTGGAGCTTATAGTTCAGTAGGAGAGAGAAGTGAGTGGAAAATGCTATACCGTCTGATGCATGCTGTGGGAGATAGAGGACAGCACTGGGGCCTCTGGGAACCTGAGGAGGAACCTATGGCCAGATTAGGATTTGGAAAGAGGGCTGACTTCCCAGAGGAGTGAAGGTTACATTGAGACCCCGAGACCTAAGGATGGGTAGCAGCGGCCACGTGGGCCAGTTTTCTGACTGGTGGACAGTTTCATTATTGCCTTCTCTAACACTGGCAGTCTGGCTGAACCCCTGGGCTGGGGTGATCTATTTGAGGCACCCCAGGAGTATATTCCTTATTTCTCCTGATCTCCAGGCTAAAGTTTTCCCATGAGCCTCTCAAGGAAGAGTAACAGTGAATGGTCCAAGTTCTCTCACCTCTTCTCTTGGCTTTCCATGCTGCACACGTGGATGGTGGCTTAAAGGCACAGTGTCCAAAACCAGCAGTATCAAGACCAATGTGCCAGAACTCACCACCCAAAGTATGTGCCTCTCAATTATTCTGAGGGTTGCAATCCTCAGCATCGTGGGTTTCTGTGAATGCTTGGGTGATCAGGAATCAGACCATCGGCAACCTCCATAACTGCCCCAAACACAAATAGAGGATGCTGTAAATTTTTATCTGTAACCATTTTCTCCCATTTTGTTGTCTCATATGAACATAAATTGAGCGCAAATCTCTTATATGAAAGTAGAGACAACAACAGCTCTCAGGGGCTTGTAGAATGTGTTCAGTGAGATTTCGTTTAAGTAAAAGTACTTCACCCAGTGTCTGACCCACAGTAAGTCCTTTAAGATTTATTAACTGCATCATAATTTTTAGTTCACGTGGCTCTCTTGAAAGACCATAAGCTCTTTGGGAGCAAGGATCATATCTTATTGATTTTTGTTCATCACTACAGCCCAGCAAAGGTCTTATTCATAAAAAGCATTCTATACATACCTGTTGAATGAATGGGAAATAACAGCAACAGTGCCTCACATTCATTGTCACTGGGTTTACTGTGTGTCATGCCCCGTGTTAAGAACTTTACACAAAGTATCTTGATTTATCCTCCAAATGAGGCCCTGATCGCTGTCACTCCATGTCTACAACGTGGAAAATAGCAGTCCAAATGCAGTAAGTGTGGTAGTACTTTAGAAGGGAGTGCAAGCAGACAGTTAACCTTTACTAGGAGCTTACTTTGTCCAGACTCTGGCTAAGCACTTTACAGGTATCACCTTGTTAAATCCTCCCTCCAATAACCTGAGGAGGTGAGCTTTCTGTTTCCCTTTTATAGCGATGATTCTCAGAGTCGCTCAGTAACTTGCCCAGAGGCACAGAGTCAGGACATGAGTTGAGAGCCGTTGTTTTGAATCACAATTTACTTATTTACTTATCTTATTGGAAGACTAAGATCAGAAGTAGCAGAAAATTGGAATACATATTTTAAAAACAATACTAAAATGCCTATTCTCTTATTCAGAAAGAAGTTTTAAAATATATATATATATACACATATATACACACACACACACACACATATATATATATATACACACACATATGTACTTTGGGCAATGGAGAGTTCTTGCTTAACTGGTAGAGCTTCAGTATGGAATGCTGAAAAAGTTCTGGAGATGAATAGTGGTGACAGTTGCACAACACCGTAAATGCATTAATGCTACCAAGCTGCATACCTAAAATGATTGAAGTGGTAAATCTTATGTATCTTTTATATACGTGTGTGATGTAGGTTTGGCAGCACAAAAGGTACAGGGCCATGTCCCTACGGAATGCTGCCTTCCTTTCATACTGGAACCCAGGTCAATGCAGCTCATAACTCTGCTGGCAAATTCTTTTACAGCTCTTCCTTTCTGTCATTGGTATCCCTGTGACTAAGTGTCAATTAACTCAAGATGATGTTTCTCCCAAGATCAAAGGAGCATATAAAATTTGTGATATCTGACGCAAAGTTTAGCCATATGTGGAGTGGCATTACCTGTGTTCTTAGTAGGTTAGCAGTTCATGAACTAAGTGGTTTTGAACTTGGCCCACTGTGTTTTCCAGAGAGTGCTGTCACCCAAAAAGGTATTTAATAAGGTGATTTACATCTAGAAGATTTCAGTTACTGTATGATGTTAGGCCCAATATAATGTGCTGCTCATTCCTCACATAGCTCTCTAATGGCTTGATTCATGAAGAGTTCATTCCTGCATCCTCAGGAGTTACTCCACGATAACATGAAGTCAACCACAGACATGAAGGTACTCATTTATTTGTTCATTCATTTACAAAACATTTGGGGGTTCCTAATATGGGCCAGGCTGTGGGCTGGGTGCTCTGAGCACAGTCCTGAGAGACCAAAGAAGTTGCCCGTTCCCCTTGTGCTTGGATAAAAGCTTGGAGAAAAGACAGCGATCGGAGGTGAACTCAGCTATTATTTGAGTCCTGGAGTCTGAGCCCATGAGCATCTGTGGTATGAGGCTGCAACCGTGTGAGCTTTGAAGACAGAGCCTGGTACAGAGCAGGCACTTAGGAGCATTCTGTTGAACGTCCTGGCTTCTGAGCTGGGGATCTGGAGCGGTATGACCCTGGGGCTGCCACAGAGACCCAAGCTGCAGGAAGCTGCTCATGACAAACGGACTTGTCTTTCTTTCCTTGCCTGTGTTCTACCCCTTACTTTGTATGCACCAGCTGGCATTCCTACATGCTAGGGTTATCGGGTATCCCAACCATTCCAATGGGGAAAAAATGGCTTTGTCTGCCAGTGAAGTGGAGACTGCTCCTCACTTGCCCGGTGAGCTCAGCCATCCACTTGGAGCATTGTTTGGCTGCACTGACTCCATTAGGCAGATACAGTCCATGGGCCACGAGATGACACGGAACCAGTGTGGCTGTGGAGAGACTTTATCATACAGAGCACCTGACATGTGTCTTCCCAGTGGTGGTTTGAGGCTAGGTATCCAGTCACCTGGCCTGTTCTGCATCTGTTTCCTTCTCCCTCTCCTCCAACTTTGATTCTACTCCAGATATTCCTGTCCTGTCCTGCCTTTCCTAGCACCCATGTGCCCAGGATAGATGCTGCCTTTTCACCCCCTGACCATGTCCTTCCTAACCATTAAAACACCTGTTTTTTCTAGGAAGTTTCTTTTGATTGGCCAAGCTTCATTTCCCTCAAACTGAACCACCTCACTGCCTGACATTTTAATAAATCATCACTCTTGAGTCTAAGACTTCCTTGTCTTAACTGACCTTATTGAGTTATAATTTATAGAGAAAAAATGCACTACTCTTAACTGTATAGTTTGATAAATTTAGGCAAACCTATACACCATCACATAAAACATTTGCATTACCCCCCCCAAATCACTATATAGTTTTGCCATTTCTAGAATTTTATATAAATGGAATCAGACAATAAGTAAGACACTCCTTTTTTCATATCTTAACATTTCTAAAATTGGATTTATCTTACAGTGAATATCCAACATGATAGTTTCCTTTTTCCTTAAGTGCTATAACTAAAATGATAACACATCTTCTAATGGGTAATATCTTTGAGTCAGGGATGTGTGTGTGTGTGTGTGTGTGTATCACACACGTGTGTGTATATACATGTATACCGACTAGTTGGTTTTGCCACTAGACAATAAGCACTGGGAAGGTGAGAATCTTAACTTTGCTGTGTTCCCATAGTGCTTATAGCTGGACACTGATAGGAGCTAAATAAACATACAGAGGGTGGTGATAGTGAGTTTCAAACAGTATTCCAAAAATATCTTCTAATGGCAAGAACTTGCCTAAAACTCTTCTTGGAATGAGTCAGGAGTCTCTAACTACAATATCAGGTTCTCTTTGTGGGCTCAGCTGCCTTTGCATTAGTATGAGACATTTCCCCAAATTTGTTGCATGGACAATTAATATTATTCAAGGTATTAATAAAAAGGGAGGAGAGGGGCATGCCACTGTCAAAGAAATTTGGGAAACATTTCTTATTATAGTTTTCTGCTTAGAGATTCACACTTCATCAGCATGCTAAAAGTTCTGACAATGCTGCTGCAAAGGAAAAAATGTTTAGCTTTTATTTTTTTGGTAAAAATTTTATTTGAGTGAGAGAGAAAGAAAATGAGTGTGGGGGGAGGGGCAGCAGGAGAGGGAGAAGCAGACTCCCCACTTGAGCAGGGAGCCCAATGCGGGGCTCGATCCCAGGACCCTGGGATCATGACCTGAGCCAAAGGCAGACGCTTAACCAACTGAGCCACCCAGGCACCCCTCCTTAGCCCTGTTTTAAGCTTGGGTTTGTTTGGCCCCAGAGCTTTAAGGAACATCCATCCATAGTTTGTAGAATACGCCTCGTGAAAGACTGCTCTAATATGTATGCATGGTTTTTTTTAAAAAATGAGAAAGAAAGGGAGTAGACAAGGAAAGCGAGGAGAGCTGTATTTGAGCTGGTCCCAGGTCAGCCCAAAGCTATGTAGTGGCGTCTGCAATGGGAGGGATGAGGAGTAAAAGGGCTGAACAAGCACTCTCCCTCCCGCTCTCGTAATCTCTCTTTATCCTATGAAGGGACGTGTGGGCAGGCAACCTTTCCTAAGAGGAAAGGAAAACAACACAAAAATAGGCGTTGGCTAATCCCTTAGGTGACCTGCCCTGAGTGGTGGATAACCGAGGTTGCATCAGGAGAGCCTGCTGCCCCAGCCCTGTGCCTTGGCCACCCTAGGGGCACGGAGCTGCTGTGTTTGGCCAACACTTTGGCCAGACAGCTTAAACTGATGAGAAAACTGAAAGAGGTGATAGGATGGCTCGCTAAAACAGAGAGGAGCCCATCTGTAGGAATTACCCTGGCCATTCAAATGATGGCAAAGTCCTCCTCAAAAACAGCACTGACCCAGTACATGAAGAGATGAAGGGAAATCAGACTGGGCTAGGTGAAATCAGGCAGAGACTATAAGAAGTGTACAAGAGCTCCCTTTCTGTTTTAAAAATATTTTAAACATCATCAGACAGTAAAACAGACTTTTTTTTTTTCCTCCTGGTATATATGCCTGTGAATTTTAACAGACACCTGGACCCCTATAACTGCCACCACTGTCGGGGTACAGAACAGTTCCCTGACTCGAGAAAACTCCCTCATGACCCTTTCTAGTCACATCCTCTCTCACACCATAATCTCTAGCAACCACTCAGAACCATTATTTTCCATCACTATAGTCTTGTCTTTTTAAAACTCCCTTTCCTTTCGCTATCCCCTTTGCTTCATTTCTTAATGGAAGTCTCTGCATGGTTATGTGTGGGTGCGAAGAACTCCAAATCCCATGCCAGCAGGCTCTCTCCTCCACTGTTACTGTTTTGTTATTTTCTGTTGCTAACATTTATCAGCATCTGTGATGTGCCAGGCATTTGTACTCAGCTTTTGACATACATTATCTCATTTTAATCTTACAATAGCCTCATGATAGAGGCACACCATTATTATCTCCATTATACAAATATGGAAACTGGGGGTAAGAGAGGTTAAGTGACCTGCCTAAGGCAAATACTTGAATCTGAGCACAAACCCAGCTCCATCTGATGACATATCCTTAACATTATGGTAAGTAATAAAAGGGAAGGGATTGTAACTAGGAAGGATGTACACAGAGAGAGGTTGGGGGCAGAGCCAATTTGGCGCCATATGGTTTTTAAAAAGATTTGCAAATGTGTGTGAAGGTGGAGAACCATCTGGGTCTCCTGACTTCTCCACCTCAGCTCCTGCCTTTATGTCTTCCTCCACCTGTCACATGCGGTCCTTGCTGACCCAGGTGGCACCTGCTTGCTGTTTTCAGGGGCTTGGGATAGTTTTAGGCCCCTTGCAAATTTTGCAGAAACCACTGTCTCTGTCACAGACACAGCAGCTGAGACCCAGAAAAGGAGATGGATACCTTCTGGTTTCTACTCAGCCTCAAGTCCCTCATGTGTTTTCTGACCTGATTTCTAGCCCCCTCACGTGCTTGCAACACCAGCTGAAGAAGTTTCTAGGACACAGCCACCTGGTCTGTGTGCTGGAGGCGGCAGGTGTGTTTTCGCTGAGCTGGGGCAAGTGAGACAGAAATGTGTGTGGTTGGCATGATGTGTAACAAAGAAGGGAGAAAGTCCGGCCCTGCAAGACCTGGGGCTAGACACATTTGTGTTGGGGATAGAGTCAGGAGAAAGGAAAACTAGAGAAGTTACAGAAGAATCACAGACGCGGAGTGGAAGGTTCTTGACCTACATGAGGTGTTCATTTGAGCTTGTTATTTGGGGAAGTGAAGGTTGATAGCAAGTTTTCTTCTGCAATCAGCTCCTAGCTCCTTAAGGGTCTTGGAAGCGGGCGGCCAAGCCAGTGCAAGCTGGGAAGAATCACACATCTGAATCATAGCCATGGATCATGTGGAGAAAAAGCAAACAGGCCAGAAATCAGGGTACCCGGGACCATCTTTGGATGACACTCCATTAACAAGCGGGTGAAAGAGGGCGTGCAATTTAGAGTGAGAAGTACTGAGTCACTTCAATAACAATACCAGCTAACATTTACTGAGTAGGAGCCAGTCCCCGTGCTAAGAGCTAATTGACATGAATCATCTCATTTATTTCTCCCAGCAACCCTCTGAAGTAGGCACTACTATTATCTTCAATTCACGGATGGGGAATTGAGGCCCTGAGGTTTAAGGGGCTCACCCAAAGTATACAACTGTGGAGCAGCGGTAGCGGGATTTGAATTCTTTTATTTTTCAAACCTCAGCTTGCAAGCTTCACTGCTTTCCTGCCTGTCTTAATTTCTAAAAATTCACACAGTGAGGAGGAAGCGAGCTCAACTATTCAGGAGGCTGTTATCTTCTTGAAGGCTTGTGAAGTTCCTTTGGCCTGACTGCAGTGAGGGAAGCAGTAAGAACGAGTGGGGTCTGCACAGCCAGTGGCTGTCCAAGACTCTGCTGATCTCGCCTGTTGGTTTGAAATAACTGCATGCTATAGAAACCTACAGCCACTTCTCAAGTTTTCTTTTTACCCAATCGGCTTGCGAGGGTTTTAGACAGGTAGGCACAATGGACTGTTTTTTCTCTCTTGGGCTGGCACCATGAAGTGTGACAACTGGTTCCACCCGGCATACTGGCTGGCATGAGAAGCACCAGGCCTCTTTGAGCCACCAGAAAATCCCGATGAGCTCGTTTATTAGATGAGCCTAGGTGAGCAGAACAGACTTTGGGCTTCACGAACTCACAGGAAGTTAAGTGAACTCTTTCAGAGTGTCAGGTTAACATCATGGCCTCTGGAAGAGGTGTTTTACAAAATGGTACCCTGCGACAACAGGTTATTTATGCCCTCTTAGGGGAGTCCTTTATACTTAGTATTATCCTGGGCTGGACTCATCCCAGACTCAAGTTCAATAATAATACCTATTACACTCTCCTGCAAGGGCTATCAGTCCTTCTGTGTTTTGTGGAATTCCTTGTGCACGGCAGGGCACAATAAACAGTCAATAACAATGTTTACTATGATAATGATCTTCCAAATGCCTTTCATCTAAGGATCTCAAAGTGCTATGTAAACACTAATTAGTTAAGCCTCACAATGGCTCTCTGTTTTTACAATATATTTTCCGATTTTATAGAATTTTAAATTGAGACCCAGCAAACTTAAGTGGCTTGTCCGAAGTCATATAGCAGGTTTAAATTAATGATAGTGATGATGCTCTGCATTTACAGGGCATGTGTTTTCTAAGGCACTAAGAGTGTGTTGGAAAGATAGTTTTCACACTATCCTGGAGGAAGGTGGGTAGCAAGTATTACTAGCTGCTGACTACATTGGGTAAAGTGAGGAGGCAGGAAGGGCAAGTCACTTGGTGAGGATCTGCCTGAGGATGCGAGGGCCTCCTCTAACTCTTAGGCCAGTGTGGCAGCCCAGGCAATACTCGGTTCTCTTAGCTGAGGGATGCATGCCTGCTTGTGCCCTTACAGGACAGATGGCCACGTTCTTGGAAGCGGAGACAGGCTGCAGAATGGCAGCCATCCTAACATCCAGGAACAGTTTCCTCACAGCCCCATGGAGGGAAGGCAAAAGGGATGAGATGAGCCACTGCAAGTAAGGATGCCTCAGAAAACGAAGGGAACGGGGGTGGTTGGGGGAGGCCGCCGGCTCTGCTCTCTGGCGGAATGTCTTTACGAAGGCAGGGCCTGCCTGAAAGCGGTGGCCCTCCACAGCCCACTTCTGTGTTGCAGCCTCCCGACAAGGACTTGTTCCAGTGTGGCTTGGATGATGGGCACGACCCTGTCACTGGCGCCTTTGTCTGGTGTTACAAGTCCTTGTGAAAGGGTTCCAGGGACATGCAGTATCTTACCGGCTGTCTCTTACATATCACCACCTCTCGGTCCCACAGCTCCCTATGCCAGGAGGCGCCTGGAATCTTCTACAGTTCGAAAACTTGGTAGCCGTGGATACATTTCGTTGCTACCTTTTCTTAACACAGCCACATCAAAAAAGATAAAAACCTGAACAAAAACATTCAAAGATGTTAGGGACTGGCCTCCTCCCAGTCTGGCAACACTTTCTTAGTAGTGAGTGAAGACACTCCACACCTGGAGGCAAGTCAGACTTTGCTGGGTGGGGGAGGGGGAGGTTGCTGGGTCTTAGAAATTCAAACGAGGATTTGTTGACCTCAGATACAGCCCTATTCTCTCCAAACAGGGCACTTGAGAGAAGTTTGCTGCCCTACCCCCACCCGGCCTTTTCCAGGCCTGTGGATTCTGATTGATGACTAGACCTTGGGCTAACAGGAAGCCTGAAAGAAGGGCGCCAAGCCCTTTTCTGGAATGTGGTCACACATACGAGCACAATGGCGATAAAAAGTCTGCAGTGAAGAAATCACACCAAGGCCCGCTTCATCCCGCTCTCATTTTCCACCGGTTCCACATTCCCCTACTGCACTGGGCAGCCTGGAGGTGCACTGAACAGAAGGAGGGGTGAGCCATTGAAATGAACATTTTAGAAGAGTGTCCTGAATGCACATCATAAGCCTATTCTCCTTTGCGGGAAGGAATCCGCAGAAGACCCTCCCACCCACTGTTACTCTTCACAACGGAGTTGGGGGACTCTGCTGGTAGCTTTAAAGCTGTTAGCTAAATTAGGTAAGACTTCACAGAATGCAGCCTTGACTTCCTAAGTATGCCAGCGACTCAGGTCACAGCTTTCTGTGTCTACTTTGACACACTGGGGTGTCAGTGCACATAATCCCGCTGGGGTGACAGCGCACATAATCCTGCTGGACTCACAGGGACTGCGTCCTCCTCTCGAGATGTGCCCTGAACACAGCTTCCCACAAAAGGCTCGCAGCCAGGTCAGATAAAGTCCTCAGGATCCATTCACATGGCTGGACAGAGTGATTCGCATTATCCAAACACCAAAAGCATGACTAGGATCTCCTGTGCGCCACTCCTGGGCCCTTGTGGTCATGGCAGCCGCTGAGGAGCATTTTATGTACCTTTGATTCATTTTGTAAAGTAAGACATCTGCAGGGCTCCTGTACACGTGTTGGACTTCAGAGCCCAGCCTTCCTATCAAGCAGTCCACCCACAGATACTCTTTCCTCCCGCACAGTCTTCGGGTGCTCAAGTATCTTGACAGCTTCGAACGGATCATGAATGAGCACTGTCAGACTAGCGCTTTAGGACTGGGGGTGGGAAGATGGAGTTGGGTAAAATTAAAACAAAACCTGACATTTAACTTCTCAAAGATCTCAAAAGCAAAAGGCAGCTGGATATGTTTTTTCTCTTTTTCCCCTCCTCCGTGCATTTCCCATGCACTGGTTGGGACGCAAACAGCAGAAGTGAAAGATGAAAAATAATCACGAAGGCTTTTACTATCTTCTCGACGAGAAGCAGGGGGAGCCTAGGAGACTTTCACAATTCTAGGAATTCCTGGATGGATGAGATAGGCTCAGGATTCCACCAGGTTTCAGTAAAATGATCACTGCCCACAGAAACTCGTCTTGGGAAATCAGTGGCAGCACTCTTTGAAACATAACTACAGGAAAATACTTCCAGCTGCTGGTATACACAAATCCAACCTCCAAATGGACATGATACGAACAAATAAGATCTTTCTTACCCCGTCCATGTGGATTCTGATATTAGGCACCAGCCGGAAAGGGCTGGACTGCAGACCTCTGGGGTTAGTCCTGCTTTTCCTGCTGTCCTGCGGGGTCAGCACGCCAGGCCTGCGGAAGGAGCCCCCTCTGCCCGAGCTCTGCCCCGAGCGCACACCATCTAGGAGACGCACGAGCAGCAGGTTGGCCGGCAGTGCCTCGATGCTGCAAAACACCAGGGTCCTGCATTCGGGGCACCTCAGCTCCTTGTGGGCCTTGAAAATCCTCTGGAGACATGGTTTGCAGAAGGTGTGCTGGCAAGGGAGGACTCTGGCTGTGACATCAAGCTTTTCAAAGCACACGGGGCACTCCAGAAGATCAAGTAACGTCAAATCATCCATTTTATTTTAAAACTCCAGTCCTGACCTGGAGGGGCAAAGTCCGCATTGTAGGGTGAGCTGAGCCCAACAGGCAAATCCAGTCTCTCTTGGGAGCGTCAGAAGTCTTGCCTGTTTGAATGAGAAAGGAAGAGAGGAAAAAAATGTGACTGCTCTGAGAGGTATATCCCACCTACATGGAGCAGTGTCTCATAAGGCAGTTTGCAAGTACTTTCTTCCAGCACCCAAGTTTCAAATGACTCATTCTGATTCAGTGCTAGCAGGTAGAAGGCTCAACTCTTGGCTGCTGGAGGATCTGAGGGAGCATTCAGCATGGTGACTGACGACTTACTCATTGCTTCTGTGTGTGCAAGCAAGAGCAAACAGACGAAACTGGGCCGCTGGAGTGGCATACGCACTCCTCTCTCCCAGCTAGGGCTCAAAGGGGCTCCTTTTCCCCTCCGGACAATCGGTTTCAGTTCTCAAATCAAGGCCTCCTCAGAATGCAATTTCTGTGAAGCTGTCTAGGCCTTCTTCCCCTAGGTTTATCTGTTATCTGCAGCACAAGCAGACAGGTTTACATAGACATGTTTATCTGAACCTCATGCAGATGTAGAATTATTTCCTTCACTGTGCATCCTCCCCCATTATTTTGTTCTAGCAATGTGCAAGAAAAATTTCTATGAGAAACCCATTTTTAAAAATTGCTTTCCTTAACTACAGGCCAGGATGCCTGGAAGCTTTTTTTCCCCTCCTTCTCTCCCTCCCTCTCTTCTCCCCTTTCTACCTTCCTCCCCTCCCTTCCTTTTCTTCCCTGATTATTCTAGCCTCAGAGACAATATTCCTCCCACAAGATGAAGTCACACAGCC
Source organism: Phoca vitulina (assembly GCF_004348235.1). NCBI lineage: Eukaryota > Metazoa > Chordata > Mammalia > Carnivora > Phocidae > Phoca > Phoca vitulina. The sequence continues at coordinate 69,931,561 of NW_022589709.1, forward strand.
TGTTTAGTTACTCTGACAAGTGTTCTCAGTTTCACCTGAAACAGATAGGAATTCTAGATTGTGGTCACAACCTGCAAAAATTAAGATGGAGCACTGCATACAGGTGTTGTGTGCGTGTGCCTGTGTATGTCTGAAAACATCCTTATTCCAGAAACAATTTCCTTGTAGACGTCTGAAAAGAAGTCTCCAGTTGAGAGAAGTCTCCCGGGAAGAGGTCACCTGTCCCTCACAAGTGCCAAAACTGTGCAGAGCAGCCCCGGAGGTTTGGCCGGAGGGCGGCTGGCCCCCCCAGTAAGCCAAGTGGACCTGACACACCAGGATGAGAGGTGGCGCCTTGCCTTCCTGAGACTACTCTCCAAAGACGTTAGCTCTGCGGAGATGTGCGGGGGGACACTAACCTTGAGCTTGTAACCCCAGCTGAGTTCAGCTCAGCACGATCCTCTGCTTGGCCAGGAGCCCTCCGACTCGCTTCCTTTTCCCCAAGAGCCGCCGCTGCGCTTTGAAAACTTTAACAACTCTGAGTCTTACTCATTTCAAGGATCGCCTTACTCAGCCCTGTTAACGCTTTCACTGCCTGGCCAGTCTGCAGCGCTTTTCTCTCAGTTCATTCTCTGCTACTGATCTTTCCTCCATGTAACTGAGTCGATTTCTGGGAAAAGATTATTAGGGACAAAATACAAGCCAGCCCCTAAGGCTAAATATTTATAGTTTATATTTTCACTTTTCTCATTTTGTCTCCTTTCCCAGAAGTTGAAACATGCTCAGTTATACACATGCCAAGGTGACTGTGTTTATTTTAAACCTTTATAAGGACTTGCTGAAAAGGTCAAACATACTAAGGGTAGCTATAACAAAGATAAGCCAGGCACCTAAAGAGTACTGCTCCTTAAAAAACATAGTCAATCCTTGAATTTGTAGATTTGAGACAGACTTTAGTGATCTTTTTGCTCAATCTCTTTAAATTAAAAAAAAAAGTCATATCATGGTAGTACAAACACATCTTTGAAAACTCAAAGCACAGAAGGGCTTTGAAAAAGGAATGGTTCCAGCCTCTCTCCCTGTCCAGGGCCTACTGGAATCTTTTCATAGCCCCAAATAATACTTACACTTTCATGTCTTGATTTATCAATAAACATTTCATGTAAAGTTACATAGGTATTCAATAAAGTAAATAATCTCAATAATATTACTTAACCCCAGAGTGGCCCTTATCTGCGCTAAGCACTGTTCTACTTTACCTGTATTAACTCATTTGATCCTTTTAGCAAGCCCGTAATACACTACACTCTTCTTTACCCTCATTTGCAAAGGAGGAAATTGAGACAGAGGGAAGTCAAATAACTCACTCCAGGAGCCACAGCTAACAAGAGACAGGTGTTCCGTGCTCTGTACTACCGTGTCCTAAGGTGATACAGCTTTAAGGGGAGGAGCGATGGTTGAAGGGAGGTAAACCTCATCAGGGATGGCAGGAAGTCAAAAGATAATGACCCAAGCTGACCAATCAACTTCTTTTGCAGATGAGGCAGCTGTGCCCAGAAAGATCAAGCGCTTCCTTGAAGTTGCCCAGTAAGTTAGGGGCAGAACTGGGACTAGAAACTGGTGTTCTTTTTTTTTTTTTTTTACTGTATCTCCTCTCTCAACTTAAGGATGACAATTCTTTATGATGCAGAAAGTACTTAGCTACAACTCCATGGGAAAATCTTAAGAGGGGACCAAGAGGCCCGAGAACAGATGGTGGTAGATTACATGTTTTAGAAAGTTCTTCCATGTTATTTCTGAAAAAGCAAAGATGCATGGAGCTCACAACAGCGGAGAGCTTTAGGATGGGGCAGATGAAGTCATCTGTCCTCTGAGCAGAGACCTGATTTGAGTACATGTCAATTTCAGAAACCATTTTCAACTCTTTTTTTTAGCTCTCTTTTATGAAGGGTTTTTGGGGCTTCAACAACATGAAATCCACTCTGTTGCCTATCTCCTTCGATTAATTTCTACTTTTATAAACTCTATGCTCATCAGGAGGCCTCCAGTAGTCTGAGGCCCTTTGTGGTCCCTTACTCGTTTTCCCACTTGGTAAAGCTGAGCCCTCTCCTCTGTGAGCTGCCCTGCAGTCCCTCACCCTCCAGAAAGGTCTCCCCCACCTCCAGAACTCTTGCTGCAGGGGTGAGCAACACTCTCCCTCCTCCCCTCTTGTTCTTAAACACACTTTATCTCCCTTAGATGCCCAAATCTGCACCACATGCACACGCACACACATACTTGCAAAAAGACAAACACACACATAACTGTTGAGAGTAACATTTATGAAGCACTTACTGTATGCCACGGACCTGTGCTAAGACTTGAAACAGATTATCTTATTAAATCCTCCCAACCACCCAATCAGGTAGGTGTCATAACTTTCCTAGGATTACAAAGCTTCTGCTCTGAACCCAGGCTGGCCCAGTCCCAGGGCCTATGTTCCTTTCCATTATTGCTTCCCACATTATAAAGTCATGTACATGCCATGAATATACCCATATATCTTTATTGTATAAACCCATACACATTTATACATATGTCCATATCCACATACCAGTTGATCTCAGAGCCAACCTAAAACAAAACGATATAAACTGCCCAGTCTCATGCACCTCCATGCCATTGCTTGGCCAGTGGTCTCAAATAGCTTCAAACCCTCCCATCCCCAACAAAACTCAAAAACCCAGTTCCATTCCAGGAAGGCAGCATAGATCCAGTAGGCTGCTCTGCACTCCATATCTGGCAGTTGAAGATTCAGCAGAACAGAAATGTGACGGTAGAATCTTAGGCAGAAAGTGAAAGACAGAGAAAGTTTACACTGAGCCGGAGTGGTCTTTTAGTACCTCTTAATTCACACCCTGTAGGTGGTCCCCAACACCACCTACATATGAGGTTAGTCTTGGTAGAAACTTTTGAAGCTTTTGAAAAACCCTGGGGGAGGAGGGAGTTTTAAATGGGGATTTCATCCTGGCTTACCCAAATGCTACCTTGGCGTCAAATCAGATGAACAAGTAGTCCTCAAAAATGAACAAAAAGGTGAACAAAAGGTGAACAAAAAGTCCAGGCTCAGGCCACCACCTCCACTGCTCCCACCCCATCAACCCTCCTGTATATATCTGTACTGGGACATAATGATTGCAGACTGTACTTTTTCAATACCTGTGTGATGTTTATGAGTTTCTGCTGCTTGTATTTACAAGTACATCTCCATTTATGTACAACAAAACAAAACAAAAACAAAACCCTAAATCTGATCATATTGTTCCCCTTTTTACAACTCTTCAGTAGGTTCCTATTGACCTTAGATAAAATCCAAATCCCTTTTCTGACTTACCAGGCCTAACATAATCTGGCTCCTGCCTACCTCTCCTGCCTCAGCTTACTGCACATCTCCCCTTCACCCACCCACACCAGTCCCACTGGCTTTCTCTCTTGACTCAGGACAGTTTGTTTTTCCACCAGAAGGTATTTGTTCATGCTCTTCTTTCTGTCTGCAACATTTTCTAGTTACACTCTTCTTCCTCCTCTCTTCCTAGTTACTCTCCCCCACCCTTTGCTTTTTTTACGCCCCCCTTGCAAGTTTTAGTTTAAATGCCACTTCCTCAGGGAAGCCTTCCTTGACTCTCATGATTAAAAAGTTTATCATCCTACACTTGTCCCTCATAGCAGTTATCACAACCATAATTCAGTAATTATGTTATAATGATTTAATGCGTGATTCCCCAAACAGACAAGCTCCAAGAAAAGCAAGGCACTTATGTGTCTTGTCACTGCTCTTTCCCTTAAACCTAAAACAGTGACTAGCATGTGACTGATGCTTAGTAAATGTTTTTGAATGGTTTACTAATGAATGAATGATGTTCTTAAAAAATCGTGTCTGGGCATATGTACACCAAACTGGTTTTTGTTTTTGTTTTTTGAGTAGGCCCTACGCCTAACGTGGGATGTGAACTCACAACCCTGAGATCAAGAGTCCCATGCTCTGTGGACTGAGCCAGCCATGTGCCTCCCCCCACCCCCAAACTGTTGATAATGTTTTTACCTTGGACACCTCTTGGGTGCCACTTCGAACGTCCATAGCCTCATCTCCTAGGCTAAATTTCTTAGAAAGAAATTTTGCCAGATTCAGGTGTATGCTATGTGGTGGTATCTTTCCTTGGGACCCTGCCATGTATCTCTTGCCTCCAGCAATATGGGATAACCATGGGAGCTTGCTCCACACTCACGTGTGCATGATCCAGAAGTGTAGATTCTTTACTAATGGGAAATCTGTAAAACACTTCCTCATTTCATCTTTTGGAGTAGGCAGTCCTGAGATTTCATAAGGTTCTTCATAAGGTTCTGTGGGATGAGTACCATTCAACTATTGAGTGCCTAATGCAGTAATGTACCCTTGTGTTGTCTCTTCCTCATTCTCTGTATCATTCCTCTATCCCTAACCCTTGCTCTCACATAAATTACCTTCAAGCAAGCAAGCAAGCAAGCAAGCAAGAAAGCAAGCAAGCCTTTGTTTCAGGCTAAGATAGTTTCTTTCAAGTTTAAAATTGGGTCACAAAACAAGTGTGCAATTTTTTGTCAATCAAATTTACTTATTCTTTGGAATTATAATTTTAGAATTGTGCTATTTTTGACTGGCTCTTAACCCTTTGGTGGTCTCAGGATCTTTGCCCTAAAGCTAATCATTTGTAAAACAATCCATAAATCCACCAAAGGGGTTCAAATAATTGGAAATCTAAAGCATTGTAACTGAAGGGGTCATGAAGACTTTCTTGATGTAGGACTCTTGTTGGCAGAGGCCATCCTAGATGTAGGACTCTTGTTGGCAGAGGCCAAGTTTTGTACTTCTTTGCTCTCTTTCCTCAGTACCTAGTATAAATTTGGAAATGTTTTAAATACATAATTGAAAGTTCACTTTAATGTTTCTCTGATACTAAATTTGCCTCTCTGATTTGGTTTTCTAATGATACTGGGAAACCTTTGGAACTATTCAAGAAGAGCAATGATTGGAGGAAAGTGGGAAACTTTCCAATAGTGGAAAAATGAAGGAAAGTGGAATGGCAGGGGTTGAATGGCTATCAGACATTCTTTCCTTCTTTGAAAGATGCAGACCCAGAATGAAGTTGACTATGAAATTTCCTCTCCAATCAGGAAGATGTTTGTAGGTGATGAGTGTACTTTAGGATATTGGTATTCAATCACTAGACCCACAGTAAAGTGACCCAAACCCCCTGCAAGGATAACTCCATCCCACGTTTTCTAGAAATGTCTTATGGTCCTCAAGTTTAACGAGAAACCAGCACTCAAGTGCATGGTTTTAAAGTCCAATAGACCTGGTTTGAATCTCAGCTCTGCCAGTCACTAGATGGTAAACTTGGGCAAATTACTACATTCCTCTGTTCCTTGAATTCCTTATGTATAAAATGAGCTTACTAATAGGACCTATTTTGTTGATTTGTTCCAAGGAGTCAATGAAATGATGCATACAATAAATGCTTAATAGATGGAGGATTCTTCTTATGTTTCTTCTTTTTTGCAAGCAGATCCCATAAGAGAACCAAGAGCCATCTTCTCTAATCCAAACTAAACCCAAAGAACATACCAGACCATGTAGTTGGTCAGTTCTTTATGGACCAAGATGCTCTAACGCAACGTATCCCTAACTTCAGTCATTTGCATCCTATCTTTATGCTGTTTGCCATAGACATGTACTGAGGCTTTCTCCTTGACGTAATCAGAGGAGTGAAGGAAAAAGTGGTAACTTTCTTACTGTGTGAGTCTATGATAACCATTTTGTGTTGGGGGCACCCCAGGCTTTGGGAAACTCTGTTCTAGTTTATCATAAAGGAGTTATAATGACTGTGAAGAACCTAAAGAAGGGCAGAACCCTACCATTTCCTGTGCCATAAATGGTGGCTCACCACCTGTGCATTTGTGTGAGGGACTCTTACTTGGATCTCCTCCTCTTCATTTTCAACAGAAGACAATAATCTACTAAACATAGTTTTATTCTTTCCTCTACAAGATTAGAAAGGAATTCTAAAGGCAGCTGTGTGAGCAGAGAAAATAGGAAAGTAAGAATGCACCTTACTATTCTATTAATATTTAAAAAGTAATTCAGCTTAAAAAATAATTCAGCTGGTCAAATCCAAGTAAAGTCTGTAGTAACTTAACTGTATTGTGCTAATGTCAATTTCCTAGTGTTTATACTGTAATATATATAAGATGTTGGGGGGAAGGGGGGAAGCTGGTTACAGGATGTAAGGGATTTCTCTACCATTTTTGCAACTTCTTGTGTTTATAATTATTTCAAAATAAAAAGTTAAAAAAAATAAAAAAAGAAAAGGAAACCAGTAAAAACTATATATTCAAAACCCTGCAAATATGTCCCTACCCTTTGACCCTGCAATACTACTAGAAACTTATACTAATGTCACAGATACATACCCAACCATGTTCCTCATATAATTACTTATAATAGTAAAATGTTAAAAACATTCTTAATGTTCAACAACAACAGAGTGGGTAAATAAACAGTGAGATATATATGTATGTATGTATATATATACACACATACACACACACACAAATACTATACAACTATCAAAAATGATAGTGGAGATGTATGTTTAATGACATGAAGGACATTCATAATTAACTGAATACACAAACTTACAAGCTGTATGAGCCCAAGTTATTTAATAATAATACAAAGATATATAATATTGAGACTAGAAGGATGTATGCCAAAATGTCAGCAACAGGTATTTCTGGCCTCTGGACTTATTAGTTGATTTTATTTAAATTTATTTAATTTTGCTCATGTGTTTTTCTAATTTTTCTACAGTGAACATGTTACTGGTGTAAAATTTTCAAAGATATTTCAAAAATAATGAAGATAGCGTAAAAATCACTATAGATTTACTAAAACATTTACAATAGAGGCAGTTAAATCCTATAACACTAATACCCTATTCATTACCATTGATAAGACAGCCATTAAAAAGAAAAATAATTACAAAGCTCCGAAACTGCTGTACGTAAATGTTAATCCACACCAGATACTGTGCTTACAAAGGAAAAGGGCTGTGATCACTTCACTCCTAACCGGTCTTCCTTCTCTTCCTTTACTGTTTCCTATCTGATGAAATCAGTAAATGTTTTGATTCAAAACCATGAGCAGGATGCAACCTTAATTCTTATTAAACTCAGGGCAAGTCTGTGCAAAAGCTGACAGTTTGCCTAGGGTATTGGGTAACCACAATCTCATACTTTTGATCACAGGTGGGAAAGTTGCAAAACTCAGTAATTCCCTAAATACCCTGATTAGTCCTTGATGTTTCTTAATGGGTAGGTCTTCTAGGATATGAAATACGCAAGAAGCAAATGTCCTCTTTTTTTTTTTTTTTTAAGAATTAGAATTATTTTTCTATAACTTACTATAAACATTTGTCAAATCAATTAGACATTTCTTGGGCCCTGTAATGGTGCTAATTATCATTAATTATACAGTATTATGTTATTTACTCATTTGGCCTTATAAATTGTATCTCTCTTCCACGTAATCTCTGTTCCATGGTGCAGGAGCCATCCCTGTATTGTTCATTTGTGCCTGACACCGGTAAGTGCTTAATAAATGTTTGCTGAGTGATGAGGATGACTCACTTGTGTTTGGATTCTTACTGCATTCCTAGGGGAGAAAGCTTGGGAATGCTTTGGAAACTCACCTCTATCACTAACAGTTCTGTGACCCTGGATACTCAACAGCTTAAGCCTATCCATAAAAGTGCTATCAGTAATATGTACTTCTCAGGCTTGCCACAAGCAATAAACTTCCTAATAAGTGTTGGTAGCACTTAGAACAGTGTCTGCTGCATACAAGTTGCTTGAAAGATACCAGTCGACAGTATCTGAATTCCTCTTCTTGTCCTAGCTGTGATTTACCTCTCTCTGCAATTGTTTCTAACTTACTCTACTGGTTAAGAGCAGACATTCTGGAGTCAGAAGGTCTGTGCCATCTTATTAAATAAGAATGTGACTTTGAGCTAGTTGATTAAACACTGTATACTTGGTTTTCTCATCTGGAAAACGGGGATGGTAATAACAGCACTTGCTGCATGGGATTATTGTGAGCACAGAGTGAGAAAATGCTCATAAAATGCTTCAAAGAGTGTGACAGAGAGTAAGTGCTCAGTGAAGGTCAGCTATTATTCTCTTACCAGGCGTCTTATTATCTATCATGTTGCATGTAAAGTATAGTTTAAGACTGAGCCCAACTCCTGGTTTATTTCCCTGGGGAAGGAATTATTCATTCCGACTTGGTCATGACATGACTGTCAACTCACAGAGCAGCTGCCCAGAGGCTTATCTGGTCTTGGGCACTGCAGCACCCTGCAGAACTTTAAGAGAGCGTGGGGTTGGCTATTATGTTGGAATAAATAATAACAATTAACATTATTTTGTGCCAGATTCTGTGCAAGGAACTATAACCCTATTATTACTCCCATCTTAATAGATGAGGAAACAGAGGTGTAGAGAGTGGTTATACTTTGCCCCAGCCAGTGTTTGGGGGAAATCAGGCCTTATGCCCAAGGAGTCTGCATTGTTAACCATCAAGTCATCCCATTTGCTGCATTTATCATAAAAAAGAGGCTAATTTAATCAATACTTTATTGCACTTTTGATTGCAAATTTTTATCTTTAGTTCCACTCAGGAGAGCCCAAACCTTGGAAACATAAGCAGCCTTCACACAGTAACATCAGGTTAATCTGTTAGAAACAGAAAGGGAAATAAGCCTGAAACACAAAAGGAGGGAACACTTCCTTTTTAGATAAAATAATGAGAAATGCCAAAAAACTAAAAACTAGCCAACACTTTTGGATAAAAAATCCTTTGGTTTTTAATAACAAATGAAGAATGTCATAAATATAACCAGACTTGTTATCTTGTTTTGTTTTTCATGCCCAATTTATGACTGAATTAACTTTTCAGCGAGAATTCTAAATATATTTATCCTGCTAGGTCTAGTTCTCCATTTGCAATATTATCTTTATAGCCATTACCTAGGGGCGGAATATGAGTATGGTGGACAGTTCATTTCTTGATGCCAATCTCCAAATTCAACCACTCCTTGTCCCTTGCTTGGGACTAAAAAAAGGCTTAGATTCTAAACCAACTTCACCATTTTAATGAAATTTTAAACGTGTCTTCCTTTTATTGAAATTTTAAATGTGTGTTCTTTTTACTCAGTATCATTTAGAATTTTATTCAAGAGAAACGCCCACAAAATATGCAAAGATATAAACAAAGGGTATTTACTGTTCTGTTGTTTGTAACTGAAGAGAAATGGAGCTAACCAAAATATCCATCTGGAAGGGACTGGTTGTATGTATCATAATGTGGTCATACAGTGGAATAAATTAGGTAGAGTTGTATACACTGACATGGATATAATGGAAAAGAAGACTGTAGGCTGTGCTCGTAACACTCATAATATTACAGAAGGGTTTTGGAAGGACAGACATCAATAACTGCAAACTCAAATGCATAAGGGGGCCAGACTGGTTTTAGAAATGGGTCAGGTAGGGACTGTGACAACCTTGAGAACATGAAAAGCAACTGACACCAGTCAGCTTCAGCTAATCTTTGCTAATGAGTTGGCAGATCTTTGGATTTTGCCTGAAAACCTATAAATCATAGTACTTTTCATGCTACTTTGTGATAGTCTATTTACTTCTCTGCCACCTTGAAAGCTCCATGAAAATATTTCAGTTACATGAACCTCCTGATTTTTATTTTGTGGCAACCATTAGAAACATTAAAAAATATATATTGTAAGTGGTCATCTGTGAACTGGATTTGTCTTTCAGGCTCACTGCCTATCAACCTCTAAAATATTCTTACAATGGTTATCTTTGGCAAATCGTATTTTGGGATAATATCAGACTACGGTCTTCCACTGTACTATTTATACATTGCTTTATATTTGAGGGTGTTTTTGTTTGTTTGACCATGGCAAGAACCAGTTTACTGGTCGAGGTGAGGGGCAAGGGATCTATACAATGAGGAGTGAGGGCTCAGGCCTCCCCAGTGACTTAGAAATTCATTCCTCCACCAGGTTCTGGAGGTAGGCCTTGTACTGGTGAAGGGAAGGGAGAGTGGGTGGCTGTTGGAAATGTGCAGGTGGACAGTGCTCTCCAGTAAGGAGGCATCCCCTAATAGGTCTGTGTAATAGGTCTGTGTCTAGCAGAGCCCTGAGCCTCGTGGGAACAGCTTTGAGTATCACAAGCCTCTTGATCCACAGCTGGTCCTGGGGCCATGACTCCCCCACCAAGAAACAGAGGGTGTAGCTTGGGGAGTGTCCACTTCCTTCAGTGAAGACGATCAGATCTGCCAGGAAAGGGCCCTGGTCAAACATGCTTCCTTCCCTGATCCTGGAGACCTCGCCATTGGCCCGTGATCCCCGCCAGGAAGGAGCTTCTCGCTCACAGCCCAGGACATCTGGCGGTGTCCCAACCTCTGGGCCTAGAGAACTGATCACCCTCCACAGAACTAGCGTCTCCTCCCCACCCACCCTGCCCTCAGGCAGCTCAGCACAAGCCTCCTGAGGCTGGTCATGGCCCTGTCAAGGACACTCTAGGTCTGGCAGTCTTATTAGCTGCCCAGGCCATGTCCTATCTCCTGCTTCTGCCCCCACCAGGCATGGATCCCTAAAGCAGAAGACAATCAGCTGGAAGACCTGGCAGTCCTGGGAAAAGGTGGTACAAGGTGGAACCTCGAACTTCCAGTCCGAGCGGCTGCAGCAGCGACACAGAGGGAGAGACTGAGAAGTGTAGGGCGGCCCAAAGCCCTGGTCCCAGTCCCTCCCACCTTCCCGCTGCCACTCACCTTCCTCCGACACCAACAGCCACCTCAGTGGGTTTTCAGTGGGTTCCGAGTTTGAGCAAAGAGCAGAGATGCCCAAGTAGGGGCTCAGCAAGAGCTGAGAGGGATGCTCAGGGGCCACAGCGAGGCTTGAGGACCCCCCACCTGGGAATGGGGCCAAGACCATGTCACTCAGTAACTCCTCCCGAATGTTCTCTGGGTATCAGATGTACGGCTCTGCCCTCGTTGTCTGGAGAGGTATCCGGCTCAGGAAAGTCCCCAACTCCTACAGTGACAAACTTGTAGATGCTGCGCACAGGTCGCGGGGATCCTCGCTGGGTCCTCCGCTAAGCGCTACACTCCCTTCCGGTGGACGGCGAACCGGAAATTCCCCTTCCGGGCCGGCGGGTCAGAGCGCGCGCAGCGCAGGTCTCGGCCCGGCCCAGGTCTGGAAGAGGCGTCGTCCCCTGGCCGGGGACCCTGCCGCCCCGGTGCGTCCACGACCTGAGGATGAGGAGCACATGCCGCCCTGGTCCCGCTCCCCGGCCAGGTAGGATCCCAGGCCGCCGGGCACCGGGCGTCCGGGTGGGGGCGGGGAATGGCCCAGCCGGGTCTGGACTCCCGGCACCTCTCCCAGTTGTGGCTGCGCGGCCCCTTACCGACAGCAGAGCTTTAGAGCTGTGGGGCTTGCTTTTCTATCCACTGCTTTTATAATAGAAAATACAAATGCTGAAAACGCATTTACACTGGCCTTATGCTAAGAAGTTCTGAACCAAAGTGAGTTTCCAGATTAGTTCACACTAGAACCAGGTCCAGGAGTTTGCCTACCTTTGGTCACCGATCTCAGGAATCTTGAATTTGGTGGATACCCCTGGGCTCATCTAGATACATCTAGATAATGATAACGGGCTCATCTAGATAATGTTTTGGACTAGGGCCTTGAGATACTTCTGACCATGTTGGACTATATGAGTCTCTGGGAGTGGAAACAGCATCTTAAAGATGTCGGGAGAGAACAATCCTATCTCTCCTGGTGTATCCGGAGCTTGTGGGAAAATGCATGGGGATCATCATTCATTAATTTACTCATTCACTCATTCATTCATCAAAGGTAGTGTTTACTATGTGCCTGGACGGTTGTGGGCCACAGGTCCCTTCATTGGAGTTTGCAACTTGGAAGGTGATACCAAAGTAAATCGATGATCACAAAATAGAAGAAGTAGTGTGATGAGGGTCAGCACATGGTGCTGTGGGAGACCCCCCCCCCCCGGAAATCAGGGAACACTTCTCTTAAGAGGTGGCACCTGGGCTGAGTTGGGAATTGCATGCTGAGAGACCCACAGGTGTGAGGGCATGAAGGCAGGAGAGGACCTGGGACCTTCCGGGAACAGCCTGTATTCTCTATAGCCTGAGCACTGAGTTTGGGGCAGGGCGTGTCAGGTTTCAGGACTGGAGTGTGGGCAGCCACCTGGTCGCAAGGGCTTGATGAAGCAGTCTGGGATGCCTGGGCTCCATCCGAAAAGCAGCTGAGAGCCATGTACAGGTTTTAGGCTAGGGAGGTTTTGGAGCTGTTTTATATATTTATGTCAACAAATATTTTCACCCAGAGTTTTCATTTTATGTTTCCTCGATTTTATGAACCAAGGGGGAAAATACTATGTATTTAAGTGAAAAGGGAAAGTAATTTTTTTGTCTTAAACAAAAACAAAAAGCCTCTAAGGGCACCTAGCTGATTCAGTTAGGAGAGCATGTGACTCTTGATCTCTGGGTCGTGAGTTCGAGCCCCACGTTGGGTGCAGAGATTACTTAAACATAAATGAACTTAAAAACAAACAGGGGCGCCTGGGTGGCTCAGATGGTTAAGCGTCTGCCTTCGGCTCAAGTCATGATCCCAGGGTCCTGGGATCGAGCCCCACATCGGGCTCCCTGCTCGGCGGGGAGCCTGCTTCTCCCTCTCCTCCTGCTCCCCCTGCTTGTGCTCTCTCACTCTCTCTGTCAAATAAATAAATAAAATCTTTAAAACAAACAGATAAACCTCTACGAAATGATGACTGAGAAACTGTAGTTTCTAAGTTTTATACCTTCCTGTGCTCTTAGATTTTAGAGACGTTTCATGACATGGCATACACAGCCTGCAAGTTAATTAAGCCATCAGCTTAGAAGGTTGCCGGTAGATTCCACGCCAGTTTCGAGGGTGTGTATGTGTTCTGTATGGGGAGCTGGTTAAAGGCATCCATAACATTATGATAATCCTCCCTGAATATCGCTAGGGTTCCAACTGTATTTCATCTCATTCCTGGCGTCCTTGCCCACTAAGGGCCTTGCTTCCCTGGAAAGGTAGGTGAATACTCAGTTAATAGGAAGAGCAGAAACATGTTCAGTTTGGTGAGAACTTGACTTCCCTGTCTCAGAAGGGGAAAGGGAAAAGTCTGTGGTTTTTGAGAGCAGAAGACGGGAGGGGAGGAGCAGACAGGGTGATTGATGACGCTGTGAAAGCCACACAATTGCTGTCAAGGTGGTTTTTCACCCCTGGAGCAGGGTGATCTCATTTGCTGCTGCATATGCATTCAGCCTTGGTTTTCTGGTCTCCTGGCCATGAGGACACGTGTGAATATGCTGAATGTGTATGTGTGCTCCCGGAAGGCCGGGAGGATTTTAGAGACAGACTAAGCGGGATTCAGATTCTACTCTGCACCTTGCTTTGTGAGAGCCCGGCACAGTTGCTTGCCTTACCTGATCTGATTTCAGGATGCTTACCTGGCATGGACTTTTGTGAGAATTAAGTGAAATGAGGTATTTATGTATCGTGACTGGCACCCAACTGCTGTTCCATAGATGTTAATTTCTTTCCCAACCTTGGACTGAAGCTGCCTTTAATTGGTTTCCAGGGGACTAGCCATTTGTCTCCTTGACTCTCTGTCATGCTTCCTTTTCACTGGTAAGGAAACATATTTAGGGTAGCAGAACGACAACCTGCATTCCAGTCCTTGTGTTACTACTTACTTTGGATAGGTGGCTCAGTACTTTTGAGACTTAGATTCCCTCTCTATAAAATGGGAACAGTAATGCTCAATGTTCCTGTACTGTCTACAGTGTTTGTGAGGACTCAGTAAAGTAAGGCAGGGTTCTCAAACTTTAGAATGCACCAGAATCATTCCTTTAAAACTTGTTAAAACAGATTGCAGGACTCCGTTGTCCTCAGGGGTTCTGATTCAGTAGGTCTGGGGTGGGACCTGAAAATTTGCATTTCAAACCAATTCCCAGGCCACACTTGGAGAACAGTGCTGGGCACACATTGAACACCAGTTGGATGTGAGCTACTATCATCACAAGCTGGCTAGAATTCTAATTTTAGGGTCCTCGTTTTGACTATGTGAAATAATAACTTAATTTTCAAGTTATATAGAACTGATAAAAGGAGGGAGGAAGGCGCCTGGGCAGCTCAGTCAGTTAAGCGTCCGATTGATTTCGGTTCAGGTCATGATCTCACAGTAGTGAGATCGAGCCCCGCGCGGGGCTCTGCACTCAGCGTGGAGTCTGCTTGTCCCTCTTCCTCTGCCCTCTCCCCCCCGAATAAATAAATGAATAAAATCTTAAAAAAAAAAAAAAAGTAGCGAGGAGGAGGAGTTTAGTATTTTATGGGGTAAGAATTTACAAGTCATTTCTGCTAAGGGCATCTGTGTGACCCAGACACAGGAATGAGGGGCCCAGACTGACCAGATCCCATTGGCAGTTTTATCAGTCTGGTCCCCTTGAGGCATTACAGGCTCAAAAAACAAATTTCTGAAATAATCTCCTACTGCTTCCTACTAGGTGATGAGGACATGTTTGGGGGAAATTGGGGAAAATGACAGGAGACTTCCACATGCCAGAGTCTCCTTCGGTCTTTTATAAAAAGTCTCATCATCCCCAGGGTTTTTAAGTATGTCAAGGAAGGATCTTCCCACTGAGGAAATCATAGGCCCTGACTCTTTTATTTTAGAAGGTGGATGGCAAAGGTAAGGGGCATGGTGACACCTCTGCCACTTAATGAGCGGTCTGAATTACAGATCTAAAATTAACAGCTTCTCCTCCTCCCTCCCACCCACCCACCCAATACTTAAACTTTCCTTTGTCATTGCTTCTCAGAGCTCTTGAGTTGCAAGAAATGCTACCTGGATCTGCAAGCCTTTAAAAACAGCCAGGGTGGGGCTGAGTGTTGAATTAGGGTTCAGAGTCTAGATTCTGCAGTCAGATAGATGGGGCTCATCTCCTGATTTTGTAGCTTGGAGTGTGACCTCATCAAGTGACCTTCTGAACTCCATTTTCTTATCAAATTGAAGGCAGTAACAGTACTCATTTCAAAGGGTGCTTATGAGGGATAATTAGGTAAGCATAGGAGGACTCAGTGAATGACAGATGTTGTTTCTTTGGGGGGACTTTTAAGAGTTCCAACTCCTGCATGCCTTCCCTGAGCGGTCACTTTTACAGAATTCTCCAGCAATGTTCATTTGGTTTGTGGGGCCTACATTCTCAACTTTTCCCAATTTCTTTATAGAGCTTTGGACTACAAGAGAAGGGAGGAGCCCTCTGCATGGGGCCTGGGGAAAGAAATGCGGACTCAGGGACAGTGGAAGTTTCTATGAGGAATCCGACCCTGCCTGACTCCAAGAACTTCTCAACCCCTGTGGGGCAGGGGTTAGAGCCATGAGCCGAAGGATCTCTTCTCACTTGGTGATGTGGGACGCTCAGTGGTTCAGAGGCCAAGGTGACAGAATGCAGACTTGGGGCAAGGGGTACAGTGAGAATCTAAGGGACCCCAAGTCTGTTAGCCTTCCCAGGAGGCAGCATCCTGGGCTGCACAGCAGTGTTTTAATAGAGGCCACAGCATTCATGGGATGAGAAGGCAATTCCTATAGGAACTTGTGGGTGGGTAGTAGATAGTAATGTACATGAGGGGATTGTTCCCCGGGTTTTCCCTCTGGGTGGGGAGAGATCCCTAAATAATGGCGGTGGGAGGGACTGTGATTGTACAGGTGACAGCAGTGAGGCAGGGGACTTTGAGTGATGTAGCTGAAGCATGCTGCCCGGTGCTGGCCACACAGTAAGCGTCCAGGAACCGGTCATTTTTACCAGCTGTTCCCTGATACCCTGACCTCTTCCCAGTGCCCGCAGGACTGGGCAGTCTCTGCTGTGAGCATCAGAGGACGGGGGACCTCTCAGCCCCTCCTTCCCTGGAGCTCTTTGAAGAATGCAGAGTGGGACATTAACTTTTTTTCAAGTTTATTTTCTCCATCACATGATATTTTCTCCATGATGTATCTACTTTTGAGAGGAAAGAGTACCTTCACCTTAGGTGCCAGGAAGTAGTGATGATCCTGGCTGGCTTTGAGGAACACTAGGTTGGAGTCAGAAGACCTGGATTCAAGTCCCAGCTCAGTTACCTTTGAGATGTGAGGCCATAGGGGAAAAGAAAAAAAGAGAGAGAGAGAGGGAAACAAGCCATAAGAGACTCTTACTGATAGAGGACAAACTGGGGGTTGATGGAGGGAGGTGGGCAGGGGATGGGCTAGATGGGTGAGGGGGATTAAGGAGGGCACTTGTGATGATGAGCACTGGGGGTTGGATGTAAGTCACGAGTCACTGAATTCTACTCCTGAAACCAATACCACACTACATGTTAAATAACTAGAATTTAAATAAAAACTTGACACATTAATAAACAGAAATGTGAGGCCACAGGCTAATTTTTTAACTTGCTCGTTTGTAAAATGGGGACAAAACTGCCTGTCCTACCAACAGATAATAAACATAAAGATGTTTTGTAAACTGTTAAGTTCTGTGAAGGGAATTAAGGAAAGTGGTTTTGGCGTGGCTGATGATGAAGTCCTCTAGGGCTACTGGCATTCAGTGAGGGGATGGTCTTTTATTCTGAAATGAAGACTAATGAGAGAGTTCAAGCATGGAGCCAGGTGAGGGACACAGGGGTATTTTGGGATATCCCTGCGTGTTCAGTACCTCCTCCTGAGGCCGGTTCACAGGACATGAGGCCATTAATCTTACCAGAAGGCATCACTGGGCCAAACCTGAGGGTGTGACAGGTGCCCCTCCCTCTCTACTGCTATGGTTGTTTATTGCTGTCTACCTTCCAGGCTGGGAACTTCTAGGCTCTTAGCACAGGGCCTGCCATACAGTGGGTTCACAGAATGATTCAGTGAGTAAGTGAGTGGGAGGATATGTTTTCTTTTTTTGGATCATGGTCCTTGACTATTTTCTGCACATTTACTCTCATTCTCACACCTCTTCTCTTTCCAAAATATCTTCAAAGCAGTCCACAAACCAGAACATGGAAACACTAATACTTGGGGCTAAAAAAACCAGGAACACCTGAGAAAGAAAAATATGAATTGTTCCTTCCTGAGCCATTTGTGCCTTGGGGGTCAACTTTGGGGAAGAAAGGAGACTCCTGAATTGGTTTCTGGTGATAGGGTGGGGTGGGGGCAACAGGCAAAATCTGTGGAGAATCAGTCTGTCCTGACACAACAGTACCTTTCTGTAACTTAAAAGATATGTGAACTCTAGGGACTTCCAGCCCTGGAAATAATTGCTTTCTCAAAAAAGACAGGGAACTTAAAAAATAAATCTGGTGATGGCTCCCCTTGTTATTAGGGTTGAAACGGGTGATCTGTGTGTTTTCTGAAGGCTTCTATGATTCTAAGCCAGGGAACAGCTTAATTTTTTGCTGGGTTCCTTTGTTGCTCCCATAACCTCTTAGGAATGGTGACAACAATGACATCGATGTGGAGAGTGCCTTTCCTCTGAGGGCTTGCTCTGTACTGCCCCATGCTTACTTTGACTCGTTTTTTCACAACAACCCTGTAAGGTCGGTTATAATCTCCACCCCATTTTACAGACGAGGAAACTGAGGCTCAAGGGGTTAAGTAATTTCACCAAGGTAACACAGTCAGTCACCTTCATTTGAACTTTGTTTAAATCCTGGTCTGATAGTTACATCCATGCCTTTCTCCACCCCCTGAACTGCCTCCTTCAAAAAGTGTAAGGTTGCCTCTGAAGTGTTTTCTAAGCAGTTCAAATAAAGCCCTTCAAAATATAGATTGTGTGTATTTCATGGACAAGAAATCCTCCCCCCTCCCCAATCCCTCCCTTTAAGAGCTTTTTCATCCACTGCTCACCCCCCAGGGTTCAGCCTGGAGCCTGGGGGAGAAAATGGGACAAGAGAACAATAAAACAAAAGACTCCAAGACCTGTAATGGATCATGATTGAAATGCACTTTCCCAGCTTCATAAAATGTCAGTCTGATTCTCTTTGTTCTAAAAGTTCTGCTTTCACAAAGCATCAATTTCCCCTAATAATAAGCCTTTTTATTCTTCATCTAATGATGCAGCCTGGTCTTGAGAATTCTTATGATCTCTATTGCTCATCCAAGGATGACAGAAGCACGCACAATGAATTTCTCACTTCCCTTCTTTACCTTTCGTATCATACATGATTTCCATCCCAGTGCAAGCAGGGGCTCTGAGCAGTGTCCCCCCATTTCCTCTACCCCGTCGCTCTCACACAGCCATGAACAGCTCTGAATTCTCTGCACAGCATCATCGGTTCTCCGTGAATAAGATCATCTTTCTTTTTTTCCCCACCCCTCCACGGTGACTCTTGTGTCTGCTGTGGGCACTTTCCCATGGGGGGGGGCAGTATTTTTGACTGGTTGAGTGTTTGAAGTAACATTTATCACACATGAACTGTGTTCCAGGCACACTCTGAGAGTTTGAACAGGTGATCTCATTTGCTGCTCACAACACCCTGATGTGGGGGGTCCTGCTAGTAAACCCACTGTACAGAGGAGGAAGCTGAGGCACAAGAAGTCCAAAGACAAAGCCCTCTAAGTGTCTAGATTCTAGAGCCTCTCTTAACCATTGGGACTCACTGGCTTGAGGTTGTCTGGAAACTTCTACGTGAAAGTTGGACAGTGTTGAGAGTAATATCTGGCTTTTGAAGTTTTCAGCCCAAAGGGCTCTAGAGAATCAAGGTGGACAATAACCTTGGAAGGGTCAAGCCATGCAATAACAATAACTATAGGGTTTACAGAACAGCCACAGAGCATATGAGATTACCAAAAAAGGACACAAAGCAGGGCCCAGGAATGGTAGTGGGAAATGCCCCTGCTCTTGCTTCCACTGGTCACGGCCTATGAGACCTTCTCCTAGTCATCTGCATCGTCCCTTCACTTCTCTCTCACCGTGGCCATCCAGAGATTGGTAGTGGGCCTCTTAGGATGGCAGTTCTCAAAGTTTCACATAGGTCAGTGTCACTTGGGGAGCTTATCTAACGTGCAGATTTTGGAAATTCTGATTCAAGAGGCCTGGGCGAGAGACTCACTGTTTTTCATTCTTAACTAAGCGCCTCAGAAGATCCTAATGCAAGAAGCCTCCAAGCCACTATTTAAAGTAACCACTGCTTCTCGGATTACAGCATTAGGAAAAGAAAACAAGAAGCCCAGTTGTCTGTGGCCTAGCTTTGCCTCGAGCACTCTCTCAAGGATGGCTGGGAGCCCAGCATCACTTGGTTGGTTGTTGCTCTTTGGTCTTTACCTCTGCTGCTGGGGAGGAGGCAGCTGAGTAGCTCTTCGTCTGGATCTGCTGTGCTTATTGTAGGAGCTCAGTAATATTTGTTATTATTTTTTTAACCTTCTGGACTAGAATCAAGATTTTTATCTTCTGCTCTGAGATCTCCTACCAGGAGCTTTTCTAACCTTTGAATCCCCATTTAGACCCACTGAAATGGCCAGGAAAGAAACACTGCACTAAAGAAAGACGGCTGCCTGTTTAGGTGTGGACACACCTGAAGTTGCCTCAAAACTCATTTCCTCTGATTAGATTATGCTGGGAACCTCACCTCTCACAGGAGGCTTTTTTCCCATCCCAGATATGATCTCCTGCCAGGCACTCCCGATTGTTGCCCTCATTTTACGGCCAACACATCAGTGTCTCGTTGTCTTTAATCACCATCTCCATTGGGTTAGTAATACATCTCTGAACAGGTCCTCCAATTAGTTATTTGGTTTTTCTTGGTCTCTAGCATGCGTCTAAAACCAGGACTCTTCTGATGTCCACACAGGCTATAGGCTCGAGTAGGTCAGGAAACGTCTGTCTTGAGAGGCTAGCACAGTGCCTGAAATACACAAGGTGTTCAGTAAATGTGTGTGGATTAAGTGATTGTAATTTTACAAATCCACAGGTTTGGTTGGTTTTTTTCTATGCTTTCCCTTTCCTTCACATTTTTATTTAAATTCTAGTTAGGGCGCCTGGGTGGCTCAGTCGTTAAGCCGTCTGCCTTCGGCTCAGGTCATGATCCCAGGGTCCTAGGATCGAGCCCCGCATCGGGCTCTCCGCTCGGCGGAAAGCCTGCTTCTCCCTCTCCCACTCCCCCTGCTTGTGTTCCCTCTCTCACTGTGTCTCTCTCTGTCAAATAAATAAATAAAATCTTTAAAAAAAAAAAAAATTCTAGTTAGTTAGCATATAGTACAATATTGGTTTCGGGAGTAGAATTCAGTAATTCACCATGTAAAAATAACACCCAGTGCTCAACAGGACAAGTGCCGTCCTCAATACCCACCACCCATTTAGCCCATCCCCCACCCACCTCCCTCCATCGCCCCTCAGTTTGTTCTCTATCGTTAAGAGTCTCTTATGGTTTGTTTCCCTCCCTCTCTCTTTTTTCCCCCTTTCTCATATGTTCATCTGTTTTGTTTCTTAAATTCCACATATGAGTGAAATCATGTGGTATTTGTCTTTCTCTGACTTATTTCTCTTAGCATAATACACTCTAGCTCCACCCATGTTGTTGCAAATGGCAAGATTTCATTCTTTTTGATGGCTGAGTAATATTCCAGTGTGTGTGTGTGTGTGTGTGTGTGTGTGTGTGTGTCTATACCCCATATCTTCTTTATCCATTCCTCAGTCGGTGGACATTTGGCCTCTTTCCATGGTTTGGCTATTGTAGGTAATGGTGTTATAAACATCAGGGTGCACAGACCCCTTCAAATCTGTATTTTTGTATCCTTGGGGTAAATACCTAGTAGTGCAATTGCTGGATTATAGGTAGTTCTATTTTTAACTTTTTGAGGAACCTCCATACTGTTCTCCAGAGTGGCTGCACCAATTTGCATTCCCACATAGGTTTTTGTTTTTGTTTTTTTGAGGCAGCTGTCCCCAGACGAGACTCTGTGGGGCTGGATAGGTATACATCCAAATAAAATGTCATGCTTCTTGGACAAAAATGAGAAAATTTAGCACATTGTTTTAGTTTTGTCATAAAGCTAAATTTATTTAGTGTAGAAATACTGCCTATTCTGAGCCTGTGTTCTTCCTAATTTGGGAGTATTAAAATTACCCTTTTGTGAGGTGACAATAATAGATGTCATTGTATTGACTAAACTGACTCCCACCCCATTCTTTTGAGGAGGCTCCTACATCCCTTGCCTAGATGATTTGCCTAGGTGACTCCAGGTAACTCCAGAAGTAGCCTGCCCGAGCCCACTCTTCCCCCTTATCTATCAGGACTTCTCATGACAAACCAGGGAAGCTGATTCTAGCTTTTGCTAGTGTGAGGTATTTCCTCAAATACAGAAAGAGTATTTAAAAGATGATGGGTCTAAATGCAGGGTGCTCTCCTGAGTTGGATCCTGGAGCAGAAAAAGAGCACCGGTGGAAAAACTGGTAAAATTCTAATCAAGTTTGTAGTTTAGTTAATGGCAGTCTACCAGTATTAATGTCTTTGTTGTGCTAGATGTACCATGGTTATGTAAGATGTTAATAGGAGAAACTGGGTGAAGAATATAAGAAGTCTCTGTACTATTTTTGTAACTTTTCTAAGAATTTAAAATTATTCCAAAATAAAAAGTTTATTTAAAAAAAAGATAAATGCTCACAGTCTTGGGTGCTGAGCAATTCAGTTGACCAGAGTTACCTTTTTTAAAAATGTAAATCAGAGCATATCAGTATCCTTCTTAAACTCTCTCAGTGGCTTCCCATTGCTCTATGAATAAAAATCCAAATCCGGGCCCTGCTTATTTCTCTTACCTCACCTCCTCTCTGTCTACTCTGTCTTTGACCACTTTATTCTACTCACACTGGCCTTCCTCCAGTTTCTCGATGAGGCTGTGCTTGTCCCCGCTTTAGGCCTTTGCCCTGGCTTCTGTCTTGGATGCTCTTCCTCCAGGTCTTTACATGGCTGGCTTGTCTTGATATTTGGGTGCCTTTGCTGCCCACCCACTCTAAAGTAGCTTCCCTGCCTATCCTCTCCTTCATTTCACTCTGCTCTGTGTTCTTCACAACACTTAACACCATCTGTCAAATTATTTAAATGATTTATTTGCTTATTATTTGTTTATTGTCTTCTCCTCCCCCTGGGATGTCAGAGGTTTATTGTTCATCACTGCATCTCTATAACCTAGAGCAATGTCTGACATATAACAGGGGCTCTGGAATTATTTGCTGCATGAATGAAAGAAGGCACATTTCATCCCGGAAGCCTTCATGACTCCCAGTCAGGCATAAGAACCCTCCATTCAGCTTCCATGGCCTCTGGCACTTCTCTTTCCCACAGCTCTTGCCCCAGTGGGTTGTAACTGGTCCACTGACCCATTTGTCTCTTCACTAGGGCCCTGAGCTCTGATGGGTAGAATGATGTTACTACTTTTTTACTCTTAGAGATGGCATAATGCCTGGGACAACACTGACACCCAACAGTGGTAAAACTCATTAGGGCCCCTGGCTTAGACACTTGCTGGCCAACTTGGGGAGTCAGAAGTAAGCCCTATTTTATTATTATTAATTTATTTATTTTGGGGAGAGAGCATGCAGGGGAGTGGGGAGGGGCAGAAGGAGAGAGAAAATTTTAAGCAGGCTCCACGCTCAGCGCAGAGCCTGATGTGGAGCTTGATCTCACAACCCTGAGTTCGTGACCTGAGCTGAAATCAAGAGTCGAATGCTTAACCGACTGATCCACCAGGCACCCCAGAAGTGAACCCCTTTTAGACAAGACCAGTCACTGATCACTTCATTTATCTTTGTAGTGTCAGTGCCTTGCACTGGAATAACAGTTTGTGCATTTTAAATAAATAAAGGAGAGAATGGGACAAAAGAGCCTGGCTATGGGATTGGAGGGGGAGTTCAGAAATGGACTTTGAAATTCAGCCAATATCTAAGTACTGCCTGGAGTGTACTCTCAAGGGAGAAGTGAATTGACTGTTTCATGTTTGTTCTGTCTTTCTATGTTTTATCTCTTATCTGTTTCCTTAGGTCTCTTGTCAGTCATACTTTCTCCAGGTAGAGTTTTTCTTGACCCTACTGTCTTCGTTTCATTTCAGTCTCCTTTTCATCCTACCTCCTTTCTGTTACTAAGCCAGGTCTTCTCCAAACTGTAAACCCACAGCTGCTGCTTTGGCTTCCCCAGCAACCTCACTCAGCAATGACCACAATATGCAAGGGACACCCAGGGAAAGAAACAGCCTCTTCCCCTAATGAAGTGTCAGCCCTTCATCTTCTCTGATTTAAGCAAGAAATGCCATAGAATCTTGGAAAGAATGTATAACTCGGAGCTAGACTGAATGGCTTTTAAAACCCTTTCTTAGACATACAGGTGGCCAACAGACAGATGAAAAGATGCTGAACATTGCTTATCATCAGGGAAATGCAAACCACAATAAGATGTCATCGTATACTTGTCATAATGGCTACAATCAAAAACACAAGAAATAACAAGTGTTGGCAAAGATGTGGAGAAAAAGGAGCCCTCATGTCCTGTTGGTGGGAATGCAGTTTGGTGCAGCCACTGTGGAAAAGAATTGAAAATAGAATTACTGTATGATCCAGTAATTCCACTACTGGGTAGTTACCCAAAGAAAACAAAAACACTAATTCAAAAAGATATATGCATCCCTGTGTTTATTGCATTATTATTTACAGTAGCCAAATTATAGCAGCTCAAGTGTCTACTGACAGATGGTGGATAAAAAAGATGTTACACACACACACACACACACACACACACACACACACACTAGAATGTTATTTGACCATAAAAAGAATGAAATCTTGCCATTTGCAGCAACATGCATGGGTAGTCCTAGAGTGTATAATGCTAAGTGAATAAGTCAGTCAGAGCAAGACAAATACCAGCTGATTTCATTCATATATGGAATTTAAGAAACAAATCAACAACAACAACAACAAAAAGAGACAAAAAAACAGACTCTTAAATACAGAGAACACACTGGTAATTACCAGTGGGGAAGTGGGTGGGCAGATAGGTAAAATAGATAAAAGGGAGTAAGGGTACACTTATCTTGATGAGCACTGAGAAATGTCTAGAATTTTGAATCATTATACTGTACACATGAAACTAATATAACACTGTGTGTTAATTATACTTCAATAAAAAAAATACAACCTGTTTTGTAATAAGTGAGTGATTTAGGGCAGGAAGTGTTGATTTATATGTGTTTTGTGTCCTTTCCCCCATTAGAGTGCAGACAGGAGGTATAGTTATCGTTAGCACTGTACCCAAGGCTTTGCAACAGAGGTTAGTATCGAGGTGGTAGATTATTATGTCATTATTAATCCACTGTTTTTATGGACAGTGGGGAAATTATTGCAAAGAAGGGAAAATACACAACTCTGGGCAACAAGATCCTCTTTCTTGGTTAATGGTCTGGGGGTGCTGACCAAAAGGATCTTACCTTCCAGTGAGAGCTTATGTTTCAGTGGCTGTCAATTTCCGATCAGCCCCCGAGTTTGAGAAGATAAAGTTTCTTGGATGTCTCTTGCCCTCCAGTCTGTTTGTGTAGTTTCGATTTATTTTAGTAATGAATTCAGTTGGCATTCTCCCTCTGGAACCCTGTTATTAAAACAAACTTGACAGAGACTCTGCTTGCAGGTACAACAGCATAGGAATGAAATGAACTCCCATGTACAATATGAGTCTCAATATTGGTTCAGCCTTGGCATGACACTTAGAATGAGTGAGAGCAATGGGGATCTCATTAATCCTCACAATTTAGCACCAGCCTCCAGGAGAGGAGAAAATCTTGTCTGATTGTATTGTCCTGTTAGCCTTGTAAATTCACAGGAGAGGGCAGTAAAAGGAGCAGGAATATTTATCCCAACTCTTTGGTCATTTGCTCATGAATCTAAGACAGAAGACTAACTGAAAAGGATTTATATACATAAAATGAAATCGTGGTGAGAAAGCTCGGATAGATGGAGAGAATTACTGTCAGTCATTCATTCATCTTTCATTTACTGAGCATCTACTATGTACTAGGCACTATTCTGGACACTGCGAATGGAAAAGTTAAGAAGCCAGTCAAAATCCTTGCCCTCAAAGAATTTACATTCTGGTAGGAAGAGATAGACAACAACCAAATGAGCAAGTTAATTAATAACTTCTGTAAAGAAAATAAATCAGGGTAATGTTAATAGGACTCTCAGATGAGAGTAGTGAGAACTTTTAGGATAAGAGGAAAGACTTCTCTGAAAATGTGACATGGGAATGAAAAGTAGAGTTTTGGATGGCAGCAGCTGCAGAGATGGAAGTTAGCATGGCTGCTAATGAACAGAATGGGAGGAAGCCTTGTGCCTGGAATAAGTTCAACATCAGGGAGAAAAAGAGACCCCGCAACCCCCTCCAAATGCTAAAATACAAATAATTAACACTTCCACATTCTTAACTACTTACTAGTGATGTTTATTACTTAACAGCAATGTGACCTGGGACAAGTTATTCATTCACTCTAATTTGACAGCTATCACATGAGAGTCATAAAGTCTATACACCTCCATGGCCTTCTTACAGGAATTATACATGACAGCAATAAAGGCTAGTAACTATTGAGTACTTATTATGTGCTGGTCACTGTGCTATGTGCTTCACATATAATACCGCATTTAATCTTCTTGATAACTTTCTTAATGAAGAAGCACTGTAATCTCTGTTTTGCAGATGAGGAAACTGAGTGCAGGGATGGTGAGTAACTTGCTCACGGTCATTCAGAGTTGGGATTTGAATCCACACTCTTTTCTTCCAAAGCTCTCAACCTTACCCCCGATATCTTCCAGATGTGGAAGCCTTACAACGGTGCCCACCGGGCACCTAGCCCAGTGTCTGCAAGTGGTAGCTCTCAGTGCTTCTAGACCCATCGTTACTTACTCACATTGTCTTTCTTCCACTTTACAGCAGTATGATTGATTTTAGACCCTGCATTTTAGAATGTGACTTTCAGAAGTCAGGGATTTGCCAGAGAGCTGGAGCTGGAAGCCGGATCATCTGATTCCTAATCCCTAGGTCTTTTCCCTGTCGTGTGCCTCCCCGGAGTTTTTGCTTATTATAATTAAGCATATTTTGAAAGGAACCCTCAGAAATACACACTGAATTTGCTTTAGTAGATCCAGCTGTTTGCAAAACAATAGGTTCAATTTTCTTCCTTAATACTGCTTCTATTAACATTTAAAAGATCCCTCCATATTCATTGTTCCTATTTTAAGCTGAAAAACCATCAGAGCATTTCAGTATTCATCAGCTGATGAAACCCAGCAGGTTTCTGAATCGACACCTACTCTGCCACCTGTTGCCCAGGCGCTGCGCTCTGTGCCTGTCTTGCTCCTCGTGTACGTCCCAGGAATTTCAGGTTTCCCTGGGACCTCTCAGCTAGGAAACTTTGTTCCCCTAAGTAAGTTTCTTTCTCGTTTTTGGCATGTGGTCATTCATGTTCTCTTGGATTTTTAGAGTGGAACTTTAAACTTGAAATTTTTTCTTTAAAAAAATATTCTTGGATGGGATTGTTGGAATACAGAATCTCCCTCTGAGACTGGAAGAAAACACATCTGAGCTCTCTGCCTGGCCAGGCAATTACAGCTATAAATGGAAAGAGGACATGACAGAGGAAAAGTAAGGCAGAAGGAGTATCTCTCCCCTTGTTATTCATGAGGCTAAAGCGTCTTCTGATCTTTCTTTGAGAATGGTGCTGATGCATACCTCCAAATCAGATGTTGTCTTTGGACTTGAGATGTCTTCTCCATGTTTCCACTTAGAAGTCTAACAGGCAACTCAGATTTAATGTGATGAAGACAGACTCCTGACTTTCATCCCCGGACTTGCTCTTCTCTCAGTATCCCCATATCTATTAATAGCAAGTCTGTTCTTTGGTGTGCTCAAGTAAACATGTTGGCGTCTTCTCCGCCATTTCTCCTTCTCTTATATGACCCCGTGTCCAGTTCATCAGCAACACCTGTTGGCCTTCACCTTCAAAATAGATTCAGAAGCTGACCGTGTCTCACCATCTTCACAGCTGCCACCAGGGACCAAGCTACCATCCTCTTTCCTGATTTCCATGGTCTCTTAACTGGCCTTTTGCTTTCACTCATGCCCTTCTTCTTCATACTCGGTGTGATAGCCACAGTGATCCTTTTAAATCTGCATTGGTGTATGCCCCACCTTTGCTCAAAACCCTCCAATGACTTCCTGTCTCTTAGAACAGAAAGTTAAGGGGCACCTGGGTGGCTCAGTGGGTTAAGCATCTGCCTTCAACTCAGGTCATGATTCCAGGGTCCTGGGATCGAGCCCCACGTCGGGCTCTCCCCCGAGCCGGGGGTCTGCTTCTCCCTTTCCCTCTCCCTCTCCCTCTGTGATCTCTCTTGCTTTCCCTCTCTCTCAGATAAATGAATAAAATCTAAAAAAGAAAGTTAAATCCTTAAAATGGCCTATGAAGCCCTCCAGGCTCCTGCCCCTCCCCATTATAATTCTAATCTCATCTAATCTACCCCCCCATCCATTCCAGAATGTAAGTCCTATGAGGGAGGGCTGTTTGTCTGATTTTTCACTCTATTTACAGTGCCAACAATGGTACCTGGCACATAGTAGGCACTTGAGCATATTTTTTAAATGAATGAATGAATGACTGTTAAGAGATGACCGTAATGCCCAACTCTATTAAGTCAGGAATCATTTCATTACAAACAGAAAACCAATTCAAATGGAATGTGGTTGGATCACTTCTAATGTGATTGGAAATTCAGGGGTGCATTACTTTTAGGGTAGCTCTGTCCAGGAACTCAAATGAAGCCATTGGTCATTGACTCCCTTTGTCCGTTATCTCTTTTTCTTCTCTGTTAGCTTCATTCTCAGGCAGGCTTTCTTGGTCACCATAAACTTCAGCATTACATAATACTACATTAATAATCCCAATGGGGACAAGTCCAGGAGACAATCTCATTGGCCCAGGTTGAATCAGGTGCCTCTTTCTGAACCAATCACTGTGATCCAGGGTGATGAAATGCTCCCATTGGCCAAGTTGATTCATCTAACCACCCCTCGAGTAGAATATGAGAGTAGGGGTATCAGGCTCACCAACACTCCATAGACTGAGAGAGAGGGAGGACTGCTTCTGTAAAGGGAAGTACAGCTGTCATTGTCAGGTTCATCCCACATTACCACCAGATTGATTCTTGCAAAACACGGTTCTGATCTTGTCGCTATTATGCTCTAAGATCCTCGGTGACTCCCCGTTGAAATAAATGCCAAAATCCTTGGTCTGGTTTTTAAGACTCATCATAATGTAGTCCTAATCTGTGTCACCATGCACTCCCATATTCCCTTTACTGCAGAAACACTGGACTGTGTGCTATTCTTGGAAGACCATTTGTTCATTTATCAGTCCGTACATATACATACATGATATTTCTATGTGTCCCAGCCTTTGTTCATTTAGTGACCACTCTCCTGAATGCCTTTTGCCTTCTTTGTGCATATAAAAGCCAACATATTTTCTAAGATGTCCTCATTTTTCTAAGCCCCACGCAGCTCATAATGATTTATTTCCTCCATCTCTCTCCATAGTACTTTATTTATTCCTCTCTTAAGGCAGCATTTTTTTTTTTTTGCCTTGGGTGGATGTTATATCTGTACATACCTATTTCCCCTATTGGATTCTAAAATCTTTGAGAGCTTGGACATGTTTCCCCCACACAGCCAGCCAGTTATAGTAGTACTGTACATCTAAGAAGTATCTAAGAACTGTTTGTGAAATGAATGAATAACAAACTGAATTGAATTAAACTTTCAGTTTGTCATTTTTCATCATCACCATGATATGTTTATTTGTATAGGACATCTATTTGTAGAGTATATTTGGATTTATAAAATGTTCTGAGGCCTTTCATCTTACTTACTTTTCATAATGGTAATCTGAACTGGATATTATCTCTATTTTAAGAATAAAGAAGCTGAATCTCAGGCAGGTAACTTTTTGGTCGTGCAGTGGTAAGGACAAGAACTGAATACAGGGCTTTAAAAAAAATTGTGTTAACTGTTGGTGGGAATCCAAGCTGGTGCAGCCACTCTGGAAAACAGTATGGAGTTCCTCCAAAAGTTAAAAATAGAACTACTCTGTGACCCAGCAATCGCACTGCTAGGTATTTATCCAAAGGATACAAAAATAGTGATCCTAAGGGGCACATGCATCCCTATGTTTATAGCAGCAGTGTCCACAATAGCCAAATTATGGAAAGAGCCTAGATGTCCAATGACAGATGAACAGATAGAGAAGATGTGGTATATGTGTGTGTGTATGTATGTGTGTGTGTGTATGTGTGTATAATGGAATATTAATCAGCTATTAAAAGGAATGAACTCTTGCCATTTGCAACAATGTGGATGGAACTAGACAGTATTATGCTAAGTGTTTGTCAGAGAAAGACAAATACCATGTGATTTCACTCATATGTGAAATATAAGTAACAAAACAGATGAACATAGGGGAAGGGAAGGAAAAATAAAATAAGATAAAAACAGAGAGGGAGGCAAACTGTAAGAGACCCTTAACCATAGGAAACAAACTGAGGGTTGCTGGAGGGGAGCAGGGTAGGGGATGGGGTAACTGGGTGATGGGCATTAAGGAGGGCACGTGATGTAATGAGCAGTGGGTGTTATATGCAACTGATAAATTACTAAATTCTACCCCTGAAACTGTTAATACACTATATGTGAACTAAATTGATTTTAAATAAAAAATTTAAAAAATTGTGCTAAGGTTTGTTTATTTTTATTTTTATTTTTTTTTAAAGATTTTATTTATTTATTTGAGAGAGAGAGAATGAGAGAGAGAGAACACATGAGAGGGAGGAGGGTCAGAGGACGAAGCAGACTCCCTGCCGAGCAGGGAGCCCGATGCGGGACTCGATCCCAGGACTCCAGGATCATGACCTGAGCCGAAGGCAGTCGCTTAACCAACTGAGCCACCCAGGCGCCCAAAGGTTTGTTTATTTTTAATTGAAGTATAGTTGACATTCGTTTCAGGTGTACAACATAGTGATTCGACTACAACATAGTGATTCGACAATTGTATACATTATGAAATGCCAAACACAAGTGCAGTCACCATACAGGTTATTATAATATTATTGACTGTATTCCCTATGCTGTACTTTTCATGAATTCAGATCTTTTAACTCTATATTAATCATGAGTCTTTTGGCAACAAGTGATAGTAACTCAAACCAGCGTTAAATACAAAAGGAAATTTATTAGTTAATTGGTGACCCTCAAAGAACTATGCTTTTTGGTATTCATGCTCTTGTATCATGTCATCCCTCAGTGACTGGGCTTGGATGTGTGATTTTTTTTTTTTGGCTGATGGGACTTTAGCAAGCATGATGTAAACAGAAGCTTGATTATTCACTGGCAAATTGGGACTTGTCTGCTTGGAATGCTCCCTCTTGGAACACAGCTGGCATGCCCTAAGAAGCCCAGGCCACATGGAGAGACCATGGGGAAGAAGTGAGATGCTCAGTCAGCAGTCCCAGCTGAGCCTTCAGCTGCTACCCAGCACCCACAACCACCATGAGTGAACATACCGGCTGTGAGCGAGCGTCCTGGGTGTTCCAGCCCAGTCCAGCCTCCACATGACTGAAAGCCCCACTACAGAACCATGACAGAGAATAAAGTGGTATCATTTAAAGGTATTAAGTTTCAGGGCATTTTGGTCTTCAGCAATAGGTAACAGAAAGACGAGACGAGCATCTGATATATTCTTTTTGAGTTCACCTGCTCAGCCTTGAACAAATCACTGTGGCCAGGGTGGTGGGGCTAATGCCTCCTACAGGGACCACATGGAGCAGGGGGAAGAGATGCTCAAAGATCCTTCCACAATTGGGAAATTGTGCAGAACAGACAAAAATTGTAGCTACCAGAGCCTGGTAGAGCCTGGAAAAAGCCAGCATAGCTCCTCAGGGGGTCAGGCAAAAATCATAGGTTGTCAGAGTTACCAAGTTCAAGTCCAGCTGTTTCATTTTACAGATAGTGCGGTTAAGGCCCAAAGACCATTTCCAGGGTCAAGATCCACCAGTTGTCAGGCCAGAACCACAGTATCCCGGCTCCTACTCTGGGTCTCCTTCTATCACCCTGTTTGTTCAGCAGTGATGGTTCTCAGAGTGGGGTGGATGTGGGGTTTGTGTGCATGAGTGTGTGTGTGTTTCTGGGAGTCTGACTGGGTGGGATGGAGGGGCCTTGGGCTGGGTGGGGGTGGGGGGATTGATGTAATCCTCCCAGAGTTCTGTTTTCAGCACCTAATGCTCCTCTGGGCAGAGACCCATATTCACATACAAATCAGCTCCCTGGATTTGGAGTTAGACCTACGTCAGCTCCAGCCACGTGTGCTCTTTGGCCTTTGACACAATTGATTGTTAAACCACAGCGGCCCAGGACACATCTCTGAAGTGTTGTAGAAATTTTCATTGGGGAGAAATACTCATAGGCAACATTTGGGATCTTGGGCTTCATGTAATGCCCTGCTTGGTGTGAATTTGTAGCTCTTTAGACAATTTAAGAGCAATTTTTGTGAAATTTCCCAGGACATTTTGTTTCTTCAGGCAAAAAAGGGCTTTCGCTGCATGAACAACAGTTGCTCATCTACTCCAGAGAGGCAATCTACTGTGGCCTCTGACAAATCAATAAATATAGGTAGGAAACCAGATTCTTCATGTTCGCCATGTCCACCGTTCTCTTCCTTCCCATCTTGTCATCACTACTAGAGATAGAGTTGTAGGATGTTCGTTCTGAGAGAGAATTTAGTTTGTTTAGTCAGCTGACATTTTTAGAGATGAGGAAATCGAAGCCCAGAGAGTGCTAAGGGCTTGTACCAGTCACATGGTAATTCCATGGATTGAGTTGGGATAAGAGTTCTCATCTTTTGACTCTAAGGCAAACCTCTCCATGGCCCTTAAATCTTGCAGTGCCTTCAGGGACAGCTCTAACACAGGATAGGCAGGAGGTTGTGAAGAAGGGAGATAGGGAGGATGTTGAATGTCAAAGGCAACTGATTTATAACAAGGGGACCTCAAGGAGTGAACAGAATGCTCTAGATTTCACCAGTAGAGACTCTGGACTTTATTGCCAGTCTTTAGCCATAAACAGGACACTTGGATCTAAGATCCTTAAGAGTTTTCTTTTTCTTTTTTTAAAATTGAAGTATTTTTAACATACAGTGTTATATTAATCTTTAAAAGGTTTTTATACTCACAAGTCCCTCTAGAAAATTAGCCAGGCTACGTCTCATTTTCTCAGGGTCCTGACCCACTTTTCTGAGATTCAGAGAGGTTAAGCAGTTTATCCAAGATCACACAACCAGAAGGAGTTAATTCTAAAGCCTATGCCCTTTGCATTACCCTGCACTGCCTTTTAGGGGGCTAGGCATTATCTTTACTGTAAATGGAATTGCTTGTGCTAGGAAAAAAAATCACAGGGATAATATAGGAGCTTATTTATATTTAAATGATGCATACATAGTACAACTGGTTGAGGGTGTGGTCTCCAGGGTCAGACTGTCCAGGTAAAATCTAAGTTCCATCACTTACTGTGTGACCACGGGGGAACATTCAGTCCCTCCAAGGAATTATTTTGCTTCTTATCTATATAATGGACATAAGATTTACTTTATAATGTTGTTATGAGGGTAAAAGGGAGATAATGCTTATAAATCACTTAACATCATGTCTGGCTCTTGAGTGCTCAGAAATGTTAGCTGTTATTTGGTTTTATCATGCACAGTATTAATTGGGGAATGGGATGATGTAGAAAGGGAAAATACAAAAGAGAAAAGACTACCTTTTCTTCATGCTTCATTTAGTTTAGCTCACTGGTTTCTTTGTGCATCCTGAGCACACACCTGTCCTCCCTGGTTGGTTAGATTAGATCAGCTCGTTCCAAAGGTGAGAGACAAGTGAAACTGTTCAGTGGGAAACCCAACTGGGTGTGCACAAAGATACATGTAAGAGGGTAATCTTTGTAGGATCATTTATAATAGAGAAAACCCAGAAATTACCTAAATGTTAGTTCATGGAACAGGTACATCTCAGTTAATGCACCAGAGTATCTCCAGGTGCTTCAGGTAAAACAGTGGAATCGTGTTTGGTTCTTTTGTTTTCCTCCCACTCCCCACGTTGACTGTTGAGTCCTGTTGTCTCTACCTTTAAAATATGTTCACATTCGGACCCTTTCTCAGTACCTGCACAGCTACTACCCTGATCTTTAAGCCACTTTCCTCTTTTGTAGATTTTGCAATCACTTTCTACTTGGTCTTCCTGCTTCCTCTCTTGGCCTTTCTACCTACAGTGGCATCTTTGCTCTTCTTTGAATCCTATCTTAGGGCCTTTATACTGGCTTTTCCTACTGTCTGGGAAACTCTTTTCCACCAGTGTCCTCATAGCTCCTTCCCTCATCTGCTCATGCCTGCTTCTCACTAAGGCCTGCTCTATCTACTTTGTTGTTGTTTTTTATTTTATTTATTTATTTATTTTTAAAATTTTGTTATGTTATGTTAGTCACAATACAATACATCATTGGTTTTTGATGTGCTGTTCCACGATCCATTGTTTGCGTATAACACCCAGTGCTCCATGCAGTACGTGCCCTCCTTAATACCCATCACCGGGCTAACCAATCCCCCCTCCTCCCTCCCCTCTAAAACCCTGTTTGTTTCTCAGGTCCATAGTCTCTCATGGTTCATCTCTCCCTCCAATTCCCCCCCGCCCATTTTTCCCTTCCTTCTCCTAATGTCCTCCATGCTATTCCTTATGTTCCACAAATAAGTGAAACCATATGATAATTGACTTTCTCTGCTTGACTTATTTCACTTAGCATAATCTCCTCCAGTCCCATCCATGTTGATGCGATAGTTGGATATTCATCCTTTCTGATGGCTGAGTAATATTCCATTGTATATATGGACCACATCTTCTTTATCCATTCATCTGTTGAAGGGCATCTTGGCTCTTTCCACAGTTTGGCTATTGTGGACATTGCTGCTATGAACATTGGGGTGCATATGGCCCTTCTTTTCACTACATCTGTGTCTTTGGGGTAAATACCCAGGAGTGCAATTGCTGGGTCCTAGGGTAGCTCTATTTTTAAATTTTTGAGGAACCTCCACACTGTTTTCCAAAGTGGCTGTACCAACTTGCATTCCCACCAACAGTGTAAGAGGGTTCCCCTTTCTCCACAACCTCTCCAACGTTTGTTGTTTCTTTCCCTGTCCATTTTTGCCATTCTAACCTGGTGTAAGGTGGTATCTCAATGTGGTTTTGACTTGGATTTCCCTGATGGCTAATGATGATGAACATTTTTTCATGTGTCTGTTAGCCATTTGTATGTCTTCTTTGGAGAAGTGTCTGTTCATGTCTTCTGCCCATTTTTTGACTTGATTATTTGTTTTTTGGGTGTTGAGTTTGAGAAGTTCTTTACAGATTTTGGATACCAGCCCTTTATCTGTAGTGTCATTTGCAAATATCTTCTCCCATTCTGTGGGTTGCCTCTTTGTTTTGTTGACTGTTTCCTTTGCTGTGCAGAAGCCTTTTATCTTGATGAAGTCCCAAAAGTTCATTTTTGCTTTTGTTTCACTAGCTTTTGGAGATGTATCTTGAAAGAAGTTGCTGTGGCCGATGTCAAAGAGGTTACTGCCTATGTTCTCCTCTAGGATTTTGATGGATTCCTGTCTCACATTGAGGTCTTTCATCCACTTTGAGTTTATCTTTGTGAATGGTGTTAGAGAATGGTCGAGTTTCATTCTTCTGCATGTGGCTGTCCAATTTTCCCAGCACCATTTATTGAAGAGACTGTCTTTTTTCCATTGCGTGTTTTTTCCTGCTTTGTCAAAGATTATTTGACCATAGAGTTGAGGGTCCATATCTGGGTTCTCTATTCTGTTCCATTGGTCTGTATGTCTGTTTTTGTGCCAGTACCATGCTGTCTTGGTGATCACAGCTTTGTAATATAGCTTGAAATCGGGCAACGTGATGCCCCCAGCTTTGTTTCTCTTTTTCAACATATCCTTGGCGATTCGGGGTCTTTTCTGATTCCATACAAATTTTAGGATTGTTTGTTCCAGCACTTTGAAAAATGTCATTGGAATTTTGATCGGGATGGCATTGAAGGTATAGATTGCTCTGGGTAGCATAGACATTTTAACAATGTTTATTCTTCCAATCCATGAGCATGGAATATTTTTCCATCTTTTTGTGTCTTCTTCAGTTTCTTTCATGAGTGTTTTGTAGTTCCTAGAGTATAGATCCTTTACCTCTTTGGTTAGGTTTATTCCGAGGTATCTTATGGTTTTTGGTGCTATTGTAAATGGAATCATTTCTCTAATTTCTCTTTCTACAGTTGCGTTGTTACTGTATAAGAAAGCAGCTGATTTCTGTGCATTGATTTTGTATCCTGCCACATTACTGAATTGCTGTATGAGTTCTAGTAATTTGGGGGTGGAGTCTTTTGGGTTTTCCACATAAAGTATCATGTCATCTGCGAAAAGAGAGAGTTTGACTTCTTCTTTGCCAATTTGTATACCTTTCATTTCTTTTTGTTGTCTGATTGCTGTTGCTAGGACTTCTAGTACTATGTTGAACAATAGTGGCGAGAGTGGGCATCCTTGACGTGTTCCTGATCTTAAGGGAAAGGCTCTCAGCTTTTCCCCATTGAGGATGATATTCGCTGTGGGTTTTTCATAGATGGATTTTATGAACTTGAGGAATGATCCCTCTATCCCTATGCTCTGAAGAGTTTTAATCAGGAAAGGATGTTGTATTTTGTCAAATGCTTTTTCTGCATCAATTGAGAGGACCATATGGTTCTTCTCCCTCCTCTTATTAATGTGTTCTATCACATTGATTGATTTGCGAATGTTGAACCACCCTTGTATCCCGGGGATAAATCCCACTTGGTCGTGGTGGATGATCCTTTTTAATGTATTGTTGGATCGTATTAGCTAGGATTTTGTTGAGGATTTTGGAATCCATATCCATCAGGGATATCGGTCTAAAATTCTCCTTTTTGATGGGGTCTTTGCCTGGTTTGGGGATTAAGGTAATGCTGGCCTCATAGAATGAGTTTGGAAGTTTTCCTTCTGTTTCTATTTTTTGAAACAGCTTCAGGAGAATAGGTATTATTTCTTCTTTGAATGTTTGGTAGAATTCCCCAGGGAATCCATCAGGCCCTGCGCTCTTGTTTTTTTGGGAGGTTTTTGATCACTGCTTCAATCTCGTTACTGGTTATTGGCCTATTCAGGTTGTCAATTTCTTCCTGTTTCAGTCTTGGCAGCTTATAGGTTTCCAGGAAGGCCTCCATTTCATCCAGATTGCTCAGTTTATTGGCATATAGTTGTTGATAATAATTTCTAATAATTGTTTCTATTTCCTTCGTGTTAGTCGTGATCTCTCCCCTTTCATTCATAATTTTATTAATTTGGGTCCTTTGTCTTTTCTTTTGGGTAAGTCTGGCCAGTGGTTTATCGATTTTATTAATTCTTTCAAAGAACCAACTTCTAGTTTCGTTGATCTGATCTACTGTGTTTCTGGTTTCTAATTCATTGATTTCTGCTCTAATTTTAATTATTTCTCTTCTAATGCATGGCTTAGGCGTCGTTTGTTGTGTTTTCTCTAGTTCTTTAAGATGTAGAGTTAGTTGGTGAATTCGGGATTTTTCTGTTTTTTTGAGTGAGGCTTGGATGGCTATGTATTTCCCCCTTAGGACTGCCTTTGCAGTATCCCATAGGTTTTGGACCGATGTGTTTTCGTTCTCATTGATTTCCATGAATTGTTTAAGTTCTGCTTTGATTTCCTGGTTGACCCAAACATTCTTGAGCAGAGTGGTCTTTAGCTTCCAAGTGTTTGAATTTCTGCCAAATTTTTTCTTGTGATTGAGTTCCAGTTTTAAAGCATTGTGGTGTGAGAATATGCAGAGAATAATCTCAATCTTTTGGTATCGGTTGAGACCTGATTTGTGACCCAGTATGTGGTCTATTTTGGAGAAAGTTCCATGCGCGCTCGAGAAGAATGAGTATTCTGTTGTTTTAGGGTGGAATGTTCTGTAAATATCTATGAGGTCCATCTGGTCCAATGTATCATTCAAAGCTCTTGTTTCCTTGTTGATTTTCTGCTTAGATGATCTGTCCATTGCTGAGAGTGGAGTATTGAGGTCTCCTACAATTAACGTATTGTTATCAATATGACTCTTTATTTTGGTTAACAGTTGGCTTATGTATATGGCTGCTCCCATGTTGGGGGCATAGATATTTACAATTGTTAGATCTTCTTGTTGGATAGACCCTTTAAGAATGATATAGTGGGGGGGAGCGGAGCAAGATGGCGGAGGAGTAGGAGACCTGGATTTCGTCTCCTCTCAGGAATTCAGCTGGATAGGGATCAAACAATTCTGAACACCTACAAACTCAACAGGAGATCAAAGAAAAGAAGAGCAACAACTCTCTGAACAGAAAAGCGACCACTTTCTGGAAGGTAGGACCTGCGGAGAAGTGAATCCGAGGCGATATTCGGGAGGATAGACGGCGGGGGGGGGGGGGCCTCCGTCGGCCGCTTCTGGCAAGTGATAGAGCCGCGGAGCACAGAATCGGAACTTTTAAAAGTCTGCTCCGCTGAGGGACGTCACTCTGGTGGCGAAGTGGGGGGTGGAACCCTCGCGGGACAGTGTGGTCTCAGGACCTTCGGGGTCACAGAAAGACCGGGGGTGCCTGAGTGCGGCAGAGCTCCCAGGGATCGGAGCAGGGAAGCCGGCTGCAGAGACGGAGCCCAGGCGCGGGCTCTCAGCTCGGGGTTGCCATAGACCGTGATCCGCGGCACAGTCAGGCCACAGCTCCTCCAGCAGGGACCCAACAAGCGGCAGATCCGGGGAGACTCACCTTCTTCCCCCGGGAGGAGAGGTGCGGGAGCGCACCGCGGGGATCTGCTGGGTTTGGAGACTCCACCCGGGGTCGGGTGCCAGATAGAAAGGCACGGTCACAGGCCAGGTGAGCGCGGAGTGCGGCCGGAGACCGGGGAGACGGGAGTGACTGACTGCTTTTCTCTGGGGGCTCGCTGAGGAGCGGGACCCCGAGTTCTCGGCTCCTCCGGGGCGGAGACTGGGAGGCTGCCATTTTCACTCTCCGCCTCCAAAGCTGTACGGAAAGCTTGCAGGGAACAAAAGCTCCGGAGAGCAAACCCGAGCAGATTACTTAGCCCGGACCGGCAAGGGCGGGGCAATTTTGCCTCCGGCAAAGACATTTG